>NC_090648.1:118388617-118988617 GCF_040937935.1 Hyperolius riggenbachi | reverse complement strand
CTGCCCCATGCCTTTTAGTTTTCGTTTAGATCGCGAAAATAGCGAAAACTAAGAGGCGTAGGGCGGCGGTTTATATATCATTGGAAAGAGGACAAAGAGAGCTTCAAAATGATATGCATCTTTCCATAGTTACTGCACTTTTTGGACTCCAGCATTTTATTACACAGGACGACTTTTCCCCAAAGTCGGCAGCTCCATTCAGCACAATGCAATGAAATACAAGGAACCCAGGGGGATATAATTACAAACATCATGTTGGTAGGTGTGAGGATGTAATTAATTAGTTGTGGGTATGCATAAAGGCATATCCACAGGCACTGCTCGGAGTCCCTTTAACTTACCTAGAAGTCTGGGGATCCTTTGCGTGTCACTGCTGTATTACGCAACCTATGGGACACGTTCCATCACTCACTACCGCACAGAAGGAGAATGTGGACATGCGTTAGCGAATTTGAGTACTTCAGTACTGTAAAGACCAACCCTGCTCACTGATACAACGTCTAAAAAGGGCAATGTCACATCTATAGCAGATATTATATACATTTTCCAAAGTTGCATAACGTGAATGGGCAGTTTTCAGGATTTTATGCATGTCTGCACACACATTAAAGTGGCCTTGTTGTGGGCCACTGCTTCCCTATCTGGCAGTAAGTCTGTATAGTCTGCACCTTATCCTTCATTACCCCAGCTGTTGTAGCTGCTGTTGCAAACTGGGCTCCATTAAAGCAAATCTGTAGCGTAAAAAGAAAAAGTCTGATACAATGGCATAGCTAAGAAGCTTTGGGCCCCGATGCAAGTTTTACAATGGGGCCCCCAAGCATTCTATACATAACAATTGATACTGCGCACCAAAACCTGCCAATGGCAACTACAGTGTCAGAGGTGCAAGAAGGGGATGGGGAACAGTTAGTTAATGATTACCACTATTCAAAGTATCTATAGAAGTGATTATTATGAGCACAGGACCAATAGAAAGCTAATACTGTAGCTGAGGGAGGGCCCTTTGGGGCCCCTCTGGCCCAAGGGCCCCGATGCAGTCGCTACCTCTGCACCCCCTATTGCTACCCCCCTGGTCTGATACTTACCTATTGAAAGCTCCGTACTATGCATGCATGTGGAAGTGCGCACTCAAAAAAAAAGTAAAAACATGACATTGGGTGCCCCTTCCCAAGCCTCTTTAACCCCTTGTCACCCATGCAGGCTGGTATTGCCAGATTTTGGAGCCTGGATCATGTGGGGTTATGTGTCGGCGGGTCGCAAGGCTCGTGGCTTGCTATACTATTCATGGTGATTAACATGGGCGCCTATGACAGCGTCCAAACATCCCTGCCAGCCACCTCTGATTGCCAAATTCCCTGTTTTCCTGCATGTCATCCTAGAAAGGTTGGCTTTAAAGGGAACCAAGCACCACTCTTCTTTTCCTGGTTTCTCATAGCTAGAGGAGCTGCCATGTTTCTCCCCCTGTGCTTCTAGCTGCCCATTATTTATCCAGGGGAATGTGGGAAGATAGCATCTGTGGCTTCTGTAAACTCTTTGAAGCAGAGTGTTTGATCAACCCCCCAGACCCCCTGAGATTGTGTTTGCTCTCTTGCTAATGTGTGCAATAAAACTATTGCATCAGTCCTTTATGTCTGAAACTTCTGTGTTCGGGCAGTTGTAGGAAGTAGGAGGGAGTAATAAATGTCTGTGCTAAACTTTTCAATGTAAAAAGAACAGGTAAAATGTAAGTTTTTTTTAATAATGATCCACATTGTTGGCATACATGTTTCTTGTGCTATTGAGATGACCTGGGTGCTAAAAGTGGTGCTTTGTTCACTTTAAACCAGTGTTGCTTGCGAATTTTCGCCAAAGCCATTTTCGCATCGAAAATCCCATTTTCGATTTCGCCGAATTTTCACGAAAATAAGTACTATTTTCGCTTCAAAAGGCGAAATTTCGCCTAAAGTCTGTTTTTTCGCGTTGAATATCTAAGCCCCCTTAAAAGCTAGAATCACCAAATTTGCAGGGTATATTAAAGAGATATGTGGGTACAAGAGGAAAAATAAATTTTTCAAAAAGACCTTATAGTTTTTGAGAAAATCGATCTTAAAGTTTTAAAGTTTCAAAGGAAAAAAGTATAAATTTAAATGCAGTAAATGACAGTTACTTAAGCAAACCTAGAGGTAGTGTAAATGTACTAATAGCAAAAGAAAGGGCCAAGTGCCAAGTGCAAACTGCCAAGTGCCAAGTGCAAACGGCCAAGTGCAAAGGGCCAAGTGCAAGTACAAAGGGCCAAGTGCAAAAGACCTAGTGCAAAGGCAAAGTGCAAAGGCAAAGGGCCAAGTGCAAAGGCAAAGGGCCAAGTGCAAAGGACCAAGTGCAGGTTCAAAGGGCCAAGTGCAAAGGCAAAGTGCAAAGGGCCAAGTGCAAAGGCAAAGGACCAATTGCTAGTGCAAAGGGCCAAGTGCAAAGGCAAAGGGCCAAGTGCAAGTGCAATGGGCCAAGTGCAAAGGGCCAAGTGCAAAGGGCCAAGGGCAAAGTGCAAAGGCAAAGGGCCAAGTGCAAGTGCAAAGGGCCAAGTGTCAAATGAAAAGGGCCAAGTGCAAAGGGCCAAGAGCCAAGGGCCCTTTGCACTTGGCCCTTTGCACTTGGCCCTTTTCATTTGACCCTTGGCCCTTTGCACTTGCACTTGGCCCTTTGCACTTGGCACTTTGCACTTGGCCCTTTGCACTTAGCCCATGGCACTTACACTTGGCCCTTTCTTTTGATATTAGTAAATTTACACTACTGCTAGGTTTGCTACAGTAACTGTCATTTACTGCATTTAAATGTATACTTTTTTCCTTTGACACTTTAAAATCGATTTTCTCAAAAACTATAAGGTCTTTTTGAAAAATTTCTTTTTCCTCTTGTACCCACATATCTCCTTAATATACCCTGCAAATTTGGTGATTCTAGCTTGTAAGGGGGCTTAGATATTCAACGCGAAAAAACTGACTTTAGGCGAAAATTAATGCGAAAATATTCAGCGAATTTTCGCCTTTCGAAACGAAAATAGTATTTATTTTCGCGAAAATTCGGCGAAAAGAATATTTGCATTTTCGCTCATCACTGCTTTAAACAACCCAGATTTACAGAAACAAGCAAGCTGTAGCTTGCAGTCTGGTGTCAGCTTACCATAGGAGATGATTTCAGACAACCATTTTCAGGGATTAATTAAAACAATGGCATGCAGTAATAGCTACAGGAGTACAACCCGGCCATATTAAAAGTTGTATAGTCTCCTTTCTGTTTCCGGAGAATCACTTTAATAAACGCGTGTGTAGATTTCTCTTTTGATGAGAACATTCACAATGTGTGAAAGAACATGTGCTTGAAATTATAAGCCTAGATTTAATTATATCCGCATTGTTCATGGTATTTTTCACAGTTTTAACACGATTTCCATAATAAGCCAAGCAGTGGCTCAAGCTGTAGATAACAAAAGTAAAGATGGAAATTTGAGGGGAGAGAAATGCTGCTCTATTCTGTGTGGGACAATACTGCATAGCACCTAAAGGGGTCCCCACTTCAAAAAAGTATATTATTCTAGATCACATAAATATAATAAAAAAGGCTCCCCTAATTGTTTCAGAGGCTGCAACACTATAGGTGACTTTTACCACACATGGTGGACATGCCCAACTATAGCAACCTTTTGGGATCATATGTATAATACATGCTCAGATCTCTTCCATAGACAACTGTTTCCTTCACCTCGTAATGCTTCACTTAATGTTAATCTAACAGCACTTTCATATGAGGAAAATCTTCTAGTGGTCAAAATGGCCGCCGCCATGAGAATGCAAATAGCTCAAGCGTGGCTCTCCAAATCACTCTCATGGGACAAAGTTATACAAAGAATAAACAACATTTGCCTCAATGAGTATCTCACTGATTCTCTGAAAGAAGAAGATCCTACACACTTCCTGGACATTTGGAAACCATGGCTTAACTCACATTATGGACGGCACATGGCAAAGTACATAAAACCATGATAATATCTCTAGGACTTTGTAAGTTTTTCTCAGATATATTGAACCTTCTACACACCCCTCTGGATACACAGACCACACCTGTATACTAAATTTGGTTTACTTAGATGTTTTGACAAATTTATATACTAACCTTAACGCCTATTAGCTCACTTACTCATTCATTCATTCATTCATTCATTCATTCATTCATTCATTCATTCACTCACTCACTCAACTCCTAAACTCTACTTAACATTCTCTCACCTTCTAATATTCCTCTCTTATGGCATTCACACCAAGAATATCACTCATCTACCCATACCTTCGTTTACCTGTCATTGTTATGGTTATAATCTGACTAAGCGGAAACACCCTTTGCTGTTACTTCATCCACATATGTCTACACTATAAACTTATCTGCTACCACAGATATTCACTGTGTATAAGATCCAACTGTGGACTGTTACTGTTGTACATTTTTGTTCTCCTTTCTTGATGTTCTAATAAACTTGAATTGAGAGTAAAAAAAACTATATTATTATTATTATTTTGTATTAGAAAGCTTTATGGAGCAGATCAACAAATATACAAAGCTTTTGAAAGCAGAACAATTAAAACAAATGGTATTAACATACCAACTGAACATCAAGAAAATATGGGGGAGCATCTGAAGGACATAGCATAGATAGTTGGGCCGTCCGGCCTGGGACATGGGGTACCTGGTACCTCCTTCTGAGATCCCAGGGGTCAGTCCGTCCTATCTGTTCTTGATATAAGATTATATTGCTCCCTCTAACACATACATAAAACTAAAAAAAAAAAAGAACAACATACATAAAAACAAGAGACAGGAAAAAAAAAAAAAGGAAAGAACGAGCTATCAAGATACATTCCTGCATAAGGTATCTGGTTACAAGAGTCCTAAATAATTCCAATCCTGTACATCATACTATAATGAATGAATACATATGTCCAAGGGAAGTTAAGAACTCCTATATGTTTTCCAGGATTCCCAAATGAGATCAAATCTTGTCAAATTATTATTATTATTATCTTTAATTTACTAGCATCTGCATATTTTTCAGCACTAAACAAAAAAACAAAACCATTATAGAGTAAATGTACAAATTGATACAGAAAGAGAAGAGCCCAATGCCCAATTAAGGCTCATAACTTTAAAGGTAACTAAAGCGAAAGGGATATGGAGGTTGCCACATTTATTTCCTTTTAAGTAATACCAGTTGCCTGGCTGTCCTGCTGATCCTCTGGCTCTAATACTTTTAGCCATAGCCACTGAAAATGCATTCAGCAGATTAGGTGTTTCTGACATTATTGTCAGATCTGACAAGAATATCTGCATGCTTGGTTCTGGTGTTTTTCAGACACTACTACAGCCAAATAGGTCAGCAGGGCTGCCAGGCAACTGGTATTGTTTAAAAGGAAATAAATATGGCAGCCTCCTTATCCCTCTCTTTACAGTTATCCTTTAAAGGAAACCTAAAAATCCAGCACATGGTCCCTCTATGTATACATATGAATTAGCTGCCGGGAGACTTGGGCGCAGGATACAGCCGGTGTATGGCTTATCCTGCTGCTGCACAAGTTCCCGGTGGTGTTAATTACTATTCCATCTCCAGGTCCACGTGGATGGTGGGGAATGATGTAATTCGGCTTCCAGCTATTGGAAGGTGAATTACAGTGTTTTAGAAAGCAACTTTAACTCCGTCTTCTGACGGCACTGAAGTTACTCACTGTGCGCCGTTATAGCCGTCATTTCTATTACGGCTTATGACGGCGCAGACTATGCTCAAATCTCCTGAGCTGTAATCACAGCGCTCGCCATCTATACCTATGTGACTTTTATTTTAAAATAGGTTTCCTCTGAGTGCATTTAAACCGGGCATGTGCAAGTAAAGTCCATGCGTGTCCAATAGAATGTAGCACTCATGCATAGAGGAAAAAAGCCAAATACAAGAGTTTTTGTTCTACTGGGCATGTGTAGGCTTTATTTGCACGTGCCCAGTCCGGATACATTCATCCACAGCTGGAAGCAGGGCCAAAAGATGAAGAGGAACCCTAGGCTGGAACTGTGGGCTGTTCAAGGGTGTGGCAAGTCTCTATATCATCCAGAGATGCACAACTACTGAGGTAAGTATCTTACTTTTCTCCCTCCCCAGGTTTGCTTTAAACATACAATAGGTAGAAAAGATGAATGCAATCATATAGTCAGGGTCGGATTTGTACTCTTTACAGCCCAAGGCCACTGTCAGCTGCCGCCCCCTTCAGTATAAATAGTCAGATAACTACCCCCCCACCTAGTACAGGTAGCCAGATAAGCCTTTCCCCTCCCTCCTGTATAGGTAGACAAGTTACCCTTACCCCCTTCCTCCAGTTTAGATAGCCTGGGCCCTTTCCTCCAGCATAGGTATCCTAATGACCCCTCCCCCATCCCTCTAGTATAAGAAGCAAGATTACCCTCCCTCTTTCAGTATAGATAGCCTGATAGCCCCCTGCCTCCAGTATAGGTAGTAAGATGACCCTTCACTTTCCCCTCGAATAGCCTTCTGCCCACCCGCCCTTGATCCTGTGGTGCCCTAGGCCATGGCCTATGTGGCCTTGGCTTAAATACAGCCCTGCATATAGTCATAAATGGTTAAAACTGAATAAAAGACAGATTTGGCAATTTTTAAAGGAGTTCTCGATGGCCTGTTTGAATGTGCTAAAGGCAGAAATATATGTGTGAAATGCATAATTTTCAAACTTTACGCAAAAGCAGTTCAATTTCAAAATCCTTATTATATGTAATTACAATTGCCAAATTAAAAATTTCCCGCAACCGAAATAAGTCCATTTCGATTATCACTATTAACACTTCAGCAGCACTGAAATGTAACCTCCAGGACCAAATTTAGATCTCTATACTGCAATTTTTTTAGCTTGCAATAACTCATTTATTTTTGCATCTCCACAAACACTTTGTTGCTATTTTTTCCTGAATAGAAAGGACTTTCTTTTTATAGCATTTGGATAAATAACAGCTGTGTTTTTGTATGTTTTATGCAAAAGTTGGTAACAAAAATAAAAACAAAAAATATCTTGTATTTATTTTTAAGGGCGCAGTCTGTTAATACTCTCCGTAACATTACGGTGTACTTTGTAACACCTGTTTGTTTGTTTGTTTTTTTCAGCAAAAACTCAATTCTACTGTATGGATTCTATAGAAGATAAACAAGTACTATACAGTTACCGTAGTTTATTCAATGAGGGCGTTGTGATGACTGACTGGGTGAAAAAAAGTGCAAGTTGTTTTGCTGTTCAGACCTCATAAATAACACCTAGTGTGACAGCATATTAGCCCACCTCAAGGTAGGGAAGCTGGTAATAAGCAGAGAAGGACCTGGCAAGCATGTAACATTGTGCAAGGGTGAGCAAAGTACCTTAGAAAGAAAAAAGACAACAGGAGCCTAAGTGGTGCAATATGTCACAATGTACGGTATATAAAAATGAAAATTAGGCAAAATGAATACTCACAAAAGGGAGGTTGCATAGGGAGCAACTAACCACTGGAAGCAGGAGGAGATGCACAAACCTGACTCCACTAGGGTAGTGATGGTCACACTCTTGAAAAACAGCAGTAAGGTCCTGGCATGTGGTATCTACCAGAATCTCAGAATATCGGAACATACCATAGATATGGAAAGGTGGGGGGAAAGGCTGTGCATCCCTAAACACATGCTGCAATTGAATGGTTATTCGCACAGGCATACACCGCCTCTGCCAGACTGAAAAATGCATGCCCTGCATCCAAGACAAGTGCTAACATTTATTAAACTAGGAGGAACTTTAGCTTCCAATATGGTTTGCATGCAAAGTATATTATACTAGACACTTGCGCCACGGTGAGGCAGACCTCCGGGCAAGTGACCTAACCTAAATTTAAAACCTTGGGAGCAGCTAAGGAAAAAAAATGTGTAACTTACATTTGGTAGAACAGCGAGGAGAACGCCAGTGCATACCACTAAGGCTGCATCTGAAATGATCACCAGCTCAGTGTGTAGCACCTAAATAGATTTTCTGCACACTTCGCATTCAATTTAGATGCAAATCATATGCAAATCTGCTACTACTTATCATGCAAACAGGAAACTCAGAAGGAGGGGCTGGGAGCAGCTAACCTGACAGTTACATAGTTGCCTTAGTGCAGCCTTAGTGGTATGCGCTGGCGTTCTCCTCGCTGTTATACCATAGATATGCTCTGTTATTCTGAGATTGGGATACATGTTCTATTTGATTTTATATTGCTGTATATTTGGAGTTTATACATATGTTTAGCTTGTTCTGAGCCCTCTGTATTTGATGATTTCAGGCACCTTCTTTGGCCTGAGGAAGTGGGCAGAGACCCGCCAAACGTGTTGCATGTCCTTAATAAAAATGCATTACATTTGTATATATGAATTTGTCATTATTGAGGTAATCCACCTCCCCTCTTTTATTTGTTTTTAACACAGTTTTATACACTCATAGGCTCCCCTGGCAAGTATGTGGATCTTCTGCGCAGCGGAGTGATGGAACTTGGCAGTTTCAGCAGGCTTATTTCAATTTACCATTGCCAATGATGTCATCCAGCCTCATCTTCCTGCCGTATCATATTGCCATGTTGTACCGATTGGTGTCAGCACACAGAGTCACAGCAACACCACCTCGCACAGACCTGCCGGTGCCTGGTGGCCTTCCTCTGGGTCTGCCTCTACCTCTTCCTCTACCTGGTTTGTCCATTTTGTCCATCTCGGGGGGATGCTAGCTATATGCAGTGAGGTGGGTTCTCACTCAACACAACAGGTAGTTAGATGCAGTGAGCTGGGTTAACTGAACACAACAGGTTGTAAGATGCAGTGAGCTGGGTTCAGGGGGGTTCTCACTCAACACAACAGGTAGTTAGATGCAGTGAGCTGGGTTCACTCAACACAACGCTAGGTATATGCAGTGATGAGGTGGGTTAAGTAAACACAACAGGCTCCCGGGTAGTTAGATGCAGTGAGCTGGGTTCACTGAACAGTAAAGGTACTTAAGATGCAGTGAGGTGGGTTCTCACTCAACACAACAGGTAGTTAGATGCAGTGAGGTGGCCAGGTGGGTTCACTCAACACAACAGGTAGTTAGATGCAGTGAGCTGGGTTCACTCAACACAAAGCTAGGTATATGCAGTGATGAGGTGGGTTAAGTAAACACAACAGGTACTGGGGTATATGCAGTACTGGGTAGTACAATGTGCAGCTCCCTGTCACACACACAGGTAGTCACTGAATGTGCTGGGCTGCTGGCAGTGGCACACACACTATCAATTAGCAAGGCTGTGCATGCAACAAAAGTGTCAGTTTGACACACAGAGAAAAAAAAAGTACAGGATGAGCTCTGAAAAGAGCTATTGAGGGGTGCTATAAAAGCAATAACTATCAGCCAGGAGCAAGCTAAGCAGCTAAGAACCTAACTAATCTGTCCCTAGAAGAACAAGTCTGCAGCAGCTCTCCCTAGTCTGTCTCATAGCAGGCAGACGAGTGACTGTAATGGCCGCCGGAGGCTGCCTTATATAAGGGGGGGTGGGGCTCCAGGGCTTAGTGTAGCCTGAATGGCTACAATGTGCCTGCTGACTGTGATGCAGAGGGTCAAAGTTGACCCTCATAGTGTATTATGGGGCGAATCGAACTTCCGCAAAAGTTCACCTGGTGCAGGCGAACGCGAACCCCCTAAGTTCGCCTGGAACCGTTCGCCGGCGAACCGTTCGCTACATCTCTAGTGAAAATGCAAAAAATCATTATTTTTTCCATGAAAACATGACAAAATCATGATTTTTACCGTTTTACCGTTGTTTATTTTTAGCATGAAAATTCACAAAAAAAAAATCACAAAATGACTTTCAATGGCAATTTCCCTCGAAGGTTGAAATTAATATTATTTTTCTTGAAAATGAATGCAAAAAAAATAATTTATTTTTTCTCATCACTGCCCAGCACACTGGAAAAAAAAAGTAAGTGCTGTGGGGGACATGGGTCATTTAAAAATATGATTGGAAAAGGTTATGTTTAAGAGACAGGACAACCAGGTAGTCATCAATGTTTAAAAAGAAATAAATATACCAGCCTCTATAATTCTTTCACAGTGGGGTCCCTTTAAATAGAGTACTCCAACCTACTCTTGAGAAGTTTCCCGCTGGGCAGAAGTCGTATTGTTCTGACAAGGGGGGTGCGGGAGTTTTGAGAGCAGGCCGGTCAGTTTTGCTTGCTTCCTAGCAGTTTGTGATGGAAATACAAGATGCTTTTCTGTCAGATGAGGCATGGAGAGTGACATTCAATCTCAGTCCTTATAATCATGAGCCATGTTTGAAAGATTTGAAGGATCTGAGCTGGGAAATAATTTGTAACAGAAATAAACTGTCTTTGCTGCACTGGTGAGACTTCCTCGCATGACAGAAAGAGAAGCCTGTAAGTAACGTGAAATATAGCTAATGCTCCACTGAACTGACTGCAGTCGGTGGGTGGCTTTTTCATATACTGTAGATCCCCTGAGGTTGCCCACAGAAGCTGTTGCTGACATGAGTAAATGAGAGGAGACCCCATGACAGATCTGGAACATGCCAGGGGGATTACATTTCTTGGTTAGCCTGAGAAGACATCTTATTCCCCCTGCCCCCAAAAAGAACATGAACATACTGGCTTGCACAGAACTTCCCTTCCTATAGTGAATAGCAAATTGAAGATGATGATAAATTTTAACATTTCCAGTGTTATGAAATAATGCACATCACTAAACAAAGTAGGCGTTTTGTTAAGGTCCATGCATTTTTAAATCCCAACTCTATGAAGACATACAGTAATACTTTAGCTTTGAAAAGTTTTTTGCATTAGATTGCCAAGAATTAATGAAAAAGTTTCAACTCAAGTTTTTCTACAAGATATTGCAGTAGCTTCCAATTGGTGTCCGGAGGTGAAAAATATATATTTTTTTTATTTGCAAGGATAAGTCAGCAACACGCCTTTAAATTCATACAGCTACCTAAAGAGCTTAAAGAGAAAGTGTAACAAAAAAAAGTTCCCCTGGGGGGTACTCACCTCGTGAGGGGGAAGCCTCAGCGTCCCAATGAGGCGCCCCCCTCCCTGTAGCTGCAGGCAATCCAGCGCTCGCTCCCCCGAAGTGTCCCGGAATCCTCCCTCAACAAGCCTGACAAGCGCTGATAAGCGCTGATTTACTTACCTTTCCTGGCTCCAGCGGGGGTGCTGTTGCGGCTCTCCGCATGGAGATAGGCGAAAATAGAAGATCTCTGTTGGGTTTGCTCTACTGGCAGGCACAGGAGACTCGCGCCTCTGTAGCAGAGCAGCCTTACAGCGGCTATTTACGCCTATCTCTGAGCGGAGAACCGATACTGCGCCGGCACTGAAGCCGGGAAGGTAAATATTTACATCCCCGCTGTTCAGGGAGCTTTATCACCACCACCGTGGGACCGAGGAGGACGGGGAAGCCTCAATAGGATCCGGAGGCTGCCCCCACCCAAGGTGAGTACCCCCCAGGGGAGGTTTATTTTGTTATAGGTTTTCTTTAAGGATAGCTCTTCCTATAAATGGTTTCTGATAGTTTCTCTTTGCTTGATGGTGAAAATGTTTTTTGTTTTTTTGGACGCTTCCCTGAACTCTCCTAAGAGGACATGACCTTTCTGATTTCTTCTATATTTAAAAAGGAAATTTCCCAGGTCATTAATTTGTAAGCCCCATCCTCTTAGAGGATAAGTTGACCTTAAAGCTAGTGCTCAAGGAATAACAAACATAAAATGTATCCTTGTCTGATTATGATCCGATCATAAAAACTACCTACCCAAAAATAATATTAACTGACCCTGGATCTGACCAAATTCATTCAACTAATCTTGACAGATTTTTGTCAGAAACCTCTGATCTAAATGCTTG
This sequence comes from Hyperolius riggenbachi, assembly GCF_040937935.1. Taxonomy (NCBI): domain Eukaryota; kingdom Metazoa; phylum Chordata; class Amphibia; order Anura; family Hyperoliidae; genus Hyperolius; species Hyperolius riggenbachi. The sequence goes on along the minus strand of NC_090648.1, from coordinate 118,976,667 downwards.
TTTTAGGTGTATGACTAAAGTGTCAGAGGCAGAGGATCAGCAGGTCAGCCAGGAAATTTGTATTGTTTAAAAGGAAATAAATATGGCAACCTTCATATCCCTCTCACACCAGGTTCCCTTTAAATCAAAATCTAAAACTGCTATCAAAAAATTTGGTTATCTGGCTAACATTCATTCAGTAAACAAGTACTTGCAATATTGAAGCGTCTTCAACAGCATCAGGTTGCTCTCGCTAAACATGATTTAGAGCTTGTGTATGGGTGGTTTCTTAGTGTTTTAATTGGATATCGTTCAAGCTTTGCATTAAAGACCTTCTGCTAAAACTTTGTTGGCAAGAATTTTATTATTTGACTTATTTCTTTGTGTATAGCCTTCTACTATTGTTCTGAAAAGTGATCCTGTAAGGGCTCCTTGGGGGTATTTACCTAGGGAAGGGGAAACATCTGGATCCTAAAGAGGCTTCCCCCATCCTCCTCAGCAGAGGTGGTCCAGCACTGGCACCCTCGAAAGTCAGCTTGCGCACAGGCGCACTAGCGGCTTTCCCTTCGGGCACCGGTGAAATACCCAAGCTCTACTGTGCAATTTGGTTTCCAATCAATTTTACACCCATTGTAGACAAAATTATCAAAGAATTACAAAACTGGAACAATCTTTTCTTTTATTAACTGGTGGTCCCTCTTTAATTAAATTGATGAGCTTCCTCCAGATACTGTACCTTAAGAAAACTTATTTCTGCTTATAAAGCATAAAGGCATCCAAAGATGAATCAAGCTATTATTACATTTTCATTGAATTCAAAATGTTCACGGGTAGCTATAAAATGTCTACAACATTCTAAATCCACATGCAGTCTCAACTTTCCAGATGTCACATGCTGTAATCTAGCCAGTACTCATAGACATATTAGAGTCTGGATGGATAATATGTCATTCTATGCCAACACTTCATTAGACACTAAACAAGTCACACTTTAAGGAGTCATCAAACAAATGACAGCGCTCATAGGCTGCAACTGAATAGTAGACCAACAGAGGCATGCAGAGCCCCACAGGGGCTAAATACATGCCTTGAATGCAAATCAGAAGCAAATCATGTACTAGTCCTAATCTATCATCTGAATGCAAATTGAAGCACATGGATGCAGCTAGCCATAAGTATACTTACATGAGTTTTGCACAGCAGGAGACATTGGCAGCGCTTCCAAACAGGCTGCACCCGAATTGACTTCCTGCAATAGATGTGCAGAGCTCCACTATGTGGACTAAAATACACAACATGCATTCAAAACAGGTACAGCAAAGGAGGACGTTAGCTTCAGTATAAATAATATGTGCACAAATTATTCCCTACTAGACTTCCCCACGGTGACGACGGGTCCCCTCGGGGAAGACCCACTGCCAGTCCAACGATAAAAACACGATTTTTTCCTAGTGCTGCTAGTCACAAAATGGCATACACATTTCTCTCAAACAGACATCAAACAAATGACACCGCTCATAGGCTGCAACTGAATTGTAGACCAACAGAGGCATGCAGAGCCTATGAGCGCTGTCATTTGTTTGAGAGAAAAAGGAAGAAAAGCGATCCTCAACTATTCACCACACAGATCAGTCTACATGGATGATAATTGCTGTTTTTTATGATCATTGGGACACATTTTTTGATCATTCTCATCCAACCCAGCGTTTATCATTTGTATTGAGCTTAATACCTAGAAACACAACTCTTTATCAGGAACACTAGTGTGGGCCGATGAAAAATTGGGAAGCATTTTGGGGCACTTTTAACCACTTGAGGACCCACCCTTTACCCCCCCCCCTTAAGGACCAGCGCTGTTTTAGCTGATCTGTGCTCGGTGGGCTGTGCAGCCCCCAGCACAGATCAGGGTGCAGGCAGAGCGATCAGATCGCCCCCCTTTTTTCCCCACTAGGGGGATGATGTGCTGGGGGGGGGGGTCTGATCGCTCCTGCCTGCCTGGGTGTTGCGGCGGGGGGGGGCACCTCAAAGCCCCCCTCCGCGGCGAAATTCCCCCCCTCCCTCTCCTCCCTCCCTTCCCCAGAGATCCGAGGCTGCACAGGAACGGATTTGTCCTGTGCAGCCTCTAACAGGCTCCTGCCTGTCATGTGACAGCGATTACCGTCCGCTGATTGGCCGGGGATCGCTGATCTGGTACAACGCTGCTACTGTTAGCAGTGTTGTACGGATGTAAACAAAGCGCATTATTTCCGCTTGTGTTTACATTTAGCCTGCGAGCCACGATCGGCGGCCCGCAGGCTATTCACGGAGCCCCCCGCCGTGAATTGACAGGAAGCAGCCGCTCGCGCGAGCGGCTGCTTCCTGATTAATTAGCTTGCAGCCGGCGATGCAGAACTGCGTCGCTGGTCCTGCAGCTGCCACTTTGCCGACGAGCGGTATGAGTGCGCGGTCGGCAAGTGGTTAATTAAATGCCATATTCTTTATTTCTTGCTTTTCCCAGGAAGCTTCTCACAGGGTCTTTAACACTTGGGAGACGTACCATAAATTCCTCCTGAAGCACCTACCAGGCTCAGATGGCAAAGATCTTTCTTTTAATAATTTCTGCCAATGATACAAATGTCTGCACAGGAAATACTTACCCATGCTCAAATTAAACCCTTTTCTTTAAACCTGATGTTATATGATGATGAGATAAACATAGGTACATATAGTACTAGCCTTACTTAGAAATTGACTGATGTCACTTTCTGTTTTCCAGCAGAGGAAAGTCGTTATCTATGTAAATGAGCTTGTCGAACATCTTGTTGAATCCTGTCCATTTCCTGAAAAGTAAGTAGAAGCCAAAACAGCTGAGAAACATTGAGAGAAGGTCTTATAAGGTTTTAGTGCTGCAATGTTCAAAGGATCATTGCTTCTTTTTTGTTTATTTCAATAAGAAAGGCAGATTGGTCATGGCTGCTGTTCAGAAAAAAAGTCATAAAATGAAGCAGTTGAAGTGAAAATTAAAATATGATACTCAGTTCTGTGTTTAATTTAACATTAGCAGAACACAAACAATCATCTCATAATTTTATTTGCACTTCAGGATCACTTTAAATTCTGTAGGTTCAAGGGGAAACATATTTCCTCACCTCTAAACAAAAACTGGCAAACAAGCCACTAAAATTATTTTAAAAAAAATCCCTCTTACAGCCTCAATTACAACCTCAATTCATCCTTAAACTGACATCACTACTTGACTCTCCACTCATTTTTTATTGAGAAACTTTTTTAGATGGACAATTGGATGCCTGGAATGCCATTATCAAGGAAAGCTTTAAAGAAATGCAACTTTAAATTATTTATATTTTTAATGTGTCCTGGAGTAACCCTCTGTCTGATTGGCTGCAATAATGTTCAAACGTTTAAAAAATATATAACCTCTCTAAGTTATTTTTGATTTACCTGTATTGATCTTGAAAATAAATAAGTAGAAACAAAATCCAATCCTCAGGGGAACTGATGTTAAACTGTATTAAATATATGAGAAGCATATCCAGGAATAAATATTTTCATCTTCTCTTATTTCATTGCGCCAACAAAGATATGTTCCTTGCACAAAATAACTATTCTTTCTGAATTGAAATACATAACCGTCTTAATGGCCAAAAGTATCTCACGGGATTAAACCTTCCATTCCTGACCATTGTCAAATACAGGAACTCCAACATATGCTCATAAACAGACTGGTGGCCTAACTACATGAAACATTACCCTTTTTTATTTTTACAGGATATGCAATATATATGGAGCTTGAAATCGGACTAATCAATTTAAACCTGGGGGGAACTTGATTTCTCTATTTTCAAGCTGCATATATTTGCTAAAAAAATTACATAAATTTGCATTCACTCAGAAGAATTTGCATATCATTGATCTACTTTCAGGTACCTTGAAAATACATATATCAGCACATTAGGCAGAATAAACATTGGTTAATAGGCCTATGATTATATTTCTTTTTTAAAATAACTTCTTTTTGACATTGCTCATAGTCCCATGCAAAGGAAAATTCAAAGGTCAAAATGAAAACTAAACTCAAAATATTCTGGTTATCTATCTATTTGATTTCACCCAATTAATGTAACTGACCAATCTCCTACAACAAGACACACATAGGGGAGCCATCCCACGGCCACAACGTGGCCACAACGCTGCGGAAGCCAGCGGGGACACTTACAGACTGCCTCCGCTCAGGGAAGCCAGGCCTCCCACGTGGCCCTTAGAGGGGAAGAGGCCCCCGGTTGCGGAAACGGACCCACAGAGCTGCGGATCCACAGAGCTGCCCATCTTTGCAGCCAGACAATGCCCAGTCACTGCAGTTGAGGCTGAAAGGAAGCACCCGGACCCACATGGCACCCGACCATCAGACAATGCTCAGACACTGCAGTTGAGGCTGAAAGGAAGCACCCGGAACCCACATGGCACCCGACCATCAGACTGCCTCCCATCAGGGGTAAGAACCTTTGCCTTCCTCCTTCTCACTCTGCCTGTCTGCTGCCTGTCCCCCAGCTCTCCTGCCCCCTCAACCCGCTGAGGCCCTGCTCCTCTGCCCTACAATCAACCTGCTTTGCCAACCGCAGTTTCTCTGGCCTCCAGTCTGACCCGCAGCAGTCCGGCTATTGCACCACTACCCTCCTGCCTGTCTCCTCCACTCTACAACCACAGAGCTGCGGACCCACAGAGCTGCCCATCTGCCTGCTGACCTGCCTGCTTGCTGACCCGCCTGATTGCTGACCTACAGCGACCCTGCTATCGGCTTGCCTGCTTGCTGACCTGCAGCGACCCTGCTACCGGCCCTCCAAGCCTGCGTGCACGCCTGCAGACACAGCGTCCCTGCTCCTTTGCCCCCCAAACCTGCCAGGGACTATCTGGTAACTGCCTGCATGCACTCCTGCTAAGCAAACTGAGGCACCAATATGCCATGCCCCTCCACCCCACGCTGGCGTACCACCACCCCTAGCGCCATCGCCCATGGCCTGCCTAAGCTGCCCCTAGCCACATGCACCACCTATACCAGGGAACAGCTTCTAGTGTGGGAGTCACGGGGCCCCCCTCTTCCTGAAGCCAAGCTCCTGACCACCCTGGTCTGGGACCACATACAGCAGGTCCTAGACCCAGCCCTGAGACTCCGGCCAGGTAAGCGGCAAAGAGGATGCCGTGCTGGAGCCCGCTTGAGGCTATGGAAGAAGGGCCTACGCTCAGCCATCCCCTCGGTCCTCCTGGCGAATGTACAATCCCTCCCTAACAAAATGGACGAACTACGCCTCCTTTGCGACAGGAGAGACCTTGGCTGCTACACTCCAGCCCTCTGCTTCACGGAAACATGGCTACATGAGGCCATCCCCGATAATGCCCTCCTTCTCCCTGGGTTCAGCATCATCCGAGCAGATCGGGACCCTGCCCTCTCGGGGAAAAAAAGAGGAGGCGGCATCTGCTTTCTTCATCAGCTCCTCATGGTGCCCCACCTCGACGATACTCGACAGGAAGTGCTCTCCGGACCTGAAACTACTACTAAGTAACTGTAGACCGCCATATTCACCACAGGAGTTCTCCTCTTATGTCTTTGCTGGTGTGTACATCCCCCCTGATGCCGACGTCAAATCTGCCCTACTGATCCTAAGCGAGACCATCTCGAAGTGGGAGACGTCCCTTCCAGACTCACTGTTCATCGTGGCGGGCGATTTCAACAGGGCCAACCTGCGCCAGGAGATGCCATGCTATCACCAGCATGTAGCTTGCCCCACCAGGGGTCCGAACACCTTAGACCACTGCTACACGGCACTGAAGGATGCATACAAGGCGGCTCCATGGGCTACGTTATCTGCCCATTCATCCAGGTCTGACGCTTCCAGGGACCTCCAGTCGGTGCATTCAAAGCAGGCTTGAAGTTTCAGTTTGGCCTCCTTTGACCACACCTTAGTAGACTTAAGAATCGGCTAAACCGATTGTTAAGTCTACTAAGGTGTGGTCAAAGGAGGCCAAACTGAAACTTCAAGCCTGCTTTGAATGCACCGACTGGAGGTCCCTGGAAGCGTCAGACCTGGATGAATGGGCAGATAACATAGCCTCATACAGCAGTTTCTGCGAGAACTCGTGTGTACCAACGAAATCCTTCAAGGTGTATCCGAACAACAAGCCGTGGTTCACCAACAAGCTACGGCAACTGCGGAGGCAAAAGGAGACTAGTGCACACAAGTCCGGCAACCAGGAGGACTATAGGAAGGCAAGAAACGACCTTAAGCGGGAGCTAGGAGCGGCCAAGAAAGAGTATGCCGAGAAAATCAAACTTAACCTGCGATCAAATGACTCACGTGCCGTATGGAAGGGGCTGAAGGCCGCCACAAACTACAAGCCCCAAACCCAGCATGCAACACCCAGCCCGATACTAGCAAAAGAACTCAGCAGATTCTACTGCAGGTTCGAGAAGCAGGAGGAACGGGAGGAGAACCTGGTGCCGGCTACCCCACCCCCATGCCCTGCTGACAACACCCTGAGACTGCCCTCTCCCACGGTGGTGTGTGAAGCCAAAGTCCTGCGCCTCCTATCAACCCTAAATGCTAGGAAAGCCCCCGGCCCCGACGGAGTATCTCCAGCTTGCCTGAAAACCTGCTGCAGGCAACTTGCTCCTATCCTCTTTGCTATCTTCACCAAGTCCCTGGGGGAAGGCAAGGTCCCTGCGTGCTTCAAGAGGTCTACCATCATACCTGTGCCTAAGAAACAAGGGGTCACCGAACTTAACAATTTTAGGCCCGTGGCCCTAACATCCGTCATCATGAAAACCATGGAGCGCGCGGTCCTGGCCTACCTCAAGCTCTTCACTTCGTCCCTCCTAGACCCCTTCCAGTTCGCATACAGAGCAAACAGGTCCACTGATGATGCGATCAATATCTGCCTAGAGCTCATCAACGACCACCTTGATAGGCCAGACACGTACGCCAGAATACTACTTCTGGACTTCAGCTCGGCCTTTAACACCATCTGCCCAGGCATTCTCCAACGGGACCTAGCTGCACTTGGAGTCCACCCAAGTCTACAACTTTGGATCACAGACTTTTTTTCCAATAGGTCCCAAGTCGTCAGACTGGGCGACATCCACTCTCAAGCTGCGACCACGAACACAGGAGCTCCTCAAGGCTGCGTACTGTCACCACTGCTGTTCTCCCTCTACACAAACAATTGCAGATCTGAGGCAGACTCTGTGAAGGTCATCAAGTTCGCTGACGACACCACCATCGTTGGCCTTGTCACCAAGGATAATGTCCATAAGTACCGTCAGCAGGTGGAGAGAATTTGCAACTGGAGCAAGGAGAACAGGCTGGTGCTCAACACTGCAAAGACCGTTGAGTTAATCATCGACTTCAGGAAGGCCGCTCCCACCCCACCTCAAATCTACATTGGCAGCAATGAGGTAACCAGAGTACCCTGCGCCCGGCTTCTGGGTATCACCATCTCCAGTGGCCTCAGCTGGAAGCCCAACATCACTGCCACCCAACGGAAGGCCCAACAAAGACTCTTCTTCCTCCGCCAGCTGAGAAAGTTTGGCATGACTCAAGAAATTCTCACCAGCTTTTACTCCGCCACCATTGAGTCGATCCTCTGCTCCTCCATCTTGGTGTGGTATGCTGGCGCCACTGTAAATGATAGGGACAAACTACAGAGGGTCATCAGGTCAGCAGAGAGGATCATTGGGTGCCCCCTCCCCTCACTTGCCCTACTGCACAACAAAAGACTAAAAACCAGGGCATTGAGGATTGCAAATGATCCCTCTCACCCAGGCCACCGCTACTTCAGCATTCTGCCCTTGGGACGGAGGCTACGAGCCATCTCAACTAAAACCATGAGACACAGGAACTCGTTCTTCCCCTCGGCAGTCAGCCTCCTTAACCCCCTCCACATTCTACCATCAAAGCAAGCTTCAACGAGCGGCGGGGCCGGCAGCGCTACTGCCGCACAGCTGACTAGCCCACAAGACTAACTATTAGACATCTCAGTGACACTCTGGGAATGTGATGTGTTTACAATGTAATGTTAATCTGATACCTGTCTCTTTCTATGTACTCTTCCTGAGCTATTTGTATTGTGCCAAAAACAATTCCGGGCATGACCCCTCATGCTTGGCGAAATAAATAAATGATTCTGAATGATTCTGATGATGATTCTGATTCTGATGATTCTGAATGATTCTGAATGATTCTGATCACTACTTAACCACCTCCAGACCGTCCAACGCTGATGGGTGGTGGGAGAGTGGCTCACTGGGGACCGACTAACACTGATTGGCGTCAAAGTGCGGTGGGCGGGTTTAACAGGGAATGTGCGCTCATGCGTTCCCTGCTAGCAGGCAAAGTGGGGATACGTCATCAGCCTGCCTGCCGCGATCGGAGCTGCCAGGCTGAAATACAGAAAAAAAAGCAATAAACATTTGTACAGCGCTGCGATCTAGCGCAGCGATGTACAGGGTACAGCCTAGTCACTTAACTGTCCCTCCCAACAGCTCCCAATCTAATCACATACATAGGCTGATGCCTATGTATGTGTAGTGTAGTGTATGGATCGCAGTCTAGGGCCAATTTGGGGAGGAGGGTTAATTCAAAGAAATAGGGGTTTTTATTGAAAAAATATTCTATTTTAATTAATTAAAAAAATGCAGCAGCAATCAGAAACCACCAAAAGAAAGCTTTATTTGTGGCAAGAAAAGGAGGTAAAATGTATTTGGGTGCTAAGCTGTATGTCCGAGCAATCAATCGTTAAAGTGGCGAAGTGCCGAATTGTAAAAAATCACCTGGTCACTAGGGGGATATAAACCACTTGTTACATGTTATGGATAGGGATGATCAATGAGATGCAAATAATAACCTAAGACATACTGCCTCTAGGTATACATATGGTATACTACCCCACCTCTTGTCCCCCTCCTATTACTTTAGATTGTAAGCTCACAAGGGCAGGGCTCTCTCATACTTTTGTGTCTTTTGTCGCTGTAATTACAGATTCTGTATTTTGTACCAACTCTGTATTTTGTAAATTAGTGCATATCATTCTCTATATTAGTTTGTACCCCATGTTTGTTTCGTACTTTTATAGCACCATGGAATATGTTGGCACTTTATAAATCAATAGTGATAATACGGAAAATGATTTCTCATTGCATTCAAATTTTAAGTAAATGTTATGCAGCTTAAATTTGGACCAATAAAAATTAACAGGAAGTGATTGTGATTGGTCCAATTTCAAGCTGCATATAATTTACATGGAAAAAAAAGGAGAAATTATTTGCATCTCATTGATCATCCCTAGTTATGGGCGTCAAATTACATTTTATTCATCCATGATTAAATCAAATTATAGTTCCAAAGAACGTGATTATGAAGCTATGGGTTTTGATATGTGAATATAAAACAAGTGTTGCAAAACTGTGTAATAAAGTGTTCACTGTCCGTAGTCCGTAGAGGATTTGGGTGCCGCTATTGGACGTAAAGGGATTTACAGATATGTAATTTGTCATTTGTGTGTAATTTGTACGACGGCAATAGCCAGAGTCTAAATTCCGATAAACAAATGGTGTAATCCGGGCGCCAACAATAGCCAGAGCCCAAATTACAGAAAGAGAGGCGGCGGGTAATCTAGGAAGAGGGTTACAGTAGCGGAGCATATTAAGAATTAGGCAAGGGAGCAGTTAATGCTGTCATTCAGCTTCACCACACTCAAATTATCATCTGCCTTTTTCACAGGCAAGCCAAACGGGGACTTGATCTCTCTCTACATAGTGATGAGCAAAAAAATTGCCATTTTCTTTTCACCATAATATTTGCAAAAACTTTACTTTTTCAGATAAGTCAGAAAACACTATTTGGGTAATGTGTGTTATGAAGTTTGTGAACAGTTACGATTAGTAAATCCGGACCCAATTTAGAGAAGTCATGAGTCGAGAAGAGATAAATGGTGAGTTAATAAGTAAGTTGAGACAATTTGTGAGATAAGTTTTGTGAATCAAACCTTTATTTTTGCTGAGAATGGAGAGAACTTTTTCACTGCTTCATTTATATATCTGCATCTCATCTGCCTCAGTTTAAAGGAAACATCTGAGGTCACAAATATAATGAGATCTACTTACACGGGCCTTCCTCCAGCCCCTAGCAGCTGACATGTCCCTCGCTGCAGCTCTGGTGTCCAGGGATCTTCTCCGTTTCAGATGGTGACCTCGCCAGGTCGGCCTCTACTGTGTCTGCTCAGAGCAATCCAGACCACGTGAACATGATTGACAATGGCGCTTGTGCAGGTGTAGTAGAGGCCGACCTGGCAAGGTCACCATCTTAAATGGAGGAAATCCCTGAACACCAGAGCTGCAGCGAGGGATATGTCAACTGCCAGGGGCTGGAGGAAGCCCTGTGTAAGTAGATCTCATTATATTTGTGACCTCAGATGCCCCCTTTAAAGGATAACTTACTGCTAATTCTACACTCACCTAAAGGATTATTAGGAACACCATACTAATACGGTGTTTGACCCTCTCTCGCCTTCAGAACAGCCTTAATTCTATGTGGCATTGATTCAACAAGGTGCTGAAATCATTCTTTAGAAATGTTGATAGGACAGCATCTTGCAGTTGATGGAGTTGATGGACATTCGGATGGAGTTGATGGACATTAAGTTTGGAGTTCAGGAGATTGTCTTGACCAGTACCACACCCCTAAATGCATTGAAGCAACTGCAATCTGATTGATTGATTCATTGATTGATTGATTAGATAACTGCATTAATGAGACATTGAACAGGTGTTCCTAATAATCCTTTAGGTGAGTATATTTTTTAAAAAAAGGACATCCTCTATATGTGTGAGGAGTTGTGCAGAGGCTTACAGTGGCTCCCGTGCCCCGGCGTCATCCTTTGTCCCCCTCCAATTTGTCTCGTTCTGATATTACTGGTCAGCGCGGTCACAGCATGAGCAGTATGTTCGCTTGAGCGCCCAAGTGGACATACTGTGCATGCACAGCACAGTATGTCCGGGCCGGAGGTCACCAACCGTGCTGACCAGCAATATCAGAACGGGGTAAATTGGAGGAGAATAGAGGGTGACGCCAGGCACAGGAGGGGCAGTAAGCCTCTGCACAACTCCCCACACACATAGAAGGCAACCTTTTGTTTAAAAATAGCTCGTGCTAAGGTATCCTTTAAGTTACAAGTTTTGGTGCCTGAAGCTGGTGACTGAATAATTTCACCTCATATGAACCGAGGGAGCCACTTGGACTAGTTGGGAAACATAATCTAGAAGAGGAAAAAAGAAACATTTCTATTGAAACAGATTTATTTTCCTTTCAATACAACATTACCTAGATAAATGAGAATCTGGGCCCTCGCACAATACTCATCACGACTACCAGTGCATAATACAGTCAGACGTTGTATAGGCCTATTACAATGCATCAGGAATATTGCTGGCATCTACAATAGTCACAGCGCTTAGCCCTGCCTCTGAAACGTAGAGTTCAAAGAGAAATCATGGAATTTCAATCTGGCTTTTTAGGAAAACACACAAGTGTTCCGCTTGCGCCTCTGTCATTTCCATGGTTGTTAGCGAGCAATCTCATGCCATCATCTGAAACATTTTTACATAACCCCCATTTGCTAAAACGGACAGGAGCAGAGTGAATCCATTAGCATGCGAGGAGAATGGAGCATAGTCTGGTTATCAGACATCAGCTAATACAACATGCCTTCACATCCCTTTGTCTGGTGTGGAGTGTTTTATTCATGGCAGCTGGAGACTAGAGAAGGTGTGTTTTATATTGAAGAACAGTATCGTGGTGTTAATAGGGTCATCCAAAGTGACAGGTGTTTGAGCGTCTTATGTAAATCGCAGAGCAGCTGAAGAATACTCCATTACAGCCTCACACCACGCTGTGTCAAGATTAATATGCCTGTTCTGTTCTGATAGTTTCACTTGGACCTGGCAGGGAACAGCAGCCATTTTTACAGGCAGTGCAAGAATAGTGTACAATACTTGTAGATAAGAGTCATGTCATGAGATTGTGAGGTGTCAAATTACGAAATAACAGGAATCATTGCTAAATTATGGAAATTCTCCAGCAACGATATCTTTCCTCCTTCAGGATTTCTGACCGATGATGAACTACGCATTTGCTGAACAAATACATTTCTGTTCATTAGTAAGGGCAGCACAATCACGTAGTGGTTAGCACTCTTGCCTTGCAGATCTGGGTCCTTGGTTTTAATCTCAGCCAGGGCACTATCTGCATGGAGTTTGTATGTTCTCCCTGTGTCTGCATGGGTTTCCTCTGGGCTCTCCAGTTTCCTCCCACATCCCAAAAACATACAGGTAAGTCAATTGGTTCCCCTTAAATTGGTCCTAGACTACACTACATACACTACACGATACAGACATATGACTATGGTGGGGATTAGATTGTGAGCCCCTCTGAGGGACAGATAGTGACAAGACAATATATACTCTGTACAACGCTGTGAAAGATGTTGGCGATATATAAATACTAAATAATAATAACCGAAATCTGGATCCACTAATTAGATTTCAAAAAGTTTTATTGGACATATAGTCAATTTTCAGACAATTTTACAATGATGCAATTAAACGCCTCGTAGGGAAAAGTCATGATAGTAGCTTACATTGAATTACAGATGAAAACCAATATACAATAACATAAAACAAAAACATAACATTGGTCACATACAAATGAGAGGTAGCCTAAATAGTCAATAGGAGGAGAGCATTGAGAACACAGTCCATGTAGAGACAAAATCCCACTCAAACAAAGCAAATAAGCAAATACTAGCCCCAATATTAGACTGATAGTGCACACGAGCGAAGACCATGAAGGTCAGTACAAGCAAGCCAGGGTTGACATATTTTAGTAAAGACCTCCATCTCCATGGAGTCGCCCACTATAGCTAACAACCATTCGGACACAAGTATATACCGTAGCTAACCGCCGATGGGAAAAAAGAGTTCCTGTGTCTGACAGTCTTTGTGGGGATGGCTCGAAGTCTCCGGTCTAGCGGAAGCAAGCTGAAGTATCGGTGGCCTGGGTGTGAGGGGTCATTTGCGATCCTCAGTGCCCTGGATTTCAGTCTTTTGCTGTACAGTACAGTAGTGCAGGTGAGGGGAGAGGGCACCCAATGATCCTGGCGGTGGCTCCAGCCTACCAGACCAGTATGGAAGAGCAGAGGATCGACTCAGTGGTGGCGGAGTAGAAGCTGGTCAGAATTTCTCTGGTCATGCCGACCTTTCTTAGCTGTCGGAGGAAGTAGAGTCTTTGCTGGGCTTTCCATTGGATAGCAGTGATGTTGGGCTTCCAACTGAGATCACTGGAGACAGTAGTGCCTAGAAGATGGGCACAGGGCACTCCTGCTACCTCAGTGCTATCAATATAGATTGGGGGAGGGGTGGCGGCCGACCTCCTGAAGTCAATGATTAGCTCAACAGTTTTAGCAATGTTAGGCACCAGCCTGTTCTCCTTGCACCAGTTGCAGATTCTCTCCACCTGCTGACAGTACTCCTGGACGTTATCCTTAGTGACAAGGCCGACAACGGTGGTGTCACTGGCGAACTTGATGACCTTGACAAAGTCCGTCTCCAATCTGCAGTTGTTCGTGTAGAGGGAGTACAGTAGTGGAGACAGTACACAGCCCTGGGGGGCACCTGTGTTTGTTGTCACTGCTTTGGAGCAGATGTTGCTCAGCCAGACGACTTGGGACCTGTTGGTGAGAAAGTCTGTGATCCAAAGGCGTAGGCTTGAGTGAACACCAAGTGCGGCAAGGTCCTCCTGTAGTATGCATGGACAGATGGTGTTAAAAGCCAAGCTGAAGTCGAGGAGTAGTATCCTGACATACGCGTTTGGCCTATCGAGATGGTCATTGATGAGCTCCGTGCAGATATTAATTGCGTCATCGGTGGACCTGTTTGCCCTGTAGGCAAACTGGTAGGGGTCTAGGAGGGGCGAAGTGTAGAGCTTGAGGTAGGCTAGGACCCACCGCTCCAGAGTTTTCATAATGACGGACGTCAGGGCCACGGGCCTAAAGTTGTTAAGGTCTGAAACCCCCTGCTTTTTAGGGACAGGTATGATGGTAGACCTCTTGAAGCATGTGGGAACCTTGCCTTCCTTCAGTGACTTGCAAAAGATATCAGAGAGGATGGGGGCCAGTTGCCGACAGCAGGTTTTCAAGCAGGCTTGAGATACACCGTCAAGGCCGGAGGCTTTCCTGACATTTGGCGTTGATAGAAGGCGCAGGACGTCGGCCTCGCTTACCACCAAAGGGGAGTGTGGACTCGGGTTGTTGTCTGCAGGGCATGGAGAGGGGTTGGGTGGTTCCAGACGCCCCTTCTGTGCTTCCTGGTTCTCGAACCTGCAGTAGAATCTGCTCAGATCTTCGGCGAGTTTCAGGCTAGGTGCTGTTAGTGGCGATCTTCAGCCCCTTCCATACAGCCCTTGAGTCCATAGATCTCAGGTTTTGTTCCATTTTCACAGCGTACTCCTTTTTGGCAACTCTCAGCTCCTGACTGAGGTCATTTTCTCGCTCTTCTGTAGTCCTCTTGGTTGCCAGACTTATGTGCCGATTTCATGCGACTCCGCAGTTGTCGTAGCTTGTTAGTGAACCACGGCTTGTTGTTCGGGTACACCTTGAAGGATTTTGTTGGTACGCAGGGGTCCTCACAGAAACTGATATATGAGGCGACATTATCTGCCCATTCGTCCAGGTTTGGCGCTTCTAGGGACTTCCAGTCAGTGCAGTCGAAACAGGCTTGCAGTTGCAGCTTGGCCTCAACTGACCACACTTTGATAGACTTGAGTGTCGGTTTAGCCGATTCTAGGTGACTTTTGTAGGTGGGAATAAGATGGATGAGGCAGTGGTCAGAGGAGCAGAGGGCTGCCCATGGGCCTGCCTCATTCGGCAGGTCATGGCTGAGGCTGTAGAGATGTAGACCCAGCCCATGATGCCAAGCGAGGCAACTTCCTCAGGCAGCAGAAGTCTGGGGGCAGCACCAGGCGGAAATAGGAAGTGAAGAGAGTGCCTGGCCAACCTATACTGGGGCAACTGTACCTACAGTAGCTACCAACACTGGGGGCACCTATAACTGGCCAGTGGCCACCCACCTATACTGAGGGTGTCTTTTGGGGGGCTCACCGCAGCTATAACGTGTGGTGCAAATTGTCGGTGCTGTGTGATCATTCCAATTGGGGGGAATGTATCCTCACAAGTATGCCACAGGCAGCAAAAAGCCTAGAACCGGCCCTAATTCAGGCTAAACCTGACGTGGGGGGTGGGGAAAGTTTAATTCTTACCTCAATAGCTCAAAGCTTCTGTATGCTCCACTGGCATCCTGGATCATCATACAGCTCATCTTTCCAGCACAGGATCCGTCTTCATCTTCTGGCCACACCCCCGCCAGTGAACAAGCACATTTTGCTAAACCTGATGGGGGGGGGGGGTGTTAAATACTTATCTAAGTAGTTGAAAGCCTCTGGATGCTCCACTGGCATCCTGGATCATCGTACAGCACACCTTTCCCTCACAGTGTCCCTCTTCATCTTCTGGCCGCACCCTTAGCTGTGAACAAGCACATCTGTCTGGGCATGTGCGAGTAAGGTTTGATCATGCCCAGTCCAATAAAACTGTTCATGCATGGCGTTTTTCCTCTTAGCACGAGAGCTTTGTTCTATTGGATTGACTGTGCAGATCTTACTTACACATGCCTAGCTCAGCTGCACTTGTCCATTGCCGCATGAGCCATCTAGGCATCTATAGTGGGATGTGAAAGTTTGGGCAACGTTGTTAATCTTCATGATTTTCCTGTATAAACCGTTGGTTGTTACCATAAAAAATGTCAGTTAAATATATCATATAGGAGACACACACAGTGATATTTGAGAAAGTGAAAAGTTTATTGGATTTACAGACAGTGCGCAATAATTGTTTACATAAAATTAGGCAGGTGTATAAATTTGGGCACTGTTGTCATTTTATTTATTCCAAAACCTTTAGAACTAATTATTGGAACTTAAATTGGCTTGGTAAGCTCAGTGACCCCCTGACCTACATACACAGGTGAATCCAATTATAAGAAAGAGCATTTAAGGGGGGTCAATTGTAAGTTTTCCTCCTCTTTTAATTTTCTCTGAAGAGTAGCAACATGGGGTCTCAAAACAACTCACAAATGACCGGAAGACAAAGATTGTTCACCATCATGGTTTAGGGAAAGGATACAGAAAGCTGTCTCAGAGATTTCAGCTGTCTGTTTCCACAGTTAGGAACTTACTTTATTGAGGAAATGGAAGACCACAGGCTCAGTTTAAGTTAAGGCTCGAATTGACAGAGCAAGAAAAATCTCAGATAAACAGAAGCGACGAATGGTGAGAACAGTCAGAGTCAACCCACAGACCAGCACCAAATACCTACAACATCATCTTGCTGCAGATGGAGTCACTGTGCATCGTTTAACCATTTGGCACACTTTACACAAGGGGATGCTGTATTCAGAGGAAGCCTTTTCTCCGCTCACAGCACAAACAGAGCCTCTTGAGGTATGCTAAAGCACATTTGGACATGCCAGCTTCATTTTGGAATAAGGTGTTGTGTAATGCTGAAACTGAAATTGAGTTATTTGGGCATAACAAGGGGCGTTATGCATGGAGGAAAAAAAAAACAACATTTCAAGAAAATCACCTGCTACCTACAGTAAGATATGGTGGTGATTCCATCATGCTGTGGGGCTGTGTGGCCAGTGCAGGGACTGGGAATCTTGCCAAAGTTGAGGAACACATGCATTCCACTCAGTATCAGCAGATTCTGGAGACCAATGTCCAGGAATCAGTGACAAAGCTGAAGCTGCTCCGGGGCTGGATCTTTCAACAAGACAACGACCATAAACAATGCTCAAAATCCATCCAAAGGCGTTCATGCAGAGGAACAAGTACAATGTTCTGGAATGGCCATCTCAGTCCCTCGACCTGAATATAACTGAAAATCTGTGGTGTGAGTTAAAGAGAGCTGTCCATGCTCGGAAGCCATCAAACCTGAATAAACTAGAGATGTTTTGTAAAGAGGAATGGTCCAAAATACCTTTAACCAGAATCCAGACTATCATTGGAACCTACAGGAAGCATTTAGAGGCTGTAATTTCTGCAAAAGGAGGCTCTACTAAATATTGATTTCATTTCTCTTTTTAAATTTATGCACCTGCCTAATTTTGTTTAAACTATTATTGCACACTTTCTGTAAATCCAATAAACTTAATTTCACTTCCCAAATATCACTGTGTGTGTCTCCTATATGATATATTTAACTGACATTTTTTATCGCAACAACCAATGATTTATGCAGGAAAATCATGACATTTAACAAATGCATCCCACTGTAGGTACTGGTCTAAGCCCTATCTTATAGAGCCACATCAAGCCCTGCCATGCACTGATGGGTACCATAAAGTCTAAAAAGAGGCTGCATGCATGTTGGATTGATGTGGCTCTTTAATATGTAAAAGCTATAGGCTTAGTATACAGCAGCAGTTCCAGATGTGAGCCTGGCTTCAGGGGCATAAAGAGATCATTTGCATAGTCATGGAGAGATGCATCCACAGTTGCTCACTTAAAGTTGAACTATCACAAATACCTTCTGTTTTTGGAAGGCAAATTATACTCTAGTGTTGCTTTTTATTCGGAGGGTTTTCAGTCTTAAGTTCCTTATACTTTCCTAGTGATTCTGGGTCACCATGACCTATCTAGGTATTCTGGTATACTGGTCAAAGCCCTATCCAATAGAGCCACATCAAATTTAGAGCAAACTTAAAATGTATTAGGGCCCAATGAAAAGGATGTTAAATTAGAAAAGCATGCAAATTTCTGTTCAAAGTTGCTAAGCCAGCCAGACTACATATAGCCAGACAATGGCTCCAGCCTTCACTCTCCTTGGATCTCACACAATCTCCATCCTCACAGATGTACCGTATTTTTCGGACCATAAGACGCTCCGGACCATAAGACGCACCTAGTTTTAGAGGACAAAAACCAGGAAAAAAAATTATACTAAACCTGGTGCGTCCTTGGTGCAGGGGCGTCTTGTGGAGCTTCTCCCAGTTACAGCATTCTCCCCCACACACGCTCTGAATCAATAAAGGGAGATGGTTACTAGGTGAAGCTAAGCTAAGGTAACATACTTCATAGATAAAGGGCAGAAAATCAATCAACTTCACCAATGACAATCTGTACACAGTATTTTGAAATGAAGGAATAGATGGAAAGCTGGCAATGCTTGCAATCATTTATTCTGTGTGCATTAAGTTCACACTAAGGCTTCCTTTTCCCAAGCACCCACCCACCATTTACCTGGTCTGATATGTGAATATTACAGTATATGCATACACACACTTAATTTAAACAGAATAATGGATTCCACTGCATTTTTAAAGCAGCAGCCATGCACCCCTTGCACCACCCACCTGCAAACACATGTAGTGCCAGCGATCTTGTAAAGGTGCCAGGAAGCAGCTGATGCAGGAGGAGTGCCAGCCCAGGGTTAAGGGTCACAGCAGCGAGAGGTGACAGGGATGCGAGTCCTCTGCAGATTTCTGGGAGTGCCTGGTACAGGAGAATAGCCAGCGTGGGGTTACAGGTCACAGCACAGCAGCAAGAGGTGTCCATTTGACCGCTCTCACCCACGTGACTCCAGCTCCTGCGCTGGCATTTCACCATGTACGCTGCAGTTCAGCCTCTTGCACGTGGCTTGACAAGGGTGGAGATGACTGTTCTGGAAGTCACCTGCAGCACGGCTCACAGCTCATCTCCCCGCGGCCACTTCAAACACTTTTGGCAGAACGCTGGGCCAATCACGCTGCTCCCGATGGTCTCGCAGCACGGCTCACAGCTCTTCTCCCCGCGGCCACTTCAAAGCCTTTCGGCAAAACGCTGGGCCACTCCCGCTGCTCCCGATGGTCTCCCAGCAGGCTCACAGCTCTTCTCCCCGTGGCCACTTCAAAGCCTTTCGGCAGAACGCTGGGCCACTCCCGCTGCTCCCGATGGTCTCCCGATGGTCTCCCAGCAGGCTCACAGCTCTTCTCCCCGTGGCCACTTCAAAGCCTTTCGGCAGAACGCTGGGCCACTCCCGCTGCTCCCGATGGTCTCGCAGCAGGCTCACAGCTCTTCTCCCCGCGGCCACTTCAAAGCCTTTCGGCAAAACGCTGGGCCACTCCCGCTGCTCCCGATGGTCTCCCAGCAGGCTCACAGCTCTTCTCCCCGTGGCCACTTCAAAGCCTTTCGGCAGAACGCTGGGCCACTCCCGCTGCTCCCGATGGTCTCGCAGCAGGCTCACAGCTCTTCTCCCCGTGGCCACTTCAAAGCCTTTCGGCAGAACGCTGGGCCACTCCCGCTGCTCCCGATGGTCTCCCAGCAGGCTCACAGCTCTTCTCCCCGTGGCCACTTCAAAGACTTTCGGCAGAACGCTGGGCCAATCACGCTGCTCCCGATGGTCTCGGAGGTGGGACCATGGCAGTATCATTTAACCAATCACTGCACTGACTTCTACTGGGTGAGTGCAGTGATTGGCCAAATGACGCTGCCTTGAACCCGCCTCTGAGACCATCCGCAGCAGCGTGATTGGCCCAGCGCTCTGCCAAAAGTGTTTGAACTGGCCGTGGGGAAGAAGAGCTGCCCCCCAGCACAGCCATCTCAGCCCTCTTCAGTTAACAAACTGGTAGCTGTGACTGGTGGGACTTGAAATATCGCAGGCTAGAACTGTTGGAATAATTGGGGGGCACTTAGCACGCTAGGCGGTGGTTCAAATTGTAGCATTCGGACCATAAGACGCACTCACTTCCCCCCCCCCCCCCCCCCACACACTTTTGGGGAAGGAAAAGTGCGTCTTATGGTCCGAAAAATACGGTACTTAAACTCCCTCCACATACTTCCATCGGTGCAAGCCCTAACAAACTGTGGAACAAGCCAGGCCATGGCCGAACAGTCGACCGAACTACCCAGCCCACAAGATTAACCGCTGGTCATCTCGGGGTCAGTCAATGGACTGGAATGTTATATAATGTAGTGTAATGTAATGCAATTGATTGCTTCTGCTGTTGCTGACATCGATACATTTCTCTATTATATGTCCCTTTTATATGTCTTTTTCTTGAGCTATATGTATGTGCCAAAAATAATTCCGGGCATGACCAGAGGAGGAGACCAGTGGCAAGTAATCGGCGATTGGAACACAGGAAGGTGAGTTGCTGTATACAGCTCTTCCTGCTGCGCTCACTCTGCAGCAGAGGGGGAAGCACGGAGGGCAGCCCGGGAGAGGAAGGGAGGGATAAGTCGGGCTGCCCTCCCCGTGACTGATTCCCCCCTCCACCCTACCTATCTAGCATATACTGGGGGAAGCTACCTATCTAAACTATACTGGAGGCACCTACCTGGCTAACCTATACTGGGGCAATTATACTGGAGAACCTATTCCTTGCTACCTATACTGGGGGGACCTATAGCTGGCTACCCATACTAAGTGCAACTAGACCTGGCTAACCTATACTGCAGGCACCTATACCTGGCTCCAGGGGGAGGGGGAGCAATTTTTACACACTCGTCCTGGGTGCATTTTTGTCTAGAAAGTGCCCTAGAATGAAGGACTGTGTTTTAATCAGTACCTGGAGACAGTAGTCCCACTCCCAAGCAGCTTTAGTCCCAAGTGACCCAAAAGTTAACAAAGTGAATGTCACTTTTTCTAATGTTATTACAGTTGCATGATTACTTTCTAATACATTCTATGTGTTATTTTAGCTTGTTAGAAACTGGCTTAAACCAGTTAGATAATGTAGTAAAATATTTAAATTCCTAGCAAAATGCATTCCAGAACTGAACCGAGCACATTTGTATTCTAGAATAAGATAAAAGCATATATGCTCAGACAATGACTTAATGCAGCAAATTATACATGCATAACTGATTGAAAGAAAAACACAAAAAGATGATATGAATCTATGCTGTGTAAATTAACTAAAGAATAGAGTAGAAATCGTCAAGCGATGCAGAGAAATGGCACATCACTGTGTCTACAGCTAAAAACTGGCATGTGATCTGAAGAGGAAAAATGTAAGCACAATGAACAGCCTTACCATTCTAGGAAAAAACACATATAAAAGTAGTACTTACATATTTATTGTGCTGTCCACATTTTGATTTCAGTGAATTTTATATAGTAAAGAGAGAACTATTCCAGACATTTTACATCTTTACCGCCTCTGACTGAAACCAATCCTGTTGTCATTTCCTCCCTTATTATTTTTTATCTCCTCTGCCTAAAATGGTGTATGCATTGCCCACCCTCCTCACCACTGAACACTGTCAGGGCTGCACTGTCATATCTAGTTTGCTTTGTAAACATGTGTGAACACTGAGCAGAGCATACATTGGATTTCGTGGCAGAGAAGGCAGAAAGCAGAAGAAACCGGCACTGCTGAAAGCTGTATTTATTGCCCAGTATAAATGGTGATGCATACACATGCGATAAAACAGGCTATAAGCACTGTGGTGCAAAACATACAGTTCAAAATTTCTGGTGGGATACCTTGTGGTGCGGTGGGTGCCGGGTGGTTTTAAGCCTGACGGCCGTTTCGCGCACGTCTGCGCATCTACGGAGGCTGCATGACGGGGGGGGGGGAAGCGGACTGCCGGTATTTGTAACCTGTGTGCATAGCGGTGACGTCCCGCTTGTCCGATCCGCCCCTCCACTTCCTTCTCGCGTCAAGAGGCGGCTGGAACGCATTGCGTGCCAGCGGCGACTGACGTCATGGCGGCGGAAACACACTGAATCAATTGATCAGTGTAGCGTGTATTACGCTTAAGTCGCACGCCTCAGGCACAGGTTGGGCCAATTTGGCGCCATCTTGTGTCAAAAAAGGAGAAAGCGTCTTCAATGCGGTTTCAGGGTAAGAACAGTGGGAAAGATAAAGACATGAATAAACTAGCAAGAAAGGTGGGAAAATACCAAGTGGTAAATAATCAGTGCCCTTGTGCCATCATTGCAAGATGCTATCCCAGTAGCGGTGATACCGCATACAAAAAGTGCAAATGTGCTATTAATAAAATAGCAGTGTATTGCTAAAAACTCATGAAACTAGAGAAAGAAAGTGATATAAAATCAATGCCAGAATAAGTTGCCATTTGCACTGACCCCAAAGGGATGGACATTCACAAAGGGGCCAAGTGCAAGGTCAACCCATTATCATGGGAGGGTATGAGGAAACAACAATGAGGGACTAAGTTATGGACGGCTAATAGACACATACATAGTTCAAACCGGATGCAGAGAATACATCTGGTAGCATGACACTAACTTTGGTTAGTGCTTATAGCCTGTTTTATCGCATGTGTATGCATCACCATTTATACTGGGCAATAAATATAGCTTTCAGCAGTGCTGGTTTCTTCTGCTTTCTGCCTCCTCTGCCACTATACTAACGCTATACAACCTGAGCACGCTTGGCTGAATGTGGGACTGCCACAATACCACCGCAAGACGCCCGCTCCTGCAGTAGTGCCAACCTGCTTTCTTTTCTTTTACATTGTTGTTGCACCACTCTTTCTGAGGTTAGAGCACACTGTCATGTCGACCACGTCTGGTCACGATTATGATGTACATACAGAGTCGGATGACGATAATACATCAAGTGAAGATGAGCGAGAGGAACTAGCGGTGGTCAGTGGAAGATGCGATGTTACAAGCTTTTTTAAAAACACAGCAGCATCAACGGCATCTAACAAAACGGTGGGTGCACGGGTTGCGGAAATCAACTTGGAAAGGTTGAGTGAAAAGGAGGTGAAGTTGTTTTGGACGGTTACTACGCTACAGCAGTATAAAGAGGACAAAATAGTGGCACGAGGCTTCAGACAGTATGTCGAGCCATCCGAATACCAGGACGATGATGCATTCGTCAAGAAATGGAAAAACGCCTACTTGCTTCATGCCGCCAATCTGCAGGACATACTTCTAGAACGGACAAAGGAAGAGCATGTCAAAACCGTTAGAGAGATAGAGTCTGTTAAGAGTCAATATCAGAGTATGGTAGAGAAGAAACAATTCTCCAAAACCATCAAGAGGATTGATCGTAGACTCACGGGAATACAGGATACAATTAAGGAGAGGAAATTAAAGAAATTTTAAAGGGACAGGGAGAATCATCTTCTCAAGAGATATTTCTCCTGGCAAAGAGGGGGGAAAGCCAGACCACCTAAAAAGGGAAAGGGCTACTGGACCACGGACACCGAGTCCAGTGAGGACGAAATCAAAGTTGGCGCAAAGAAACCTGATACACGTGGACAACAGAGTGGCAGCGACTCCCAGACCCCCGCTCGCCCTTTAGGAGGGGCACACGGAGGGGCAGAGAAAAGAGCAAAGCCAAGAAAGAAAAGCAAGCGTTTATCATGGGAGGACAAGAAAGATCGCAAACGGAGGAGGAATTGAAAATGGATGGTGAAATACTCCAACCTCTGGAGATATTGAACCTCTCCAACCAAGTTGTACCAGAAGGAACAGAATCATTGCTCCAGAAGGGTTTAAACTTCTCCTTAGCCACAGACTTTGACTTCGCCAAAAGAGAGATGGCATCAGTAAGGAAAGGCACTGCATGGGGGTGTGCTAGAGTAAGCCATTTGGGCTTCAGTCCAAATATTTCATGGGATGACCAAGACTTGGCAAATTTAGAAATCCTAAAAGAATTGGAATCTGTGTCCAGTAGCACTCAGGAAGTCACAGAGGATGAACTGGGGCCCTCTTTAGGCGACATCTCCACCTTTAGACAATGTAAATCCACAACCCCGTTTCCTGTTCAACCAGGATCATGCCTGGATGTCTTTCAGAAGATGATTGAGAGGGACTTAAAAGCAGAAATGTATCCAAAGGCCACTAAAAACATATCTATGAAGGAGAATCGAGCCTTAAAGTGGCTGCGGTCAAGACCTGACCTGTTAATCAAAAGGGCAGATAAAGGTGGCACAATCGTGGTAATGACTGCAGAGCAATACAAAAGTGAAGCCCTCAGACAACTACAGGACAGGAGCGTTTACCAACCCCTAACCGAGGATCCCACCAACCGCTACCTAAACTCCTTGAGATCCCTCCTGAAGAAAGGGGTAGAACAGGGGGTACTTACCTCCACATTAGCCAATGGATTGCTACCTACCTGTCCAACTAAGCCAGTCTGGTACCACATCCTGAAGGTTCACAAATCCCGGACTAGTCCTCCGAGTTGACCCATTGTCTCGGGCATGGGGTCGACGACGGAGAGACTGTCCAGATACATGGACCACATCCTCAGGCCGCTCATGGAGGAAATCCCCTCCCATCTTTCCGATACGGTTGATGTTCTAAGGGGTCTTGAAGACCTTACTTGGAACAAGGGCGATTTTTGGCGACGATCGACGTTGAAAGTCTTTACAGCCGCATACCCCATGTTTTGGGGGTGCAGGCGGTAAGACTTTTTTTGGATAAGACAGACAAAAATGAAGTGTGGAAGGCGTATGTGTGTGAATGCCTTATGTTTGTCTTGACACATAACGCCTTCCTATTTGACAGGAAGTGGTACTGGCAGGTGTCTGGCACCGCCATGGGCACAGCGGTCTCCTGCAACTATGCCAACTTATTCTTGGCATGGTGGGAGAAGCTGTACATTCACTCTACGTGTAACCTGTTCAGGCAACAACTTAGGATGTGGTCCAGGTATGTGGACGACGTCCTTGTTTTCTGGTCCGGTACTTCTTTTCTTCTTCTTTTTCCGAGTTTTTAGGGTATATCAACCAAAACGAATGTAACATGTTATTCACGGCCACCATGAGTCATGAAAGGGTGGCCTTTTTAGATCTGGAACTGGAGGTGGAAGATGATAAACTGATGCCAAAGGGCTACAGGAAACCCACCTCATCCAATTCCTTGTTACATAGGTCGAGCTTTCACCCTGAGCACATGACCAAGGCGTTACCCTATGGCCAGTTCCTCAGACTTGGTCGGAACAACGCGAGCGACGTGGAATTTCGTCGCCAGTCTGAGGAACTAGGGACTAGGCTTACCGCCAGAGGTTATGAAAAGGAATTAATTCAGGAAGCCTTCAAGAGGGCCTCATCTCAAAGTAGGAACACCCTCCTCCAGAGAAAAACAACCAAAATGAAATATGAGAAGAAAAAAATCCCTTTCTCTTTCGAATACACTGCCATGTCGGATGCCATAAAAGAATCCGTGACTAACCATTGGGACATCCTAACAAAAGATGCAACCCTCGGACCCCTGGTGGAGGAGGGACCATTATTCTCATTTAAAAGATGTCCAACAATTGGATCCTTTGTTAGCCGGAGTGAATTTAGCTCCCCTGATGGAAGTGCCTGGCTACGCAGGGGTCAACCACAGGGCAACCACAGATGTGGTCGATGTAAGTCATGTAGACAGATGGTCACAGGAACAAGTGTACAAATAGGACCAATTCGACGGCAAGTTCGCGCATTTATCACATGCAAAACCAGGGTCGTGGTATATGCCCTGTGGTGCCCCTGCGGCACGTTCTATATTGGAGAGACTACCAGGTCCCTAGGAGAAAGATTTCGAGAGCATTATAACTCTATAGGCTCTGGGAAGGGATCACCTAGAGTAGTTGAACATATGAGAAAAAATCACAAAGGGGACCCTAATTTACTTACTTTTGCAGGTCTTTTATAGGTCATGCCCCTCCCCAGAGGGGGGGACCGGGAAAATAAATTGAAACGTGAAGAAGTCTTATTAATTTTGAGGACTAGTGCAATGGGCCCATCGGGCCTGAATGACTATACCGACTTATCATGCTTCCTGGATCCCTGAGTACAACAACTTTTGCCTTACTCTAAAAACAGTAACCAAAGTTATTGTCATGCTACCAGATGTATTCTCTGCATCCGGTTTGAACTATGTATGTGTCTATTAGCCGTCCATAACTTAGTCCCTCATTGTTGTTTCCTCATACCCTCCCATGATAAGGGGTTGACCTTGCACTTGGCCCCTTTGTGAATGTCCATCCCTTTGGGGTCGGTGCAAATGGCAACTTATTCTGGCATTGATTTTATATCACTTTCTTTCTCTAGTTTCATGAGTTTTTAGCAATACACTGCTATTTTATTAATAGCACATTTGCACTTTTTGTATGCGGTATCACCGCTACTGGGATAGCATCTTGCAATGATGGCACAAGGGCACTGATTATTTACCACTTGGTATTTTCCCACCTTTCTTGCTATTTTATTCATGTCTTTATCTTTCCCACTGTTCTTACCCTGAAACCGCATTGAAGACGCTTTCTCCTTTTTTGACACAAGATGGCGCCAAATTGGCCCAACCTGTGCCTGAGGCGTGCGACTTAAGCGTAATACACGCTACACTGATCAATTGATTCAGTGTGTTTCCGCCGCCATAACGTCAGTCCCTGCTGGCACGCAATGCGTTCCAGCCGCCTCTTGACGCGAGAAGGAAGTGGAGGGGCGGATCGGACAAGCGGGACGTCACCGCTATGCGCACAGGTTACAAATACCAGCAGTCCGCTTCCCCCCCCTACCCCCCCCCCCCCCCGTCATGCAGCCTCCGTAGATGCACTGACGCGTGCGAAATGGCCGTCAGGCTTAAAACCACCCGGCACCCACCGCACCACAAGGTATCCCACCAGAAATTTTGAACTGTATGTTTTGCACCACAGTGCTTATAGCCTGTTTTATCGCATGTGTATGCATCACCGTTTATACTGGGCAATAAATACAGCTTTCAGCAGTGCCGGTTTCTTCTGCTTTCTGCCTCCTCTGCCACTATACTAACGCTGTACAACCTGAGCACGCTTGGCTGAATGTGGGACTGCCACAATACCACCGCAAGACGCCCGCTCCTGCAGTAGTGCCAACCTGCTTTCTTTTCTTTTACATTGTTGATACATTGGATTTCAGCAGCTTCTGCAGAGGGGTGAGTTGATTAAGCTTCTATTTTTCTGCTCAGCCTCATGTCACACTGAACTGCCCACAGCAGATTAGCAAGGAGCAGGAATGTGGGAGGGGAAGAGGGGGAGATAACAAGGCAAGCTTTCCTCCACCCGACCAGAAAAGAACCAGGGGGGGGGGGTAGTGGGGGGGGGAGGGGACTGAGATAAAATTCATAACAGCAGACACATTTATGATTATATTGGAATGCTTGCAATACAGACTGCTCTTAGACTACTTAATAATCACATCTTTTGCTCTTCACCGTCAATCCTTCTTTATCAACACAACAAAATGTAAAGTGGCCTCATTTCAGACTCAGATAAAGCCATCGAATACACCATCAGGAGCACAAGGAGGCTCTGCTTGTGGTACCTTCCTGTTACTAACTGCGCCTGAACCCCATTAGGTTTTGGATCCAGGACCTTGTGGCAGACCTTAGGTAATTAATGTTTATATCAATATTTGTCATATTGTGGATGCTCTCATTTGTTGGGTAGGTTGTGTTTACAACCACCACAAGCATTGGGACGCAACTAGTATGTGTATGTGTGCATAAGACATGTATTCCGGGCCAGTGGCCTAAAGTGTTAGAGATGGTGCTTCAGCACCAAAGTCAGGCTATCTTAGAGCCTATCTTGATTATCAATAGAGATGATCAATAAGATGCTTAATTTATTGCAATTTGTCTGTAGACTGAAATTGGACCTCTTGCAATTGTTCACAATTGGCGATTGACAGTTTCTGATTGGCCATTTAAATGCCAGGATGTAAAACTCCTATTTATTGTCAAGAAAAAAAAATATTGACTTTCAGGGGCTGTTTACCTGGCTGCACATATGTTCAGACTACAATATGACCCTATGAAAATGCCTGCAAAAGTCTTAAAAATACCAGAGGTTTTTAAAAGCATTTTAGGAAACAGTTAACCCCCATCATCCAGCACCAACGGGGATTGGCTGTCGACGGATAATTGTAGTTTCTGGTTGCTTGAGACTAATTGTTAAAAATAGGCCTAACTAAAAAAAAAAAAAAAGACGTACTATCCCCCACACTGTATACTTACCATGAACTTAATGCTGAAATACAGTAATTAAAAAAAATTCGGACAAAGGACAGACTTAAAGTAACATATGTTTATTACTGTATGAAGTGGAAAAGTAGATTTATGCATCCTGCTAGGCCAGGATTTTCTTCTGGTTGCTTGAGACTTCTGGTTAATGGAGTTCTGGATTATGGGGGTTTTACAATATATATATATATACACACACACACACACACACACACACATATATAGATTTACATCAGTAAATACATTACCCCTGTGTGATGGACCTTTCACATTCGATAAGTACAACAAAAATAAAAAAAAATACCATTACAAAATACTATCTCAAATGCCAAGACAGCAGTGGCTAGGTTTTCTTGGCATTTGGCATGAATGCCAGTATTGCTTGAGGCTAAGCTTAAATTATGCAAGTTTGTAACAGATTAGCTGTTCAATTTGATAAAAACATGGAATCAGATGAAAATGTATTAGAAGCTACAGCACTCTGGGTTCTTTTTTGATGATACATTGATTGATACATCGATTGATTGTTGATTGGGGAAGGTGTTCCTTTTACTGATCGTGTATGAGCAGGAGTGGCGGAAGATCTGTGTTTGCATAGCTTTAAACTGCTCATTTTGAGCCAAATCAGAAAATCCCTAAAAATTTTAAACTAGGGACACATCAGCTGTTTAACCAATAAAAATTGCATTTTGTATGCCTTGCATTAACGATCAATCCACAGTCTGTTTGCTTAGGTCCAAGGCCGGATTACCATAAGGCACTGTAGGAACGTGCCTACAGGTGCCTGATGTTAGGAAGGTGGCTCACACTGCACCTCCAGTGCCTCCCTTTCCTTTGCAGAGTTTTGAGCGGAGTGTAAATGAGAGGTTAATCATCTGGTTCTCTGCATTCCACTGATTACATCTCCTTTAATGTAGTTACCTATGACAGGTTAGGGAAGTAAGGGAGAAATGACAGTTGGGCCAACCAGCACACTAGTGGTAGTGTTTGGTGGGGGTTTGTATGTTCATGGAGGGCAAAGTCTAGTGTTTCAGGGTATCTGTGCCTATAGGCTCCTGCGATGTTAATCCGGGCCTGCTTAGGTCAGTATCAGACGTGCATGTGCCTGGAAATAAAAAATTTGGGTGCCCAGCAGCTAATGGACGATTTGGGCGCCCCATAGTCACTAATGCAAATATCGGCCATTAGGCTCCCAAAGAAGAAATTTGGGTGCATGATAATTATCATTTCCAAGTTTATAATGTTATAGTTTTTGAAAAAAAAATGGATTTGAAAATTAGAACATTACAGTTTTTGACAGTTGTAATGCTTTATATTTATAAATTATTCATTTTTGAAAATTATCAGTTTGAAATTTATCGTTTTGAATGGTAGCAAGAAAAAGCACCAGCTGAGGGTGGACAAAAAGGGCGCCGCCATAGACTCTAATGCAATTATCGTTAATACAGTGAAAAATGCAGAAAAAAGGGTGCAGCGATAAATATCGTTAACAACATTAGAACATTACAGTTTTTGAATTATGTTATCGTTTTAGAAGTTTGCAACGTTATAGTTTTTGTCATATTATTTCGTTTGTATGTACAGATTTTACGTTATCAAAGATATTATCGTTTCTATGTGTAAAAGGGTGTTTCTGCAGAGGGAGTGGTTAGGGTTAGGCACCACCAGGGGAAGTGGTTAGGGTTAGGCGCCGCACCACCCGGGCAGTGGTTAGTTTTAGGCAACACCAGGGGGAGGGGGGTGGTGGTTAGGGTTAGGCACCACCAGGGGGTAATTAGGGTTAGGCACCACTGGGGGAGTGGTTAGGGTTAGGCACCGCCAGGGGAGTGGTTAACTTTAGGCACCACCAGGGGAGGGTTCTCTGTGAGAGTAGGGTTGGGTTAAGCTGTATTGTTGAATTACGTAACGATTTTTAACGTTAATATCTTTTCGTTCTTATTTCCCGTGTGTTTTATAACTGTATTTATAGTTAACCAAGTTTGACAACGATGTTTATCGTTATCAGATTTCGTTATCCACCGGCGCCATTTTGTTATACAGCCGGGCCCTTTTTTCACGGCACCCTTTTTTCATGCATGCTTTTGAAAATTATGAGGTTAGGAAGGCGGGTTTTGGGGTTAGGCATCAGGGAGGGGGATTTTAGGGTTAGGTGTCAGGAAGAGGGGTTTTGGGTAGAGATGGGCCGAACGGTTCGCCGGCGAACGGTTCCACGCGAACTTCGGTGGTTCGCGTTCGCGTCCCGCTGGCGAACCTTTGCGGAAGTTCGGTTCGCCCCATAATGCACCTTGAGGGTCAACTTTGACCCTCTACATCACAGTCAGCAGGCCCAGTGTAGCCAATTAGGCTGCACTAGCCCCTGGAGCCCCACCCCCCCTTATATAAGGCAGGCAGCGGCGGCCATTACGGTCACTCGTGTGCTGCCTGCGTTAGTGAGAGTAGGGCGAGCTGCTGCAGACTGTCTCTCAGGGAAAGATTAGTTAGGCTT
Source organism: Hyperolius riggenbachi (assembly GCF_040937935.1). NCBI lineage: Eukaryota > Metazoa > Chordata > Amphibia > Anura > Hyperoliidae > Hyperolius > Hyperolius riggenbachi. The sequence goes on along the minus strand of NC_090648.1, from coordinate 118,946,096 downwards.
AACTTGTTCCTGGCTGGCTGCATACCTGTTCTGTGAACCCACCACTGCATACCTGTACTGTGAACCCACCACTGCATACCTGTTCAGTGAACCTGCCACTGCATACCTGTTCTGTGAACCCATCACTGCATACCTGTTCAGTGAACCTGCCACTGCATACCTGTGCTGTGAACCCACCACTGCATACCTGTTCTGTGAACCCACCACTGCATACCTGTGCTGTGAACCCATCACTGCATACCTGTTCAATGAACCTGCCACTGCATACCTGTGCTGTGAACCCATCACTGCATACCTGTTCAGTGAACCTGCCACTGCATACCTGTGCTGTGAACCCACCACTGCATACCTGTTCTGTGAACCCGCCACTGTATACCTGTTCTGTTCAGTGAACCCGCCACTGTATACCTGTTCAGTGAACCCGCCACTGCATACCTGTTGTGTTCAGTGAACCCGCCACTGTATACCTGTACTGTTCAGTGAACCCGCCACTGCATACCTGTTCAGTGAACCCGCCACTGCATACCTGTTGTGTTCAGTGAACCCGCCACTGCATACCTGTTGTGTTCAGTGAACCCGCCACTGCATACCTGTTGTGTTCAGTGAACCCGCCACTGTATACCTGTACTGTTCAGTGAACCCTCCACTGCATACCTGTTCAGTGAACCCGCCACTGCATACCTGTTGTGTTCAGTGAACCCGCCACTGTATACCTGTACTGTTCAGTGAACCCGCCACTGCATACCTGTTCAGTGAACCCGGCACTGCATACCTGTTGTGTTTAGTGAACCCACCACTGCATACCTGTTGTGTTTAGTGAACCCGCCACTGCATACCTGTTCTGTTCAGTGGACCCGCCACTGTATACCTGTTTAGTGAACCCGCCATTGCATACCTGTTGTGTTCAGTGAACCTGCCACTGCATACCTGTTCTGTGAACCCGCCACTGTATACCTGTTCTGTTCAGTGAACCCGCCACTGTATACCTGTTCAGTGAACCCGCCACTGCATACCTGTTGTGTTCAGTGAACCCGCCACTGTATACCTGTACTGTTCAGTGAACCCGCCACTGCATACCTGTTCAGTGAACCCGCCACTGCATACCTGTTGTGTTCAGTGAACCCGCCACTGTATACCTGTTCTGTTCAGTGAACCCGCCACTGTATACCTGTTCAGTGAACCCGCCACTGCATACCTGTTGTGTTCAGTGAACCCGCCACTGTATACTTGTACTGTTCAGTGAACCCGCCACTGTATACCTGTTGTGTTCAGTGAACCCGCCACTGTATACCTGTACTGTTCAGTGAACCCGCCACTGCATACCTGTTCAGTGAACCCGCCACTGCATACCTGTTGTGTTCAGTGAACCCGCCACTGCATACCTGTTGTGTTCAGTGAACCCGCCACTGCATACCTGTTGTGTTCAGTGAACCTGCCACTGTATACCTGTACTGTACAGTGAACCCGCCACTGCATACCTGTTCAGTGAACCCACCACTGCATACCTGTTGTGTTCAGTGAACCCGCCACTGCATACCTGTTGTGTTCAGTGAACCCGCCACTGCATACCTGTTGTGTTCAGAGAACCTGCCACTGTATACCTGTACTGTTCAGTGAACCCGCTACTGCATACCTGTTCAATGAACCCGCCACTGCATACCTGTACTGTTCAGTGAACCCGCCACTCATACCTGTTCAGTGAACCCGCCACTGCATACCTGTTGTGTTCAGTGAACCCGCCACTGCATACCTGTTGTGTTCAGTGAACCCGCCACTGCATACCTGTTGTGTTCAGTGAACCTGCCACTGTATACCTGTACTGTTCGGTGAACCCGCCACTGCATACCTGTTCAGTGAACCCGCCACTGCATACCTGTTGTGTTCAGTGAACCCGCCACTGCATACCTGTTGTGTTCAGTGAACCCGCCACTGCATACCTGTTGTGTTCAGTGAACCCGCCACTGCATACCTGTTGTGTTCAGTGAACCCACCGCATCAGTGCGCATACCTGTGCAGTTAAGTGAACCCACCTACCTACGTGAGTGCACGCAGTGTGATATACCACTCCGTGCATACCCGATATGGACAAAACAGGTAGAGGAAGAGGTAGTGCCAGAGCCAGAGGAAGGCCACCCGGAGGGTCTGCGCGAGGTCATGTAAATGTAATTTCGTGTGGACCTGGCCCACAGTACAGTGCTCGGAAGAAGGCACGTCCCATCACCTCCCAAGATTGTCAGGACGTGGTTGAGTATTTAGCGACACAGAACACCTCATCTTGCTCAGCCACCAGCGCTACTACTAGCACCACTTCCGCTGCATTTGACACTTCGCAAGAATTATTTAGTGGTGAAATCACTGATGCACAGCCATTGTTGTTACAGCCAGATGATTTTTCACCAGCTCATATGTCTGCGTTACGCGGCAACACTATGGATGTAACGTGTAAGGAGGATGAAGGACCTACTGATGGTGCATGTTTGGATTTTTCTGAGGCAAGCGAAGCTGGGCAGGATGATTACGATGCTGACGATGATAGGGATCCTCTGTATGTTCCCAATAGAGGAGATGAAGAGGGGGACAGTTCAGAGGGGGAGTCAGAGAGTAGTAGGAGGAGAGAAGTTGCTGAAAGAAGCTGGGGCAGCTCTTCGTCAGAAACAGCTGGTGGCAGAGTCCGGCACCATGTATCGCCATCTATGTACAGCCAGCCAACTTGCCCTTCAGCATCAGCTGCTGAGGTCCCCATAGCGCCCACATCCCAGGGTGGCTCAGCGGTGTGGAAATTTTTTAATGTGTGTGCCTCAGATCGGACCAAAGCCATCTGTTCGCTCTGCCAACAAAAATTGAGCCGTGGAAAGGCCAACACTCACGTAGGGACAAGTGCCTTACGAAGGCACCTGGAGAAAAGGCACAAACAGCAATGGGATGGCCACCTGAGCAAAAGCAGCAGCGGCACACAAAAGAAAAGTCACCCTCCTTCTCCTCTTCCTCCTTCAGGTGCATCATCTGCTTCTGCCGCTTTCTCCCTTGCACCTTCACAGGCACCCTCCTCCACTCCGCCTCTGCCCTTGAGCGGTTCCTGCTCCTCTGCCCACAGCAGCAGTCAGGTGTCCGTGAAGGAAATGTTTGAGCGGAAGAAGCCAATTTCGGCCAGTCACCCCCTTGCCCGGCGTCTGACAGCTGGCGTGGCGGAACTGTTAGCTCAGCAGCTGTTACCATACCAGCTGGTGGACTCTGAGGCCTTCTGTAAATTTGTGGCCATCGGAACACCGCAGTGGAAGATGCCAGGCCGCACTTATTTTTCGAGAAAGGCCATACCCCAACTGCACCGTGAAGTTGAGAGGCAAGTGGTGTCATCTCTTGCGAAGAGCGTTGGGTTAAGGGTACACCTGACCACGGATGCCTGGTCTGCCAAGCACGGGCAGGGCCGCTACATTACGTACACAGCCCATTGGGTGAACCTGGTGGTGAACGATGGCAAGCAGGGCGCAGCGGACCAAATTGTGATACCTCCACGGCTTGCAGGCAGGCCTCCTGCCACCTCCTCTCCTCCTGCTACATGCTCTTCGCTGTCCTCCTCCTCCTTGGCTGAGTGGCAGTTCTCCTCTCCAGCTACACAGCCCCAGCTCCGCAGGGCCTATGCTGCATGCCAGGTACGACGCTGTCACGCCATCTTAGACATGTCTTGTCTCAAAGCGGAGAGTCACACTGGAGCAGCTCTCCTGGCTGCTCTTAAGAAACAGGTGGATGAGTGGCTGACCCCGCACCACCTGGAGATAGGCAACGTGGTGTGCGACAACGGCAGCAATCTGCTTGCCGCTTTGCATATGGGGAAGCTGACACACATACCCTGCATGGCACATGTCATGAATCTAGTTGTTCAAAGATTTGTGGCAAAGTACCCTGGCTTAGCGGATGTCCTGAAGCAGGCCAGGAAGTTCTGTGGGCATTTGAGGCGGTCTTACACAGCCATGGCACGATTTGCAGAAATTCAGCAGAAAAACAACATGCCGGTGAGACGCCTCATTTGCGATAGCCCGACTCGCTGGAATTCGACCCTGCTCATGTTCTCCCGCCTGCTAGAACAGAAGAAAGCCGTCACCCACTACCTCTACAACTACAGTAGAATGAAACAGTCTGGGAAGATGGGGATGTTCTGGCCCGACAACAGGACACTGATGAAAAATGCATGCAGGCTCATGCGGCCGTTTGAGGAGGTGACCAACCTGGTGAGCCGCAGTGAGGGCACCATCAGCGACTTAATTCCCTACGCTTACTTCTTGGAGCGTGCTGTGCGTAGAGTGGCGGATGAAGCTGTGAATGAGCGTGACCAGGAACCGTTACAGCAGGAACAGGCATGGGACCAATTTTCATCAGACCCAGCTGTTTCCTCAACACCTGCGGCAGCACAGAGGGGGGAGGAGGAGGAAGAAGAGAAGTCGTGTGCAGAAGACGAGTCAGACTCAGAGGATGATGAGCAAGGTGTTTCTTTGGGGGAGGAGGAGGAGGAGGGGATGGCGGCAGGAGAACACCCGCAGCAGGCGTCGCAGGGGGCTTGTGCTGCTCAACCTTCCCGTGGTATTGTTCGCGGCTGGGGGGAGGAGGTTGACTTACGTGACGTCACTGAGGAAGAGCAAGAGGAGATGGAGGGTACTGGATCCGACTTTGTGCAGATGTCGTCTTTTATGCTGTCCTGCCTGTTGAGGGACCCCCGTATATAAAAAACCTCAAGGGGAATGAGCTGTACTGGGTGGCCACACTACTAGACCCTCGGTACAGGCACAAAGTGGCGGACCTGTTACCAACTCACCGGAAGGTGGAAAGGATGCAGCACATGCAGAACCAGCTGTCAACTATGCTTTACAATGCCTTTAAGGGTGATGTGACAGCACAACGCCAGCAAGGTACCACTGCCACTAATCCTCCTCCCGTGCCCATGCAGTCAAAGACAGGACGCTCCAGCGATCTCATGGTGATGTCGGACATGCAGACGTTTTTTTAGTCCAACGCCTCGCCGTAGCCCTTCCGGATCCACCCTCCACCAACGCCTGGAACGGCAGGTAGCCGACTACCTGGCCTTAAGTGTGGATGTAGACACTGCTGTGAACAGCGATGAGGAACCCTTGAACTACTGGGTGCGCAGGCTTGACCTGTGGCCAGAGCTGTCCCAATTTGCCATCCAACTTCTCTCCTGCCCTGCCGCAAGCATCCTGTCAGAAAGGACCTTCAGCGCAGCTGGAGGCATTGTCACAGAGAAGAGAAGTCGCCTAAATCCAGTGCTGGGCCGAAATTACGCATTAGCGTAATTACGCATCGTAATTCACTACAAATGCACCGTAAGCGTTACGTGTAAGCTTACTTTCGTACGCGTAATTAATTACACGTAGACCGTAGGTTACGTTATTATGTGTAACAAATTACGCGTAAGACAGTAAACTCCCATTGAAATTACACAGTCTGCCGTAATCGTGTAATATTACGCTCCCGTATAATATAAAAAAGCCGCCGAATTTAAGGGTTAATAGCAAAGCCCCCTTAAGTGCTAAGAGCCTCAAATTTGGAGAATATATTAAGGAGATCAGAAGTAATAAGAGGAAAAAATTTTTTTTCAAAAAGACCTTATAGTTTTTGAGAAAATCGATGTTAAAGTTTCAAAGGAAAAATATATACATTTAAAAACCCGCCGACTTTAACGGTTAATAGCAAAGCCTGCTTAAAATTTAGGAACACCAAATTCACAGGGTATATTAAGGGGATCAGTGGGAATAAGAGGAAAATTTTTTTTTCAAAAAGACCTTATAGTTTTTGAAAAAATCGATTTTTAAGTTTCAAGGGGAAAAATGTCTTTTAAATGCGGAAAATGTCATTTTTTTTTTGCACAGGTAACAATAGTGTTTTATTTTTATAGATTCCCCCAAGTGGGAAGAGTTTTACTTACTTCGTTCTGAGTGTGGGAAATATTTAAAAAAAACGACGTGGGGTCCCCCCTCCCAGACCTCTTTAACCCCTTGTCCCCCATGCAGACTGGGATAGCCAGAATGCGGAGCACCGGCCGCGTGGGGCTCCGCACCCTGACTATACCAGCCCGCATGGTCCATGGATTGGGGGGTCTCGGAAGGGGAGGGGCAGCCAAGCTTTCCCCTCCCCCTCCGAGCCCTTGTCCAATCCAAGGACAAGGGGCTCTTCTCCACCTCCGATGGGCGGTGGAGGTGGAGGCCGCGATTTCCTGGGGGGGGGGGGTTCATGATGGCATCTGGGAGTCCCCTTTAAAAAGGGGTCCCCCAGATGCCCACCCCCCTCCCAGGAGAAATGAGTATAGAGGTACTTGTACCCCTTACCCATTTCCTTTAAGAGTTAAGAGTAAATAAACACACAAACACATAGAAAAAGTATTTTAATTGAACAAAAAACATAACCACGAAAAAAGTCCTTTAATATTCTTAATTAACCATTAATACTTACCTGTCCCTTTAAATAAATGATCCCTCGAAATAGCCTCGGAAATGTTCTATCAGTTACAATGTAACAAAGTTATTACAATGTAACAACTTTGTTACATTGTAACTACGCCGCACCCAACGTCACTCGCCGCTTAGCCGCCGCATACGCGTCTGCGCTGCACAGACCCGACAATGCTCTGAGCTATATAGCTCAGAGCTCTCTAAGCATCTTTGAATTTGGGCTCCAAGGAGCCCCATTGGTCCTTAGCAGACCAATGGGGTTCCTTCAAATCAGAAGGAACCCCATTGGTCTGCTAAGGACCAATGGGGCTCCTTGGAGCCCAAATACAAAGATGCTTTAGAGAGCTCTGAGCTATATAGCTCAGAGCTCCGTCGGGTTCAGGACGCTAAGTCCCGCCGGCTCTCGCTGCCCTCCCCGCCTCTCCCACATGTCACCTATATACATGCTGGCACCCATGGGTGCCAGCATGTATATGGGTGACAGGTGTGGGCGGAGTGGACGGCGGAAGCCGGCGGGGACTTAGAGTGTATGCGGCGGCCGGCGGGTGAGCGGCGAGTGACGTCGGGTGCGGTGGAGTTACAAAGTAACAAAGTTGTTACATTGTAACAACTTTGTTACATTGTAACTGATTAGTATATTTCCGAGGATATTGCGTGGGAACTGGCTTTTAAAGGGACAGGTAAGTATTAATGGTTAATTAAGAATATTAAAGGACTTTTTTCGTGGTTATGTTTTTTGTTCAATTAAAATACTTTTTCTATGTGTTTGTGTGTTTATTTACTTTTAACTCTTAAAGGAAATGGGTAAGGGGTACAAGTACCTCTTGACTCATTTCTCCTGGGAGGGGGGGTGGGCATCTGGGGGACCCCTTTTTAAAGGGGACTCCCAGATGCCACCATGAACCCCCCCCCCAGGAAATCGCGGCCTCCACCTCCACCGCCCATCGGAGGTGGAGAAGAGCCCCTTGTCCTTGGATTGGACAAGGGCTCGGAGGGGGGAGGGGAAAGCTTGGCTGCCCCTCCCCTTCTGAGACCCCCCAATCCATGGACCATGCGGGCTGGTATAGTCAGGGTGCGGAGCCCCACGCGGCCGGTGCTCCGCATTCTGGCTATCCCAGTCTGCATGGGGGACAAGGGGTTAAAGAGGTCTGGGAGGGGGGACCCCACGTCGTTTTTTTTTTATATTTCCCACACTCAGAATGAAGTAAGTAAAACTCTTCCCACTTGGGGGAATCTATTAAAATAAAACACTATTGTTACCTGTGCAAAAAAAACTGACATTTTCCGCATTTAAAAGACATTTTTGCCCTTGAAAATTAAAAATCGATTTTCTCAAAAACTATAAGGTCTTTTTGAAAAAAAAATTTTTCCTCTTATTCCCACTGATCCCCTTAATATATCCTGTGAATTTGGTGTTCCTAAATTTTAAGCAGGCTTTGCTATTAACCGTTAAAGTCGGCGGGTTTTTAAATGTATATATTTTTCCTTTGAAACTTTAACATCGATTTTCTCAAAAACTATAAGGTCTTTTGGAAAAAAAAATTTCCTCTTATTCCTTCTGATCTCCTTAATATATTCTCCAAATTTGAGGCTCTTAGCACTTAAGGGGGCTTTGCTATTAACCCTTAAAGTCGGCGGCTACCTAACATTGATCCATGCGTCAACTTTTCCGCTTGGCAGCATGACCTTACGCATTAATTGCTAGTAGGATTTTACGCGTAAGCCAATAACGTAACAACCCGAATTACGGTATTCTTACGCGTAATTGCGTAAGGGCTATGTGTAATTACAGACATGTACCGAAATTGAATGTCTACGCTGTTAGCGTAATTCCGTAATGCGTAATAGCGTAAAATTATGCGTAACGATCCGTAAGCGTAGCTTTTTCCATTACGCCCAGCACTGCCTAAATCACAAAAGTGTTAAGTACCTCACCTTTATCAAAATGAATGAGGCATGGATCCCGGAGGGCTGCTGCCCGCTCCAAGACTAAGTCAGTCCCCGCACACACAGCATCTCTGCCTGCACGCCGTGTGACTGGCTGCCTGGGCTGCCCCAAGAAGACTAAGTCGCTCCCAGTCCCTCCACACAGCATGTCTGCCTCCAGGCCGCTTGACTACCTTCTCCGCCACCACCAACAGGGTCCGGGACTCCAGGCGGATTGCTGAATTTTTTATGCCGCTGCTAGCAGCGGCCGCTGTAATAATTTTTCTGGTGCGTGTACATGACTGCCTAATTTTTCTGGCTGCACTGCGGGCAGCTGCAACAACAAAAGAAAAGGCATGTACATGCGCCCATTCCCCTTCGTGATCATTACCTTGCCGTGGTGAAGGGGCTTGCGTATCACAATGAAGCAATGACCGGCGCCTAGATGAGTGTCTCGGGGGGCACACAAAAGATAATAAGGTCGTTGCTTCATTGTGGTCAGACCAAATTTGATCAGCTGGACAGTCACTGTTCTGTCATTCAGCTACATCAGCCAGGCGACCATATGGGCTGTAAAGCCACCAAAACCTGCACTCTCGCCATGGTGCGCACCAGTCCAGCACGGCCATCACTACACAAACAGCTGTTTGCGGTGCGTTACACGGTGAGTTTGGTGTGTCAGTGTGAAGCAGTACCTTAATTACACTACCTGATTGATGTATACACATGCAAGATGTTTTAAAGCACTTTAGGCCTGTCATTTAGCATTCAATGTGATTTCTGCCCTTAAAACGCTGCTTTGCGTCAAATCCAGATTTTTCCCAGGGACTTTTGGCATGTATCCCACTCCGCCATGCCCCCCTCCAGGTGTTAGACCCCTTGAAACATCTTTTCCATCACTTTTGTGGCCAGCATAATTATTTTTTTTTCAAAGTTCGCATCCCCATTGAAGTCTATTGCGGTTCGCGAACTTTAACGCGAACTGAACGTTACGCGAAAGTTCGCGAACCCGGTTCGCGAACCTAAATTGGAGGTTCGGCCCATCTCTAGTTTTGGGGTTAGGCATCAGGAAGGGTGGAAGGTTCTGTGTTAGAGTACGGTTAGGTTAAGTTGTAGTAAAGAATCGTTAATATATACTGATATTTTATCACAATAATTTACACTATTTACACTTAAAAAATGAAGACAATTGGTAGATATTAATGATAATTTCATGTATGCATATCTTTTGCTGGCCATAAGCCTACATTATAGTGAGTGTGTGCTGCTCGCAATCAGAGTGTTTTGTTGCTTTATCCCTAGCTGAAAAGCTGCTGGTCCTCTGTCACTCACTAGCTAGCTGGCTGCCATTGCCAACGATAAATGCTGCATTCGGGCAAGTGGAGCAATCCTGTGACATGGACCTCAGTGATGCTATTTCATGAAGCACAGCCATTCGATGAGGCCCTACTGCTTACAATAAATACTGCTGTTTGACTTCAAAATGGACCGTTTACATTCTTTCTCTAATTCCTTAGTGTGGTTATCTGCGTAGTTGCTTCTGCTGTTTGTACAGATTCTACCACTGTTTACATAGATTGTGCCACTGCTAGTAATCCACAAGCACTGCTCCTCTCCAGCGATAATGCTAAATGCAGGCCGCTTTTTTTGGTATTATGGCTGCAAACACATAATGTGTTTTGCAGTTTTAATTAAAAAATGCCGTTAATGGGAAAATGGCGTACTTAGAAAGTGTGAAATATGAATGTGTGTGCTGGAGGGAAGCTGCGCTACATCCATTCTGCCTCTTAATGGCTTTATGTTCTAATTATTTTACTGCTAATGAGCGGAGGGCAACATCTGGGACAAGCTAGAAAGTTACTCGAAAAGTTGAAAAGAGGGAAAGAGGTAGAGGGAGTAATGCTGCCTGCTTAGCGTTCATTCAGGGGGTGCAAAGAACAGCATTTGGACAAGCAAAGTGCTTATTGAACTATTTATAGGACATTATCATCATCATCATCATCATCATCATCATATGCGTTATTATCATCCAGTCCACATCCTTTCTATACTGCTTATACTTGAAACACAAATGTATTTATAGTGCAGGTAACAGTTTCTTACTGTCCTAGCTGTTTGTTATAAAATGTTGATGACAATCACCTTCCTGAAATGTATGGGACATATGTGGGCAGTAGAAAAGTATTACGATGAAATAGGGCCCTAGTCATTATAGCACCTTTAGCCCACCACTGATAATTACCTGGCCTTTTTAAATGATACCTGAGGTGACATGTAACATGATGAGATAGACATGGGTATGTACATGGGTATGCCTAGCACACTAATAACTAGGCTGTGTTCCTTTTTTTCTTTCTCTGCCTGGAAGATATCAGGTATGTCACCGGCTGACTCAGTCCTGACTCAGGCAAGAAGTGACTACAGTGTGACCCTTACTGATAAGAAATTCCAACTATACAACACTTTCCTAGCAGAAAATGGCTTCTGAGAGCAAGAACGAGATAAAAAGGGTCAATGGTTCATAGATTTGAGCTCTGGCATACTTCAATGAATGTGTCATTGAGCAAAAACAGTAAAACAGTTAGAGTTTAAAAAGCAGATTTAAACTTAAAATAAAACTGTGGAATAAATTCAAAAGTCCTTTTTATGAAAAGGAAGATAGATACAATAGTAATAATTTCCTTTGTTTATTTTCGCCTCGGGTGTCCTTTAACCACTTCCCTACCTGCTATAACGGGGAGAGCGTCTCTGGGGTCGTCCACAGTGCACGTGTTTCACCTTTAGGAAGAAAGTGTAACCCTGGGCAGCACAGTGGTGTAGTGGTTAGTGCTCTGCCTTGCAGCGCTGGGTCCCTGGTTTGAATCCCTACAAGGTAAACATCTGCAAGAAATTTGTATGTTCTCCCTGTGTCTGGATAGGTGTCTTCCAGGCACTCCGGTTTCCTCCCACATCCCAAAAAAATACAGATAAGTTAATTGGCTTACCCCTAAATTGGCCCTAGACTATGATACATACACTACACGACACATACATAAACCTATGGCTATGGTAGGGATTAGGTTGTGAGCCCCTCTGAGAGACAATATATACTCTGTACAGCGCTGCATAATATGTCTAAATATACTAAAATAAATAATATATTTTATACTTTTTACCACACCTATTTAACTACACTTATTTTAATAGTTAAGCAAAACAGTTGTGTTCAAAATTATTCAACCCCCACTAAAATTGAGTGTTTTGGCCAGTTTGACATTGATTTTGATCATTTTAGTCATCTTGTTTGCAATTTAATCGAAGAGGCACTTGTAAGTCAGACGAATATAACATACCATTTACTGTATAATGAAATAATCACAAATGTCTTTTCTGTGCTCACATCATTATCAGTTTTATTCAACCCCCAAGTGACATTCATTCTTAGTACTTAGTACAACATCCTTTTCCAGTTATAACAGCTTTTAAACGTGAAGCATAGTTTGACACAAGTGTCTTGCAGCGATCTACGGGTATCTTAGCCCATTCTTCATGGGCAAAAGCCTCCAGTTCAGTCACATTCTTAGGCTTGAACACTGCAATTGCTTTCTTTAAGTCCTACCAGAGGTTCTCAATCGGATTTAAGTCTGGTGACTGCGATGGCCACTCCAAACTGTTCCAGCTTTTAATCTGTAACCATTCTCTAGTGGACTTGGGGGTATACTTGGGATCATTGTCCTGTTGAAAGATCCAATGTCTCCCAAGCCTCAGGTTTGTGACGGACTGCATCACATTTTCATCCAATGTCTCCTGGTACTGAAGAGAATTCATGGTACCTTGCACATGCCAAAGCTTCCCTGTACCTGCAGAGGCAAAACAGTTCCAAAGCATGATTGACCCCCCGCCATGCTTCACAGTAGGCAAGCTAAGCTTTTCTTCATAGGCCTTGTTCTTTCTCCTCCAAACATAGCGTTGATCCATGGGCCCAAACAGTTCTAATTTTGTTTCACCAGTCCACAGAACACTATCCCAAAACTTTTGTGGTTTGTCCATACAGCCTCGGACAGGCCCACCGAACCACCGATGGTCCCATCAGTGGGCCCCGGCCGTCCCGCCTCCTGGGGGCCTCAGTGCTAAAAAGGAGGGGGGCTAAGCGCAGGAAGGGGGGACATTGTGCACAGATCGGCGGGGAGGGGCGGAAGCCTCCCCCCCCCTCCCTCACCTAGGGGCCCCCCTTCCGCGCTCCCCCCCCCCCCGAATTGCAGCCAGCGGCAGCAGCGGGGAAGAATCACTTAACGGCATGACGGAGAGATCCGTAGCTCTGCGTGCCGCTGGCTGGTCTGTCTCTGTCTCCTGAACTGACTGTCCAATCACGCTCTCGCAGGAAGTACTGCGAGAGCGTTATTGGACAGTCAGTTCAGGAGACAGAGGCCAGCCAGCGGCACACAGAGCTACGGATCTCCGTCATGCCGGTAAGTGATTCTTCCCCGGTGCTGCCGCTGGCTGCAATTCTGGAGGGGGGGCCCCTAGGTGAGGGAGGGGGGTGGCTTCCGCCCCACCCCGCCGATCTTTGCCCGCTGCCAACCTGATTGCGTTTTGGGGGGGTGGGGGGTATTGCTGCCCACATTACGATTTTCAGGTGTCTGCTGCCTACATTGTGATTTTCAGGTGTCTGCTGCCCACATTACGATTTTCTGGTGTCTGCTGCCCACATTACGATTTTCTGGTGACTGCTGCCCACATTGCGATTTTCTGGTGTCTGCTGCACACATTGCGATTTTCTGGTGCCTGCTGCCCACATTGCGATTTTCTGGTGACTGCTGCCCACATTGCGATTTTCTGGTGCCTGCTGCCCACATTGCGATTTTCTGGTGACTGCTGCCCACATTACGATTTTCTGGTCACTGCTGCCCACGTTGCGATTTTCTGGTGTCTGCTGCCCACATTACGATTTTCAGGTGTCTGCTGCCCACATTACGATTTTCTGGTGTCTGCTGCCCACATTACGATTTTCAGATGTCTGCTGCCCACATTACGATTTTCTGGTCACTGCTGCCCACATTGCGATTTTCAGGGGTCTGCTGCCCACATTACGATTTTCTGGTCACTGCTGCCCACGTTGCGATTTTCTGGTGTCTGCTGCCCACATTACGATTTTCAGGTGTCTGCTGCCCACATTACGATTTTCTGGTGTCTGCTGCCCACATTACGATTTTCAGGTGTCTGCTGCCCACATTACGATTTTCAGGTGTCTGTTGCCCACATTACGATTTTCTGGTGTCTGCTGCCCACATTACGATTTTCTGGTCACTGCTGCCCACATTGCGATTTTCAGGTGTCTGCTGCCCACATTACGATTTTCTGGTCACTGCTGCCCACTTTTGGGGGGGTATCTGCCACCAACCTGATTGCATTTTGGGGGGTATCTGCCACCAATCTGATTGCATTTTGTGGGGGTATCTGCCGCCAACCTGATTGCATTTTGTGGGGGTATCTGCCGCCAACCTGATTGCATGTTGTGGGGGTATCTGCCGCCAACCTGATTGCATTTTGTGGGGGTATCTGCCGCCAACCTGATTGCATGTTGTGGGGGTATCTGCCGCCAACCTGATTGCATTTTGTCGGAAAATCTGCTGCGATTTGACTACTTGATGAATTATCATGAGGCATGTAACTACTTGAATATTTTATCTAAAATGTATCTGGTCGGACCTAATCTCCGTGAATAACACCGCTACTTATGTTGTTTTTTTTTTTTTTTTTTTTTAAGTCTGCCCATGACTCATCGTGACCACGCCGATGTTCCAGTGCGTGGTGACACCCATTTACTTTCGCTGCGGCGCGCTGCGCGCGCCGTATGTGGACATATCCCTATTGGAGACTGTTCTCAGAAGTGCTCACAATCTTTTCCCTACCATAAACTTATGCAAAATTTCTAGAGTACATGTGTATGTGAGCCCAAAATGGGGGGGGGGGGGGGGGGGGGGAGAGAAGGGGATCGGGGGGGGGGCCCAGGCTGAAACTTCCTTGGTGGGCCCTTAGTGTCCCAGTCCGACCCTGTGTCCATATGACTTTTGGCATACTGCAATCTACTCGTCTTATTCTTTGGAGACAGTAAGGGGACAGCAATCCTGGGAGTTCTGGCATGGAGGCCTTCATTACGCAGTGTGAACCTTATCGTCTGAGCTAAAACTTCAGTCCCCGTATTTGACAAATCTTTTTTTTAGTTCCTCAGCAGTGACACGGGGACAGCAATCCTGGGAGTTCTGGCATGGAGGCCTTCATTACGCAGTGTGAACCTTATCGTCTGAGCTGAAACTTCAGTACCCGTATTTGACAAATCTTTTTTTTAGTTCCTCAGCAGTTACACGGGGACTTTTCTCCACTTTACGCTTCAGGTAGCACACAGCAGTCGAAGTCAGCATCTTCTTTCTGCCATGACCAGGTAGCATTTCAACAGTGCCCTTTGCCTTGAATTTGCGAATGATGCTTCCTATGTTGTCTCTTGGTATGTTTAACATCTTTGCGATCTTCTTATAGCCATTGCCCTTCCTGTGAAGAGAAATCACCTCTTCTCTTGTCTTCCTGGACCATTCTCTTGACTTCACCATGTTTGCAAGCACACCAGTAAATGTCTAGAAGGAGCTGAGTATCACAGTCATTTTCAATCTGCCTAATTGGTGCTTATTACGCTTGATTGCTGCTCGTTAATATCCACAGGTGTTTTCAATACCTGATCGAAAACACTTGAATTATCCTCTGTTCTTAAGAGTGGTAGTCTTTAAGGGGTTGAATAATTGTGTCAATGAAGAAATCACAAAAATAAATAAATAAATAATAATACTGTATTACAAAAACAATTGATGTCATTTTAGTTGCATTTGGTTCTTTAAAAAGTCCTTGTAAGATTTTATTCTGAACACAATTACAAATGTACACTAAATTCCCTAAAACCCTTTACAGCATTTGGGGATTGAATAATTTTGAATACAACTGTAGATAGTATGACTTTGATGAACTAAATACTGAAATACTGGATCACATTTGAGAACCTGTGTGTAACATTTGAAACTATGGCGGCTGCGGATATGCAGGCTATACCCGCAGCCGCCATCGTTCCCTGTTCACAGGCCTTATCCGTTCTGGCGGCGTCCAGCACGCCGAGAATGGCATTGTCTCTTGCTCATAGGGTCTCTGTATCGAGCGGGCGCGCGCGGAGACAGGACTCTGGCAAGGTCTAGTTAAACTATTCAGTCATTTGTGCTGTTAGTACCTTACCAGCTCCTCTGGCAAGGTCTAGTTAAACTATTCACTAATTTGTGCTGTTAGTACCTGTTACGGTGGTGCGCTGTTGACCACTCCACTGAGGTGAGAGAACCCTGAGAGTGCAGAGTCTAAGTGCCCACGGGTGTTCACCAGAGCGCTCCGCAAGGGACGATGGACTTTCAGCTGCCTATTGTTCACCAGGTTGCACTCCGGAATTCCCCGACAGTGGATAGGAGAACAGGGGACACCCCGATGTGGAGGTGAGTCTTGAAATGTCTCTGAGTGGCAGATAACAGGAGGATGTAGTGTTTAGGCAATCCGGGTCAGAGGCAGGCAGCACAGTTGCAGAACGTTTAGGCAATCCGGGTCAGAGGCAGGCAGCACAGTTGCAGAACGTTTAGGCAATCCGAGTCAGAGGCAGGCAGCACAGTTGCAGAACGTTTAGGCAATCCGGGTCAGAGGCAGGCAGCACAGTTGCAGAACGTTTAGGCAATCCGGGTCAGAGGCAGGCAGCAAAGGGTCAAGACGGGTAATAATCCGGGTCAGGGCTGGCAGCAGACAGGGAGGTCCAGAAACAAGCCGAGGTCAAACCAGAGGAGTGGAGATCAAGAGTAGTCAGGACAATCCGGGTCAGCAACAGGAGATCAGACAATACACAACAGGACTGGCGAACAGACACACTAGCTGACAGACAGATCAGCGCAGAGTGCTGTGAACAGCTGCCTTTTATACTGCAGGGGGGCCGGCTCTGGGATTGACTTTGGCGCCATGCATGCGTCATCACGTACGCCTGCCGCCGCGCACGCGTACAACATGCCAGACGCCGCTTCCGCCCAGTTCGGCACGCATCTCCTGGCAACAGAGACCAAACCATCGCCAGAGACGCATGCGCACAAACAGATGCTTCCGCCCAGAGCCCGACCCGGAAGTGCGACCCGCGGCAAACCACGGCGCTCCGATTCCCCCGCAGCAATCCGGCCCGGCTGCACGGAGGATACCTCAAGGACCCCCAGACCAGGTGAGATCATTGCCGCATGACCCTGACATTGCCCCCCCCTTAAGGGCAGTCTCCGAATGACCTCTAGTCTGGGTTTCTCGGGATGATTTCTGTGAAATGCTCTGACCAACCTGGGAGAATGTACATTTTGACTGGGTTCCCACGAATTCTCCTCTACACCAAACCCTTTCCACTTGACCAAATACTGCAACACTCCCGACCGGAGCCTGGAATCCAAAATTCTTTCTACTTCAAATTCCTCAGCTCCATCTACCAGAATTGGTTGTGGAGGGCTACTGGATGAGCGCCCAAAGGTGTCTGGAACATATTTTTTGAGACAGGAGACATGAAAAGTTGGATGTATCTTCAAGGAACCTGGCAAGGTAAGTTTGAACGCTACCTCATTGATTTTCTTTTCAACTGGAAATGGACCAATATACTTTGGCCCCAATTTCTTGGAGGGGCAGAGTAACCTCAAGTTAGTTGTAGCCAACCAGACCATATCTCCTGACAATAATTCTGGACCCTTCCTTCTCTTCTTGTCAGCTTGTTCTTTCATTGTTTGCTGGGTCTGTTGTAAAACCTCTCGCACCAATTTAAAATTTTCATTTAATTTAGAAATCCTGTCCTGTACTTCAGGAACTAAAGTCTCTTCCAGTACCCCAGGAATATTGGTAGGATGGAATCCATAGTTCAGAAAAAATGGTGTCTGACCCGTAGAAGAATGCACAGCGTTATTAAAAGAAAATTCTGCCATTGGTAGTAATGTTACCCAGTCGTCCTGTGCTGATGAGGAAAAGCATCGAAGATACTGCTCCAAAACTTGATTAACTCTCTCCGTCTGGCCATTAGATTGAGGATGGTACCCTGAGGATAATGAGACCTTAACCCCCAATTGTGAACAGAGCTCCTTCCAGAATTTGGATGTGAACTGTACTCCACGGTCTGTTACAATATCAGAGGGTAATCCATGCAACTTGACAATTTCTTGTAAGAAAGTCTGAGCAGTAAGGACTGCAGAAGGAATTTTCTTCATTGGTATAAAATGTGACATTTTGGACAATCTATCAACTACCACTAGGATTGTGGTAAACCCTTGAGATGGAGGAAGTTCCACAATGAAGTCCATTGAGATCATGTCCCAAGGGCGGGTGGGTATGGGAAGTGGTGACAGCAAACCCCATGGGCGGAGTCTAGGTGTTTTGGATCTAGCACAGGTAGCACAGGAATCCACAAATAATTTACAATCTTTAGACATTGTTGGCCACCAAAACTTCCTTTGAACGAGATCAAGAGTTTTCTTAAAGCCAAAGTGACCTGCCAGCTTGGAGTCATGATTCCATTGAAGTATTGATGTTCGCAGTGTTTCAGGTACAATAATCCGATGGTCTTTATAAAAAATTCCATTTTTACATTGAAATTGATCTTTCCACTCTGAATGCAAAACAGTAGATGCTTGACGGATCTGGTCTATAACTTCAGGTAGGGATAAGAGGAAATTATGCTCTGGTAAAATGGTGTCCGGCGATTCAAGAGTTGCTTCCTCGGATTCTGTGGAATACATTCTGGACAAGGCATCAGGTTTCACATTTTTTGATCCTGGACGGTATGTTACATGGAAATCGAAGCGTGAGAAGAACAATGCCCATCTTGCTTGTCTAGGTCTGAGTCTCTTAGCTGTTCTGAGATATTCTAGATTCTTGTGATCCGTGAAGATTAGAATTGGATGACGTGCCCCTTCCAGAAGGTATCTCCATTCTTCCAGGGCTGACTTGATTGCTAACAGTTCCTTGTCACCAATATCATAATTCCTTTCTGAAGAATTAAGTTTTCTTGAGAAAAATGCAATAGGATGTAGAAGTGCCTTTGGGCCAAAACGCTGGGAGATGATGGCCCCAATAGCCCTATCAGAAGCATCCACTTCAACCACGAAGGGTAAGGAAGGATCAGCATGCCTAAGGATTGGAGCAGATGTGAAGAGTTGCTTAAGTTCCTCGAAAGCCTTCTGAGCCTCTGTTGTCCATTGAAAATGGTGGTGCTGCCTAGTCAATTGAGTGATGGGTAGAACTACTGTGGAGAAATTTTTAATAAATTTTCTGTAAAAATTAGCAAATCCTAGAAATCGCTGAACACTCTTTTTATCGGTTGGGACTGGCCAATCAAGGATTGCTGAGACCTTCTTTTGATCCATAGAAACTCCTTGGGAAGAAATCTGCAGTCCCAACAATTGAATCTCTTCCTTGTGGAATTCACATTTCTCTGGTTTGGCATACAACCCATGAGTACGTAGTCTTCCCAGAATCTTTTTAACATGCCCCTGATGTTCTTCCAGAGATGAAGAGAATACAAGGATGTCGTCCAAGTAGACTACCATAAAATCATCGAGGAAATCTCTAAAGATGTCGTTAACAAAATGTTGGAAGGTTGCCGGAGCATTGCACAATCCGAACGGCATGACTGCATATTCAAAATGACCGAAGCGGGAGCGGAATGCTGTCTTCCATTCGTCGCCTTCTCGTATACGGACCAGGTTATACGCCCCTCTCAAATCCAGTTTAGAAAAAATGTTGGCAGAACGTACTCTTTGAAAAAGATCTGTGATAAGAGGCAAAGGATACCTATTTTTAACGGTGACTTTATTTAACTCCCGGTAATCCACACAAGGTCTCAGTGATCCGTCCTTCATTTCCACAAAGAATATGCCTGCCCCGGCTGGAGACGTAGAAGGTCGGATAAATCCTTTTTTCAAGTTTTCGTCTATATACTCCTTAAGCACCCCTAGTTCAGCTTCAGAGAGAGAATAGAGGTGACCAAACGGGATTTCTGACCCGGGCCGAAGTTCAATTGGGCAATCATAAATCCGGTGTGGGGGTAATTTATCTGCACCTTTCTTATCAAAAACGTCCATGAACTCTCGGTACACAGAAGGAATACAGTCTAATTTCTTAGCTTCTGAACATAATAGTTGGCCACAAGGGAGGAGACAGGATGACTTGCAGTATTCAGAAGTGAATGAGACGTCCTGAGTTCTCCAGTCTACGCTGGGATTATGGGCCTGTAGCCAGGGCATTCCAAGGATGATTGGGAATAACGGGGAATTGATTAAGTTGAAGCTGAGGTATTCTTGATGGTGAGTATTGGTAGTAACCAGGAGGGGAACAGTTTCATGAGTGATTGGACCGGAATTGATACCGGATCCGTCTGCAAGCTGAATGGAGAGACTCTGTTCCTTTTGACGGAGAGGAAGGTGGAGACTCTTGGCAAGGGTGACATCCAAAAAACATGAACAAGCTCCAGAGTCCAGAATAGCCTTAATCTCGCTGATTCCGTCTGGGCCCTGAAGAAACAAAAACAAAGGAACATGAGTAGAGATAGGGAGTTTCATAAGGTCCCCATCAAATCCTGACATTGGATTCTTACCCGCTGGTCTCACGGGACAAGCCTGTCGAAAATGTCCGGGAGCTCCACAGTATAGACATAAACGAGAAGTAAGGCGTTGTTGGCGTTCCTCAGCTGAGAGTGAAGGTCGAGCCAGACCTAATTGCATGGGTTCCACTTCATCTCCCCCTGTGGCTGAAGCTCCTGAAGATGCTGGAGGACCTGAACTAGGGATAGGATAAGTCCATGAAGACGCACCTCCAGCTCTTTCCAGACGTCTTTCCCGAAGGCGTCGATCGATCTGGATTGAGAGAGCAATAAGTTCTTTAAGAGTAGCAGGAACTCCGACCCGAGCCAGTTCGTCCTTTAACTGATCAGAGAGTCCCTTGCGAAACTGGAATCGAAGTGCTGCGTCATTCCATTGCGTGTCGTTCTGCCAACGGCGAAACTCTGTGACATATTCTTCGACCGGACGTCTTCCTTGTCGAAGTGCTTGGATAGCAGTTTCAGCAGTAGCTGCCGTGCCTGGGTCATCGTAGAGCTCTCCTAACGCTTCAAAAAGAGTGACCATAGTTTGAACAGACTCATGACCCTGATCCATCATCTGTAAGGCCCAGGCTTGTGGCTCCCCCTGTAGCAAAGAGATTATGGCACCAACCTTGGAAGCCTCGGAAGCATATGTTCTTGGCTGAAGTGAGAAATATAGTTGGCAGGCCCTCTTGAAGAGTCTAAATTTACTCCTGTCACCCGAAAACCGATCCGGTAGTGGCATTTTAGGCTCCGGCTGAGGAGTAGTTACTGTAACGCTAGGAGGAGGGCTTTGTACAGGTGAAGTGGCAATTCCTTGTACTTGAGTTTGTAACTGCTGATAGCCTTGCTCAATCTTTCGGACGGACAGTGTCAAATTAGCGATCTCCTGGCAAAGTTGGTCGATCGGAGACATTCCTCCAGAGGCGTCCATAGTGGCTGATCTGTACTGTTACGGTGGTGCGCTGTTGACCACTCCACTGAGGTGAGAGAACCCTGAGAGTGCAGAGTCTAAGTGCCCACGGGTGTTCACCAGAGCGCCCCGCAAGGGACGATGGACTTTCAGCTGCCTATTGTTCACCAGGTTGCACTCCGGAATTCCCCGACAGTGGATAGGAGAACAGGGACACCCCGATGTGGAGGTGAGTCTTGAAATGTCTCTGAGTGGCAGATAACAGGAGGATGTAGTGTTTAGGCAATCCGGGTCAGAGGCAGGCAGCACAGTTGCAGAACGTTTAGGCAATCCGGGTCAGAGGCAGGCAGCACAGTTGCAGAACGTTTAGGCAATCCGGGTCAGAGGCAGGCAGCACAGTTGCAGAACGTTTAGGCAATCCGGGTCAGAGGCAGGCAGCACAGTTGCAGAACGTTTAGGCAATCCGGGTCAGAGGCAGGCAGCAAAGGGTCAAGACGGGTAATAATCCGGGTCAGGGATGGCAGCAGACAGGGAGGTCCAGAAACAAGCCGAGGTCAAACCAGAGGAGTGGAGATCAAGAGTAGTCAGGACAATCCGGGTCAGCAACAGGAGATTAGACAATACACAACAGGACTGGCGAACAGACACACTAGCTGACAGACAGATCAGCGCAGAGTGCTGTGAACAGCTGCCTTTTATACTGCAGGGGGGCCGGCTCTGGGATTGACTTTGGCGCCATGCATGCGTCATCACGTACGCCTGCCGCCGCGCACGCGTACAACATGCCAGACGCCGCTTCCGCCCAGTTCGGCATGCATCTCCTGGCAACAGAGACCAAACCATCGCCAGAGACGCATGCGCACAAACAGATGCTTCCGCCCAGAGCCCGACCCGGAAGTGCGACCCGCGGCAAACCACGGCGCTCCGATTCCCCCGCAGCAATCCGGCCCCGCTGCACGGAGGATACCTCAAGGACCCCCAGACCAGGTGAGATCATTGCCGCATGACCCTGACAGTACCTTACCAGCTCCTCTGGTAAAGTTTAGCCAAACTTCGTTAATTCTTGCATTATTAGTACATTGCCAGCTCCTCTGGTAAAGGTATTGTTATTGGTGTTGGTAGACCCTCCAGCTCCTCCGGAGAAGTCTATACTGTTGCACCAAACACCACACCTTACTCTCAGCTAGCTATATTAGTATTATTGGTGATACTGCAGATCACCCCACATAATCAGGTATAGCATCTGTATTATTGGTGATTCTGCAGATCACAAATAATCAGACGTCTGAGTTGCAGCACCCAATCGTTACACTGTGCAGTCCAGGAAGAAGGGTCTGTTTATGTTTTTATTTTTTACTGACTGCAATTGAGTTAAAATTTGCAACTCTCACCTCTGTCATATGAGAAGAACGCCATAAGGATTACTGAAACATTCCTGGAAAAGCAAACATGTTTCGCCCATAATCGACCATCTCAGATGATGAAAATATAGGCTCATATGCAACTAATTTTTTTTTCCTGAGTCCTAGAAGATATTTTCACACCTTGTTATTGTTAACAACCCCCTTGCCTTTTATACCCCCAGCAAACAAGAAAATACTCCAAATGATTTTGATAGTACTGTTTTTGCCTACTTTTTGGTGCTTTTGCAATTCTAAATGAAAAGTTATTGTAAAGAGAAGGTAAAACAATATTTGCTAGGAGAAAACTCAGGAGAATTTTTTTTGCATATGGACCATAGTGTCTGTATTGAATCTTGCTCAGAACTGCTCTACTTAAAGATAGTATAAATATTTGTCGGCATCCATGTTTTCAGCTGCAGTCAGCCATAACTCTGTGATACTTGAATGGTTTTATTCAGTATTGCAGATTATTTATCCCTGGCAATCAATCTGCTGCTCTAAGTGGGACGTTAAAAGCTTGTTAGTTGTAAAGCTACCCGGGTTCCCTGCGTTTTAGGCCTGAAATAAATATGCTACATTACGCCAAGGAAAGTGCCGCTGAAGTACAATGTTCCACAGTTAAATGGAATCCACTTGACAGAGGTTCTTGGAGAAGGCTTTTAGAGTAAGCCACACAACAGGTTAGTGTAGAAGGACTTCGTAAGAGGCTTTTAATTCATGTTTTCAGCATCTGCATTAAATGGAGTCCTTTTTACTTACTGGTAATCAATTAAGAAGACATTCCAGTGATACTCTCTTACACCATGCCTGGGGGCTTTGAAAATGAAAAAGGCAGGAGAGATACTCAGCAGTAGTAATGGACAAAAAAATGTTTTTTCATCTTTCTTTGCTTCAAAAGACAGCTATCAAAACAATCATCCATTTCATGAGTGCATTGTGCGTCTACTCTTAAGCCGCATCTACACACGTAGATGCGGCCGCGATGCTCCTTATTAATCGAGCCGCTAATGCGGCTCGATTGATAATATCCAACAGGACGGATCTTGATTCCGCCGATTCCCTGCTCGCTCCCCGCTAGGGGACAATGGCAGGGAATGGAGCGGAAGATAAGCGGCGCTGGCGGGGACGAGCGGGGACGAGCGGGGAATCGAATGCGGCGCACGCGCGGCGAGCGGGGCACGGTGGGCACGCGCGGGTACGTGGAAGAGGCGATCCGGTGGCTAATCGAGCCGCTGGATCGCAGCCTCATCTACGCATGTAGATGAGGCTTTAGGCCCCGTTCACACCTGAGTGTTTTGACAGCGATTTTGGCAAAACGCTTAAGCGCTAACGCTTTTGAAAGCGCTAGTGTAATAGAAACCTATGGGCCCGTTCTCACTTGGGCAATTTGCGTTAATCGCTGGCGATTAACGCAAATCGCCCCCCCAAAAAATTGTATCCTGCACCATTTTCAGGCGATTTCCCAGTGATCGCATTTAGTGCTATAGAAGCGTTAATCGCAATCGTGGATAATCGCCCCAAGTGTAAATGGCGTTAATCGCCAAAAAACGCCAGTGCACAACACTAGCAAAAGCGCTAGCGTTTTGCATTTTGTAAGTGTGAATGGGGCCTAACATTTATATGTGAATATGTACATTTTGCTTTTAGCTCTTTCTTCTTATCTTGACGATATTCACAGGGCACAATTTCCTTATTCTTTATGATGGCATTGGTCTGGTCCATGGTGAAAAGTGGTATGTGAGTGTGCAGAGGATGTGTGGGATGTGTGGCAGATCAGGTAAACAATAAATACAGGTGTAAGGCCTCCTTCACATCATGCTCGCTTCTGTGCGCATTTGGAAGTGCGTATAATGTGCTGAAAGGCAGGAGCGGCAGAAGGGCATAGACAGCCGTTCTACTGTTCACATCTACTGCGCTGCGCAGCAGTACGATGCGCTATGAAGCGCTTGCGTACTGCTGCCTGCATTTTACCTGCAAGCGCAGAGCTGATCCCATCACTGTCAATGGATGGGATCAGCAGCGCAGCAGGCAGTACCGCACATGGCGTGCGATCGTATGCATTGTGTTTTTTTGCGCAATTGTGTTCGGATCGCACAGCCATCTGCGCTAGCTAGATGTCAACGAGGTCTCATTCAGAAAATTAGAATACTGTGCAAAAGTCCATTTATTATAGTAATTCAACTCAAAGGACGCCTGTAGTGAGAAGAGTATGGAGGCTGCCATATTTATTTCCTCTTAAATAATACCAGTTGTCTGGCTGTCCTGCTGGTCTATTTGGTTGCAGTAGTGGCTGAATCACACCAGAAAAGAGCATGCAGCTAATCTTGTCAGATCTGACAATAATGTCAGGAATACCTGATCTGCTGCATGCTTGTTCAGGGTGAATGAGGCAAAAGGTCAGCAGGATAGCCAGGCAACTAGTATTGATTAAAAGGAAATACATATGGCAACTTCCATATCCCTCTTATTACAGTTGTCCTTTAAAAGGTGAAACTAATATATGAAATAGACTCATTACATGCAAAGCAATACATTTCAAGCCTTTATTTGTTATAATTTTGATGATTATGGCTTAGGGCCTGTTTCCACTACTGCCGAATTCAGAGAGTTTCCCCGCAGGTGAACCACGCGGGGAAACTCTGCCATAGGAAACTACCTTAGCGATTCGGCCGACATTGCCATCAGTTTCCATGCGGGAGGCTTTGAATCCCATAGACATGCATGGCACGGCTTCTGGGATTCATCAGCGTTTCCGCTGACCAGGAATAGTGTTGGGCGAACAGTGTTCGCCACTGTTCGGGTTCTGCAGAACATCACCCTGTTCGGGTGATGTTCGAGTTCGCCCGAACACCTGATGGTGTTCGGCCTTTTTAGTTTGGGTTCGCCCGAACTACTCAATGCCCGCCGAACAGGGCCCCTGTTCGGCCGAACAGGGCCCCTGTTCGGCCGAACAGGGCCCTGTTCGCCCGAATACGGCCCCCCTATGGGGTCGCAGGCATAAGGGGGAGCATGACCTGATCGCTGGGAGGGTCGGAAATTCCCCCCACCCCCTCCGCTAGCGCTCCCCCCTCTGCCCGCTTCCCCATAAAAAAAGTTTGTTGAAAGTTAATAGTACCTGTGGCTGGCTCAGTGCAGTGGCTGGCTGGCAGTGGTGTGAGGGAGGAGGAGGAGTCCGACTAGGAGGCCGGGCAGCGGGCGGTTCAGCGGTAGTACCCTTGTGGTACTTCCGCCCTTTCTCTGACCTCACGTCCTCTACGTGATGACGCATACGAGGGTACGCGTCACGAAAGTCAGAGAAAGGGCGGAAGTACCACAAGGGTACTACCGCTGAACCGCCCGCTGCCCGGCCTCAACGCGTCCTAGTCGGACTCCTCCTCCTCACTCACACCACTGCCAGCCAGCCACTGAGCCAGCCACCGGTACTATTAACTTTCAACAAACTTTTTTTATGGGGAAGCGGGCAGAGGGGGGAGCGATAGCGGAGGGGGTGGGGGAAATTTCCGACACCCCCCCCCCCCCCGCGATCGGGGAATGCTCCCCCCTTATGCCTGCGACCCCATAGGGGGGCCGTATTGCGGCATGTTCGGGTCTTCATTGACTTCCATTGAGTTCGGGGTTCGGGCCGAACATGCCGAACATCTGGCCCATGTTCGGCCTGTTCGGCCCGAACCCGAACATCCAGGTGTTCGCCCAACACTAACCAGGAAGTGCTGCTGCATGTCTCGCAGCCGTGCACGGTGGCCAGTGGAAACGGGCCTTACAGTTTATGACAACCCCAAAATCAAAATCTCAGACCAAATTATCACACTCTAATCAGCTAATTAATCCAAAACTCCTGCAAAGGGTTCCTATTTCATAAATTAGTATTACCTTTTAGGTTGAATTACTGAAATAAATGGACTTTAGCACGACGTTCCTCATTTTCCGAGTTTCACCTGTATCTTATTGATTTGCAGAATATTTTGTTAGGAGACCTGGAACTCGATTTCACCTCCAGGTGGCATTGGGGGCTGGTTCATGTACTTCCAGTACAGAATCAGAATCAATTGCTTTGGCCAAGTAAGTTGGCACTTACAAGGAATTTGACTTGGCAGTTGCTTAACAGACACAAACAAAACATTACAAAGAGAGACAGTATAGATATTACAAATCAAGGACAGTATATTATAGTGGCAGTAAACAGGGTTCATTTTCAGTTCTATGCTGTAAAACGGTCACGCTAGAACCATTAGTCATGTTACTGAAGTAACTCGTGGTGCTGCATGCGGAAGAAAAGGTGATACTGTCGTGCGTATAATATAACCAGGGGTGCAGCTAAGGTTTTTGTGGCTCCAAGCGGACTGTAGTAAGTGGTAGTGGTGCTCAAATACCCCTTTTCAAAATTCGAGTTAGGTCGAATTCGAATAGTAAATTATTCGAGGTCAGTCGAATATTCGAGTCGAATAATTTTTACTATTCGATTCGACCTCGGAATTCGAGCTCACTATTCGAGTCGGTATTCGAGCTCATTATTCGAGCTGACTATTCGAAATGGCCTTAAATAGCTTCCAACACTTGTTTTGAGGGTGAATGATGAAAGAAACCTCTTTTTTTCCAAGTAACAACAGCAAGTGATTATGTGGGGATGTTCCTTTAAAAAAAAAAAGTTGAAAAGAGAAGTTGTGTCCAGAAATTTGTTCAGTACTGTATATACTTCTTCTTCTTCTTCTTTATCTTCTATATCTTCTTCTTCTTCTTTATCTTCTATATCTTCTTCTTCTATATCTTCTTCTTCTATATCTTCTTCTATATCTTCTTCTTCTTTTATATTGTCTTCTTCTTCTTCTTCATCTTCTTCATCATCATCTTCTTCTTCTTCATCTTCTTTTTCTTCATCTTCTTCATCTTCTTCATCTTCTTCTTCTTCATCATCTTCATCTTCTTCTTCTTCTTCATCTTCTTCTTCTTCATCTTCTTCTTCTTCTTCATCTTCTTCATCTTCATCTTCTTCATCTTCTTCATCTTCTTCATCTTCTTCTTCTTCATCTTCTTCTTCTTCTTCATCTTCTTCTTCTTCATCTTCTTCATCTTCTTCTTCATCTTCTTCATCTTCTTCATCTTCTTCTTCATCTTCTTCATCTTCTTCTTCATCTTCATCTTCTTCTTCTTCTTCTTCATCTTCTTCTTCTTCTTCATCTTCTTCTTCTTCATCATCATCTTCTTCGTCTTCATCTTCTTCATCTTCTTCTTCTTCATCTTCTTCATCTTCTTCTTCTTCATCATCTTCATCTTCTTCTTCTTCTTCATCTTCTTCTTCTTCATCTTCTTCTTCTTCTTCATCTTCTTCATCTTCTTCATCTTCATCTTCTTCATCTTCTTCATCTTCTTCATCTTCTTCTTCTTCATCTTCTTCTCCTTTTTCTTCTTCTTCTTCTTCTTCTTCTTCTTCTTCTTCTTCTTCTTCTTCTTCTTCTTCATCATCTTCTTCGTCTTCATCTTCTTCATCTTCTTCTTCTTCATCTTCTTCATCTTCTTCTTCTTCATCATCTTCATCTTCTTCTTCTTCTTCATCTTCTTCTTCTTCATCTTCTTCTTCTTCTTCATCTTCTTCATCTTCTTCATCTTCATCTTCTTCATCTTCTTCATCTTCTTCATCTTCTTCTTCTTCATCTTCTTCTCCTTTTTCTTCTTCTTCTTCTTCTTCTTCTTCTTCTTCTTCTTCTTCATCTTCTTCTTCTTCAATATCGTCTTCTTCTTCACTTATTTCTCTTTTCAAATTTTTTTTTTTTTAAAGAAATGCAGCTATTTTTGAGCGTAACAAATAGCTGGTGGCGCACGCATGTTGGAAGCGCCATTGTATGTGCTCCCTGGCAGTGGAAACACACAGACAGCAGGAGGTAAATTCAGCAGCAGGAGGAGGAGGATGAGTGTGTGGCAGCAGGCAGTCAATGAGGCAGGCAGCGTGACATAATAGCCCTGGTACCTAGCGGTGATACCAGGGCTGTAAATAAACACAGCAGGCAGGAGGTCCCAGACAGCGGTCGTGCAGCCCACATTGTGTCCAATACACAACTGGGACAACACAGTTTTCAACCCGGGCACCTCAGAAAAATTAAACCTTTTTTTTTTTTTGTTTTTTTTTGTTTTGTTTTTACAACAAATTACACAGATATAGCTATTTTTTGACGTAATAGCTGGTGGCAGAGTGGCAGCAGAAGGTAAATCTGTGTACCCTGGCAGTGGGAAACACAGACAGACAGACAGCAGCAGCAGCAGCAGGAGGAATGGAGGAGTAATTATGTGTGCAGCTATTGTTTGACGTAATAGCTGGTGGCAGACTGGCAGCAGAAGGTAATTCTGTGTACCCTGGCAGTGGGAAACACAGACAGACAGCAGCAGCAGGAGGAATGGAGGAGTAGTGTGAGTGTGGCAGCAGGCAGGCAGCGTGACATAATAGCCCTGGTACCTAGCGGTGATACCAGGCCGTAAATGAACACAACAGGAGGTCCCAGACAGCGGTCGTGCAGCCCACATCGTGTCCAATACACAACTGGGACAACACAGTTTTCAACCCGGGCACCTCAGAAAAATTAAACCTTTTTTTTTTGGTTTTTTTTGTTTTGTTTTTACAACCAATTACACAGATATAGCTATTTTTTGACGTAATAGCTGGTGGCAGAGTGGCAG
This sequence comes from Hyperolius riggenbachi, assembly GCF_040937935.1. Lineage (NCBI taxonomy): Eukaryota > Metazoa > Chordata > Amphibia > Anura > Hyperoliidae > Hyperolius > Hyperolius riggenbachi. Next base: position 118,917,086 of record NC_090648.1, on the reverse strand, counting down.
CAGAAGGTAAATCTGTGTACCCTGGCAGTGGGAAACACAGACAGACACCAGCAGCAGCAGCAGGAGGAATGGAGGAGTAATGTGAGCAGCTATTGTTTGACGTAATAGCTGGTGGCAGAGTGGCAGCAGAAGCTAATTCTGTGTACCCTGGCAGTGGGAAACACAGACAGACAGCAGCATCAGCAGGAGGAATGGAGGAGTAGTGTGAGTGTGGCAGCAGGTAGGCAGCGTGACATAATAGCCCTGGTACCTAGCGGTGATACCAGGCCGTAAATGAACACAACAGGAGGTCCCAGACAGCGGTCGTGCAGCCCACATTGTGTCCAATACACAACTGGGACAACACAGTTTTCAACCCGGGCACCTCAGAAAAATTAAACCTTTTTTTTTTTTTGGTTTTTTTTGTTTTGTTTTTACAACAAATTACACAGATATAGCTATTTTTTGACGTAATAGCTGGTGGCAGAGTGGCAGCAGAAGGTAAATCTGTGTACCCTGGCAGTGGGAAACACAGACAGACAGCAGCAGCAGCAGAAGGAATGGAGGAGTAATGTGAGCAGCTATTGTTTGACGTAATAGCTGGTGGCAGACTGGCAGCAGAAGGTAATTCTGTGTACCCTGGCAGTGGGAAACACAGACAGACAGCAGCAGCAGGAGCAATGGAGGAGTAGTGTGAGTGTGGCAGCAGGCAGGCAGCGTGACATAATAGCCCTGGTACCTAGCGGTGATACCAGGCCATAAATGAACACAACAGGAGGTCCCAGACAGCGGTCGTGCAGCCCACATCGTGTCCAATACACAACTGGGACAACACAGTTTTCAACCCGGGCACCTCAGAAAAATTAAACCTTTTTTTTTTTTAATGGTTTTTTGGTTTTGTTTGTAAAACAAATTACACAGATATATAGCTATTGTTTGACGTAATAGCTGGTGGCAGAGTGGCAGCAGAAGGTAAATCTGTGTACCCTGGCAGTGGGAAACACAGACAGACAGCAGAAGGGCAGTACACAGCAGCCCACTGTAGGTGTAAAATGTGTGGCTGCAGGCGACGTAATAGTCAAAGTGAACCAGGCTGGCTTAGTGAGCAGGAGCCAGGAGGTGGTAAAGGGTGGTAAGGCACATTAACGATGGTTCTTAGCCAGTTCATGTCCCCCTCTCGCCGACAACAGGGGCCAGGAACTCGCCTTCCACCCACGCCTGGTTCATCTTGAGAAACGTCAGTCTGTCCACAGACTTGTGAGACAGACGTGAGCGTTTCTCGGTGACCACACCACCAGCTGCACTGAAGCAGCGCTCGGACAGCACGCTGGAAGGGGGGCAGGACAGCACTTCCAGGGCGTACTGCGCCAGCTCGCTCCAGATCTCCAGGCGCTTGACCCAATACTCCATGGGATCAACAGGGGCATCGCTGTCAAGCCCGCTGTAGGACCCCATGTAGTCAGCCACCATGCGGGTCAGGCGCTGGCTGTGACCGGTGGAGGATGCTGCTGCATGCACCTCCTCTCTAGTCACTGCTGCCGGAGCCTCTACAGTCCTGTAGAGCTCATGGCTGAGAGACAGCAGGTCTGTGGGGCGCTTGCTGCTGGATGCAGGCACCTGCTGCTGCCTCTGTGCTGGCTGCTGGACAGTGGGGGTGGAAGGCTGGGGGAAGGCTTCCTCCAAGCGCTCAACAAGGGCCTGCTGCAAGCTCCTTATTTGTTGCGCTGGGTCTCCTCCTGCAGGCGGCAGGAACTGGCTCAACTTCCCCTTGAGGCGTGGGTCCAACATCATGCTGATCCAGATGTCCTCCCTCTGCTTCATTTGGATCACCCTGGGGTCTCTGCGCAGGCACGTCAGCATGTGCGCTGCCATTGGGAAGAGGCGGGCCATGTCTGCTGGCACATCGACGGCAGTGCTGCTGTCCTCATCCTCCTCCTCTGCCTCGTCAGCCTCATCCTCTCTCCACCCCCGCACCAACTCAGCTGCACTGTGCTGCTCCCCCTCATCACCAGCAAGGTCAGGGACCTCCACCAAGTCCTCCTCCTCCTCCCCCTCAGAGGTGGACTGTGCAGCTGCTTGCCGCTCCTGCTGGTCCAAGGCTGCCGCTCCCTGTTCCAGCAAAGCATCGAGGGCCCTGTTCAGCAGACAAACCAGGGGCACCCACTCGCAGACCATAGCATGGTCCCTGCTCACCATGTTAGTGGCCTGCAGAAAGGGAGCCAGCACTAAGCACACCTGCTGCATGTGCCTCCAGTCATCATCGGGGACGATGGACGGGATGTTGCTGGTCTTGTCCCTTCTCTGAGCGGCGGAAACAGTGGCCAGGGCAAGGTACTGGTTGACAGCGTGCTTCTGTTCAACCAGATGCTCCAACATCGCCAGGGTGGAGTTTCAGCGAGTCGGAACGTCAAGGATCAGCCGATGGCGTGGCAGATCCAGCTCCTTTTGCACGTCTTCCAGGCTCGCACAGGCTGCAGCCGAGCGCCGGAAGTGACGCACAACGTTCCTTGCCGTTTCCAGCAGTTCGCCCATCCCCTGGTAGGTGCGCAAGAACTTCTGCACCACCAGGTTCAGCACGTGGGCAAGACAGGGGATGTGGGTCAGGTTTCCCCTGTCTATTGCGGCAACCAGATTGGCCCCATTGTCGGCCACCACCTCTCCGACTCTGAGGCCTCTGGGGGTCAGCCAAATCCTCTCCTGCTCCTGGAGTTTGGCCAACACATGGGTTGCCGTCAGCTTGGTCTTCCCAAGGCTGACCAAGTGCAGCAGCGCTTGGCAGTGGCGGGCCTTCACGCTGCTGCTGAGGCGGGGGGTTTGGCCAGGTGTGCCGGAGGATGGCAGAGGATCGGAGGAACCTGCTGCAGTTCCCCTGACCCTGCGGGGTGGCACCACCCACTGTGTTGCTGCTGCTGCTGTGCCCGCTGCTGCTCTCCCATCCTCACCCCCTTCCACCAAGCTGACCCAGTGGACAGTGAAGGACAGGTAGCGGCCTGTCCCGAAGCGGCTGCTCCAGGAGTCCATGGTGACGTGGACCCTTTCACCAACCGCGTGCTCCAGCCCTCGCTCCACATTGGCCATCACAAAGCGGTGCAGTGCAGGAATGGCCTTGCGGGAGAAAAAGTGTCTGCTGGGGAGCTGCCAGTCTGGGGCTGCGCAAGCAAGCAGCACACGAATGTCGCTCCCCTCCTGCACGAGCGTGTACGGCAGGAGTTGGGAGCACATGGCCCGTGCCAGCAAGCCGTTCAGCTGCCGCACGCGACGGCTGCTGGGAGGCAGAGCCCTAACCACCCCCTGGAAGGACTCGCTCAAAAGGCTCTGGCGTGGCCTTTTGCTGGCACGGGAATCAGCAGACACAGCGGAGGAGGCCACTGAGGACTGGCTGCCAGAACAGGCCTCAGTGTCGGCGGCAGGAGTTGCAGAGGGGGGAGGAGCAGTGCGTTTCCGCACTCCTGCTGGTGCTGCTGGAGGAGCAGGAGGGCGGGTGGCTGCTGTTGCTGCTGCTGCTGAAGGCTGTGCAGTGATGGGTGTGGTGCCACTGCCAGCACCAGATGCCTTCAGCCTCTGGAACTCCTGATGCTGGTGGAAATGTTTCGCAGCAAGGTGGTTGATGAGCGAGCTGGTGCAGAACTTTAAGGGGTCTGCACCTCTGCTCAACTTCCGCTGACAGTGGTTGCAAGTGGCGTACTTGCTGTACACTGTGGGCATGGTGAAAAAGCGCCAGATTGGTGACAGAAACATCCCCCTACGGCATGGAAGCGCTGCTGCCTGTCTCCCTGTGGTGGTTTGGGGGGGGGGCTTGGGGGGCTTGGGTGCGGCTGGTGGTGGTACTGGCAGATGCTGCTGCTGCTGCTGCTGAGCCTGAGACACCAGCAGGCTGTGGGACCTGCCTACTGCTGCTGCCAATGCTTGCAATGATGCGCCTCCTTGCAAGGCCCACAAGAGCATCCTCCTCCTCCTCCTCAGAGCTGCTGAGGACGACATCCCCTGGAGGTGGTGGCACCCAGTCTCTGTCTGTCACCGGGTCATCAACATCCTCCCCCTCCTGAAACATGTCCTGCTGGGATGAGGACCCCCCAAACTCCTCTCCTGATGCATGGATGGGCTGCTTGACTGTCGCCACAGTCTTGCTGTCCAATCCCTCATCCCCCAAAGTGCCCATCAGCATCTCCTCCTCAAGATCGCCAACAACAGCAGACAATTTACTCATGATGCCTGGGGTCAAAAGACTGCTGAATGACAGGTCGGCGAGTGACGGTGAACTGGCCTCCTCCCCAGACCCTGCTGGGCGGCTGCTGCGAACAGGGGTGGTGGTGGTGGTGGTGAGGGTGGAGGCCTCAGATGCAGAGCTGATGGCGGGCTGCTCATCCTCCGTCATGAGTTGCACCACAGTGTCTGCATGCTTTTCCTCAATGGGACGTTTCCGACCCGGCTGGAGGAAAATCGGAGCAGGTGCTACACGCTGCTGCTGCTGTGTCTCTGCAGCGTGAGTTGCAGATGCTCCTGCTGGGCGGCGCCCAAGGCGTCCACGGCCAGTGGCTATGGGAGGAATGTTAGCCACTGACGCTGCTGCTGCTGCTGCGGAACTGTGCATGGTGGCGCGGCCGCGGCCTGCCACAATGCTGCTCCCTCTCCTCCTGATTCCCTTGCTGCCCTTCCCCTTGCCCAAACCGCGCTGGCTGCCACTTCCAGACATCTTCGATGTTTTGGGCGTATAGACAAAAGTTTTTTAAAAGGGCGGGTGAAAAGTGGGGTACTTTAATGGAGTGGGTTGGTGGGTGAGGTGACTGAGTGAGTGTCCCTAGTACAGTAAGTAAGTAGTAACAGTCAGGAAGTACAACTAGCAGTTACAATAATCAGTAGTAATCACAAGTAAATTTAGTGTGTGTACACTACAGACAGTGAGTGCACGCACGCACGCGCAAACACGCGCAGGAGCTAGCCTATGAACAGTGACTGAGTGAGTGTCCCTAGTACAGTAAGTAAGTAAGTAGTAACAGTCAGTAAGTACAACTAACTAATTACAATAATGAATCAGTTATCAGAAGGAAATAGAGTGTGTGTAGTGTGTGTACACAGACAGTGAGTGCACACACGCAGGAGCTAGTAGCCTATGAACAGTGACTGAGTGTCCTAGACTCCTAGTACAGTAAGTAGTAACAGTAAGTACAACTAACTAATTACAATAATCAATTACAATAATCAATCAGTTATCAGAAGGAAATAGAGTGTGTGTAGTGTGTACACAGAAAGTGAGTGCACACACGCAGGAGCAGCTAGTAGCCTATGAACAGTGACAGTGAGTGTCCTAGTACAGTTACAGTCAGGGCCGGCCTTAGGTTTCACAGCGCCCTGAGCGAAACCTGATTTTTGTGCCCCTCCCCCCCCCCCTCATTCTCTTCTTGCGTGCACACGCGCGCACGTATACACACACACAGGCCCATATGCAATTCCTCTTTTCTCCTGAGATATCTCCTAGGAAAGTGGTTTCCAACCTTTTTAATGTTTTGACACATCACGCCAAATGCTCAGATCTCTGTGACACGTCACGTATGTATAATTGAAAAAATACTATTAATAACCACGACTGGATGGAAAGAGAGCATTATCCTGAATACACTTAAAAATGAAGGCTAGAACCTTTCAGGAATATTAATAAAAACAATCAGTAGGACAGTTAGCCGCCTCCCTCCCCCCCCCCATTTAGAATGATAGCACAGCACTGACAATTTGCATCACACGTTATAGCCGCAGTGCACCCCCCCCCCCAAAAAAAAAAAACGCCCTCAGACTCAGTATAGGTAGGTAGCCAGGTATAGATGCCCCGAGTATAGGATCTCATGTGTAGGTGCCCTCAATATAGGTTGCCAAGCATAGGCGCCCCCAGTATAGGAAGTCAGTTGAAGGTCTCCATCTCCCCCCATAGGTAGCCAGGCGTAGGTGCCTCCAGTATAGGTAGCCAGGTGTTGGAGCCCTCAGTAAGGGTAGCCAGCTATAGGTACCCTCAGTATAGGAAATCAGGTGTAGGTGCTCTCAGTATAGGCCGCCAGCTATAGGCGCCCCCTTGGAAGCTGGCGCCCTGAGCGACCGCTCCGGTCGCTCATATCAAAGGCCGGCTATGGTTACAGTATATAACTACAATACTAATACAATCAGTAGTAAAGGACAGCAGAAATATATAGAATAGAGAGAAATAAACAGAGGACAGGAGGACAGCTGCCCACACAGGCAAGGCCCTGAGGCCTAAAGCTGTAAGCCTGCAGCAGCTGGCCTGTCTCTATGTAACACAAATGCTACTAACTAAAATACAATGTCTAACTAACTAACAACAATATAGGTGTGTATAGGAGGTGTATGTGAGCAAAAACGCTAGGTAAATGACCACAATAGAGCTCTTGCTAAGCCAAAGCACAAAGGAGCAACTCTCTCTCTGTACAAGTCTCAGGCAAGCACGGAGAAACGGAACATGGCGGCCGCTATTTATAGGGTAGGGGCTGGCCAGGGTCCCCCTCTGTGATTGGCTGCCGTCAGAGGGCCTGGGAGCCCTCTGATTGGCTCTAAGGACATCAATCTGGGCTATGACGCTATTCGAGCTCGGTACCGAGCTCGAATAGCGCCGTTTGCTCGAATAGCTCGAATAGTGAATGGGCTATTCGAGTGTACGCGAATAGCCCATTCGAATAGCTACAGCTATTCGGAGCTCGAATACCGAGCTCGAATAGCTGGAAAAGAGCTCGAATATTCGAGCTACTCGAATATTCGAGCTCTGCTGAGCACCACTGGTAAGTGGCACTATCCTGCGCGCCTCGGCGAAAAATGGGTGTGGCTATCCCGCATAAGTGGGCGTGGCCATGACATGTGGGTGGAGCGGGAGGGCGAATTGGGGCGGGGCTGTTTGCGGGGAAAAATGGATGTGGGGGTGATTGAGGTGCGCTCAGCCCCGAAAGATGGGCGTGGCCATGACATTGTATGGGCGGAGCTTAACCGTAGCACAGCAAATATAGCCAACTATGACCATTAAATAATAAATGCAGCAACAGTTACCCCAGACACCAGAAAATAAAAACTCAATTTGTGCAACATTTCAGCAGAAAACAAACGCAATTTGTGCAACATTTCAACAGAAAACAAACGCAATTTGTGCAACATTTCAACAGAAAACAAACAGAATTTGGGCCACATTTCAGCAGAAATCAAACGCAATTTGGGCCACATTTCAGCAGAAATCAAACGCAATTTGGGCCACATTTCAGCAGAAATCAATCGCAATTTGGGCCACATTTCAGCAGAAATCAAACGCAATTTGGGCCACATTTCAGCAGGAATCAAACGCAATTTGGGCACATTTTCAGCAGAAATCAAATGCAATTTGGGCACATTTTCAGCAGAAATCAAACGCAATTTGGGCCACATTTCAGCAGAAATCAAACGCAATTTGGGCCACATTTTAGCAGAAATCAAACGCAATTTGGGCCACAGTTCAGCAGAAATCAAACGCAATTTGGCCACATTTCAGCAGAAATCAAACGCAATTTGGGCACATTTTCAGCAGAAATCAAACGCAATTTGGGCACATTTTCAGCAGAAATCAAACACAATATGGGCCACATTTCAGCAGAAATCAAACGCAATATGGGCACATTTTCAGCAGAAATCAAACGCAATTAGGGCACATTTTCAGCAGAAATCAAACGCAATTAAGGCACATTTTCAGCAGAAATCAAACGCAATTAGGGCACATTTTCAGCAGAAATCAAACGCAATTAGGGCACATTTTCAGCAGAAATCAAACGCAATTAGGGCACATTTTCAGCAGAAATCAAATGCAATTAGGGCACATTTTCAGCAGAAATCAAACGCAATTAGGGCACAGTTCAGCAGAAATCAAACGCAATTAGGGCCACATTTTCAGCAGAAATCAAACGCAATTAGGGCACAGTTCAGCAGAAATCAAACGCAATTAGGGCACATTTTCAGCAGAAATCAAATGCAATTAGGGCCACATTTTCAGCAGAAATCAAATGCAATTAGGGCACATTTTTAGCAGATAAACGCAATTAGGGCACATTTTTTTAGCAGATAAACGCAATTAGGGCTGCAAAAAGAAAAGAATTTACTCACCTGGCACTGGCAGAAGTCTTCTCTCCCCGTCTCTTATCCTGGCCGGCTCCTCAGGCGCGCAGTTCCCACGGAGATCCCTCCCTCCTCCAATCTCCCGCGCTGATTGAATGCAGGGCTACGGGAAGATGGCCACCCGAAGCCCTGTACTGGAGACATAAATAGTCTCCAGAGCAGGGCTTCGGCGGCGGCCATCTTCCTGTAGCCCTGCTCTGCTCTGCCAGCCCCGCGGGGCTGCGGGAAAACAGTGACGTCACGCCGACGTCACGGAGCCGCCGAGGCCCCTAAGATCTTGAGGCCCCAAGCAGTTGCGTGGTCTGCTTTATGCCTCGCGGCGCCCCTGAATATAACCCACATAGCAACTCTTCATGCTCTACTTTTTTGTGCAGAGTGTGAGTAGCGCATTGTAGCTTGGGCAGTATGCAACGCACCTTAGCCTAAATCATGCGCGATTTACTTTCAAAAACATTCTTGCAGATTACATGTGGTAGGAACAGTAGAACTGTAACGCAGTGGATAGGTTTTCACAGAGGAAACTGGGAGAGAAATTGCATACAAATACTGTTAGCAAAGCAGTGTGTGTGTAATGTGGGCAACCTACAGCTACAAAATAGGAATTATGAAGGAAGGGTAAGAAGATCATCCATTTAACAGGCCTAATTGACATGCACAACGGGAGGCTGGAATGCAGCAGACCTGACAGATGCACTGTTAACTGTTCTTGTGGACAACCAAATCAATCATTATTTAACTTTGCAAATTTATAGCACATCAATGATATCATGAAACACATAAAAAATGAAACACTAATATGTAAAGTGTTCTTTCTTTGTTGTTTTCTTTCTTTCTTTTTTTTTTTTTTAAAAGAAACTTCCTTTGTTTGTCTGGCGGTATTATTCTAGGAGTCACTTTTCAATAATCACAGACTTGTTTATTGCAAAGCTGTAATTAAAGCAAGAGGTTACAGTGTGCAGCCTTATAAAACGTGTGTGGAAGGACATGAGCTGAATGACAAATGTACTAATGAATGAAAATGAAAGCCAGGTGCGCAGCATGAGACGATACACACGCCTATCACTTGTAGCCACTTATCACTGACTACTGATGAGTCGATTGGAATCGCGACACAATTTATGGCATTTGGACTTGCTTTGATACTAAGGTTTATGCTACATATTGATGATGTGTATATGCTGATGCGACCGCAGCATCCTAAGTTACATATTTGAATAGGTAAAGCAAACTTGCACCGGACTGCATCACCTCCAACAGGTTGTAAAGTTGCAGATGTAGCCTGTCCACCTCACCTGTAATGGGGCAGTTGGATAGTGTACTGGTTAAGGCTGTTGTCTTTAATGTAGGGTTTGAGCCTTTGACCAGGGTTCAAAGCCTGGCTCAAGCCAGTATGTAAAACAGTAAAGAGTCTTTGGGCAAAGCTCCCTAATGCTCCTGGTCACCCAGGGCCAAATTACCGACCAGGCAACAAAAGCAGTCGCTTAGGGCCCCATTCAGAGTCAAAGGGGCCCCATCAGCACATAAACCAGCCCTTGCCATCCTATCAGCGGTGGCTGGATGGTATAATGGATAAAGGGACTCTGAGCAGTGCAGTAACTATGGAAAGATGCATATCAATTTAAAACTCTCTTTCTCCTCTTTCCAATAATATATTAACCGCCGCCCTATGCCTTTTAGTTTTCACTATTTTCGCGATCGAAATCATAGCCACGGCAATTTCGATTGTGAAAATAGTTAAAACTAAAAGCAGTAGAGTGGCAGTTTATCTATCATTGGAAAGAGGAGAAAGAGAGCTTCAAAATGATATGCATCTTTCCATCGTTACATTGTATTACACAGGACAACTTTTCTCCAAAGTCGGCAGCTCGATTCAGCACAATGCAATGAAATATAAGGAACCCAGGGGGATATAATTACAAACATCATGCTGGTAGGTGTGAGGATGTAATTAATTAGTTGTGGGTATGCTTAAAGGCATACCCACAGGCACTGCTCGGAGTCCCTTTAACGGCTCTGCCTCTGACACAGGAGACCAGGGTTCGAATCTCGGCTCTGCCTGTTCAGTAAGCCAGATCCTATTCAGTAGGAGACCTTAGGCAAGTCTCTCTAACACTGCTACTGCCTATAGGGCGCGTCCTAGTGGCTGCAACTCTGGCGCTTTGAGTCCGCCAGGAGAAAAGCGCGATATAAATGTTATTTGTCTTGTCTTGTCTTGTCAAATGATGCCGTGCGCTGCTGATTGTCTTCAGAGCCAGGCTCTACTCCTAGGTCCCCCTCCCGCTACTGTGCGCTCTGCCGCTGCCCACTCCTCCCTCCCTTCCCACAGAGAACCACAGCTGCAGCAAGAATGATAGCAGCAGATGGCAAACGCTCACTCACCTATCCATGATCCAAGCGACAGAGATCCCGTCATCTGAAACCGATCTGTCTCTTCTACAGTGCAGCCGCTCGCTCTGAACTTCCTGATTCTCAGATCAGACAGGAAGTAGGAAGTAGTAATAGTAGTAGTAACAGAGTGGCAGCACTCTAGAGGAGACAGATGGGCTTCGGATGACGGGACCTCTATTGCTTGGATCGCAATAGGTGAATGTGAGTCATCTGGTGCTGTCATTCTCCCCCGCTGCGGCTTCCTTCTCTGCTGGACTATCGTATTCACTGGGATGGAGGCTGCATGGTGGCTGTCTAGTTTTGGAGGAAATCGGTTGTTCGGTGGTGGGGGTGGTTATGTAATTTTGTCCGGTTTGGCGGTGTCCAGAGCTTTCTGCTATTGCCAGGCTGGAGATGCAGGGGAAAAGTGCTGCTGCTGTGATATCTGGCGCCCTCTTCACAGGGGTGCCCCAGCCCCTGAGTGCAAATGTCCCAGCCACTCATCTCTCACTCTGCATTTTGCCGCTGCTGTTCCCTGCATTGTGCACCCACAGAGGAAAGCGGTCTGTTGCCCATAGTAACCAGTAGCTCAGCTGCCCCGGTGTGTGCGGCATGTTGCTGTGCAGCTGCATCTTCTGATTCTATTATGACATGATGGGGGGGGGGGGGCCCAAATCAGTTACTTTGCTTAGGGCCCCATTTAGCCTTAATCCGGCTCTGTGGTCACCCCTGGGGTGTGGTCTAAGTGGATGCAGCTCTAAAGTGATTTGAGTGTGCCAGGAGAAAAGCGTAATATAAATGTTCTGAGTCTTGTTGAGAAGCTGCTGACTCTTATACTAGGAATTGCAGCATTGCCTCTTACTCATCCTGACACGCCTCTTTTTGCTTTGGTGCATCCATTTCTTGTCCACTCTTATCATATGCCTTGTCTGCAGGCCTTACAAGCTCTGACCTGCCTAATAATATCATGGACCACAGTATTAGCTCTTTAATGGTAATGATCACATCTATAGATGCTTAGAATAGTAGTAATCATTAACATACCCTCCTCGTACCTCTCATACTGTGGTTGTCCTTGGCCAGTTTGTCACACCATATCAGTTGTTATGAATAGAGTGGTGGGGAGGGCAGGGCAATGTAAAACTTGCACTGGGGCCCATAGCTTCTTAGCTACGCCATTGACCATGGTAATCAGTGGTCCACCCCACTCAGCTTTAGATTGAAAGTCTGTATGGGCTGGGCCCTGCCTTTAGTGTTTCTCAGTGAATATGTATATGTATTGCAGAATGCTATCCTAGCATGCATAAACTATATATGCATTTTGTACTTGTGTGCTGCTGAATGTTCTGATTGTATGGTTTGTGAGCTATATATGTATTTACAGTCACAGAAGGAATAGCCCATCTGGGGACTGGAGAAATAGAGGCAAGGGGAGGAACATGAGTAGGACAACAATAAGCAGCATGGGAAGATTTTGGCAAACTACGATGTTCAATAGATCCCCATCACCAAGAGCAAGGCGATAAGGCCTAGTTTCATTGTTGGAGGAAATCCTACTGGTACAACAAAATTGTTTGATTTGCATAGTGATTCAACAAAACAATTAATTATATAAGATTGAATGAAATGTATTTATTTATCTTTTACAAATTGAAAGAAAATTGGTTGACTTTCTCTTGATATTTATCTGATTAGCCATGGCGGAAAATTCTTTTTTTTTTTATAGATTCTTTATTTGTTTAAATTTTGTTTTTCACCACCATAGAGAGTAGTGAAATTATGCATTTTTAACAATACATGGAGCTCACAGCATATCTAGTGCATATTAATAAATATTTATAAATATCCTTCCATAATACTTATCCACAAACATCCTTCTAAAGACAATCATATATAAACGTTGTTCGTTACTTGAGCATAAGCTCTTTCCCACAAACCCTGTTAGTCCACCCCCCATTCCCCTAACCCAAAACTACAATCAATCCTGAACATTGATCAAAGTATTTCAGTTGAAAAACGTATGGCCACCTTGAGGCTGATATTTGTTTAAAAGCAAATAATAATAATAGTACCATAGCTAAAGAAAAGGCTTTCCCACAAAATGTTTGCTATTCTAAACAATGCATGCAAAATTATCAACAAACACTAATACAGATATCCGGGACTCTACCAACCGGCAGACTCAACTAACCAGCTGTTACCGGGGGGAGCCATGGGGGCGTGCCTCATTATGCAGAGCAGCGTGAAGCGGAAACCACATACAAGAGTTGGGCACCGGTCCTCTTCACTCCCTGCAACAGCTGACTGGCTGCTGTGCTCGCAGGCCCATATCCCAAGCAATCTGGCAAGCAATGCGGCTTGTAGAGTGGACCTGATCGGGCTCAGCTATTTCTACAGGAGTCCGAACGGAACGCCGCTAGTGTGCCTGTGCAGGCAGGTCACTAGCGTTGTTTTTGATTTAATTCTTTTGGGGCTGCCAGGGCTAAAATAGATGCACGGAGAGAGTCGATTATACTCTTTATTTAGTAGAGAAGTACATACATTTACATAGATTTGTACATCAGTCCTGAAAGAGGGCCAAATGAGAAAGAAAAGCGGGGGCAGAGGGATTTGGGGGTTGATTCACTAAGCCGGGCTGCTGTACTTTGATTGGCCCAACAGCCTGACAGTCAAATGACAGGCAGCTTACTGGGCCAATCAAAGTGCAGGAATCTCGTCCTTTGAAGCCACTGGACCCGCCGGGCTCAGGGTGGGTTCAGTGGAGCGCTCGTTAAGTTTAACAACTCGCTCGTTAAACTATTGTAGCATAACGTGATTTAGCAGTGCACACTATGGCTGCATAGCGTGTGCTGGAGATAACACTCGCTGCTGTTATTATGAATCAATCCTAAGTTGAGTTGACTTTCCCAAAGAGGGACGATCACTCTGAAAAAGGGACAGATGGGAGCTGTGCTTCTGTGCTCACTTCCACTATCCCCAAATTCCTAAAATAGAAATGAGAGCTGCAGTGTGCTCAGGAAGGTATAGCGCCTCCTGTCTGCACAGGAAGGTACAGCACTTTCTCTCTCACAAGCAGATAATGGTGGTAACCCAAGTATCAGGCTCTGTAGCAGATGAAAGCAGTTTAAAATAAAAAGCATTATAGGTAATTACACCTATCATGCGTTAAAACGAAATGTAGCATTATTTAATGAAAATATGCCATTAAGTTGATGCTCTTAGGTTTGTCTTCAGTTTTTTTCTTGTGTTGAAAGATTGAAATTTTTAAGTTTATGTAAAGATTTTCCTTTCTAATTGAGTTGACTTTCTGTGCTGATAATAAAACACATTAGCTCAAATTGATTCATAATAAGAGCAATTTCATATTGATTTAGAGAAAACTGTTATTTCAGAACGGGGATGTTTAGGTTCCCTCACAAAAGGCAAGGTGGAGAAATCGCATCTCTGTTTAGGAAAATGAAATGGTAGAATCCTTTCTGCAGCCATTGCATCCGCATCCCTGCCAAGATACTCTGGGCCCTCTGGAATCCAAACTCTCGCTGCCGTAACCAATAATTATCCCCCCCCCCAACACTGCATTTAAGACATCGCAAAGTAGCGCAGGGAGCAGTGGGCACTTTAGGCACCTGCCTACAAGCACTTTATGTGGCAGAGGCAGCTCTCCTCCCTTCCTGAATGTTCCCTCTCTCAGCGGAGCTGGTGTTACTCACCACGTGGCCGGCAGCTGCAGGCACATAGGTAGGGGAAGAGATCTGTGGTTTAATCAGTGCCTCCTGTGAAAGTGAGAGTAGCATGGTGGGCGGTGTGGGTATTGTATCCTCCTTACTCTGTCCCTGCAGCACACTAGCTGCAACACAGATCAGCTGTGCACTCTGGCCAGGCACGCTTCCATTTTTCTGTCTAAACTTCTTATCTTGTTGGGGAGAGGGGGGGGGAGGTGGACTGGAGGCAATGTAAGGTGATAACTTAGTTGTGTGTAGCCACCGATCGGGTGTAGCCTCGCTCCCGATTGTGTGTAGCTTGTTTTGTATTGTAACTAGAGGTCTATATATATAAATGTTTTTATTATCAAAGTAGAGTGGGCGTTGTCCAAGATTTAGCTGGGAAGGCCCACTCTGATTCATACTGCTGCTAGGTTCTTGTACATTTAGCTCTTTATGTGATATAAAAAAACTTAGGGCTGGGATTGGGTGTGGCCTGTGTTAAAGGGCGAAGTTTAGGGGGCTAGAATCTCTGTGCCTACAAGCTCCTGAAGTGTTACTCTGGCCCTGGGTGAGATATATACCCACTTCTCTTCAGAGCTTCCTGGCAGCCACTTGCTGCTCTATGCTGTCATCCTCTGGCTCCTGATCATGTGACTTGCATCGGGCATGTGATTGCAGAGTGTGTGCTGCTGTGAAGCATGGAGAAGACCCACTGCACTGGAGCAGATACTGGTTACACCTCTCCCTAAGCTATTCTGAATGTGGGTGGAGAGAGGGCCCCCCTGAAATCATAGGGGTCATGGGGACTATGGTAATGCCCCTGGTGTTGACAAAGACACATGTTTGTGCATTACAGTCTGTACTTCCCTCTGTGGTGATGATGTTATCATATGTATGTACATGTATGGGTGGGTCATCATTTCAGCACAACTCACAGCAGGATGAAGATTAATTTATTAGTCCAAATTTAATCTACCGAAGAGATCGATGGATTGGTGTTTATTTTTTTTTTTCATAAACACTTTAACCTTTGCTGGACTACACGGCTCTCAACTCTTAAGGACCAAGGACCAGAAACGTTTATTTTTTTAATTGGCATCTGGTTGGGGCACTGAACTTCGCTATCATTAGACAGCTGAGTCTAACAGCTTCATTTGTGGCGCAGGAGCCGGTATAGTTAAAGTTTACTCAAGGCGGTGTACTTAAAATATAAAATTTAGATACTTACCTAAAAAGAGGGAAGCCTCTGGACCCTGGAGAGGTACTCCATGTAATTTTGGCAGCCCCCACCTTTGCTGGACGTGAACCCCCAAGAGCTTGTTGGTGTTGGATATGTTTGTGTCGCCACGCTCCCCGCCGTGTATGAGTGCAGCCACACTATGCCTGCACAAGTATGGCTGTGCCTGCACATAAAGCTGAAGCTGCTCATATATGAGTGATTTTGGCTTAGTTGTTAACTGGCCCGACAAGCACGGTACAGGAACGCTCATGCATTAAGAAGAGTTCCGGGCAGTGGTGGTGGTCTGGAAGAGGATGTGGGAAGCCTCTGGTTCATGCTTCCCTCTTCTTAGGTAAGTATATTTTTTATTTTATGCCACCTTGAGTTCTCATTAAATCTAGCCATGTCAAGCTTAAAGTGTACCAGAGATGATGAACATTTACCATTTTATACATACCTGGGGATTCCTCCAGCCCCATGCGCATGGATCGCTCCCACAGTATGTATAAAATGGTAAGTATTCGTCATCTCTGGTTTCCTTTAAAGAGAACCTGAACCGAAAATAAAAAGTCAAAATAACCATACGCAGGTCATACTTACCTCCCATGTAGTCTACTCCTCAATCTCTTTCTCCTCTCCTGCGTCCCATTTGTCCACTGTGATCAATGGAATTCTTCGTCCTCCATTTTAAAAATGGCCATTACCCCATAACAGCTTCCTGGTCAGCACACAGTTAAACTGTAATATCACCCACTTGAGCCATAGGGAAACATGGACATTACCTTGCACATTCAGTTGTAAATGACAGCTGCTGATATATAACTGACAGCAACTGGTATATTTCAGTTCTGACAAAATATTTTCAGAACTGGAAGGAATTACTGTACGAAGAAAATGGTGAGCTTCTGAGAGGAACTTACGGTGAGATTAGTATGTAATATACATTTGCAGCTATGTCACGTGTTTATTTTAAAAAATGTTACTCGCTTCAGGTTCCCTTTAAGCATACACAAGCCCTGCATAGATTTAATGACAGTTGGTTAAAAGAGACCTGAATTACCCTTTCCTTTCTTTAATCTTATTTTAAAAAGTACTATTTGCATGGCCTTCATGCTAAGCATTCATTTCTGAGTTACAAGCTCTGCACATTTTTTAGACATACTGAAGATGTGAGATTGATATTTGGATGCTGAAGAATTATAGTTGTTAGTTACTCTCGAAATATACAATCTCTACACCAACATCTTAAACCATGACGTGAGATATTGTCATCCACGAGAAACAGATTACTGAGCAACGGCAGACAAATTTAGTTCAGCAACGACTGAATTTTTAAAGGGTTATTTTTGGAATACTATAAGAACAGTACTCTTTTTTTTTTAATGATCAGTTTTATTTCCAAATCTACAGGACTGAGTTAAATCTAGCATGTGTACGTAGCTTTAGGGCATAGGGTAGGGAAAGATTAGCCTTATTGGCAAGGTTGAGTTAGTTTAATATCAGTACCAGTAACCAGTTGGTAAATGATGGGGAACACCACAAAGAATCACCAAATAACACATGGCAGAGCCATTCACAGTGCCAATGCCCAGATGGACCCCGCCCAAATAAAACATGGTTTGCCTAATAAATGCATGCTATCAGGAAGGTAACTACAGGGGAGCAGGACCTGCACCTGCAGGGGGGCCCAGAGCTGTAAGGGGGCCCCAACTTCTACTTTCTTCCCTCCGATAAAGGGATCCATCCTTCAGAACGGGTGTTTTTGTGACTACATTTCTTATGGGTGTGAAAATTATGGTGGCTACACTAGTTTTATGATCCTTGCAATATGGACCCCCAGGCTGCTGACTGTCATGTTACATTGCCTGTCGCACACAATGGGTTTGATTCATGATTGCTAACACAATGACACGCTACTCGCAGTAGTGGCAGCGTAGTATGCATTTCTAAGCAATGACCGGGACTTTCAATAGCCACGCAGTAGTGACGTAATGCTACTGCGATATTTCATTGTGGCCAATATACTATGCTAATTAACGTAGTAGTGGCCGCGCTGGTGAATTTTTGTGGTAGTGATACATCACTGCCATGCGGCAATTGAACATTTTGGCTATTGCTTAGGAACGCACTCTACGCTGCCACTAGCGTGCCAGGTGGATAATTAAGTCACACTAATTTATTAGCACATGCAAGAGGAGATTACTGTCGCTGTGTCAGCGCATTAGTAATCATGAAATGACCCCTGTGTGTGGTGCATCATAACAGACAGCACAGCACATTAATGTGAAAAGGACACACATATGCATATATACACCCACCCACACACACATACGTGCATATACACACACACATACATACACACACACATACATACATACAGTACATACATACATACAGTACATACATACATATACACCTGCTCCAATGCAGCTTCCCTTGCTGTCTTCACATGCTGCAGCATGCTGGGGCCTATGATCCTCTGCCCAATCAACCCCAGCGGCAACAAGCTGCCACATGGAGTGGGGGCGGAGCTGCCGTGGGACGAGGCAGGGGAGGGGGCTATTTCAGACGGCTGAGGGGACACTTGCTACTATATACTTCGAAGAACATTGGGGGCCACTGGGAAAGGCATGGCTGGCCACAATTGGCTCAAATGACCTGAATGACCTCTCTCTCTCCTGCCGCTAAACTCCCCGGTGGCGTTAAATACTATTACACCTCTGCCCACCAAGCAGGAGATGCGTGCGCAGCCTGCGCGCGATCTCCTGCTAAAGAGAGCCCCAGTACTTTACCCTGATCGCCGTTAGGCGGTCCTGGGGCTGCCGCCATGGCCACGCCCATCGGTATGACGCGGTCGGCTAGTAGTTAATGGGAAGCCTCTGTAGCACCCAGATAAGTACCCAAATTGTGGAGTTTTTTCCATCCAGGTATCCTTTAATTTCTCATCAATATACAGTACATATACATATTTGGGGAGAAAGATGAGGGGAAGCAATGCAGCATTAGCAGAATGAATTTTTTCGGCTACAAGGTTTTCGGCTACAGTAGGGCACCCCTTTGTAGCCCATATTTTTTATTTGGCTACAAGGTTTTCGGCTACAGTATAGGGCACCCCTTTGTAGCCCATATTTTTTATTTGGCTACAAGGTTTTCGCCTACAAAAGGGCACCCCTTTGTAGCCCATATTTTTATTTGGCTACAAGGTTTTCGGCTACAGCAGGGCGCCCTTTTGTAGCCCATATTTTTATTCAGCTACAAGGTTTTAGGCTACAAGGTTTTTGATTCTGCTACAAAAGGGCACCCTTTTATAGCTGAGATTTTTGATTCAAGGGTGCAGGGGAGGTTAGGATTAGGCATCAGAAGCGGGGGGGGGGGGGGGAGGGTCTAAGGGGGTAGCCACCACCAGGGGAGTCTTAGGGTTAGGCACCACCTGGGGAATCTTAGGGTTAGGCACCACCTGGGGAATCTTAGGGTTAGGCACCACCTCAGGGGGATCTTAGGGTTAGGCACCACCTGGGGGGTCTTAGGGTTAGGCACCACCTGGGGGGTCTTAGAGTTAGGCACCACCTGGGGAGTCTTAGGGTTAGGCACCACCTGGGGAGTCTTAGGGTTAGACACTACCTGGGGGGTCTTAGGGTTAGGCACCACCAGGGGAGTCTTAGGGTTAGGCCCAACCTGGGGAGTCTTAGGCACCAAATGGGAGGTC
Source organism: Hyperolius riggenbachi (assembly GCF_040937935.1). NCBI lineage: Eukaryota > Metazoa > Chordata > Amphibia > Anura > Hyperoliidae > Hyperolius > Hyperolius riggenbachi. The sequence continues at coordinate 118,897,981 of NC_090648.1, read as the reverse complement.
TTAGGTTTAGGCACCACCTAGGGGGTTAGGGTTAGGCACCATCAGGGGAGGGTTCTGTGTGAGAGTAGGGAGCAGTTAGGTCATAATAATCACTTTTCTTAGCTATATCTAGAGCCCTTTTATAGCCCAACAAATTTTGCCTACAACAGCATCATTTTAAATAAACTAAAACTAACTTTTTCGGCTACACCAGGTGCCCTTTGTAGCCAAATTTGGCATATATGGGCTACACCAGGCACCCTTTGTAGCCAAAGTTGGCATATATGGGCTACACCATGTGCCCTTTGTAGCCGAAGTTGGCATATGGGCTACACCAGGTGCCCTTTTTGTAGCCGAATTTGGTATATATGGGCTACACCCATTTTTTCCTGGAGCCCTTTTCAAATAGACGCGTATCACACAGGGTTAGTACCTGGAGTCAGGGGAATGAAGCAATCAGTGTTGTTTGTCAGTAGTGGCAGATTTATCTATTGCAGGTTATCCAGTATCAAGAGAGGGAACAAGCAATCCACAGGCAAAGTTCAGGAAATGAGTAAACCAGGTAAGATACAGTTCAGACAAGTCTTCATGCAAAGTTATTCAACAAGTAATGGATGATCCAGGTTATGAGATAGTTCCAGCAGATCTGCATGCAGTGTTATGCAACAGGTAATAGATGATGCAAGTTATGACACAGTTCCTATTAGTATGCATGCAAAGTTATTCAACAGGTAACAGATGATCCATGTAGTATGTGATAGAGTTTATATGAGACTGCGTGCAACAGTTCAGATGACTGACAAGGATAGTAGGATATATTTAATGTCCAGTTCAGGTAGTATGCAAGAAGTATCCAGTAACAGGCAAAGGTCGGTCCACGTGGCAAGCAAGGGGTGTCCAGTAACTAGCAGAGGTCGGTCCAGGCGGCAAGCAGGTGGTATCCAGTAACTAGCAGCGGTCGGTCCAGGTGGCAGGCAAAAGTGCCCTATAACAGGCAAGGGTCAGTTCAGGCAGCAGACAAGGATATCCAGGAATCAAGCAGAGGTTAATCTCAACAGACAAGAATAGTCAAATACAAGCCAAGGTCAAAATCCAGCGTATCAGTAACAATTGAGTGCGCACCCAGCAACTAGCCAAAGCTATGCTTATCACGGGAGATGACAGGGAGCGCTCTTCAGGTTTATATACAATACATCATCCAATCAGTGACCGGCCACACATTGCACACCGCGCATCCAATCACACAGCAAGGCCCTGCCTAGGTGTCAGCTGTAGAGTCAGCTGACACCGCTCTGTCAGCTGACCTGAGTAAGCTGACTATTGTTTACCTCTGCGGAGGGTGTACTGGGAACGCGCCCTCCGCCTATCAGAATGTGCGGCCTGTGAGCCACTGGCAGCGTCATCAGCGCCGGGTCTCGGTGAAATCAACCACGGCAACAGGTGAATTCCTTAAAGGACATTTGTGAATGCCCTGTTGACTCTGCCGCCATTTCCCCCTATTTTAAATATAATCATAACCTTTTATGAATTATGTAATTAATAAAATTTGATATTTATTTTATTAATTTAGTTGATTGCCTTTATAGGTATTATATATTTAGTGGTATCATACTTACCCCTTCTTTCAATCGTGTTTTTCTAAAGTCTTACTGGACCTCTGGTCCATTAAGAAGGGTTACCTTTTTCTTTCTGACCACAGTCTAAAAATTTAGAGGGCAAGGTTCTAATTTGTAGCCTAAAGGTGGCCACACACTATACAATTTTTTAAATATCTGTTCAATTTAAGAATTGCAATCAATTTTTCTGACTGATTGTAACATTTCAAAAATATGACCAATGTACCACACACCTATGTTCAATTTTTCCCCAATTATGATCAAACTGATTGGAAACTTTAACAAAATTGCTAGGGTGTGTATATTATTAAATTGACAATCCAACACACACCATACAATCTTTAGAAAGATTGAAGAAAAATATCTGGCAGTCCGGATCGATTAAAATCGAAGAAAACGGGAAATCCGATCGGATTTTTCTGTCGAATGAAAAAAAAGCTTTCGATTTTTTCGGGAGATACGATCGTTTTTATCGAATTACTGTAAAATCGGATCATTTTATTGTATCGTGTGTGGCCACCTTTATGCTATAACCATCTTTGTTCTTTAATTATTTCTCCTTTATGTCTTTATAGAGTTAGCATGTACTGGTTTATGATTGAACTTCTAAATGTGTGTAAAGCTATGTACACACACTAGATTTTCGAGGGTTTATGGTCTAATGCAATGATATCTAGAGTGCATATTTATTTCCCTAACTATACTTAATTCTGTTGCCTACCATGTCATAGTCTAATGTTCCTACCATTGTCTAAAGGTGCCCATACATCTGGTGATGATGGGCAGATATCACCAAGAGGCAGATCTCTCTCTGATCGAACCTGATCAGAGAGAGATCTGTCGGCTGCCCATACACCACAGGCTGATTCTGGATCCATTTTAGCATGATATCTTTAAGCATTTGGCCTTGTGACACTGCCTCACTGTACTTGACCATGTCCCTCAAATGTTTTATGTGCCTCTCTCTGCCCCCCCCCCTTCCCCCATGCCCTGCCCCCTGAGGTCCCACTGTGCTGTCATTGTCCTCCCATGTGACTGCCTGTGTTATAGCACATGCAGCATGTGTGTGACATCACACATGCTCGCACATGTAGTCACGTAGGACCCAACCATGGAAATACAACAGACACTCATTGGACATGTGAAGGGTAAAGTATTGTAATGCATGGGCACCAGGAGGCACATAAAACATTTTGGAGGGCTTTGGGGGTTCAGACACATTCGCCATTTGTAGTTATGACACACCATTATGCCATGCACTCCCATGAGCACGTCAGACTGAGATTTCCCAGCATGTCCATTTGATACATTCAACCAATTTTGGCCTGAAATCAGATGAATCATGGATTGGGCATGCTTGCTGAGAATTATCAAATTGGCTGGCTGATCGGCCGGCAAGTCACTAGATGTATGGCCATCTTAAAGAAACCCTGAACTGAAAAGTCAAAATAAACATACACAAGTCATACTTACCTCCCGTGTAGTCTACTCCTCAATCCATTTCTCCTTTCTCGTGTCCTGTTTGTCCACTGTGATCAAGGGAATTCTCTGTCCTCCATTTTGAAAATGGCCATTACCCCATAACAGCTTTCTGGTCAGCACACTGTTAAACTGTAACATTGCCCACTTGAGCCATAGGGAAACATAGACATTACTTGGCACAGCTGTTGTCTCTCAGCTATAACTGACAGCAACTGATATATTTCAGTTCTGACAAAATGTTGTCAGAACTGGAAGGGATCATTGTCAGAAGAAAATGGTGTGCTTCTGAAAGGAACTGATGGCAAGGTAACTATGTAATGTTCATTTGAAGTTACCTCATGTGTTTATTTTAAATAATTTTACTCAGTACAGGTTCCCTTTAAGGCTTGTTTTTGGGAGAACCAGTTACTGTAACTTATCAGAATGATACATGAGGAAAACAGAGTGCCCAAAGAAAACTCACACAAATAGAAGATCAAATAAACTATATGCTGATAGATTTCTGAGATTCAAACCTGGCACAACAAGATGTGAATTCTAGGCGCTGCACCACCTTTTGACCCCCCAATCTTCATACAGTCTGCATTATCTGAAAATACTGTCCTGACTCAGTATGAGTGGCAAACCTCTGTTCTATTTCGATATATAGACTCTCAGCCCGAGAGCTAGAATCCATACAAAAGATTCCTGTAACACAATGGCATATTTAGGAGTGAATGTAGAGGACATGAGGTCTAGGCAAGGATTTGGTTGGATTGGAGATTGCTGCCAAGCAAAGCATCCCTAATTTCGCACTTTGAATCATTACAGAAACAATTAACACTTTACCTCTTTGTTTTTATTGCATTGGTCTCTGATGCTAAACAGTGCAGAGTAGGACAGTGAGTCATGCCTTACCTTTAAGAGCCAAAGGCCACGTTCATTTGCAATAACAATTGCTAACTATCAAGTAGCTTGAATAGGAATACATTACATGGAATATGCAAATAGGGGCATCATCATTCACGTATGCTTAGGGCAGCATGCAGTTGAATAACTATGACCCTTCAAACAGCCACAGGCAATGTAATAAGCAAGGGAGGAGATTGATGGAGGAACCAACTGCAGTGTGTCACCACCATGTTGGAGCTATGTAGGTTAGTATACCTTCATATTTCAGGTGCCCTAATCACTGTCCACCAAACAATAAATGACCAGGTTTCAGTATGGTTCTTTAATGACACCATAGCTCAAATGTGTCCAATTTTAAAACATAGCATACCGTTAAAGTAATAAAATGATCTGATACATAAAAAGAGTGTTTAATGGACTGAAAAGTGCAAAGTCGGCTGTTAAGTGCTAGAATAAATCAGAATAAATCAAAAAACTGCTACGCAAGTGAGATGGAATTTCATACTTTTATGCAAAGGTTTTTCTGAATATACACCTGGTCTTTAATAAGACTAGTCGCATGAAGATTTGTTCTGACAGTTCTGGTATTTCAGCATGTGTGGCCTTCTGCAAGCTTCAGGAGGCATCCCAACCTACATAGGTCATAATATGACAGTAAAGCTGACTATGCTTGCCATGGAGTTCGTAGTTTGGCTCTATGCGACTTGATACGGTAAGTTCCAGTGGTGCCATTTTGGAGTAATAATTTAGATACCCACTCAGAGCTTTGTTGGGTTGGTTTCCTTTTCACTTACACGCTTGATGTTCTAACATGGTGCAGATCGAGGCCCTTAGCCAATTCACTTATTCTCCAAAGTTTTCTTCTAGGAGATCATTTTTCATCTTTTGTTTAAAATAATTGTTCAGCCCTCTGCAATTGGAAAAAGTACCAAAAAGTAGGTAAACATACTTTTAAAATTATTCTGATATTTTCTTTCTTCCTGTTGGATTGAAAGGCATTTTACTGATAAGATATGAACATGTCACCTAGGAGAAAACTTAATGAAAAAGTGAACTGGATTGTGCCAACATCTCAAAAGAATATGGATTCCCTTCTTTATGGTGGGATATTAAAAGTACGAGCTTTATCAGGTGGAACCCACTGATTGGAAGATAGCCAGTCATTCTAAGTGTCCATAATTGCAGGCCTCTAACTTAGACTCTGTCTGAACTCCCATAGAACCATGTGAAAATTATCAGTTACTGGCAAAAACCAAAAAAACAAAACATGCCTATTTTAATTAGAGTGAGTTAACTACCTCTTCACATTAGCTCCATCTTCTGTTCCCTTCAGTTCTTCTTTCAGATAATCCAAAATTGCCCAGGTGTGATCTAATAAAACTCTCAAGATTCTCACTTTTCCTGGACACCAAATAAAAGGCAGCATCTTTCTGTACTCGAAAAGAGATTTCGCCTCTAGCACAAACAAGTTTATCAGCTCTATAAATGTTGAGATCCAGATCCATTGCTCCAGATCATGTAAAAAATAGCACAGGAGGAGCACTGCTAAAAATGGTGCCACCATAGGTGGCAATAGTAAAAGCTGCAATTAGCAGCAATGAACAATAATTATGGTGTTTGATAAATAGGGGGCGCTGGGTGCATTTTATATATTGGGCGCCATAATCTATATATATAATAGACTAAGTGCCTCAACCTTCAAACAAGAAAAAGAAGTACTTTGCATGAGAAAATTTATGCGTGCTCAAACACCACGTTTAAGGGCTCTTTTCCACGGACTGTTGAGCTGTGTGCTCAGCAAGCAGTTACCAGGCAGCAGTGAGCAGATACCAGGCAGCAACAAGCAGTTACCAGGCAGCAGCAAGCAGTTACCAGGCAGCAGTGAGCAGATACCAGGCAGCAACAAGCAGTTACCAGGCAGCAGCAAGCAGTTACCAGGCAGCAGTGAGCAGATACCAGGCAGCAACAAGCAGTTACCAGGCAGCAACAAGCAGTTACCAGGCAGCAGCAAGCAGTTATCAGTCAGCAGTGAGCAGATACCAGGCAGCAGCAAGCAGTTACCAGGCAGCAGTGAGCAGATACCAGGCAGCAACAAGCAGTTACCAGGCAGCAACAAGCAGTTACCAGGCAGCAGCAAGCAGTTACCAGGCAGCAGTGAGCAGATACCAGGCAGCAACAAGCAGTTACCAGGCAGCAGCAAGCAGTTACCAGGCAGCAGCAAGCAGTTACCAGGCAGCAGCAAGCAGTTACCAGGCAGCAGCAAGCAGTTACCAGGCAGCAGCAAGCAGTTACCAGGCAGCAGCAAGCAGTTACCAGGCAGCAGTGAGCAGTTACCAGGCAGCAGTGAGCAGTTGTGAGAGTTTGAGAGCCATTTCACTGCCTATTCACAGTTCATGGAAAAGAGGCCTTACCCTAGCAAGTCTGACATTGCAAATCTGGCCTAATTGGCTATTCATGAGGCAATGCTCATGCAAATGCATGCACAAACCAATACCACAAAGCAGTCACCCTGCTACATGCTACATTAGCACTATCCGGCTTAGTGCACACCAGAGCGGTTCGGCAGCGTTTTGCGATCCACTTGCGGCTGCAGATACGCTTGGGTAATGTATTTCAATGGGCTGGTGCACACCAGAGCGGGAGGCGTTTTGCTGAAACGCATACTCCCGAGGTGAGGCATTTTTTGGATTGCGGAGGCGTTTCTGCCTCCAATGTAAAGTATAGGAAAAACGCAAACCGCTCTGAAAAACGGCAGTTCAGAGCAGTTTTGCAGGCGTTTTTGTTACAGAAGCTGTTCAGTAACAGCTTTACTGTAACAATATAAGAAATCTACTACACCAAAAACGCTTTACAAAACCGCAAAATGCTAGGTGAAATGCTACAGAAAAATAAGAAAAAGCGTTTCAAAATCTGCTAGCATTTTGCAGATCTGCTAGCAGTTTTTGGTGTGCTCCAGGCCTCCAGGAGCGCCACGGGGAGGATTCCCAATGCCCCCTTTTTATACAACTGGGGGGACCGCAGGGTCCCAGGCTCTCTCACTGCCTGGAAACCACAGTGGCACCCAGGAGGGGGAGGCTGGGTGGCGTGGACGACCCCCCCCCCCAAGTGTGGCCAGCGCCAGGGAGAGCCATCTGCACCCACCTCCCAATATTAAAAACAGGCACTTACCTTAACGTCCATTGCGTTCTGCTACATGCGCATTAATTTGGGGGCACCACATGAGAAAGGAGAGAAGCATGGGTCACCCCGAGCTTTAGAGCTCAGGGCTGGCTCACATACAGCACTCCAGAGGGATGGGGGAGGACAGGCGCACTCACTCCAGGGTTCACACCACCGGAGCAAGCCATCCACCACCTGCCTCCAAAGGATACAAACTGCACAAAATGCTTTCCATGAGAAAATTAATGCGCATGTAGCAGAACCCAATGGACGTTAAGGTAAGTGGCTGTTTTTAATATTAGGAGGTGGGTGCGGACGGCTCTCCCCAGCGCTGGACACGCTTGGGGGGGGGGGGGGAGGCTGCGCCACCCAGCCTCCCACTCCGGGGTGCCGCTGTGGTTCCCAGGCAGCGAGAGAGCACTTTGCAGTATTGGTTTTTTGACTCTGCATAGTTTGGCATGCGAAAGCAAATGCATATTTGCATGAACATTGCCTCATGAATAGCCAATTAGGCCGGATTTGCAAAGCCAGACTTGCTAGGGTTAAACTTGGTGTTTGAGCACGCATACATTTTCTCATGGAAAGCCTACTTCTTCTTGCTTCAAGGTTGAGGCACGTACTCTATTAGATAGATAGATGCGGCGTATGCTACGACGCGGGTTGGCTAGTTATCATATATTGACACTAATCACGGCTTTTACTATTACAGTGTATGGTGCTAGTGCAGTAGTTAATTGCTAATGTTTAGGCACCGCTGGGGGCTGGGGGATTTTAAGCTTAGGTGTGGGGTGGTTAAGTTTTGGCAGCAGGGGGTAGTTAAGGTTAGGCAGCAAGAGGGTGTGGGGGATGGGGGTCTTAGGGCTAGGCATAGATAGAGGGAGGGTTTGTGTTAGAGTAGGATTAGGTCATAGTAAACTATTGGTAAAGGTTACCAATATTTACTATAGGAATTAGGTTGTAGACTATCGGTAATTCTACTGATATCCTACTAGCGGCAGTCTCTGGTGCTATATTTATCGGGCTCCATGTGTATAGGAATGCCCATTGCTATGCCCTGATGCCTTGTAAAAGTAGACGTATCTGTCACCTCTGCTGCATTGGTTTACTGCTTCGTAAACCAATCGCTTTTCTTTAAGTTTATTCTTAGCTTCTTCATGTGTTCCAAACACAGCAGAGCCTCAAGTGTGACCCCATGTTGTTCATGGCGTTTCATGTTACTGTAATGTTCCGCAGAAGATTACTCACCTTAATGTGAAGGCAGATATGATATGATTTACCCTAGATTTAACCAAAAAACAAATCTGTTCTGCTTTCTCGAAGCGTTGCCGTGCAAGTGTTGGATTCATCGAAGCTTATTCAAGTGAAAAGTGGAATAAGTAGAGCCAGGCGTGCTTTTTGTTACTTTTTTTTCTCCTCCTTATGTGGATTCAAACAAGTGCCTTTACGTCCTGGAGCCCAGCTCCAGATATGAACAGACAGCTCTGTCACCCTTAATCCCCTTTAGTGCTTGTTGATGGAAAGTACAACGTGTTTGTTTTGCTTTCTGATGACTGGGGCTGCCAGACTTCTGGGTGCCGGCAAGTCCTCCACTGTAGCCAAATATACAAAACAACATCAGACGGCAGTGTGACAACTGTCAGCAGATAAACCTGCAGCAAAGTAGAGGCACTCATATAAGAAGACTTGGTATTGTTACACAAGGAATCATTAGACCCTTGAATAATATTTTTTTTCTGTCAGAAATGCATCCACTGTAGAGCGCAACTCAAGTGACCTCTTCTGAGGAAAAAAAATAGCACCAGTTTATCACCTCTTAACTGGCAGAGAGCAATTGGAATTTCCTGATGATTTTCCAACCCCTCTGATTGGCATTTTAGAGCAGAACTTTGATCTTTTTTGATCATACATAGGCTCAAAGCAATCACCTATAGCTGGGTGGTCCCGGGTGGTATTCATTTAATCTGATCATGAGTAATAAAACTACAGACTGCTGTGTGGGGGAATATTTTGTGTTTGTTGCCAGTCAGATTTCTTATCTCATTTGCAAGCAAGGACTGTAAGATGACGGTTGGAATCTGGACAAAGGTTTCAGGGTAACCAATATTAACATTCTCACATTGATTAACCATTAAGCAGTCAATTTATTAAAGAGACTCTGTAACAAATTGTTTATCTTTATTTCTTCTATGCTATAAGTTCCTATGCCTTTTCTAATGTGGTCTGGCTTACTGCAGCTTTTCCTAATTGCACAGTAGCTGTGTTATCTCTGTTATATGATCTAATCTTCTCTCTATAGTCGGCACAGTCAGGCTGAGGCAGTCAGACTGGAATGTGCAGGGCTGCTTGTGATTAGCTAGAAGCTGTACACACCCCCTGCAGGCTCTGTGTGACTAACACACTCTGCTTAGCTGAGCCTATTAGAAGCTGGTTAGTTTGTTTGTAAACACTGCCTAAAACTGGCAATTACAAGCCAGGTTTGCAGCAGAGAATGGCAGAAACAGCACAGAGGGGACCAGGAGCACATAATGAATAGAATGGTATGCTTTTTATTGTAAGAATTTCAGAGTACAGATTCTCTTTAAGAGGCTTTCAAGTGCTACAGGCTAATTTTTTTTAGAATATTTTTTATGTCTTATTTATTACATTTCTTTGCTAATAATTAGTAATGCTGTAATGTGTATTTATGGCCACTGGTCACTCAGTGGCAGTGTGAGACAATAACAGAGGACTTCTGCTTTCTTTGTCTATATTTTCTTCTAGCAGGGAGAAATCAAAGCATTCCAAGAATTTACAGCACAAATTCTGCCGACAGAGGTCAAAAGCTGTGCACTTATCGCAAACAAGCTAATTCCTTTAAAGCTGCTAATGGATTAAAGGAAGGCAAGGGGCAGACTTCCTGCTGCAACTATCGGCGGGTGGGAAAAATCCTACACACAGACTTCCTGTGCTCTTGTTCCTTCATGACAATGAAGACAAGAATAAGAAAATCTACAGACCACAAATCAAGCAGGTCCTTATTATAACTGATTATACGTGTATGTAGTCAACCTTTTTTGCACAGGTTTTCATAATAAAAAATGGCATTTTTTCCCCAAACTCAGCGTACTTAAAGTTACCGAATCCAACCCATTCATTCTAGGCTTCATTGACTCTCTCTTTATGTTGGGTGGCATTTGCATCATAGTTTGGTTGTCTCTTTTTCATATCTTTATTTTCTTATGCAAAAGTCATTAGGCAATACCTAACATAAGTACAGTAGAAAGTTTAAAGAAGTAAATAGAAATATCAACAAAGAAAGAAAAAAAAGAGAGCCAAACTGAAACCTTCTCTGACCCTTTGGTCTCAAACCTTTCTTCATTCCTCATGCAACCCAACACCTTTCATATATCTTTTCTAACACTACCTCCCATCATTCCACCTGCCCTACTTCCTCCTCTACTGCTGGCCAAAACCTTTTCCCATGCATATTTCCAATTTGTGACCACCTCTGACAATGCCTCCCGCTGGCCATCTGTGACCTCCTCAAACAAACTATTATTGTGGGTGCCTCTGTATTTTTCTATTTTTTCAAAATCAGGCTTTGAGCTATCATTGTTCCAATTTCTTTTATTTTCCTCGACTTCTGATATACTGAAAATTGAAGCTCTTATTGACAAGTTAAATGTATGCTTGGCGAATTTCTTCATTTTTAGATAATAGGTTGAATATAGTTTGAAATACATTGAAGACTTGCTGGCAATCAAAATATGACCGTAGATATCAAAAAAGCATAATGGGAATATCAGTTTACTTTGTAACTTTGTAACGTTGTACTATGTATTGTACAGCGCTGTGTAATATGTTGGCGCTATATAAATCCAATAAATAATAATAATCATAATAATATTTTAACTACTCTCTTGTATTACCTCTAAGCACAGGCCTAAGAGGACCTTATGGTACATTGTAGTTTTTTCTGCTCGACTAAGTGACTTGGGCAAAAATTAAGTAAGATAAATAGGAATCGGCTATCTAAGCTTTATTTACAACTTTAGTGTCCAATAGAGACAGACTAATACATTTATAGATACTCTGCTTACATAAAGTAGATCCCATGAAAACTTCAAACTGCACTGGACATCTGGCTGTGCCTGGTGCCTGATGCCTTCTTTTATTTGCTTTGGACATGCCATGGCCTGCAAACTTTTAATGAGAGGTGGGAAAGAGAATATCTGCTCTTGAGAAAGTTCCTAGAGTTCTCACCTATAATGTGTTTTTTTCTGAGACTTATAAAGTTGGACTAAATCAGTCACTAGACCCGAAAAGATATTCATTAGGTTATTTTATCACTATGCTTAAAGACAAATTCTCCTCATGTGGAACAGGTTAGGGAATGGATTACTACTGGTAATGCTTATTTACCTACATACAAACTGATGTATTGAAACAGGAAAAATCCTACAAAAAGCAACAAATTTAGGGTGAGACGATAGCAATTAATGCAGAAGATATTGTGGTGCAGCTTGCCTACCTTCAATTCTCCCCAGAGACACTCAGGAGAACATATACTTACTTACCTTTAAGTTTAATTTTCCCCACTTATGGACCAGAGCAATTTTCACATTTCAGCACTCCTTCCATTAATTCGCCAATAACTTTATCACTATTTATCACAATATAATGATCTATATCTGTTTTTTTCACCACCAATTAGGCTTTCTCTGGGTGGTTCATTTGGGTGGTAAGAATGTGTTTATTCTAAATGCATTTTAACAGGAATAATAAGAAAAAAATTGAGAAAATTCATTATTTTTCAGTTTTTCGGCCATTATATTTTTAAAACAAAACATGCTACTATGCATATAACCCAAATGTATTTGCCCATTTCCCCCGGTTATTACAACATTCAAAGTATGTCTCTAGTACAATGTATAACAACAATATTTTATTTGGAAATAAAGGTGTATTTCTCTGTTTTGCGTCCACCACTAATTAAAAGGCCATATTTGCAAACATAACAGTAACACACCCTCATGACTAACATATTAAAAAAGTTGAGTCCCTAAGGTAACTATTCATGTATTTTTTTTTAACTGTCATTTTTTTTTTATAAAAGTATTTTATTTTGTTAACTATGGGAGAGGAGAAGTTAATTAATGGGGTTTTTTAGATATTTTTTTTAATTGTAATGTATGTAGGTATAATTTTTCTATTTGGCCACTAGATGTCCCCCCCCCCCCCCCACGCACACTTTATCCTCCTGTGCGTACTGTTAGTACGTTAACAGGAAGTAATTTGTGTATGTTTTTACTTTCATTTTTATCAATGACCATCCCATTGATTGCGGTGCTCATTGATCACAGGCACTTGGGGGGGGGGGGGTATACATCTCTTGGGGGGCATAGATATACTGTTGCCAAAACATTATCTGGTTAAGAGCCAATCTCCCACTGCAATGGGACCCATTGAGGCTGTAACGCATTGAGATCCAAATAACGCCACCCCCAACCCCCACACACACTTTATTTATTTTATTTTTATTTATTTAAGTATTTATATAGCGCCGACATATTACGCAGCGCTGTACAGAGTATGTTGTCTTGTCACTAACTGTCTCTCAGAGGAGCTTACAATCTAGTCCCTAACATAGTCATATGTCTATTTATGTATTGTGTAGTGTATGTATCATATAGTATAGGGCCAATTTTAGGGGGAAGCCAATTAACTTATCTGTATGTTTTTGGGATGTGGGAGGAAACCAGAGTGCCCAGAGGAAACCCACACAGACACGGGGAGAACATACAAACTCCTTGCAGATGTTCACCTGGCGGGGATTTTTTCTCTTCTTTTTTATTTCTCCCCTCCCCCAACTTACCATTTTCCACCTCTTCTCTAAGGGCTCGTTTCCACTGTAGCGTTGCGGATTCGCACGCGTATTTAATTAGCATCTGCAAGCGTATTCGCTGCGTTTTGCGAATTCGCATGCGTATTTTCATGCGAATTCGCATGCGAATCCGCATGCGATGGGCCTATGCGAATTTAACCCTCTCAATGCCAGAAAAAAATGAAAAGGAAGCTGTCATGACAGGAAGAGGTTTTCCCATATACATTCCTATAAAAGGTGTTGCCACGTGGGTTTGGTGAGGGAGATAGAGTTGGTTGTGTTTTGTGGAGTTTGGAGGATGAGTGAAATGGAGGAGATAGTGCTTTTGTCGATGATGAACAATTTGCAGTTCTTCATGGAGAGGCTGCGGCGGAGGAGGAGGGTTCCACCTCGTCGGAGACACCGTTATTGGGTGCATCCTCTGGTGGTGGAGAGGCCTCAAAAAGGCCAGTTTGCACTCCTTTATGAGGAGCTTCGTAGCCACCCTGTGAAGTTTTTCAATTACACACGGATGAGTACTAACACGTAAGTATTTACTGTATCTTTGGTTTAAGGTGTATTCGAAAGTGAGATATGTATAGTAAAGGTTTGTGTTATTTTTCCCTCAGTTTCGATTACCTGCTGCAGACTTTGGGACCCCATTTACGTAGGGAGAATACCTGGTACCGTGATGCGGTTATTCCAGAGGAGAGACTTTTGGTGACGCTACGGTAAGAAGGCGCCCTTTTAAATGTCTGTCATGTGTACATTGTTAAATGCTCATCATTAACAGCCGCTAGGTGGACCATGCACGTAGCAAATGCAACTCTGTCTTGAATTAAATCATCAAATCCAAAGTGAAGGCTGAGTGACTTTGGCACCGTGCATGGCCCACCCAGCAGTTCACAAGGACTATTGACTGTTGTTCAGCACTGTCATAAACGGCTAAGGTGCTATATTATCTGATAACTTCATATTTGTGTTGTCCTTTTGAACTGAGGAGAAAGGAACACTGGCCAAACCATACGGATGTCAGTGGAGGCAATGTAGACGTGTGTATGCATTTTCAGCTTCCTGTTGCTATGTTTCCTTTTTTGAGCATCCATTACAAAAGTGCACAATGCCACTTAGTGTCATTAGTGAGTTTGCTGCAGTATACTGGCGGGTTTCATCTTCTTCTGGTTCATGTGGACCATACATATATTATTTGTCTTAAAACGGTTAACAAAGTACGCAGACACCAGTTATGCATGAAATCTTTTACTAGCATGTGTTTATAACGTTTATAATGTGTTTAAGTGCTATCTTGTGTTGTAATCACACAAACTTTGCAACACTACCAAGTAGTCCAACATGGTATAAAGAGCGAGCTTTTCTTGACATTTGCATGTTTTTCAAGACATAAGGCCATACATAAAGGTGAACAAATGAAGGGGCAACTTTTAGCAGCCACGTAAGGCGGATATCCTGCTGTTGCTAACTGCACGTCATCGATCGACTTACCCTCCGCAACCCCCTTTGTTTGTGATCCCCCGGATGTAGAGTCTGTGGTTGTTTATGACGGCTGAGTCATGTGAGTGTCTCAGGAGCCCCTTTCATTGCATCCTGACCCAGTGTTGTGAGTTAAGGCAATGTGAATGGCTAATACACATGGTAGGGAGAAAATGAAATAGGCTGCAGAGTCGCTCTCATGACTGTGGCGTAATACACACAGACAGAGCCTGTGAGATGTGGTGTTGAATGATCCACTCTCATCAACAACAGAGGCCGCACATCTCAATCAGTACCTTCACAACCAGAAGGTGGCTGCGGCTCATCTTTTCCAGACTGCACCGTATGTAAAAATCGTCCACCACTTGTCAGCATCCCAGCGTACAATATACTTTATGTGTCACTCCGGTGACAAGGAATTTAAAATACAGGAGTGACACAGGAAGTATAGTGTAGGGTGGGATACGGACAAGTGGTGCATGATGCTAGCATGCAGTGCAGCGCAGACAACATGAGGCGGACCCACCTTCCACTAATCTATAGGGGGGGGGACATCCGCCAGGAGCAGCAGCTGTACTGTTACAATGTTTTAACATGCTGAAATATTATACTTTTTTCACAGTAAAGGCAGTCATACAAAACCTATCTGATTTCATTTCCTCAGACACTGTATGGCTTTATACACTTTTTTGAACTTTACATAAATCTTGCAGACCAGTCACTGTGGTCCTGGAATACTTTCCCTTGCTAATGATCACAGCAGTAATCATTTGTCTCCTAAATTTGTTAGTATGGCTTATGTAGGTTGCTCTGTAGTGCACTGAACAGAGTGTGCATCATCAAAATAACTAAACAAATTGAGAACATAACTACACCAAACATGTTACATGTTCGATTTACTCCGTAGCATCATAATCAAACATTAATCTCGTCATGGACATTTCGGTTGCTTGTGAAGCTGAGGGTGCTGATGGCCCCTCTAAGGTATGATAGGAACGTGTTTCAGGAAGTGGAGTTGGGTTCCTATTATATGTTTCGGAAACATCTGCTCCCGGCCGAGACATTGATGATGTTTCTCTGTGTGTCCGGGGCATTGAATGCATATGTGAGTGAGGCATGCTACTGTAGGTTTGCCCTTGCTGTATCCACGAGTGTTGTGACTCTGACCTATGAACTGGCATTGAGTGATCAGAGGCCCAACACTCTTGGTAGGTACCCAGATTATGACCACGCGAACCACTACGGTCTAGGTGTGAGTTCTGCTTATTACCATGGTTTCCATCACGGTCTTGCCGTGTTTTTTCAAGGTATTTTCGTGCCACTTGAATGAATTCAACATGTACATCGGCATAATACCGTGGGTCAATGTCCTGTAGGTAAGGGACCACTGAGGTAGCAATTTTGTATGGTACATTATCCTCGGTTTCCCTTTGTCGCTCACGGTTTTCTTTGAAGTAATCCAAAATGTCGTGGTAGGTTTTGTTCATTTCAGCTATATGTGCATTCTCCTACTCCACTGCTGAAGGCCTCACTCTTTTTGGCCTACTTGCTGCTCTAGGTCGCGGTCTCACTGTGTTAAGAGACGAGTTTACACTCTCACTTGTATGAGTGGATGCCACCTCCGAATTAATTTCCCCAACATCTGAGTTGCTGTGCGCCGAAGCACAACTACTGTCGCTGTCGGCCGCCACATTAGCTGAAGTGTTAAAACTATCCTCTGTTCTGAAAAATAAAAGGAAACAAAGACCCCAGTGTTTCATTATATGTGTAAACATATCTGGAGTACATTAACAAATTAGCCTGTATCCATGCCAACAGACATGTAAGTGGAGTGGGCATTTACATACATATGTGGTTACATAGTGTGGTTGAGGGAGACCGGACACTTGTTTAGGTAGGACATCAAACAGTCCTTTGAAGCATGATAAAGATGTTATGTACAACCCAACCAGCTGTTAGGCTTCCCTCAGCCATAGTATACATCTCAACGTGTGTGGCATAGGCTTATGTATGTGTGTGTTGTCATGGATAGTGGCTAAATGGTTTATGTAGGCACAAATTACCAATATGAAATGTGAATGTACCTTCGAGGTTCATATATGGTGCGCAGAAAGGACAACAATTCAAAGTTCTTGTAGGTTGGTGGGGCTGTAGCAGCACTACCACTTTTCTCCAATTTGCGTAGTTTGGTCAATTCTTTTTTGTAAGTGTCCCGTACGGATCTCCACTTATTCATATAGAATTTGACTGTAGAGAAAAGAGAATGAAACAGAACATTAATGGAACATTATTTTTTCTCCATAGGTTTTTGGCCAGTGGTCAATCGTTTGCTTCATTGCATTTTGCCTACCGTTTGGGCAAGAGTACGATCTCGTACATAGTGAAGGAGACGTGTCTCGTCATCTGGAGTCAACTTCATGGCACTTTTATGGCTGTCCCTAACCGTCAACGCTGGGAGGAGGTATCAAATACATTTTGGACCAAGTGTCGCTTTCCAAATTGCATTGGAGCCGTGGATGGCAAACATATCCGACTCGTGCAGCCACCACACAGCGGCAGTCAATTTTTCAATTATAAAAAATTCTTTTCTATTGTACTTATGGCAGTTGCTGATGCCGAGTACAAATTCCTATATATTGACGTTGGGTCCTATGGAACAGCAAGCGATTCCCAGATATTCAGGAACAGCAACTTGTGCTTTCGCATGGAAAATGGCCTGCTGGACTTGCCACCACCGACCCCATGGCCTAGGACCTCCAATCCAGCATTCCCCTACACCTTGGTGGGTGACGAGGCTTTCGCTCTCTCTCGACATGTCATGCGGCCATACTCATCCAGTCACTTGAATGACCGGACAACGCATTTCAATTACCGCTTAAGCATGGCCAGGCGAATGGTGGAATGCAGTTTTGGAATTTTGACCAACAAATGGAGGGTGCTTCATACACCTATCAATTTGAAGCTGGAAAATGCGGTGGCAGTCGTTAAAGCTGCATGTATCCTTCACAATGTAATTATTGAAAAAGAAGGAATCTCTGTGGAGGAAGTCAATGCAGTTGACGTTACACCGCTAAGTGGCTTAACTTGGAGTGGAGGTCAGCACAGTAATGAGGCACTGCGTAATCGTGACTGTATGTCTCATTACTTCCAAAGTGCAGCTGGCACAATGTAGAGATGTATGCATTTCTGACATGCATTATTCAAAAAAATTGTTGTAAGATTACAATGTTGTGGAATGATTGATTGGAAGCAATTACACATTCATATAAATCACCCTTCGGGGTGCTATGGGTCTTTTATGTTACATTACTATACATTTTCAGATGAATGACATCAACCTACCTACCTATACTAAATTTAAGCACAACTCACAAACGCAAGGCATACATGACATCACCATAAACTGCGTGCCTTGCTTGGTCAACGGGCGGCAAACGTGGTGTCATCCCCCGGTTATCGACTGCAAAACCACTTGGTTTTGCAGTTGACAACAAACATTATCACTTTTGGCCGCCAGATATACATGAGGCACCTACAAATGGGGGGGGGGGGGCAGGGTGGAATGTACTGTAGTATGACTTTACAGTGGCCCGTGGCAAGTTTGAGGGTAGCACGTGGCTTTGAAACTATGGCCCATTAGGCATTTTGCAATGTAGCAAACAATCGACACAAAGCATATCACAAGTGCACATATCAGCACTCACCTTCCAACTTTCTCTTTGAAGATGACAACTCATCCCAATCCGGAGTGAATTCCTCTGCTATATGTTGCCAGGTCCTCCTAATCAGTGCTTTGTCCTTATAGCCTGGAAGGGTTTTATCATAAATAAATGGATTTTCCTGGACCAAGGCTACCAGGCTCTCTATTGTATATTCCATGGCTGCAAGACGTTTTGGAATAAACTTACAGGAAACAGGAAAACAGGCCTTTGTAGTTTTGTGGTTTTTTTTGTGTAGTTCAAGAAAAAACAAAACTTTATTGTACGCGTTTCCGCATGCGATTTCGCATTAAATTAAGCATGCGAATCCGCATGTGAATTCCCTATTAAATACATTATGTGCGATTCGCATGCGATTCGCATGCATTCCACTCGCAGGCGAAATCGTTGGCTCTTTTGTGCGTTTTTTCACCGCTCATAAAAACGCACCACGCAAACGCTACAGTGGAAACAGGTCCATTCACTTGCCTTACGTGTGCGAATCCGCATGCGTTGGACGCATGCGGATTCGCGATAGTGGAAACGAGCCCTAACTCTCCTACTGGACTCTGTTTTACTTTTCTTTTTTTCTTATTTCTATGTTTCAGTTTCTTTTCCTTCCTATTTTTACACCATTTTTAGTTATTGTCTTGCACTAGAAACTGCACAGTTCTGATTAGGTACAAAATATGAATTTATTTGCCCTACCTTAGCATTAAAGCAGTTAGGTGAGTTTTAGAACAGGCCGTCATTAAAAAGCAACGGGAGACAGACAGGCAGGCAGTTGTTTCTAACTGACAGGCTGGATTTCAGCATTGAAATAAAATATAGATTTAATAAGCAGAGGCACTCTAAACGTAAAGGGATTGTATGTTCTTTGAAGGCTTTGAACCTGAAACGGTGTCTGAGGCAGTTAAACTGCTGCCCATTAATAAGTAATCCCTCTTCCTGGTTGAGAATGTGTATTATTTCCAGCAAGATTAAAACACGTGTACATTACTATTCCCTGGAAACCTCTCCTTGATTATTAATGTGCTCCTATTGTTCCTCATTGTTTGCGTTCAAAGTGAGATGTAACCTGTATAAAATATTCATGGCCACTGGTTAAAGAGATTATTAAGAATATGAATACGTTTAAAGGTGAGCTCAACTCTGTGCCTTATATAGGACAAGGGAATGCAATGGAGAGTGGATATTCCATGTAGATGATAAGATTAGGCATCGTTATATTTTGTACGGAGGTAATTATTTTTTGGTTTGGTTTTCTATTTCAGTTAACCCCTTCAGGACTGAGAGGGTATTTCATGGCATGGTGGTGAGGATAAATTTTGCTGTTCACGTTTACTGCTCAAATCAGGTTTTAGGCAGGGAACACACTTGCAGGGCCGTTTTCCTCTGCGTTTCCTAGGTTTCCATCGGGTTTTGCGGTCGCGTCTAATGCGTGCGTTTTTCCACGTGCGTTTCCGCGTTTATGCGTTTGCATGGCATGTACTGCCATGCAACGTGCAAGAAAAAGCAGAAAACTGTGCGTTTAGAAAATGCGGAAAAAAACGCGAACACAAACACGCACAAACGCATGCGGCACAGCGTTTCCTGCGCTAGGCTATTCATTTTAGCCTCTAAAATCGTGCGCGTTTTTCCGTTCACGGCAAAACGCGCAAAAACGCATGTAGTGTGTTCCCTGCCTCAATGTATGAGCTTTAAAGGGGAACTGAAGATAGAGGTATACGGAGGCTGCTATATTTGTTTCCTTTCAAGCAATACCAGTTGCCTGGCAGCCCTGCTGATCCTCTGCCTCTAATACTATTAGCCATAGCCCCTGAACAAGCATGCAGCAGATCAGGTGTTTCAGACTTTAAAGTCAGATTTGACAAGACTAGCTGCATGCTTGTTTCTGGTGTTATTCATATACTACTGCAGAGAAATAGACCAGCAGGGCTGCCAGGCAACTGGTATTGATTAAAAGGAAATAAATATGGCAGCCTCTGTATACCTCTATCTTCAGTTCCCCTTTAAAGGTGGCCACACACCATACAATACATTTTTTACGGCAATTCGATAAAAACTGGGTTGTCCCGAAAAATAAAAAGTTTTTTATTATTCATTCGAGAAGTCTGATTGAATTTACTGTTTTATTCGATAAACAAAGATCGGTAGTGTTGGAAATTTCTGATCGATTTTTATAAAAATGGAATGGTGTAAGGTAGATTGTCAGTTATTTGATATACTGACCCAAGCAATTTTTCTGATTTTTCAATCTTTTTTTTCATAATTGGGGAAAAACTGAACATATGTGTGGTACAGTGGTTAGATTTTTTTAAATGTTACAATTACCAGTAGTTAGAAAAATTGATTGCAATTCTTGAATTGAAGATATTTAAAAATTGTTTGGTTTGTGGCCACTTTTAGTCCTTTCGTTAATAAAATATGATTATGGTCAGCACTAACACTTTAATTACTTCCCTGCTTCTGATGAAATATCCTGCGGTCTCAATTCTTTGTGAGAATCCCCTGTTCTTAATGATATACATAGGAGAAATTGTTTTTATTGAATGATTTATATTTTTATTGATGTATATGTATTTAATTATACCGATTTTTTGATGTTCATTTTTTATGAGTAATGTGCCAATATGTAATTGCTTGTAGTATTGAGTACCTGTCATTTTATTGCATTCAGGCACTGACATTTGGCCTGGAGAAGTGAACCGATTGTGCTCGCGAAACGTGTAACCATAGTGCAAATACATTTTTCCACAATTAGGCTAGGTTCCCAGTACAAAGCAATGCAACATTATAACGCAACACAACAAAAAAGTGGTAAGACACATTAGCGCTGCGTTACTGTCACTTAGGCCCCGTTTACACTTAATCAGTTGTTGTGCGTTAGTGTGCGTTAGTACGCGTTGGTACGCGCTTTTTCCATAACAGTGCATTGGAAGAAGATTTCAGTTAAAACACGTTAAGTGTAAAAGAAGCCATAGGCAAACATCGGCATTACTTTGAAAATCAGTTTTCTTTCGGTTATATAACTGAGAGCAACTGATTAAGTGTAAAAGGACCCTTAACCACTTGAGGACCTAGGGCTTTCTACCCCTTAAGGACCGGCCACTTTTTTTCCATTCAGACCACTGCAGCTTTCACGGTTTATTGCTCGCTCATACAACCTACCACCTAAATGAATTTTGGCTCCTTTTCCTGTCACTAATAAAGCTTTCTTTTGGTGCTATTTAATTGCTCCTGCGATTTTTACTTTTTATTATATTCAGCAAAAAAGACATGAATTTTGGCAAAAAAATGATTTTTTTAACTTTCTGTGCTGACAGTTTTCAAATAAAGTAAAATTTCTGTATACATGCAGCGCGAAAAATGTGGACAAACATGTTTTTGATAAAAAAAAACCCCATTCAGCGTATATTTATTGGTTTGGGTAAAAGTTATGGCGTTTACAAACTATGGTGCAAAAAGTGAATTTTCCCATTTTCAAGCATCTATGACTTTTCTGACCCCCTGTCATGTTTCATGAGGGGCTAGAATTCCAGGATAGTATAAATACCCCCCAAATGACCCCATTTTGGAAAGAAGACATCCCAAAGTATTCACTGAGAGGCATAGTGAGTTCATAGAAGATATTATTTTTTGTCACAAGTAAGCGGAAAATGACACTTTGTGAGAAAAAAAAAAAAAAAAAAAGTTTCCATTTCTTCTAACTTGCACCAAAAAAAAAATGAAATCTGCCACAGACTCACCATACCCCTCTCTGAATACCTTGAAGGGTCTACTTTCCAAAATGGGGTCATTTGTGGGGTGTGTTTACTGTCCTGACATTTTGGGGGGTGCTAAATTGTAAGCACCCCTGTAAAGCCTAAAGGTGCTCATTGGACTTTGGACCCCTTAGCGCAGTTAGGCTGCAAAAAAGTGCCACACATGTGGTATTGCCGTACTCAGGAGAAGTAGTATAATGTGTTTTGGGGTGTATTTTTACACATACCCATGCTGGGTGGGAGAAATATCTCTGTAAATGACAATTTGTTAATTTTTTTTACACACAATTGTCCATTTACAGAGATATTTCTCCCACCCAGCATGGGTATGTGTAAAAATACACCACAAAACACATTATACTACTTCTCCTGAGTACGGCGATACCACATGTGTGGCACTTTTTTGCACCCTAACTGCGCTAAAGGGCCCAAAGTCCAATGAGTACCTTTAGGATTTCACAGGTCATTTTGAGAAATTTCGTTTCAAGACTACTCCTCACGGTTTAGGGCCCCTAAAATGCCAGGGCAGTATAGGAACCCCACAAATGACCCCATTTTAGAAAGAAGACACCCCAAGGTATTCCGTTAGGAGTATGGTGAGTTCATAGAAGATTTTTTTTTTTGTCAAAAGTTAGCGGAAAATTGATTTTTATTGTTTTTTTCACAAAGTGTCATTTTCCACTAACTTGTGACAAAAAAGAAAATCTTCTATGAACTCACCATACTCCTAACGGAATACCTTGGGGTGTCTTCTTTCTAAAATGGGGTCATTTGTGGGGTTCCTATACTGTCCTGGCATTTTAGGGGCCCTAAACCGTGAGGAGTAGTCTGGAAACGAAATTCCGCAAAATGACCTGTGAAATCCTAAAGGTGCTCATTGGACTTTGGGCCCTTTAGCGCAGTTAGGGTGCAAAAAAGTGCCACACATGTGGTATCGCCGTACTCGGGAGAAGTAGTACAATGTGTTTTGGGGTGTATTTTTACACATACCCATGCTGGGTGGGAGAAATATCTCTGTAAATATACAATTGTGTGTAAAAAAATCAAAAGATTGTCATTTACAGAGGTATTTCTCCCACCCAGCATGGGTATGTGTAAAAATACACCCCAAAACACATTGTACTACTTCTCCCGAGTACGGCAATACCACATGTGCGGCACTTTTTTGCACCCTAACTGCGCTAAAGGGCCCAAAGTCCAATGAGTACCTTTAGGATTTCACAGGTCATTTTGCGGAATTTGATTTCCAGACTACTCCTCACGGTTTAGGGCCCTAAAATGCCAGGGCAGTATAGGAACCCCACAAATGACCCCATTTTAGAAAGAAGACACCCCAAGGTATTCCGTTAGGAGTATGGTGAGTTCATAGAAGATTTTTTTTTTGTCAAAAGTTAGCGGAAAATTGATTTTTATTGTTTTTTCACAAAGTGTCATTTTCCACTAACTTGTGACAAAAAATAAAATCTTCTATGAACTCACCATACTCCTAACGGAATATCTTGGGGTGTCTTCTTTCTAAAATGGGGTCATTTGTGGGGTTCCTATACTGTCCTGGCATTTTAGGGGCCCTAAACCATGAGGAGTAGTCTGGAAACGAAATTCCGCAAAATGACCTGTGAAATCCTAAAGGTACTCATTGGACTTTGGGCCCTTTAGCGCAGTTAGGGTGCAAAAAAGTGCCACACATGTGGTATCGCCGTACTCGGGAGAAGTAGTACAATGTGTTTTGGGGTGTATTTTTACACATACCCATGCTGGGTGGGAGAAATAACTCTGTAAATATACAATTGTGTGTAAAAAAATCAAAAGATTGTCATTTACAGAGGTATTTCTCCCACCCAGCATGGGTATGTGTAAAAATACACCCCAAAACACATTGTACTACTTCTCCCGAGTACGGCAATACCACATGTGTGGCACTTTTTTGCACCCTAACTGCGCTAAAGGGCCCAAAGTCCAATGAGTACCTTTAGGATTTCACAGGTCATTTTGCGGAATTTGATTTCCAGACTACTCCTCACGGTTTAGGGCCCCTAAAATGCCAGGGCAGTATAGGAACCCCACAAATGACCCCATTTTAGAAAGAAGACACCCCAAGGTATTCCGTTAGGAGTATGGTGAGTTCATAGAAGATTTTTTTTTTGTCAAAAGTTAGCGGAAAATTGATTTTTATTGTTTTTTCACAAAGTGTCATTTTCCACTAACTTGTGGCAAAAAATAAAATCTTCTATGAACTCACCATACTCCTAACGGAATACCTTGGGGTGTCTTCTTTCTAAAATGGGGTCACTTGTGGGGTTCCTATACTGCCCTGGCACTTTAGGGGCCCTAAACCGTGAGGAGTAGTCTGGAAATCAAATTCCGCAAAATGACCTGTGAAAACCTAAAGGTACTTATTGGACTTTGGGCCCTTTAGCGCAGTTAGGGTGCAAAAAAGTGCCACACATGTGGTATCGCCATACTCGGGAGAAGTAGTACAATGTGTTTTGGGGTGTATTTTTACACATACCCATGCTGGGTGGGAGAAATAACTCTGTAAATGGACAATTGTGTGTAAAAAAATCATAAGATTGTCATTTACAGAGGTATTTCTCCCACCCAGCATGGGTATGTGTAAAAATACACCCCGAAACACATTATACTACTCCTCCCGAGTACGGCGGTACCACATGTGTGGCACTTTTTTGCACCCTAACTGCGCTAAGGGGCCCAGAGTCCAATGAGTACCTTTAGGCTTTACAGGGGTGCTCACAATTTAGCACCCTGCCCACTTGCCAGGACAGTTAAACCCCACAAATGACCCCATTTTGGAAAGAATACACAACAAGGTATTCCATGAGGGTAATGGTAAGGTCATTGAAAATTTTATTTTTTGTCACAAGTAAACGGAAAATGACACTTTGTTAAAAAAAAAAAAAAAAAAATTCTGCTAACTTGTGACAAAAACTAAAATCTTTTATGAACTCACCGTGCACCTCACATAATACTTTAGGGTGTCCTCTTTCCAAAATGGGGTCATTTGTGGAGTCTGTCCTGGCATTTTAGGGTCTCTGCAATCATTACATGTATGGCCAGTATTAGGAGTTTCTGCTATCCTCCTTATATTGGGTATACAAGTAATGCACTCTGGGCTGAAAGGAAAAATGAACGGCAAACATACCTTGCTCCACATCAATGGCAGATCTTCCTCCACATCAATGGCAGTGATAACCTCAGGAGAGAGACACCCCATGCCACCCTGCACTCAGGGTGAGCCACCAACTTATGTGACTGGGCCTCAGAACTTTAGTATACAGCATTATGCCTGTAGGATACAGCAATATGCCTGCCAATAGAGATGACTCTGTGTGGCATTAAAGCATCATCATAGGCCCAAATCACATATAAACCGGGGGTGTCCACACTCAAGGGAAATTCAAACATGCCGTCTTATATCGCCAACCCAGGACAGATCAGCAATATCAAGCATGGAAACCGATCCTTCTTGCCACTATTATGCTTACCCGTTTGGTTTTCAAGCTTACCTCTCCTCTCCCTGCGACAATGTGCGAAAGACCACTGAGTGTGTGCCTACTCCTGTGTCTGGAGTTCCCTAGGTTCTAATAGTGTACCTGCTCGTGGTACCTCTCAAAACACGGCCCTACGCATAGGCCAGGCTGGTCAGGACAGCGGGGACAATAAAAATTGGTGTCATTCCTTCTTCCAGTCCTGCTGCAGACACGACAACGTTTTCTTCGGATGCGTTGACCTGGGGCACACGGAATCTGATAGGCGTAATGCCTACCATGCAGTCGGCTAGTTGCATCTGGGGGGGGGGCCTGGCACCTCCTGGATACAGGATGTCCAGAATGATCTGTTCCTGAAATTGGAGGAAAGATCCAGTTCTCCCAGCCTTACTGTAGAGAACAAAGCTGTTGTAAACTGCCAATTGAATCAGATAAAAAGACACTTTCTTATACCAGCGTCTTGTTTTCCGGGTAATTAAATAGGGCGCTAACCTCTGGTCATTGAAGTCCACCCCTCCCATGTTGACATTATATTCGTGGACGACAAGGGGCTTACAATGACCTTAGTTGCCCGTTGAATTTGGACTGTCGTGTCTGTGTGAATGGTGGACAGAAAGTAAACGTCCCTCTTGTCCCTCCATTTCACCGCGAGCAGGTCTTCAGTACGCAAGGCGGCCCTCTGCCCCCGTTGAAGTCTGGTGGTAACGAGCCGTTGGGGGAAGCCCTGGCGACTAGGCCGCGCAGTGCGACAGCATTGGATTCCTTCTAACTTTAAGTGCTGAAAGAGGGCCACACTTGTGTAATAATTGTCCACAAAAAGATGGTACCCCTTCCGGAACAAGGGTGACACCAAGTCCCACGCAACCTTTCCACTGCTCCCCAGGTAGTCAGGGCATCCGACCGGCTCCAATTTTGAGTCTTTTCCCTCATAGACCCTAAAACGACATGTATAGCCTGTGGCCCTTTCACAGAGCTTATACAGTTTCACCCCATACCGGGCGCGCTTGCTTGGGATGCACTGTTTGATGCCAAGGCGCCCGGTAAAGCGTAAGAGGGACTCGTCTACGCAGATGTTCTGTTCAGGGATATAAGCATCTGCAAATGTTGAGGACAGGTGGTCTATGAGGGGCCGAATTTTGTGGAGCCGGTCATAAGCAGGGTCTCCCCTTTCATGACAGGTTTCGTCGTCGTTGAAGTGCAGGAAGCGCAGGATGGACTCAAATCGTGTCCTGGACATGGCAGCAGGGTACAAGGGAACATGATGTACTGGGTTCGTAGACCAATACGCCTGCAATACATTCTGTTTCATTAGTCCCAAGTGAAGGATAAGGGCCAAAAAGATTTTAATGTCGGAAACTTGGACTGGTTTCCACCCGAAAGGCTGGGCATACATGCTCTCCGGGTGCTCGGTGATGAATTGTGTGGCTTTACGGTTGGTCTCAACCACAATTAAGTCCAAGAGAACCTGGGTGATGAACAGCTGCAAAAAGTCTAGGGCCGTTCCTAGATGAGCTGTCGCCACCTGGACTCCAGACTGGGCAGTGAAAGGGGGCACTACGGGTGCGGCGGAATCAGGGGATTGCCAATCTGGTTGTGCCAGCACCTCTGGGAGTCTATGGGTACTACGGGCCCGTCTTCTTCTTGGTGGCTGCGACGGGGGTACTACTGCACTTGCCACCGTACCAGTTTCGACTTCCATGCTGACGCTCACCACTTCGCCAGGGTCTACAGAAGTACTGGTACCAAGTCCAGGAGATGCTGCGCTGCTGGTGCCTGCCTCACCAAGAAAACTATCAACAGCGCTAGCACCACCCTGCTGCCCTTGAGGCGGATCCTGCGCCACCTGCGGTCTAACGACTTGGGGTCTGGTACGCCTGGCTCTAGCCGGGACCATAGCCTCGTCATCACTATCGGTCAGGGAACCACTGCTTTCTACAGGTTCAAATTCGGACCCGGAAGATTCGACGGATGATTCTTCCCAAAAGAACTCATCCGACTTGTCCATGTACCTGTATACCTCGTCATCGGAAAGCCCCCTTCTTGCCATTGTGGATTGCTAAATTTATGGGGTTTTCCTCCGAGACTACCCAGAAAAAAAGAGCACCTACCTAGCAAAAAGGGAGTATTTGAGAGGTATTGGGGTTGGTGGGAAGTGGGGTCTCAGAGGCAATCAAACAATCACGGGACAATCAAATACAATTACAGCACAATCGACTCCAATCACAGCACAAGCAAATCTGATGCACTCGGAAGGTGGTGGTTGGGTGTGGTGGGGGGGGGAGGGTAGGGTTGGTGTGGTGGGGGGGGGGTGGGTTGGGTGTGGTGGGGGGAGGGTTGGGTGTGGTGGGGGGGAGGGTTGGGTGTGGTGGGGGGGAGGGTGGGGTTGGGTGTGGTGGGGAGGGGGGGGTTGGGTGTGGCGGGAAGTGGGGTCTCAGAGGCAATCAAACAATCACGGGACAATCGAAGCCGATCACGGGACAATCAAATACAATCGCAGCACAATCGAATACAAGCGCAGCACAATCAAATCTGATGCACTCGGAAGGTGATGGGGGGTGGTGGTGGGGTGGGGGTTGGTGGGAAGTGGGGTCTCAGAGGCAATCAAACAATCACGGGACAATCGAAGCCAATCACGGGACAATCAAATACAATCGAATACAAGCGCAGCACAATCAAATCTGATGCACTCGGAAGGTGATGGGGGGTGGGGGTGGTGGTGGGGTGGGGGTTGGTGGGAAGTGGGGTCTCAGAGGCAATCAAACAATCACGGGACAATCGAAGCAGATCACGGGACAATCAAATACAATCGAATACAAGCGCAGCACAATCGAATACAAGCGCAGCACAGTCAAATACAATGCACTTGGACGGTGATTAGGGGGGGGGGTCTGAGGGCGATTTGAGGGGGTGGGGGGTTGATCAGGAGCCCGCACGGGGCAGACTGAGTCCTGATCTGATGAGAGGCAGACACAGGGGGTTACTGATCGCAGATCAGTTAGTGATCGCTGGGGAGGACAGATGTAAACAAAGAGCAGGGGATGTAATCAGGAGGGGGGTATGAGGGCAATCGAGGGCCTGGGCAGGTGATCGGTTACCCCCGCGGGGCAGTTAGGGTCTGCTCTGATGGGTGGGGGTGCTGAGGGGTGATGGACAGGTGATAGACAGGTGATCAGAGGGGGATCAGAGGGGGATCAGGGGGTAAGGTAGCTGTATACAGATGTATACAGTATACAGGGGGGTAGTCTGGGATGGGGTCTGGGGGTGATCTAAAGGTAGGGGGGGGGGGATCAGGGGTGACTAGGAGGCAGTTAGGGACCTAAACTAAGGGGCAGCGTCGCTAGTTAGTGGCAGGTGGGGGGGGGGTGGGGGTTTTGCAGGGGTGCAAGGGTGCTAGGCAGGGGTCTGCTGGGGTGATCAGGGGGGGTATGAGGCCTGGGGTGGGTGATCAGGGGGGCTGTTAGGCAAAAAAACGCTGTGTGTGCTCTACTTACAAAGTGCTTCCTCCTCGCTAGTGGTCTCTGCAACAATGAGACCACGAGGCGAGGAGGAAGCACGTATAAGGCACTTTGTTTACCTAACAAAGTGCCTTATACATCCTGATTGGGCAGCTATGCGGATTCCTCCGCTCGCCGGCTCTGCTAAGTGGCCGGCAAGCGGAGACAAAATGCCCAAGTAACGATCCCGGGCGGAGGATCGCGTCACTGATGACGCGATCGCTCCGCCC
This sequence comes from Hyperolius riggenbachi, assembly GCF_040937935.1. Taxonomy (NCBI): domain Eukaryota; kingdom Metazoa; phylum Chordata; class Amphibia; order Anura; family Hyperoliidae; genus Hyperolius; species Hyperolius riggenbachi. The sequence goes on along the minus strand of NC_090648.1, from coordinate 118,868,829 downwards.
ATGCGCCTACAAGGACCGCCGCCAATTGTCAATACGGCGGTCCTTGCGGGGTGCACTTCCCGGCCGCCAATTGTCAATACGGCGGTCGGGAAGTGGTTAAGCTGGCCACTAACGGTCCAATTTCTAGCGAAAAATCGTTTGAGCAATCAGAAATTCTGATCGACGAAAAATCGTTCACTACACCATCAACTAACCAATCATTGCTTCTTATCTATCACGACCACCAAGAAAATCCAAATTTTCGTTCGACGAAAATTCATTCGGGCGACATTTTTTTCACTCGTTCATAATCGATTGTGTCCACCAATGGAGATTATTTACAACCAATCCGATCAGAATTTCTGATCGCTCGAACGATTTTTCGCTAGACATTGGACCGTTAGTGGCCAGCTTTAGAGTAGGTAAAGTTAGGCCCCATTTACACTTAATCAGTTGCTCTCAGTTATAACTGAAAGAAAACTGATTTTCAAAGTAGTGCCCATGTTTTCCTATGGCACCTTTCACACTTAACGTGTTTTACCTGAAATCTTTTTCACAATGCACTGCTATGGAAAAAACGTGTACTAACGCGTACCAACACGTACTAACGCACACTAGCTCACACCAACTGATTAAGTGAAAATGGACCCTGAGGCATACAGGCAATGAAAAGTATGCTTCCCTGTACCTGTTAACGGTTGCATTTACAAGTAGCGCACTGCAGCAGTGCATTACCATAGTGCTGCACGTTATAATGCAATGTCGCATACACTTCTCATTGCAGTGTGGTGAAGTTATAACGCAGCACCGCAACATCCTACTGTCAACCTAGCCTTAGTGTCATCCCATTTTTTTATGTTATTGGTTTTAAGGTGTTTTATTTTCCCAGAGGCCTCTTACCCCTGTTGTATTTACAGAATAACCTTTTACAAGCTTTCTGTGTTGTAAAGTTTTAGTTTTGGTTTTTTTTCTGGTGTTTTTTTTTTTGGGGGGGGGGGGGCAGACAAGGTTTATTTAGGCTATACATATTAAAAATGGGCATTATACTATTTGCTCATTATTCAGGAAATGGCTGGCAAAAAATGTAAACTAAAAGCAATGTTAATTTATTTCACTCACAAACTTTGGCAACAGTATCCTGTATTGTCTGGCTACGAGCTTGAAACATATGTTCTCCTGTTTCTGGGATAGTACACCTGTGGATATTCTGCGGAATATGGGTAATTACACTGTCCCCAAATAAGCAGGATTTATATCCAAAAAGAAATGTATTTTTGTATCTGCCTAAAAAAAGAAACGAAAACTATAAATACTGATAATTGTGCATGATATACACAGCTGGACACCTAAATAACTTATTTAATTGATTACTGTTTTGGATTTTCATTTTTTTATTCTTTTCTTATTTATTTAAAGTGACACTGAAGTGAAAAAAAAGTATGATATAAAGAATTATATGTGTAGTATGGAAAATTAATAGAACATTAGAAGCAAAGAAAAGAGTCTCATATTTGTAGTTTCAGTTATATAGCTGTTTTTCTATATCAATGCATCATTCTCTAATATTTTCAGTTTACAAACTATACTCTGTATTTTCAACTATGAAACAGAGCAGAGCTAATGACCCATTGAATTTCCTGGCAGAAAAACAGCTTGTACAGCTTGTCCAACAAAGAAACATCTTAAAGCAAAGAATAAAAAGTGAGAGGTCAAGAGGATCTACCTTCTTGGGGGTATTATGGGGGGAGGGGTGTGTGGATTGGTTTCCCCAGCGGTGGCAGCGCCTGGGGGGCTTGTCTGCGCCCCAATTCCCCCCCCCTTTCCCCAATATCAGTGTGTTTGTTCCCAGGACATGCAATTTGCACCAACAGGTAAGTTAAATTCGCAAAGTTGAGGAATCTATCCTTTGGGGGTACAGCATGGGTGGTCCCCCCTGGATGACGGCCGGATCTGGGGGGGGGGGGGGGCAGTTGTGGCGCTCTCGGGCAGTGGGTGCTTTGTGGGGGTGTCTGCGCTGCCCTTCATTTCTTGGGGGTATAAGGAGGCCTACAGGCGGCACCCCTGTTGAGATGCAATGTATTTTGCATTGGACAACTCCTGCAGGAATAGCAGGAAGTTAGTTTTAAATCCTGCATATTCTGGTAGGCGAATGCAACATGCGCTTTTGCCATTTTAATTAGTAAATTGACTTGAGGCAGCCAGTATATAAGTCAGGTGTTGACTGGTCAGAGCACACATCCCTTTTTCTTGTGTAACATGCAATTAACATAACTAACATAGGTACCAGGTGGAACCAGATAACAGGTGGCATGCAGGAAGAGGAAGAAAGTAAGATTTGTACTTTGGAGGTAAGATGTAATTCTGTCACCCCCTGTCTGGCCATTTCAGATAAAATCAGCAGTGAAGAAGTAGCCTTTAAGCTTTATCATGAACTTGTCATGATCTCTGTCCATTGTTTGCACAATTTGAATCTGTAGTTGTACATATGCATTGCACTGTATGTTGTTAGCACTCTCTACTACAACACCACTGTTTATAGTACTCAGCACTTTAATTGAGGTTTTCCCTGATGAAGCCCCTTTAAGGGGTGAAACAAATAGGTTAATTTTTGGGGGATGTATGTAGTCACTATTTATTTAGTGCAGTCAGGTGTCCAATGTAAGGGGTGGCCTATTTGACCCACACAGGGGGCCCACCTAATCGCTTTGTATTGAATCTCATGTACATACCACCAATACGATTCCATGTATAAGTCTAACTAGGCTCAGTCAGGTGCTTATAAACAAGTGGTCTTTCCAGGCACACTCCATGGCAAGTACCTAATTCTTGCATATCTTGCTCGACTGTATTGCTGTGGCTAGTTTGATTATTTAGATACTGCAGATTTTAAATTCTAACTGAGATTAAACGTTATGTTTTATTTCCCTGTAAACAACCTTGTTTTTGTGTCTTAGTTGCAATTTACTTTTCATTTTTACAGCTTGTCCAACGAAGAAACATCTTAAAGCAAAGAATAAACAGTGAGAGGCCAAGAGGGTCAAACAAGAAAAAGCTTCTAACATGGCCAAAAAAGAAAAGAAAAAAAAATAGAGGTGATCTGTCCTAAGGAAACACTTCCAAGAAATTGCAGTTGCTTTTTTAGCGGCTCACAAGATGTAGATTATTAACTGGTGCAGAGATGCAACTAAATGGAAGATTCTCAAATACATTTGGATGTAAATGTAAATTTCCCACCTATTATAATGAGTGCCATGATGAGAAAAGTAAAGTAAGATCTATTGTTGGCACCCTCCAGTGCTGGAATGTTGTGGAGATAAGGCTTAAAGTGATCCTGATTCCTGAGCCAAAGCTCGGGCTAAAAATGAGATACTTACCTGAAGGGAGGGAAGCCTCAGGATCTGGAGAGGATTCAGGTAAGTATCTCGAGGTTTCCTTCTGTGCTCCGAAGTCCCCCATTACTGAGCATGGCTCTTCTCCAGATCGGAGCCACACTCCTCCTCTATCACGAGCACGGCCGTGCATGCGCATACGTGGGCAGGATCATACGGCTACTGCGCCCACGCTGCAGGAAGAGGAGCTGCATGGCCTCAATATGATTATTGACAATGGCTTGTCACTAATCTTCCAGGGTGCCGTGCTCAGTGATGTGGGACCTCAGAATACCATGGGAAGCTTAAATGGAATTCTGAGGCTTTCCTCTCTTTAGGTAAGTATCTCATTTTGTAGCCGAGCTTCAGCTTGGTAACACACTTTAAAGGGGAACTTTACTGAATGTAACGTTATGATTTAAATTGTTTATAATTCACAATATTCATTTACATATTATTTAGTCAATGTTTGGCCATTGTAAAATCTTTCTTCGCCCTGATTTACAATCTATCACAGGTGGTGAGATCTTTACTGAGATCTTTACTGCTGGCAAGATCTTCCCTGCCAAATACAAGATCTTCCCTGCCAAATACATACCTGGGCATCGCCAGGTCATCAGCCAGTTTTAAATAAAGCCCATATAGATACATTCATTTCATTTACTTGCATGCATTCGCCTTATGACAGTAATCTTCTGGCATCATCTCCTTGAACCACTACAAGCATCTTACATGGACGTTCCACATATCCTTTGTTCTCCTTTTACTGTAGTTTGTAACTAATTTGAATGGATTTCAAGGGAAAGGGTATGACACTGTCATTGATAAATCTCTGCTGTATAACTACAGAATGAGCAGTCCCCATCCATTGTAAACGTTCACTTTCAATTTCAGTGTTCATTTCACTGTGATGCATTCTGTTGTCTTAACAGCATCTCTTTCATCCGATCAATGTAACGACTGCAGGTCCTGCTGTACGGTTTACCTGGGATAATTGAAGATGATTGCATGTGTTACGCGTTGAACTTTCACCTGTGAATTGGGGTTAGCAAACGATACTGCCGGGGATTCAAATTTGCTTTCCCAGCCCAAGTGATCCTGGTCTTTTCTTAGGAACGCTAAATGGCTTCACCTCTTGGGTGCATTTTTCATTATTATGGAGAATCACACAGTGCCGCACTTATGGGGTGATTTACTATAAGACAATGGCCGCTAATGTGAATCAGTCTCCACTTCAAACACCCTAATATTTGTGCAGTTCATGCTTTTTTTTCCTCTGCACATGAGACATGGGAGAAGGCTCTTAACAGTGTATTTAATGTCACTTGTTTTATTTATCATGCCTTTGTTGTGATTGTAAATTACTTTTGCAATCAAGCATTAAGTTAGCAAAAAAAACAGAGACATTTAATGCAGTTTGTACTAAAGAGCCCCATAACAGGTCTACCTGAGTTTTACGTTTTGTAACATAATTACATGTAGCACCGTTTTAAGGCATAGGCAAAACAAGCAGATGCCTAGTTAGGCACTTTCCGTAGAGTTTTTGTTATCTTACTGTTCTAAAAGGACCACTATCGCTAAAAAATGTAAAAGTTAAATTACATATAAACACATACAAATAAGAAGTACATTTCTTTCAGAGTAAAATGAGCCATAAAAAAACTTTTCTCTCATCTTGCTGTCACTTACAGTAAGTAGTAGAAATCTGACAGAACCGACAGGTTTTAGGCTAGTACATCTCTCCATATGAGATTCTCAGCATGGCCTTTATTCTTTATAAAGACACTCCTTGAAAAAGATGTATACAAAGATGCTGGTCAGCTTCCCTGCTCACCACTGCACACTATTCTGGTACTTGGACTGACCAATTGCCTTTCACTAAGTGCTTTTGAAAATTAGGAAAACCCTGAGAATCCCCCATGAGGAGATGAACTAGTTGGTAATGTCAGAATTCTACTACTGTACTTACTTACTTATCTTATTTGTATGTGTTTACATGTATTTTCCATGTGTTTACGTGTATTTTAATAGAATTCTTATAAAGAACTGCTAGTTCAATTTGATAGGCATAGGTGGTAATTTTAACACCTAAATGTGCACTGATGATTAGTATAGTAAAGGGAGGACTGAATAGCAAAACCATGACATGGCAGATGCTTATTAAGCCGTAATTGTTTTAGACTTGGTCGACATTTCTTCTGGATTTCCATGACAATATTGAAATCTGCCAAGACACAGGCTACACGTAAACAGTCTAAGCCTTTATCCAATTCACTTTTTCTCCTACGTTTTCTCCTAGGTGTTATTTTCATGCTTAATCTGCCTTTTAAGCCGCCAAGAAGAAAGAAATGATGCTATACTTTTTTAACCTACCTTTTGGTACTAATTTAATTGCAGATTGCTGAAAGTTATTTTAAATAGAAGATGAAAATGTATCTCCTAGGAGAAAACTAGAAATTAAGGCCATGGGCCCATATGTAATTACATTTTTCACCTGAGTTTTCTCCTAGGTGATATTTTTACATCTTGTAAATAAAATGCATTTACACCCCCAGCAAGCAAATAAATACCGTATATACTCGCAAGCAAGCCGACCCGCATGTAAGCCGACCCCCCACTTTTACCCCAAAAAACAGGAAAAAATGATTGACCCTCATATAAGCCGGGGGTAGGAAACGCTGGCCGCGTGATCCCCCCAGTATGTCCCAGTATAGCTAGTATAGTGCCCAGTATGGGTAGGTAGTGCCTCAGTATAGCTAGTATAGTACCTAGTATAGGTAGGTAGTGCTCAGTATAGCTAGTAAAATGCCCCAGTATAGCTAGTATAGTGCTCAGTACAGCTAGTATAGTGCTCAGTATAGTGCTCAGTATAGCTAGTATAGTGCTCAGTATAGCTAGTATAGTGCTCAGTATAGCTAGTATAGTGCTCAGTATAGCTAGTGAAGTGCCCCAGTTTAGCTAGTATAGTGCTCAGTATAGCCAGTATAGTGCTCAGTATAGCCAGTATAGTGCTCAGTATAGCCAGTATAGTGCTTAGTATAGCCAGTATAGTGCTCAGTATAGCTAGTGAAGTGCCCCAGTTTAGCTAGTATAGTGCTCAGTATAGCTAGTATAGTGCTCAGTATAGCCAGTATAGTGCTCAGTATAGCCAGTATAGTGCCCCATTATAGCTAGTATAGTGCCCCATTATAGCTAGTATAGTGCCCCATTATAGCTAGTATAGTGCCCCAGTATAGCTTGTATAGTGCCCCAGTATAGTCAGTATAGTGCCCCAGTATAGCTTGTATAGTGCCCCAGTATAGCTAGTATAGTGCCCCATTATAGCTAGTATAGTGCCCCAGTATAGCTTGTATAGTGCCCCAGTATAGTCAGTATAGTGCCCCAGTATAGCTTGTATAGTGCCCCATATAGCTAGCATAGTGCCCCAGTATGGGTAGGTGGGTGGGTAGGTGCTGTCCCTCCCCGCTCCCCCTGCGGCCGCCGCTGCTATTACCTTAGGCGGCGCCGCTTCCTCTATCCCCGTCCTCCTCCGGTAACTACTAATTCACAGCAGCGCGCCCCTCGCTGCTGTGATGACGCAGGAAACCATAGAGAGCGGTTCCCATAGTAACGGCCGCTCTCTATGGTTTCCTCCGTCATCACAGCAGCGAGGGGCGCGCTGCTGTGAATTAGTAGTTACCGGAGGAGGACGGGGATAGAGGAAGCGGCGCCGCCTAAGGTAATAGCAGCGGCGGCCGCGGGGGGAGCGGGGAGGGACAGCACCTACCCACCCATGACTCGCAAGCAAGCCGACCCCCCAACTTTTGGCCCACTTTTGGGGGGTCAAAAATTCGGCTTGCTTGCGAGTATATACGGTACTCAAAATAATTTTGACAGACTCAGTACATTTTTACCTACTTTTTGGTACTTTTTCTATTGCAAATTGCTAAAAAAATTCATTTAAATTAAAGATGTAAAATTATCTCCTAGGAGAAAACTCAGGTGAAAAAGTGAGTTGCATACGGCCCATAATGTTTATAACATTCCCTGAGTGTGGGCCAGTGGTGTGTATCTGGCATGGGAATAATATGGGCATACTTTGTACACCTCTTATGAGAAACATCATCATTTCTGTATATATCCTATCTTTTTTTGTATTAGTGTTTGCTGAACTAGGTAATTTAGGCTCAGTGGTGTAGCTAAGGAGCTTTGGGCCCCGATGCAAGTTTTACAATGGGGCCCTCAAGCACTCTATACATAACAATTGATACACCAAAACCTACCAATGGCAACTACAGTGTCAGAGGTAGAAGAAGGGGATGAGGAACAGCAGTGATTACCACTATTCAAAGTATCTATAGAAGTGATTATTATGAGCAAAGGAGCAATAGAGAGCTAATACTGTAGTTGAGGGAGGGCCCTTTGGAGCCCCACTGGCCCAAGGGCCTGGATGTGGTCACAACATCTGTAAGCCCTATTGCTATGCCCCTATTTAGGCTGTAGACTTTGCCTTTCCTGAGGCACCATAATGGCCAAGTTTTATGTGAATGAAGACAAGTGGCAGGCTGGCTCTATTGTGCATGTTTGTGAATGGGGCCCAGGCCAGAATGACCACATATTCTGTTTAGCAGACAGACAATAATTACTGTCCAACAATTGCTGTTGACAGGACAAATTAGTGTCGAGGATGAATACTGAGCCTAATCAGAATTCAGACTTTTATATAATGGCTTATGGGATCAACGACAATTTATTATGTCTAGAAGGTCAACTTTGCTATAGCAAATATATACAATCTGAACATTGGCAACAATCTTATCAGAGTCTGTGCCTATTACAGAAATACACTCCATTTTACAAATAACCAAGAAAACATTTGATTGAAATGTTTCTCTGTGTCTTGAAGTAAGGTGCTGTTAGGGAGAATAGTCAACCAATCTACCTTTATCTTTCCAATTGCTCTCATGCCAGGATAATAACTCTATTACAGGTAGTGCCCGACTTATGATCGCCCGACTTATGAACGACCCGCCGATACGAATGGCATGGATTCTGTATTTCCATGGGAACAAGTCAAACAAATTTTTTTTTCAAATTGGACTTGTAGTTTTTGAGAAAATCGATTTAAAAAAATTCAAAGAAAATATGGCTTTTAAACTTGTATTAGCAGGTACAGGAGGCAGTGGTGACACAGAGGGGGACACTGGAGGCACAGGGGGGGCGCAGAGGAGGTACAGGGGACAGAGATGGCACAATGTTCTGACTTAAGAACAGATTCAGGCTAAGAATGAACCTACAGTCCCTATCTCATTTGTTAACCGGGGGACTACCTGTAGATGGTACAGCGTGATCCACAAAGGCTTATGCCATGCCAAACTAGAAGAGTGCTTACCCACTCTTTCCTACCCCACACCCCAGGACTCAACCCTTGCCATATATCCCATCCTTTCTTTGACAGTGTCTGTACATATCCTGGTTATGGCAATAGACCTCTTTTTGAGTTGAGTTGATGTGACAGGAGAGATGAGAGAATAGAGGGAAAAGCGTGAAAGCTCCAAAGTTAACAGAGCTGATCATTGAGATGCTAATTTTCTGAGCAAATACATAGTTTGTTACATTTCTAACAACTTGGAATTAGACCAATCAAAGGCAGTTGCTGCAAGTTGGGATTAACCCAGTTCTAATTTGTATACCATTTGCAGTAAACCTTACCTTAGTTCAGAAAATTAGCAATTTTTCAATCGTTAGATGTAATATGCTTAGCCTCATCTAGGTCCCCACCCATTGGCTAACCTTAGCTAGTAGCTCGTGCCTGTGCTCACCACTGGTGGTAAGAAAGGGGAGTTGCACCAGGGTCTAACACCCTTTAAAACGCATAGATGTGTTATAGGTAGTGATAACGTTATTACTGATTAAATCGAGGCATGGCTTAAACGTCAAATCTGATATTTACACAAAGGTCTGCATACCCAATGATCAAGAAACTATAGCAGAAGGGGTGCTGAGTCTGTAAAACAAGCCCACATAGAGCCGTACAATACCAATATATGCAAAAAATGACTTGCACACCAGTCAAAGAGTAGATGCAAAAAGAATATGTATTTAAAAGAGATCTATAAAAGATAATAGTTCAGTGAATCATAACAAAATGCACGTTAGCAAGCATCACAGCAAGTGACAATGGCTGCAGGTATACAAGGCGTCATACATTAACCTTCCTGGCGGTAACCCCGAACGTAGTTCGGGGTAAGCCGCGCAGGAGGTTTTCTCAGGCCCTCCTGGGCCGATTTGAATATTTTTTTTTTTGCTGAACGCAGCTAGCACTTTGCTAGCTGCGTCAGCACTTCGATCGCCGCCGCCCCGCGCTCGATCGCCGCTATCCGCGTCGCAACACAGCCCCCCCTAGACCCCTGCGCTGCCTGGCCTATCAGCGCCAGGCAGCGGCAAGGGGTGGATCGGGACTCCCTTAGACGTCACGACGTCCATGACGTCGGTGACGTCATCCCGCCCCGTCGCCATGGCGACGGGGAAAGCCCTCCAGGAAATCCCGTTCTTTCAACGGGATTTCCTGATTGCCTATCGCCGGAGGCGATCGGCGGGGCTGGGGGGATGCCGCTGAGCAGCGGCTATCATGTAGCGAGCCCTCGGCTCGCTACATGATTTAAAAAAAAAAAATGAATAAAAAAAAAGGCTGCGCTGCCCCCTGGCAGTTTTTAATATACCGCCAGGAGGGTTAACCACATGCTAGAGTAACAAACAAAGTAATGAGCTATACAGCAAGGGAATACTACGTACAATACATCAAAGCATAGACCCCATTGTATGTTGATATATAATCTGACAGCATGCCGTTTCGGGAAACCTTCATCAGAAAATATATATAGCGTAAGACCTTCCGGCTGCTCTCGTTCATAAGGAGAGAAGAGGTCTAAGTGCAAAGTGGTAATCAACTCTCAAAGCCTAATCCTAGCCTCTCTTACTTATGTCTAACCCTTAAGGCCCCTTCCCACTTGAGCCCATCAAAAAGAAAAGTGTCAACACCATGCATGGCACTACCATTCTGATACAACTTATTGGTGATGCAATTAAGAATCCAATCATTACAATGAATGGAAATCCCAATATGTTTGCGGTAGTTCATTGGCAAATGTGTGTTGCGATTTCGCAGTGAATAGCAATGCATTGGGGACATCAGAAAGTGCAGTCTATGCACTTCTGATGTCCCCACAGATTGCATTGCATTGCGTTGCTGCAAATCACTGCAAAAAAATGTAAGTGTGGGGTAGGAGCCTAACATCTCTTGCCTATCCTCTCACTAACCCTACACTCTAAACCCTGCAAAAATCCTTCACCTAAACGTTCATACAAAAACAATCTGGTGTCAGATCAACAGAGAACAGTGCCCACATTTGCTGGCAGTAAAATGCACAGAACAGACCCCTGTGTCATCGCACCACAAAGGCTTGGGCAATAAGGAGGGGCTGGCTCTGTTTATCTTAAAGCAGCAGGGACAGCCATACTATCTAAAAAAAACAAACAACTCATATATAACTAGATACAGTAAATACTTGTTCTACATACTGTACATAACATATGTTTTGTACTGTCCACATCTTGATTTCAGTAAATTTTATATAGTAAATAAAGAGAAAACTGTTTTAGGTATTTTCTATCTTTTCTAACTCTGTCTTGGAACCAATCCTGAGGTCATTCCTCCCTTATTCTTTTTTTCTCCTTGAAACTGCACCACCATATCTAGCTTGCTTTGTAATCACATGTGAGCACAGCATAGACCGTATTTCAACAGCTTCTGTAGAGAGTGAGGTGTATTTCCCTTCTCAGCCTCATGTCACACTGAACTACCCTCAGCCTATCAGTGAGGAGCAGGAATGTGGGAGGGGAGATAACAAGCTTCCCTCTCATCAGCAATGTACCAAACAGAGCCAGGCTGACTGAGATAAGATTTATTACAGCAGAAACATTTATGATTATACTGGAATACTTGCAATGCAGGGTCAGGATGTAGACTACATGATAAACACAGAGCAGTGGGTAAATGGAATTTGATTTTATGGCTGACAATCCCGCTTTAATACCTGTTTTATTTTGACATTATTTACTCCCTTCACTTGCCGGGGTGCCGGATCCTCCTTTTTTATTGTGGTCCCACATTTTCCAGGTACGTTTGTGCATCCAGCCCTCTTATGCCAGAGACTGTCAGTCTATCTTTTAAGCAATTTAATGTGGCATATTCACATTTGTCTCATGTGAGCATGTATTTATCCCAGTCATGTGCTGTTCTACAGAATCCTGAATGTGTCAATACTACAAAAGCAAAAATCAATAAACAAGTCTTTAGGCGATGATGCTCTTAATAAACTCTCACGCTTGTAAATCGTATTCCTTTTCTAAGAAGAAGCAGTCTGAGCAGCAGCAGCAGACACTAGCAGGTACGTCTCCATGCCTGTATGTGTGCAGCAGCCAGCTGGCGTGCTGAGAGGAGTTCTGGGGTAAATAGAAAGCAGGCCATTGTTTTCACATGCCAAGCCGCTAAAAATCACTAAATGCGTTTAAGTGGATTCGTCATTTTCAGACAGCACAATGACTGGATAAGAAAGGCTCAGTTTTGTTTATAATGAAAAAAAAGCCCTTAAATGGATGAGTGGTTGGAATCATGGTTTTTTTTTCAGATCGCTACTGAGAAAATGGTAAACAATTATAACAAATTTCACAAACTGCAATCCCAGCTTCATGATTAAATAGGGTTCTCGCAGATTCCAGATTGTCATGTTCCAACCTACAGACAAAGCAACAACAACATAATGTCAGGAATCTAGGGTCAGACAAAAGCAGTACTAAATGTCTAAGGGCAATGCTGATTATTCACAGACACTGCAAACTCCTCCACCCCCCCCCCCCCCCCATCGAAAAACATTTTGAAGGTGGATGCAAAGTGCATTGCGGCACCACTTTGGAAAAGGAGTGAGCACAGCAAAAAATGGGCAAGACAGGTTGTGGGCAGAGTTAACTGTAATGTAACAATGTAACATACCTCAAAGGCAGTGTGCCTGAGTTTCTTCCAAAAACACAGTTATGCAAAGTGACAGTAAAGGTACTTACTAAAAAAAACAACACTCATAATAACCCCCCCTCCCCTCCAAAAAAAGGCAAAACACATTATTATGGATGTGCATACGATAAGATTTATCATGCCAAAACGAACCAAAATCTGAGAAATGCCATAGAGAATGAAGGCAGTTCTCAGAGCAAAAAAAGGTCAAACGCAGTATTAGCAAGATGTACCTAATAATGTGGCAAGCAAAATATATACATTTTGCTATTGTGTTTCTTTTGGCTCGTGTATTAGCATACCATTCAGTAAGCATGAGCTCCCAAAATGCCAAATGCTGCAAAAATTATCCCAAAGTGTCAAATGCAGTCGTTAAGACCACCAAATAATAAATGCAGCAACCATTACCTCTGACACATAAAATGAAGCAAACATTACCTCTGACACATGAAATGAAGCAAACATAACCTTTGAAATGTGCAATTCAGAAAAACATTACTTCCGATATATATGTAATGTACATATATTACCCCGAATATATGAAATACAGCAATGTTACCTCATATTCATACATATGAAAGCAGAATGAAGGGATGCAGCAAGAAGTTAGAAGTGTAGAGGGTCAGCCAGGGTGGTGAGTAGGAAGGCAAAATGGTGGGTGCAGACAGAACTGAGGGGGTGGAGAGGGTCAGCCATGTTGGGTGGTAGGAAGGAAGTATGGTGGGGTGCAGCAAGAACTAAGAGGGTCAGCCCTGGTGGGGGAGAGAAGTCAGGATGAATGGGGCAGTCAGGGTGGGGAGAGACAGCTAGGGTAAAAGGGAGGGAAGTTAGAATAGAGGGTGCAATCAAAAGGGATAATTAGGATGGGGAGGGTACAACTTACATGCTGGCTGGCTGCTGGGATGGGTGCTGGCTGGGCTGGGCACTGGCTGGGCTGACTGCTGGGCTGAGTGCTGGCTGGGCAGGGTGCTGGCTGATTGTTGGCTTGGGCACTGGTTGTCTCCACTCAGACCTCAGATCAGCGAAGACTGGAGTGCGACACATGCAGGAAGTGACTAATGACTTCACTTCTGCATTTGAAGTGTCTGTGGCCACAGATTGTGTGCACCCGCTGTCTTTCTCCAGTCCCCGCTGGTCTGAGTGACCTTGCATTTCTGATGAGACACCGCAGGAAACTTCTCTATTCTCTGATTGGCCTTGGTCTTCTGATTGGCCTTAAAGGGGAACTGAAGAGAGAGGTATATGGAGGCTGTCATTGAAATATGATAACAGAGGCGCCAAGCAGAATAAAATTAGTTAAAATTGTTAAAAAGGGGGAAGTGGGTGGACTCACCTCCCTTCTGAAAAAAATGGCCGGACAATGGACAGGTTACTTACAGTCTAAAGTAACATTTATTAGTAACTCCTTTGGACAAGACTAGCTGCATGCTTGTTTCTGGTTTTAATCAGATACTACTGCAGAGAAATAGACCAGCAGGGCTGCCAGGCAACTGGTATTGATTAAAAGGAAATAAACATGACAGCCTCCATATACCTCTCTCTTCAGTTCCCCTTTAAATTACCACAGAAATGTGATTTCTGCTGAAAAATTCTGCATTCTTGGATTGGCCCCTATCTGGGCAATGGCTTTGCTGGGCATTAACTGGGTGCTGGGCTGGGCGCTGGCTGGGCAGGATGCTTGGCTCTGGGTGCTAGGCTGGGTGCTGGCTGGGCACTGGCTGGGCTGGGCACTAGGCTGGGTGCTGGTTGGGCACTGGTTGCTTCCACTCAGACCTCAGATCAGTGATGACTGGAGAGAGACAGAGGGCGTATGCTACCCACCCGGTGCACTTACAGTGCAGGAAGTGACCAATAAAATCACTTCTACATTTGAAGTGTCCGTGGCCACAAATAGCGTGTGCCCTCTGTCTCTCCAGTCATTGCCGGCTTGCCACTGATCTGAGTGACCCCACATTTCCGATTGGCAACCTCAGTATACTTCTGCATTCTCTTATTGGCCTAATACTTCTTCTTTCTTTTTTTCTTACTCAATTTTTTATTGAAGTAAATATAGTCATACAAGAAAAAAAGAAGATGACAATCGCATTTACATCTAATTGATGAATAATGAGTATCAATATAGTAAAAACAATGAGACAGGGTTACATTGTGATACATTGTTGGTAAGAATAGACCATTAATATACATTAAGAACTTAGCGCAAATTATTATTATGCAGCTCGTGAATAGGTAGTTAACAGAAAAAAAAATAGTTTGGTCATAAGATAAGTGAAACGCAACAACATGGTACAACAGTACTATAACAGTAAACCAAATACTAGTAAGTACAGAGTAGTTACCAAAGTCAAAACCTACCTGCTACCTCATATGGTGGGGGCTTTGGTAAATGCAATTTGCCTCAGCAGAGTGAAAAGGGTTAGGGGAAGAGTGGGAAGGGGATGGGGTAAAAGGGGTAAATACACCAATGATCTAAAATAACCTTGTGGGATGTAAGTCTTTCCAGTAGAGCTGTTTTACAGGTGATGTGGTGGGTGGGTGGTTTGACTAAGGGTAATCAACTAGGATAGTTTTGATAGTATAATTCTCCAATCTATGAAGGGGCTAGGGTGATGAAATGGAGAGTCAGAGTGATGGTGGCCTAATACTTCTGAAGTCTTCTAATTCGCCTAAAATTACCATGGCAATAGGATTTCTGCTAAACAATTCTGCATTCTCAGATTGGCCTAAAATCACAGCAGTATTCTGACTTACACTGAAAATTTCTTCATTCTCTGATTGCCCAAAAATTCTGTGGAAATCTGATAACTGCTGAAAAAAATCTGCATTCTCTGATTGGTCCAATGCTTCTGTGTTAGAATTTCCAAAGTTGCAGTAATGCAGCATTTCAGCAGTCTGATTTTCATATATCGATTTTCACCATGGTAACCCAATTTCCAATTGAAAATTCAATTTTCAATTGGAAACTCAGATATCGGAATTCCGTGGAAATTGTCTGACCATCCCTACCCTAGAGCACTAGCGTTGTGACGGGGGTGCGGGGGGTGCGACCCGAACCAGGTGGGGTGACCCCAGCCGCCCTAGAGGGGGTGCACTGCATGGAGGGGAGAGCCGCAGCCGCGAGGAGGGCAGCGCGACCTCTCCCTCCCTCTCCCAGGCCTGGCCTCCGTGCTCCCCCCTCCAGACTTCATAGAGTAATGCGCAGGGGAGCCTGTGATAAACGACTCACCTCCCTGCGTTCCCATCGTCGCTCAGTCACCGCTGGTCCTCTCCTCTCTGTCTGCATACGCTGATACACACACTGCTTCCTGTTTAGCCGGAAGCAGTGTGTGTATCAGCGTATGCAGAGGGCAGAGGACCAGCGGCGACTGAGCGGCGATGGGAACGCAAGGAGATGAGTCATTTATCACAGGCTCCCCTGCGCATTGCTCTATGAAGTCTGAAGGGGGGAGCACGGAGGCCAGCCCTGGGAGAGGGAGGGAGAGGTCGCGCTGCCCTCCCCGCGGCTGCGGCTCTCCCCTCCATTAGGGGGGGGCACCTACCTAATACTGGGTGGCAGCTACCTATCTAACCTATACTGGGGGGCACCTACCTAATCTAACTTATACTGGGGGGCACCTACCTAATCTAACCTATACTGGGGGGCAGCTACCTATGTAACCTATACTGGGGGGGCAGCTACCTATCTAACCTATACTGGGGGACAGCTACCTATCTAACCTATACTGGGGGGCACCTACCTATCTAACCTATACTGGGGGAACCTACCTAATATAACCTATACTGGGGGCAGCTACCTATCTAACCTATACTGGGGGGCAGCTACCTATCTAACCTATACTGGGGGAACCTACCTAATCTAACCTATAATGGGGGGCACCTACCTATCTAACCTATACTGGGCAGCAGCTACCTAGCTAACCTATACTGGAGGGCACCTACCTTATCTAACCTATACTGGGGGGCACCTACCTAATCTAACCTATACTGGGGGGCACCTACCTAATCTAACCTATACTGGGGAGCACCTACCTAATCTAACCTATACTGGGGGGCACCAACCTAATCTAACATATACTGGGGGGCACCTACCTAATCTAACCTATACTGGGGGGCACCTACCTTATCTAACCTATACTGGGGGCAGCTACCTATCTAACCTATACTTGGGGGCAGCTACCTATCTAACCTATACTGGGGGCAGCTACCTATCTAACCTATAATGGGGGGCACCTACCTAATCTAACCTATACTGGGGGGCACCTACCTAATCTAACCTATACTGGGGGGCAGCTACCTATCTAACCTATACTGGGGGCAGCTACCTATCTAACCTATAATGGGGGGCACCTACCTAATCTAACCTATACTGGGCAGCAGCTACCTATCTAACCTATACGGGGGGCAGCTACCTATCTAACCTATACTGGGTGGCACCTACCTAATCTAACCTATACTGGGGGGCAGCTACCTATCTAACCTATACTGGGGGGCAGCTACCTATCTAATTTATACTGGGGGCAGCTACCTATCTAATTTATAATGGGGGGCACCTACCTAATCTATCCTATACTGGGAAGCAGCTACCTATCTAACCTATACTGGGGGGCAGCTACCTATCTAACCTATACTGGGGGGTAGCTAACTAATCTAACCTATACTGGGGGGCACCTACCTAATCGAACCTATACTGGGGGCAGCTACCTATGTAATCTATACTGGGGCACCTACCTATCTAACCTGTATTGGGGGCACCTACCTACCTAGCTAGCCTATACTGGTGGCAACTATACTGGCTACCTATATTGGAGGCACCTACCTAACTAACCTATACTGGAGGCACCTACCTATCTAACCTATGCTGGGGGCAACTATTCTGGCTACCTATATTAGCCCACTGCCTTACAGTTACATTACAGTTACCCCAACCCATGTCATGCCCACACCAATTTATTTTGCCGCTGTGCGCTTCACTTTTTATTGGGGGGGGGGGGGGGGGGGGGTCAGTGAATTATCCGCACCGGGGGTCAAACACCTTAGCTACGCCACTGCCCTAGAGTGTCTGTTTGTTCCCCTGAAATATTTATTTTCCTTCTAACTGTCATGTTACTCTGATGGCTGGTAAATGAAACACAAAATATTACTTCTAGCTATCAAGGAGATAGCCAGGATCCAAATCAGGAAGGAGGGGAGGTGCAGATAATGTTAGATAAAGAGAACACTTCTTGGATTGAACTTAACTTTGACTACATTGGTAAAAGTGGTAGTGTTATCAGCCCAAAAAACGTTTTTTGCTCTAAAAAAAATTAAACAGTAAAAAATAAATGTAAAACACATGGGGTTGATTCATTAAAGAGACTCTGTAACAACATTTCAGCCTTATTTCTTCAATACTATAAGTTCCTATACCTGTTCTAATGTGGTCTGCATCACTGCAGCATTTTCTAGTTGCACAGTGGCTGTATTATCTCTGTTATATGACCTAATCTTCTTTTCTCTGACGGCTTTGAAGAAAGAAGCTATACACACCCTCTCCACGCCCCCTGCAGGCTCTGTGTGAGTCACAGACGTAGCTACTCTCAGTCTATCACACTCTGGTTAGAAGCCATGTCTTTTGTTTGTAAACACTGCCTAAAACTGGCAATTACAAGCCGGGATTGCAGCAGGGAGTGGCAGAAACAGCACAGAGGGGCCCAGGAGAAC
The DNA here is from genome assembly GCF_040937935.1 of Hyperolius riggenbachi. Lineage (NCBI taxonomy): Eukaryota > Metazoa > Chordata > Amphibia > Anura > Hyperoliidae > Hyperolius > Hyperolius riggenbachi. The sequence continues at coordinate 118,850,733 of NC_090648.1, read as the reverse complement.
ATAATGAATAGAATGGTATGCTTTTCATTGTAAGAATTTTAGAGTACAGATTCTCTTTAAGGTGTGCTGCTAAAGCAGCACAGCTTAATAAGAGGAACGCAAGTTATGTGCACGCTACAAACGGTAGCGTAGTGTGAGCTGCTAACTTACTCATGCTCCTTTTAAGTAACAGCCGTTCCACGGGGACAATCACCCTCCCAGCCTCGGCGGGTCTAGTGACTTTAATGGACGTTGTTATAAACTGTTCTTATCACCTTGCTTCGACACCATCGTCTCACAGACTGTGAGATCACTTGACTCTCCACACAGCAAACAGGAAATAGACTTTCTCAGGCTTCTCCAATGTTTCCGTTATTTATTCAAGTCACAGAAAGACAGATAGATACAGTCATCATATCCTAGCTATGCAAATCTTCATGTTGCATTATAAGCTCATGATTAGACTCCCTGCAGAAGTCTATCAGGTACCTTCTTCCTACCTACGTTCCACTAAACTACCTATGTACAGCAAACATTATATCAGATTACATAAAGGAAGAACATGCTTAGAGAAATAATTGGGTTCCAGTCAGTATTGCGAGCTAGTGCGGAAGGAAGATGCAGAAGTGAGTTCCCCATCGCTCGCTCCAGATTTAATACCGACTAGGAAAGAGTTAAATATGACATCATCTTCGCCACCCCCTATATCAGTCTATTGGTGGACCCACTCGTGGTGTCATCATACCCGCCTACTCGATTAATAATCAATGAGGCACTTGACCCAGATGCAGGCATGTGGATGTTTAGTAAACCTGGCCAATGTTTTCTGTTCCTGTGGTTGAGGTCAGAATAGTCCGATGGCCTTCTCTTAGGAACATGTTCTCAGTATCTGCGTGTATCCTCTGCTACACGCAGACCCTGAGATGCCTCTGCCTGCATCACAAAACCTCTATTTATTTTAAAGGCATACACTGCGGACAAGCCTTTTACATAAAACTCAGGCCAAGTAACTGAGGCCTACGTAAATTATAACAATCCCCCCTAAAACGGCTTGACCCGCAGATCCCAGCGTCTGAACCTCCCAGTACCTGGTTTCTTTTCTTTTATGTTTCACTTCTCGATGTTCGTGCTCACACAACTTCTCTGCTCTAGGCGATTACCCCTGGAAGAGAGAGAGCAAGACCTCTTGGTCTTCCTGTAACCAGGCTCTCTGGGGAGGCCCTACTTCTAAGTCCCTCAATACCACATGCTCAGCATTTGCGTCACTTGCGTATCACTCACAAACTTGCATGACCACAGAAAAGTGAAACTCGTTTTGTTTGTTACTCGATGGAGCAGTGCCAGGTGCCTTCTAAAAGAGCGCCTTTATACAATCAGCTCCATCACAGGTACTACTAAACCTATACCCGTAACCCTGTAGATCCCTTAATTTAAACTATTGGTTCAGTAGATTGTTTATGAGGCACCAATCTCTGGACCAGGTTAATTTATTTTACGTAATTTTAACCCGCAACCTCACCTGGACAATGATGCCTAAAGTTGTCATCCCCATCCAGACGACCAGTGGGTGTAGAAAGAACTTTGGAACTGCAGATGCCCCGTCCGAGTGTCCCTGGAACATCACCGGAACCTTTGTCCACCAGGGCAGACTGGAACTCACCTGCTCATTTTTGTGTTCTACCTCGTTAAGATCACCTGTATCATGGTGAAATCTTACCTCTAACTTAGTGTACTGTTTGTTTAACCTTTGTAACAAAATGTGGTCGTCTTGGATCAAACCCTGTTCCCCTTTGTCCCATGTCGGGTTCTCTTTCAGGACGGGAACTACCCGTGAAACTTTGACCTTTAGAGTTCTCTTAACAATTTGAGAAACAACGTCATCAAACCTGGATGACAGGATCCATATGGGATCTCCACTCACACAATATGTTCCCCTTGGAAACTCCCCCTTATCGGAACAATTATGAGAATATACCTTGAATGTATCATTAGACCTTATGTTAAAAAACCAAACCTTTCCTTCAGCCACCGGAACTATCGGTTGGGCTTCAGGGTGGATCTTTTGAATGATAGCCTCGCATTCTGCGTTATTGAGCCTGCAGGCTTCTTCACTAAATTTGACTTGCCCCGGCCAACGCAGGTACTTCTGCAAGAATTGCCCACATGAGGACAACTCTACTTGCTTCACCTACCCGTCTAGCACCAAAAAAGGTTGACCTCTCAGGTCCTGGTGTAAGACACGGGTTGAGGTGGGAACGAAGGAAGTAGCGGTGCCTAAAGGAATGTTGCACCGTTTCCATTTGTTCACCCAAACATCTCGAAGCTGCCATGCAAAAGATCCTTCTCCAGAAAAATTAATATACCTCCCCTTGTCCAATCTCTCGCTGACAAAATATGTCCCCAGCTGTCCTGATTGGACCACTTCCCCCCTTATGTCCTGAGGCACACTATGTACCTGAGGTCGGGAAGACTGTACTCTCTGCAATCGTTCGATTAAGAGTACCTCTTCACTTACCCAATTATCATGAGGATAAGCTGCTGCATATGGACTGTGTAATATCGTCCCCTGTTGTGACCCGTGTGGTGTGAATGGGGTTCCCTGTGTGGGCTTTCCCTCCCCCGGGACCGCTCTCCCCACCCTCTTTGTCACCTGGAAATGTGGCTTGATCTCGATTTTTACTTCTTGTTTCGAGAACCACCCACCCTTGGCTTTCCAGCCTTTACGTGTGTATAGTTGTTTCAGAGGCACTCTCTGTTGGTAGCTCCAGAGTGTGATGTGGTCCCCTGCGTCTCTCTGGTAAGAGAATTGACACCTCCTGCTCGTTCCTCTCCAATCTGGACCCATCTCACTCTGCATAACCAAGACAAGGTACCCCTGAATCACACACTCCACCTTTTGCATGTACCCATTGTACTGCAATGTACCTTTTAACAAACCTTTGGATCGGTGCATCGATTCTGGGAGTGTGGCATTCAATAGCAGATTTACACTGCCATTAAATTCCCACTGCCCGCACACTTGACCCTTCAGACCTTTCACCCACCTTGTGCCATGAAATTTGCTTTCTCCTGGCACAAGTGCTCTTTTCCTCCGTCCCTGCATGGTCCGTCTGTGCCAAGCGGAGGGAGGTGTGAAAGGATTAGTACCTTTGTCACCAAACATTAACATGCTTGGGCCTTGCATTCTCATTAACCCCTTATTATACATGAGAATGTCCTCTCTTCGTTCTCCTAGGACGAAATGGCAACCTAGGATCACCATCAGCACGGTACTCCTCATTATAAAAGCACCACCTTGGGAAAGAAAAACATTAGCAATTTGCACTATGCTTTGCTCAGACAGTTCTTTTAGACGTTTTCCGATCTCAGGAACCTCGGTTTTTAGTCTCTTTCCCATTTCAGGAATCTCGTGTTTTAGTCTCTTTCCACTCTCAGGAATCTCGTGGTTTAGTCTCTTTCCAATCTCAGGAATCTCGCTGTTCTCCAAGCTTAGATTGGCATCTGGAACCTTTCGCGTATCCGACTGACATCTCCAGCTTTGCTGCCAGCACGGCATCTGTCTCAAATCCATATTGCCAAACACCTGAAATCGAAATACAAACAAATCAATTCTTATTAATGATTTGGGATTCGCCCTGCGGCTTGTACTCTTTACCCTTTAAATTGATCAATATATATCGTAATTGATCTCGTTGCTTTATGGTTCTCATGAACTCTATTTACTCTTATTGGTAGATTGGAGTTAAACTTCACCCCCCTACCTCAGTACTATCCTCAGTACTTACCTGTTTAAAATATGCTCCCGCGGACTTCACCTTTGGAAGCTCGCTTCACCTTTGGAAGCTCTCACCACATTGCAGCTCACTCCACATCCCCCCCTATCTGTCCATGCGCGGCCGTCGCATGCACAGATTACGGATGCCACACCTGTTGCTGCTTTGCAGGTGAGCCTGCAATGCTCTTACTCATTATCGCATTTACTTATCTAGAACTTCATTGCGATACCAGCTCTGCTAGAAGTTCTGTGTGTTGTACCCTCTGATCAATGTTTGCCGTGCCACCACCTAAACTACCAAAAAATTGCTGCCTCCCTGTCGGAAGGAGCACTTTGCACTTAAACTACACAGGGTGCAGAGCTAAGCATACCAGCGTCACATGCCTGTATGCAGATCCCTGAATGCCCACTTGGTAGGTAGTCACATGGCAAACACCGTACTGATACACTGTCACTCTGTAAACGGCAATTTTATCATCTGTATAATTGCCCCATGAACTGCTGTCAGTCCTTGTTCTTTGTGCTACAATTGATAGGAGCTGGAAATAACATATTTGACCAATCAGTGGACGAAAAAAAACGCACCCAAAAACAGCTCCAGCCCAGCCTAGACCTCTCAGTCCAGCTCTGGCCCTGTTCACGACAAAACCGGAAAAAACGTTACCGCTCTGCAGAAGCGGCGACGGAAACCCGAATTGGTCAACTCCCTTTTTTCCAACTCCGGCACCCCCCTGATGCACTGTCCCCCTTTTCCTATTGGGAACTTATGCTGCACCACCCATTAAGGTGCCTCACTTACAGGAATAATCCCATAAGCAACACAGTACAGACCCATTTCCGATCTGTACTGCTCCGTGTGTCCCTGCACCGAGCTGGGAAACACTTCCTATTCTGGCATTCCTTTCCATGGACCCAGGGAAAATCTCTGGGGAAATACTTTGAGAACCGAGACACACAGGAGAATGTCTCTGTATTTCTACCCCCCTCCCTTTCAGCTGCTCTGCCCGGAGCCGCGAGCACAGCCTGACGTGACGTGGATCCCCCAGCCCCTCCTCCCCCCTGCCATGACGTGTGGGGGCCATGACTCACGGGGGCGGGCTCTCTCCACTGCCGCCATTTTGAGTCCTGGACTGCCAGCCAAGATGGCTGCTCCCATAGCAGCCTCTCGTTCCTATAGACCTAGGAGAGAGAACAAAACTCACACAGAACATACATTTGTTATGCATAGTTACACACAGCATCTATACATTTTACCGAGAGTCAGCCTTCCGCTACCTATACTCTCTGGGATGCTTGCCAAAAGTGAGACAAACCGCGTCACAGCTGCAATGCTAAATATTTTACATCGTAGCATCACCCAGGGACGTTGACCTCTCTCCTCTCACAAATCATCTGCAGCATAACACAGAACTATTCAAGCGTGCAGCGTAACTCTAAACCATATTAACAGCTAGTACTTCTGAGACGCACATTTATCAGTCTGACATGACTACAATATTAAACCTATATAACTTTTAGCGGCGCTGACTGGAACTAGATAAGCTTGCACCTCTCACTACACTCCTCTCTATCACCTCTCCCTCCCATCCAGTACTAACAGAAGCACCGCTGGCTTATCTCCTACTGCGGGGGACCCCCCCTTTTTTCCCAGCCTCTGTAGAGACGGGGAGAGAAGAGAAGAGAAAAAAAAAACCCAATCGACTTCTTTCCAGCAAAAACATGCCTGAGACAAATGCAGAGATAACCACTACGTAAATATACAACACAGGAAGCTTGAATCCGAAGAAAAAAAAAAACCAAGCACCTAAACTCTGAAAGCAGCCTCCCCCCTCCCACCACGCGCGCGAGAGAAGAGAAGCCCGCAGCCACCATGCTGCAATTAACACAGAATGTACACATTAACACATTATACTCTCCTTGTTATAACACCAAATACAGATAACGCCATACAACAACGTAAACAAACTTGCCTGAGCAGCAGATTCTTGGCACTTCATCAGCATTCCCGCAACTACACCTGCGAAACTTCCATGGACTCCGGAACCTTCTGAGCGTTTAAAAACACCGTCATCTCCGTCCCCACACTGGACTGGCTCAGTGGATCTACATCTCCCACAGCGAGTTGCAAGCTGGCCTCGGAGTGTCCCGTCTGACCCATATTTCGGCTAGTGGCTACAGTGCACAATGCAGTCACAGTCTAACGTCCAAGAGTTTCGCCGCTGATTCTCGAATTGCCGCCGTGTGCTTGGCTCCCGCACACTCCCACTTATCAGTATCAGCTTGATAAGCTTTACCGTCTGCGTCCGTCTATTCCGCTTGTTTTGCTGTGGAATATCTTGAAAACTTCTTCGGCCCCCGGCCCGTCTGCCTGTTTTGCTAGGCAGGGAAGGATTTCAGGCACCAATTGTTATAAACTGTTCTTATCACCTTGCTTCGACACCATCGTCTCACAGACTGTGAGATCACTTGACTCTCCACCAGTGGTGCTCAGCAGAGCTCGAATATTCGAGCAGCTCGAATATTCGAGCTCTTTTTCAGCTATTCGAGCTCGGTATTCGAGCTCCGAATAGCTGGAGCTATTCGAATGGGCTATCCGAGTACACTCGAATAGCCCATTCACTATTCGAGCTATTCGAGCAACTCGGCGCTATTCGAGCTCGGTACCGAGCTCAAATAGCGTCATAGCCCAGATTGATGTCCTTAGAGCCAATCAGAGGGCTCCCAGGCCCTCTGACGGCAGCCAATCACAGAGGGGGACCCTGGCCAGCCCCTACCCTATAAATAGCGGCCGCCATGTTCCGTTTCTCCATGCTTGCCTGAGACTTGTACAGAGAGAGAGTTGCTCCTTTGTGCTTTGGCTTAGCAAGTGCTCTATTGTGATCATTTACCTAGCGTTTTTGCTCACCTACACCTGCCATATACACCTATATTGTTGTTAGTTAGATAGACATTGTATTTTAGTTAGTAGCTTGTGTGTTACATTAGAGACAGGCAGCTGCTGCAAGCTTACAGGTTTAGGCCTCAGGGGGGCCTTGCCTCTGTGGGCAGCTGTCCTCTGTTTATTTCTCTCATCTATACCAGTATTTCTGCTGTCCTTTACTAATAGTATTGTAGTTATACTGTACTAGGAGTAGGACACTCACTGACTGTCACTGTTTATAGGCTACTAGCTAGCTGCGTGTGTGCACTCACTCACTGTCTGTGTGTACACACACTCTATTTCCTTCTGATTACTGATAGATTATTGTTAGTTAGTTGTACTTACTTACTACTTACTCTTACTGTACCCGTAGGGACACTCACTGTCACTGTTCATATAGGCTACTAGCTCCTGCGTGTGCGCACTGCACTCACTGTCTGAGTGTACACACACAACACACACTCTATTTCCTTCTGATCGCTGATTGATTATCGTAATTAGTTAGTTCTACTTACTGTTACTACTTACTCTTACTGTACTAGGAGTCTAGGACACTCAGTCACTGTCCATAGGCTACTAGCTCCTGCGTGCGTGCACTCACTGTCTGAGTGTACACACACCCACACTCCATTTCCTTCTGATCGCTGATTGATTATTGTAATTAGTTAGTTCTACTTACTGTTACTACTTACTCTTACTGTACTAGGAGTCTAGGACACTCAGTCACTGTGTTCATAGGCTACTAGCTCCTGCGTGCGTGCACTCACTGTCTGAGTGTACACACACCCACACTCCATTTCCTTCTGATCGCTGATTGATTATTGTAATTAGTTAGTTCTACTTACTGTTACTACTTACTCTTACTGTACTAGGAGTCTAGGACACTCAGTCACTGTGTTCATAGGCTACTAGCTCCTGCGTGCGTGCACTCACTGTCTGAGTGTACACACACCCACACTCCATTTCCTTCTGATCGCTGATTGATTATTGTAATTAGTTAGTTCTACTTACTGTTACTACTTACTCTTACTGTACTAGGAGTCTAGGACACTCAGTCACTGTGTTCATAGGCTACTAGCTCCTGCGTGCGTGCACTCACTGTCTGAGTGTACACACACCCACACTCCATTTCCTTCTGATCGCTGATTGATTATTGTAATTAGTTAGTTCTACTTACTGTTACTACTTACTCTTACTGTACTAGGAGTCTAGGACACTCAGTCACTGTGTTCATAGGCTACTAGCTCCTGCGTGCGTGCACTCACTGTCTGAGTGTACACACACTAAATTTACTTGTGATTACTACTGATTATTGTAACTGCTAGTTGTACTTCCTGACTGTTACTACTTACTTACTGTACTAGGGGACACTCACTCAGTCACCTCACCAACCAACCCACTCCATTAAAGTACCCCACTTTTCACCCGCCCTTTTACAAAACTTTTGTCTATACGCCCAAAACATTTAAGATGTCTGGAAGTGGCAGCCAGCGCGGTTTGGGCAAGGGGAAGGGCAGCAAGGGAATCAGGAGGAGAGGGAGCAGCATTGTGGCAAGCCGCGGCCGCGGGCGCGCCACCATGCACAGTTCCGCAGCAGCAGCAGCAGCGTCAGTGGCTAACATTCCTCCCATAGCCACTGGCCGTGGACGCCTTGGGCGCCGCCCAGCAGGAGCATCTGCAACTCACGCTGCAGAGACACAGCAGCAGCAGCGTGTAGCACCTGCTCCCATTTTCCTCCAGCCGGGTCGGAAACGTCCCATTGAGGAAAAGGATGCAGACACTGTGGTGCAACTCATGACGGAGGATGAGCAGCCCGCCATCAGCTCTGCATCCGAGGCCTCCACCCTCACCACCACCACCACCCCTGTTCGCAGCAGCCACCCAGCAGGGTCTGGGGAGGAGGCCAGTTCACCGTCACTCGCCGACCTGTCATTCAGCAGTCTTTTGACCCCAGGCATCATGAGTAAATTGTCTGCTGTTGTTGGCGATCTTGAGGAGGAGATGCTGATGGGCACTTTGGGGGATGAGGGATTGGACAGCAAGACTGTGGCGACAGTCAAGCAGCCCATCCATGCATCAGGAGAGGAGTTTGGGGGGTCCTCATCCCAGCAGGACATGTTTCAGGAGGGGGAGGATGATGATGACCCGGTGACAGACAGAGACTGGGTGCCACCACCTCCAGGGGATGTCGTCCTCAGCAGCTCTGAGGAGGAGGAGGAGGATGCGCTTGTGGGCCTTGCAAGGAGGCGCATCATTGCAAGCATTGGCAGCGTCCCACAGCCTGCTGGTGTCTCAGGCTCAGCAGCAGCAGCAGCAGCATCAGCCAGTACCACCCCCAGCCGCACCCAAGCCCCCCCCCCAACCACCACAGGGAGACAGGCAGCAGCGCTTCCATGCCGTAGGGGGAAGTTTCTGTCACCAATCTGGCGGTTTTTCACCATGCCCACTGTGTACAGCAAGTACGCCACTTGCAACCACTGTCAGCGGAAGTTGAGCAGAGGTGCAGACCCCTTAAAGTTCAGCACCAGCTCGCTCATCAACCACCTTGCGGCTAAACATTTCCACCAGCATGAGGAGTTCCAGAGGCTGAAGGCATCTGCTGCTGGCAGTGGCACCACACCCATCACTGCACAGCCTTCAGCAGCAGCAGCAGCAACAGCAGCCACCCGCCCTCCTGCTCCTCCAGCAGCACCAGCAGGAGTGCGGAAACGCACTGCTCCTCCCCCCTCTGCAACTCCTGCCGCCGACACTGAGGCCTGTTCTGGCAGCCAGTCCTCAGTGGCCTCCTCTGCTGTGTCTGCTGATTCCCGTGTCAGCAAAAGGCCACGCCAGAGCCTTTTGAGCGAGTCCTTCCAGGGGGTGGTTAGGGCTCTGCCTCCCAGCAGCCGTCGCATGCGGCAGCTGAACGGCTTGCTGGCACGGGCCATGTATTCCCAACTCCTGCCGTACACGCTCGTGCAGGAGGGGAGCGACATTCGTGCGCTGCTTGCTTGCGCAGCCCCAGACTGGCAGCTCCCCAGCAGACACTTCTTTGCCCGCAAGGCCATTCCTGCACTGCACCGCTTTGTGATGGCCAATGTGGAGCGAGGGCTGGAGCACGCGGTTGGTGAAAGGGTCCACGTCACCATGGACTCCTGGAGCAGCCGCTTCGGGACAGGCCGCTACCTGTCCTTCACTGTCCACTGGGTCAGCTTGGTGGAAGGGGGTGAGGATGGGAGAGCAGCAGCGGGCACAGCAGCAGCAGCAACACAGTGGGTGGTGCCACCCCGCAGGCTCAGGGGAACTGCAGCAGGTTCCTCCGATCCTCTGCCATCCTCCGGCACACCTGGCCAAACCCCCCGCCTCAGCAGCAGCGTGAAGGCCCGCCACTGCCAAGCGCTGCTGCACTTGGTCAGCCTTGGGAAGACCAAGCTGACGGCAACCCATGTGTTGGCCAAACTCCAGGAGCAGGAGAGGATTTGGCTGACCCCCAGAGGCCTCAGAGTCGGAGAGGTGGTGGCCGACAATGGGGCCAATCTGGTTGCCGCAATAGACAGGGGAAACCTGACCCACATCCCCTGTCTTGCCCACGTGCTGAACCTGGTGGTGCAGAAGTTCCTGCGCACCTACCAGGGGATGGGCGAACTGCTGGAAACGGCAAGGAATGTTGTGCGTCACTTCCGGCGCTCGGCTGCAGCCTGTGCGAGCCTGGAAGACGTGCAAAAGGAGCTGGATCTGCCACGCCATCGGCTGATCCTTGACGTTCCGACTCGCTGGAACTCCACCCTGGCGATGTTGGAGCGTCTGGTTGAACAGAGGCGCGCTGTCAAACAGTACCTTGCCCTGGCCACTGTTTCCGCAGCTCAGAGAAGGGACAAGACCAGCAACTTCCCGCCCATCGTCCCCGATGATGACTGGAGGCACATGCAGCAGGTGTGCTTAGTGCTGGCTCCCTTCCTGCAGGCCACAAACATGGTGAGCAGGGACCATGCTATGGTCTGCGAGTGGGTGCCCCTGGTTTCTCTGCTGAACAGGGCCCTCGATGCTTTGCTGGAACAGGGAGCGGCAGCCTTGGACCAGCAGGAGCGGCAACCAGCTGCGCAGTCCACCTCTGAGGGGGAGGAGGAGGAGGACTTGGTGGAGGTCCCTGACCTGGCTGCTGATGAGGGGGATCAGCACAGCGCAGCTGAGTTGGTGCGGGGGTGGAGAGAGGATGAGGCGGCAGAGGAGGAGGATGAGGACAGCACTGACGTCGATGTGCCAGCAGACGTGGCCCGCCTCTTCCCAATGGCAGCGCACATGCTGACGTGCCTGCGCAGGGACCCCAGGGTGATCCAGATGAAGCAGAGGGAGGACATCTGGATCAGCATGATGTTGGACCCACGCCTCAAGGGGAAGTTGAGCCAGTTCCTGCCGCCTGCAGGAGGAGACCCAGCGCAACAAATAAGGAGCTTGCAGCAGGCCCTTGTTGAGCGCTTGGAGGAAGCCTTCCCCCAGCCTTCCACCCCCACTGTCCAGCAGCCAGCACAGAGGCAGCAGCAGGTGCCTGCATCCAGCAGCAGCAAGCGCCCCACAGACCTGCTGTATCTCAGCCACGAGCTCTACAGGACTGTAGAGGCTCCGGCAGCAGTGACTAGAGAGGAGATGCATGCAGCAGCATCCTCCTCCGGTCACAGCCAGCGCCTGACCCGCATGGTGGCTGACTACATGGGGTCGTACAGCGGGCTTGACAGCGATGCCCCTGTTGATCCCATGGAGTATTGGGTCAAGCGCATGGAGATCTGGAGCGAGCTGGCGCAGTACGCCCTGGAAGTGCTGTCCTGCCCCCCTTCCAGCGTGCTGTCCGAGCGCTGCTTCAGTGCAGCTGGTGGCGTGGTCACCGAGAAACGCTCACGTCTGTCTCACAAGTCTGTGGACAGACTGACGTTTCTCAAGATGAACCAGGCGTGGGTGGAAGGCGAGTTCCTGGCCCCTGTTGTCGGCGAGAGGGGGACATGAACTGGCTGCCGGAACCATCGTTAATGTGCCTTACCACCCTTTACCACCTCCTGGCTCCTGCTCACTAAGCCAGCCTGGTTCACTTTGACTATTACGTCGCCTGCAGCCACACATTTTACACCTACAGTGGGCTGCTGTGTACTGCCCTTCTGCTGTCTGTCTGTGTTTCCCACTGCCAGGGTACACAGAATTACCTTCTTCTGCTGCCACTCTGCCACCAGCTATTACGTCAAACAATAGCTATATTGGTTGCAAAACCAAAAACCAAAAAACCATAAAAAAAAAAAAAAGGTTTAATTTTTCTGAGGTGCCCGGGTTGAAAACTGTGTTGTCCCAGTTGTGTATTGGACACAATGTAGGCTGCACGACCGCTGTCTGGGACCTCCTGTTGTGTTTATTTACAGCCCTGGTATCACCGCTAGGTACCAGGGCTATTATGTCACGCTGCCTACCTGCTGCCACACTCACACTGCTCCTCCATACCTCCTCCTGCTGCTGCTGCTGCTGTCTGTCTGTGTTTCCCACTGCCAGGGTACACAGATGATTTACCTTCTGCTGCCACTCTGCCACCAGCTATTACGTCAAACAATAGCTGCTCGCCTACTCCTCCATTCCTCCTCCTGCTGCTGCTGTCTGTCTGTGTTTCCCACTGCCAGGGTACACAGAATTACCTTCTTCTGCTGCCACTCTGCCACCAGCTATTACATCAAACAATAGCTATATTGGTTGCAAAACCAAAAACCAAAAAACCATAAAAAAAAAAAAAAGGTTTAATTTTTCGGAGGTGCCCGGGTTGAAAACTGTGTTGTCCCAGTTGTGTATTGGACACAATGTGGGCTGCACGACCGCTGTCTGGGACCTCCTGTTGTGTTTATTTACAGCCCTGGTATCACCGCTAGGTACCAGGGCTATTATGTCACGCTGCCTACCTGCTGCCACACTCACACTGCTCCTCCATACCTCCTCCTGCTGCTGCTGCTGCTGTCTGTCTGTGTTTCCCACTGCCAGGGTACACAGATGATTTACCTTCTGCTGCCACTCTGCCACCAGCTATTACGTCAAACAATAGCTGCTCGCCTACTCCTCCATTCCTCCTCCTGCTGCTGCTGTCTGTCTGTGTTTCCCACTGCCAGGGTACACAGAATTACCTTCTTCTGCTGCCACTCTGCCACCAGCTATTACGTCAAACAATAGCTATATTGGTTGCAAAACCAAAAACCAAAAAACCATAAAAAAAAAAAAAGGTTTAATTTTTCTGAGGTGCCCGGGTTGAAAACTGTGTTGTCCCAGTTGTGTATTGGACACAATGTGGGCTGCACGACCGCTGTCTGGGACCTCCTGTTGTGTTTATTTACAGCCCTGGTATCACCGCTAGGTACCAGGGCTATTATGTCACGCTGCCTACCTGCTGCCACACTCACACTGCTCCTCCATACCTCCTCCTGCTGCTGCTGCTGCTGTCTGTCTGTGTTTCCCACTGCCAGGGTACACAGATGATTTACCTTCTGCTGCCACTCTGCCACCAGCTATTACGTCAAACAATAGCTGCTCGCCTACTCCTCCATTCCTCCTCCTGCTGCTGCTGTCTGTCTGTGTTTCCCACTGCCAGGGTACACAGAATTACCTTCTGCTGCCACTCTGCCACCAGCTATTACGTCAAACAATAGCTATATTGGTTGCAAAACCAAAAACCAAAAAACCATAAAAAAAAAAAAAAGGTTTAATTTTTCTGAGGTGCCCGGGTTGAAAACTGTGTTGTCCCAGTTGTGTATTGGACACAATGTGGGCTGCACGACCGCTGTCTGGGACCTCCTGTTGTGTTTATTTACAGCCCTGGTATCACCGCTAGGTACCAGGGCTATTATGTCACGCTGCCTACCTGCTGCCACACTCACACTGCTCCTCCATACCTCCTCCTGCTGCTGCTGCTGCTGTCTGTCTGTGTTTCCCACTGCCAGGGTACACAGATGATTTACCTTCTGCTGCCACTCTGCCACCAGCTATTACGTCAAACAATAGCTGCTCGCCTACTCCTCCATTCCTCCTCCTGCTGCTGCTGTCTGTCTGTGTTTCCCACTGCCAGGGTACACAGATGATTTACCTTCTGCTGCCACTCTGCCACCAGCTATTACGTCAAACAATAGCTGCTCGCCTACTCCTCCATTCCTCCTCCTGCTGCTGCTGTCTGTCTGTGTTTCCCACTGCCAGGGTACACAGAATTAACTTCTGCTGCCACTCTGCCACCAGCTATTACGTCAAACAATAGCTATATTGGTTGCAAAACCAAAACCAAACAAACCATTAAAAAAAAAAAAAAAGTTTAATTTTTCTGAGGTGCCCGGGTTGAAAACTGTGTTGTCCCAGTTGTGTATTGGACACAATGTGGGCTGCACGACCGCTGTCTGGGACCTCCTGTTGTGTTTATTTACAGCCCTGGTATCACCGCTAGGTACCAGGGCTATTATGTCACGCTGCCTACCTGCTGCCACACTCACACTGCTCCTCCATACCTCCTCCTGCTGCTGCCGCTGCTGCTGTCTGTCTGTGTTTCCCACTGCCAGGGTACACAGATGATTTACCTTCTGCTGCCACTCTGCCACCAGCTATTACGTCAAACAATAGCTGCTCGCCTACTCCTCCATTCCTCCTCCTGCTGCTGCTGTCTGTCTGTGTTTCCCACTGCCAGGGTACACAGATGATTTACCTTCTGCTGCCACTCTGCCACCAGCTATTACGTCAAACAATAGCTGCTCGCCTACTCCTCCATTCCTCCTCCTGCTGCTGCTGTCTGTCTGTGTTTCCCACTGCCAGGGTACACAGAATTACCTTCTGCTGCCACTCTGCCACCAGCTATTACGTCAAACAATAGCTATATTGGTTGCAAAACCAAAACCAAACAAACCATTAAAAAAAAAAAAAGGTTTAATTTTTCTGAGGTGCCCGGGTTGAAAACTGTGTTGTCCCAGTTGTGTATTGGACACAATGTGGGCTGCACGACCGCTGTCTGGGACCTCCTGTTGTGTTTATTTACAGCCCTGGTATCACCGCTAGGTACCAGGGCTATTATGTCACGGCGAGCTGCCTGCCTCATTGACTGCCTGCTGCCACACACTCATCCTCCTCCTCCTCCTGCTGCTGAATTTACCTCCTGCTGTCTTTGTGTTTCCACTGCCAGGGAGCACATACAATGGCGCTTCCAACATGCGTGCGCCCACCAGCTATTTGTTACGCTCAAAAATAGCTGCATTTCTTTAAAAAAAAAATTGAAAAGAGAAATACGTGAAGAAGAAGAAGACGATATTGAAAAGGAAGGAGAAGATGAAGATGAAGAAGAAGAAGAAGATGAAGAAGAAGATGAAGAAGATGATGAAGAAGAAGATGAAAAAGAAGAAGAAGATTAAGAAGAAGAAGAAGATGAAGAAGAAGAAGATGAAGAAGATGATGAAGAAGATGAAGAAGATGAAGAAGAAGAAGAAGAAGAAGAAGAAGAAGAAGAAGAAGATGATGATGATGATGATGATGAAGAAGAAGAAGAAGAAGAAGAAGAAGAAGAAGAAGAAGAAGAAGAAGAAGAAGAAGAAGAAGAAGAAGAAGAAGAAGAAGAAGAAGAAGAAGAAGAAGAAGAAGAAGAAGAAGAAGATATAGAAGAAGAAGAAGATATAGAAGAAGAAGAAGATATAGAAGAAGAAGAAGAAGATATAGAAGAAGATATAGAAGAAGAAGAAGAAGATATAGAAGAAGATATAGAAGAAGAAGAAGAAGAAGACAATATAGAAGAAGAAGATCGAGAAGAAGAAGAAGAAAGATAAAGAAGAAGAAGAACAAGTATATACAGTAACACTAAAGAACAAAATTAAGGACACAACTTCTCTTTCCACATTTTTTTTTAAAGGAACATCCCCACATAATCACTTGCTGTTGTTACTTGGAAAAAAAGAGGTTTCTTGCATCATTCACCCTCAAAACAAGTGTTGGAAGCTATTTAAGGCCAATTCGAATAGTCAGCTCGAATAGTTAGCTCGAATACCGACTCGAATAGTGAGCTCGAAGTCCGAGGTCGAATCGAATAGTAAAAATTATTCGACTCGAATATTCGACTGACCTCGAATAATTTACTATTCGAATTCGACCAAACTCGAATTTTAAAAAGGGGTATTTGAGCATCACTACTCTCCACACAGCAAACAGGAAATAGACTTTCTCAGGCTTCTCCAATGTTTCCGTTATTTATTCAAGTCACAGAAAGACAGATAGATACAGTCATCATATCCTAGCTATGCAAATCTTCATGTTGCATTATAAGCTCATGATTAGACTCCCTGCGGAAGTCTATCAGGTACCTTCTTCCTACCTACGTTCCACTAAGCTACCTATGTACAGCAAACATTATATCAGATTACATAAAGGAAGAACATGCTTAGAGAAATAATTGGGTTCCAGTCAGTATTGCGAGCTAGTGCGGAAGGAAGAAGCAGAAGTGAGTTCCCCATCGCTCGCTCCAGATTTAATACCGACTAGGAAAGAGTTAAATATGACATCATCTTCGCCACCCCCTATATCAGTCCATTGGTGGACCCACTCGTGGTGTCATCATACCCGCCTACTCGATTAATAATCAATGAGGCACTTGACCCAGATGCAGGCATGTGGATGTTTAGTAAACCTGGCCAATGTTTTCTGTTCCTGTGGTTGAGGTCAGAATAGTCCGATGGCCTTCTCTTAGGAACATGTTCTCAGTATCTGCGTGTATCCTCTGCTACACGCAGACCCTGAGATGCCTCTGCCTGCATCACAAAACCTCTATTTATTTTAAAGGCATACACTGCGGACAAGCCTTTTACATAAAACTCAGGCCAAGTAACTGAGGCCTACTTAAATTATAACAGACGTGATCCCAGGGCTTTGATTGGCCCGGTAGGCTGCCTGCCACTTGAATACATACATGTAAAATACATCTAAGAGCAATATAAAAGCTTGATAAATAAGCTTTTTATGCCTAGGTTTCATTTGTACAAAGAACAAGAGGAAATTAGCTAAGCATGGAGGAAAGGAGATTTTACCACCTGTGTGCTAGGCTGCAGGATTCAGGCACAAATTCACATCTGTACAAGTGCCACGTCTGTCTCACAGATTGACGCAGCAATCCAATCAAAATAGGGCCTTAGTATCCACTAACAGTGTTTCATAACCCAGTGAAAAGGTTCAATATGACAGTGATTTCTGCCAATAAGATATCATCACCTGAGCACAATTTTGGCAATTTTTTTTATTTCCTGAATGGTATACGTTTCATTGCCAACTGCTTTCAATTCTTCCGTGGTATCAGCAACAATTTTAAACTCAGATGAATGCTATTTCCATCTAATGAAACACACTGCTTGAGCTTTTGTCGAGTGAAAAATTGACATTGCTTTGCTTACTCCATCATATCCTTAGTTGTATAAAGATATGAGTTTGTGCACCTCTATTGAAAGGTTACATGGATGATCTTCAATTTTTGATGGCTGTAGAGCATGACTGAGCACACGTTTTGGATTATAATCAGCATATCCAATCCATACTTCATCACACAATGCTACTATGATTGCATGGATGAAACTAGCTTGATTGATATTATACTTTGTGGAAAAACGTAGCTAAAAAGATCTAATAATACTCTCGCCAGTTTGTTTATTGGTTTCCCTTGTAGCCACAACTGACAAATGCCTACAATAGTTGTTTGTGCAGTGCAATTGTGGTGTAATTACCCTTACATTTGGTTTCAGTCCAAGAATCCGTAACAATACAGAAGCTGTAGTAGGTTCCCACAATTCTATCTTTTTACTTTTCTCTGTGTGTACTGCATCCAAAAGGTGTGCAAGTGATGGTATTGGATGGATGTTATGCTTGTTTAACCACTTGACCACTAAGGGTTTTTTTCCCTTTAGGAGTAGAGCAATTTTCACATGTAGGGCTCCTCCCTTTCTTTCGCCAATAACTTAATCACTACTAATCACAACAAAATGATCTATATCTTGTTTTTTGCCACAATTTAGGCTTTCTTTGGGAGATACATTATGCTAAGAATTATTTTATTCTAAAAGCATTTTCAATGGAATAATAAGAAACAAAAAATGGAAAAAAACCTCATTATTTCTCAGTTTTCTGTCATTCTAGTTTTAAAGTAAAATGTTTTACTGCCGTTAAAACCCACACATTTTATTAGCCCATTTGTCCCGGTTATTGCAACATTTAATATATTTCCCTAGTACAATGTATGGTATTAATATTTTATTTGGAAATAAAGGTGCATTTTTTTTCAGTTTAGCTCCCATCACTAATTATAAGTACAGATGGCCTGAACAGTTCGCCAGTGAGCAGTATTCTGCGAACATCGGCTGTTTGCATTCACGACGAACAGCAAACATTTGGCGTGTTCGATTCACCCCCAATACATCATCATTGAGCTAAAATTTGACCCCTTTCCTCAGTCAGCAGGCACATGGCAGCCAATCAGCTAGCACCCCTTTCTGGACCCTCCTATCAAAAAGCAGTTGCGGTGGCCATATTGGATTAATTCTCTGCAGGCTTCTGTGCTGACTGTTAGTGAGAGCAGGGCCAGACCTGCTGCAGATAGGTAGGGAAAGCATTAGCTAGGCCTGTGTCCTTGTTCCTCACTTGCCGTGAAAGCAAACAGCCCTTTTGATTGCTAGCACATCAGTCTTTTTTTTTGTGTGTGTGACACTCCACAGCCCACTGACACCCAGAGATGTGTGCACACTACTGCTGTTGCCTCATTGCAGACACACAACCACTCCAGTGCATTATTATTTCACTGTATTCTGATAGTACTATTGCATTTATCTGTGTGAGACACTCCACAGCCCACTGACACCCAGAGCTGTGCATAATGTGATTACTGCCCTTTAGGGATTATAACCTGATTCTGCATCAACTCCGTAATTTTTGGTGGGACTTTTGGCATGGATCCCCCTCCGGCAGCATGCCCTGTCCAGGTGTTAGACCCTTTGAAACAAGTTTTCCATCACTTTTGTGGTCTTTGTAGGTTTTAAAATTCACCTGCCCATTGAAGTCTATGTTGGTTCGTCAGATTCGCCTGGTTGCAAACATTTTTCGCAATTTCACGTTCGCGAATGAGAATTCTATGTTTGCAACATCTCTAATTATAAGCCCATAAATTAAAAAATAACAGTAATATATCCTCTTGACATACATATTAAAAAAGTTCAGTCCTTAAGGTAACTATTTACAGTGCCGCACATAATTATTCATACCCCCACGAAATTTTGACTTAAAGTTACTTTTATTCAACCAGCAAGTAATTTTTTGACAGGAAATTACATAGGTGTCTCCCAAAAGATAATATAACGATGTACAAGAGGCATTTTTGTGGGAAAAAAAAAAACATTTCTTAGCTTTTATTTACATTTGAGCAAAAAGTGTCCAGTCCAAAATTATTCATACCCTTCTCAATAATCAATAGAAAAGCCTTTATTGGCTATTACAACAAAACAAACACTTCCTATAATTGCAGACCTGCTTTTTGCACGTCTCCATGGGTATTTTTGCCTATTGATCTTTAGCAATCAGCTCCAAATATTTCAGTTTGGAGGGTCTTCTTGCCATCACCCTGATATTTAGCTCCCTCCACAGATTCTCAGTTGGATTCAAGTCAGGACTCTGGCTGGGCCACTCCAAAATGTTAATGTTGTTCTCTCCTAACCATTTCTTCATAACTTTTGCTGTGTATTTTGGGTCATTGTCATGCTGAAATGTTCACTGGTGCCCAAGGCCAAGTTTCTCTGCAGACTGCCTGATGTTGTCATTAAGAATCCTCATGTATTGCTCTTTTTTCATGGTGCCATTTACTGTGATTAGGGACACTGGTCCATTGGCTAAAAAACACCTTCAAAGCGTTAGGTTTCCAACACCATGTTTAACATTGGGGATGGTGTTCTTTGGGTTGAAGGCTTTTCCTTTTTTACGCCAAATGAAGGAAACATCATTGTCACCAAACAATTCAATTTTTGTTTCATGTGACCATAACACCGAAGACCAGAAGTCTTCTTCTTTGTCCAGATGAGCATTTGCAAAAGCCAAGTGAGCTTTTGTGTGCCTTATTGTAACGATTGTGGAATTCTCTCCGTGGTCAGCGCACAAGACGTGCGCTGACACTGGGGAAATCCTCCACAAGCGTATAATCTGCGGGAACCCAGCAAAAGGTGCAATGCACCTTTAGAGGGAAATTCCTGTTGACAGGGGGAGCTGTGGAGTAGCTCCTCTGCCCTGCCACACACGCCAGACAGGAATTGCACGAAGGGAAGAAACGCAGGGCAAGATGAAAGAGATTGAGCAAAGGGACAGAATGTATGTGTGTGCACCAAACCAGTCGCCAACCCGCGACGGTGCATACACAACAGCAGATATGAAGCAGGAACGCAATCGCGGGAGAGGCGATTGCCAGAGGTGACACAAGGCTACAGCAAGGCAGAGCACGAGAGTAGCAAAGGCACAGCAAATTATACAATGAGGAGATAAGGAAAACAACAAACGCTAACTAAACGCGAACACCACACTCATTCGCAACAGTGCACGCGTTTATGCGTGGACCCCGCGTGATAAGCACAACAGGGACAAGCACGCCTAACTAACTACCGACAGACAAACATAAAACAGAGGACGCGAGCGCTTGCTTAACGGTTACCTCACCGAGCCTCCAGCAAGCGTTTGTAGCAGACAAGACAGACACACGGAAACAGGAATACGTAAGAGATACGATCCACTGCTCTTACCGTCAGAGCGA
Source organism: Hyperolius riggenbachi (assembly GCF_040937935.1). Classification (NCBI taxonomy): domain Eukaryota; kingdom Metazoa; phylum Chordata; class Amphibia; order Anura; family Hyperoliidae; genus Hyperolius; species Hyperolius riggenbachi. The sequence goes on along the minus strand of NC_090648.1, from coordinate 118,830,279 downwards.
GTGCGATCCAAGTAAGGCAACAACAGAACAGAGGGGCCTACCAGCAACAACCGCTGCTCTGGTTAGCACCCCACAGACAGACAGAACAGGCAATACAAATAATGCAATCCTAACTGCACTAGGGAACCCTGCCTAGTGCAGTCCCAGGAATTACTCTAGGCTAATCTTCAAACAAAGAGCAAGGCTGACACTCCAGGCGAGTGTTCCACAGGACTAACTCTTATGACCAGCCACTTACTGTGGGAAACATAGCTCTTTATAGAGCAAGCCCACAAGGGATGTGGCTAGGCAATCTGCATGACAAACATATGCAAATTCCTCAGCAGCAAGCTGCACAACTGACAAAAGGTCTCTCTTCCAGAGACCTGCAGAATGCAGAGCTGAACAGTGGTCAAAAGGCTGCCTGCCTGCGCAGGCAGCCACGCGGATCCTCACACTTATCTGGAGAAGTGGAGTCCTGTCTTCCATGGTCTGCATCCGTGGAACCCAGCAGTGTGCAGTGTCTGTTGGATTGTCTGCCTTGAGACATTGCCACCAGCAGAGCCCGGATTCACCAGGGTGGCCTTGGTGGTGATCCTTGGATTATTTTTCACCTCTCTCACTATCCTCCTGGCCAGCACAGGTGTCACTTTTGTTTCTTACCACATCCTATGAGATTTTCCACAGTGCGGAACACCTTGTATTTTTTAATAATACTTTGCACTGTAGCCACCAGAACTTAAAAACATTTAGAAATGGCTTTGTAGCCCTTTCCTGACTTGTAAACAGCCACAATGCGCAACTGCAAGTCATCTCGGAGCTCCTTTGTCTTAGCCATGACTGTCCACAAACCAACTGCAGAGAGCTGCTGTTTTTCACCTGTTTAGTTGATTAAAACAGCTGTTTCCAGTTAATTGGGGTAGAGTAGGATGCTTTAGAACAGCTTGGACTATTTGGAATGGTATAGAACTTTGGATTTTCCCACAGACTGTGACAGTTTGTGAAGGGTATGAATAATTTTGGACTGGACACTTTTTGCTCAAATGTAAATAAAAGCTGAGAAATGTTTTTTTTCCGCACAATAATACCTCTTGTACATTGTTTTATTATCTATTTGGAGACACCTATGCTATTTCCCATCAAAATATTTGGCCACAAGATGTCCTTGGGCATTATTTCCTATTTGTGTACTATAAGTATAGGAAGTAATGCCTGGACATGTTACTCCGGAAGATTCAATGACGCAGGCATCTCATTGTTGCTGCCGATCATTGACACGGGGACTTAGATTAAAGAATGGGAACTGCATTTCCATTCATTCATCCCCCTCTAAAGGGTGGCGATGAGTACACGCATGGAAGCCAGCGCGGGAGTGAGTGTTGGCCACCTGCAGCAGAAAATAAATATTTCTGTCCCTGGGACTTCAGGTGAAGTTTCCCAGGACATAATTATACTGCACCTGCTGTGGTAAGTGGTTAAAGATGTGTTTTATCTTCTAGAACACTAGCAGTACCTCCCCTGACTATTGGTATCAAGATTTTTCCTACAAGGCCAGATGTTTGTTGTTCAGTAACAGTATATATACCTGTGATGATCCTGACAGGGTTTCTTGGCACTGATGTGGCTACAGTTATCTTATTAATGTTGGAAGGTCTACTTTAAAGGCAACTGAGCATCAGAAATGGTTTTTAAATGAACCTCACCATAAAGGGGTGTGCCATTGGAGAAGGGGGTTAGAGGTTAGTGAGCTTCACTACTTACCTATCGTGAGCTGCTACTCTGGCCCCCAGTCTATATGTAATCGCCATTTTCTTCACTCAGCTGCATCTGCCAAATGTTTTAGTTCCCTGCTGTGTCTCCCTGGAATCCCATACTCTTATTTTGGTATTAACCTGCCTGGCGTTCTATTAAGATCGCCAGGGAGGCTGCGGGAGGGTTTTTTTTTTAATAAAAAAAAACTATTTCATGCAGCCAACTTTTTGTTCCGGCTACGCTGGGCTCAGGCGGCTGGGGGGACCCTCTTTCGCCGCTGCTCGCGGCAGATCGCCGCAGAGCGGCGGCGATCAGGCAGCACACGCGGCTGGCAAAGTGCCGGCTGCGTGTGCTGCTTTTTATTTGAGCCAAATCGGCCCAGCAGGGCCTGAGCGGCAGGCTCCGGCGGTACTGGACGAGCTGAGCTCGTCCAGACCGCCCAGCAGGTTAATAGTTACAAATAGGGATGAGCTCTTGGAATCGGAACAATTCTGATTGTTGCATTGGAATTTGGCTGTTCTGAGTAAAATCGCAAATACGTAAATTACTCTGTTCCAAGTACCGGGTTCTGTGCAATGCAAAGATTAGCTGCAGAAGCAATACTTTTCGCCAAGCACAGCTTTAACACAATGGCTGGGATTCAGAACCTGAAAATTTGCTTCTGTAACAATTTGCTTCTAAACAATTTTCAGCCCATAGTGACGTCAACAGAATAGCCACAGAGGATTTCCTGGTCCCAGAGGGAAAGAATGGGCATTTTTTTCACATGAATGGGGAGTCCAGGGGACAAGGGCATCCCCTACCCTGGTCGCCTGGACCCACGATTCATGTGAAAATCCATTAGCTCTGCCATTCTTACGTGGCCTCTAAGGACCCGGGATTCCCCAGCAGCCATCTTCTTGTTGTCACAGTTTGCTGACAACAAGACTTGTTTTAGAAGGCAATTTTTGCATTCCCAGCCTCTGAAATACAGATGAAGAGGCTGTCTATGGCCATCTAGCACCGGCAGTTCATAGGAATCACTGGTTGCATGGGACCTCCTTAGAGTATACTGGCGTTGGATCGCTTCTGAGGATACTTGTTTGGGATTATCCAAAAGTAAGTATTCATGGTTAATTTAGAACAATAAAGAACTTTATTCGTGGATGTGTTTTGATTTCTTCAGTGCTGCTCGTAATGGAAAAATCTACGCTTACGGATCATTACGCGTAATTTTACGCTATTACGCATTACGCAATTACGGTTACGGCGTAGGAAATTATTTACGGTACATCACTGTAATTACACGTAAACTTACGCAATTACGCGTAAGGATACCGTAGTGAAGGCGCTTACACTACGATGTTACGCGTAGTGCCGTAATACCCATTAATGCGTATTTTTTGACGCATGCGGACGATATGTACGCAATAGCCGTCAATGTGACAGTTATTGCGTACATATCATTCGTATGCGTCAAAACGTACGCTTATACTGAAGGGCGGGAGAAGATACTATTGGTTGCTTAGGATGTTGACTGATTGGCTACTCTTAGAAAATGGGAGATTTTACGTTAGTAATTACGCGTAAAATTACGCGTAAGTGTTCGTAAAATTACGCATGCCTAGCAATTACGGTAGACAGTGTAATTACGATACCACTTACGGTCTTACGCGTAAATAATTACGCGTAAGACCGTAAGTTACGCGTAACGTTTACGCGTCAATTTACATTGAATTACGATGCGTAATTACGCTCATGCGTAATTTCGGCCCAGCACTGGATTTCTTTTTTATAACTTTTTGTGGAAAAGGTTAAGGGGTTGACCTACCCCTATACTCATTTCCCCTGGGGAGGCCGTGCGCATTTGGGGCACTTATAACGGATGACCACACATGCCACCATGAAGCCCTCCAGGGTGTCGAACACCCCCACCTCTTTCTGGGCCCCCAGAGGTGGTGAAGTGGATTGGACAAGGGCTCTGAGGAGAGGTGAAGGCTTGGCTACCCCTCTCTTCCAGAGCCCACCCCTCCATACCATGGACCTTGTGGGCTGGTATAGTTCAGGGTGCGGGGTGGCTGTTCTGATCAACCCTAGATACAAGTGTAGGCTTAAAGATTTCATTGTCCCACTGGCATATCCTGCTGCTCTTTATGTTTAATTATCTTCCATAGAGATTAACGATGCCCTATTAAACTTATCTCTATCCTGTTGTTAAGAATCTTTGTCACAGCCCCACACATGTTTTATGAACTCTAAGTTTGCAGGGAGAATTACAGGGCGTCAGTAGGCAGGTACAGTATAAATGCACACACAGGGGGCACATTTACACTAGGATGGACAATGCCAGGTGTTCCATCGCGTTCATCATCACTTGTCCAAATATCACACGTTGTTACTGCCACTCACTCAATCGAGGATGTCACCAGCATGCCCAATTCAAACATGTGACCAATTTCGGCCCAAAATTGGTCCCATCAAAGATCGGGTATGCTCTTGGCAGCACCGATTTTCGTCCGATTCGATATTAATTATTGAACCGGATGGTTAAGTACTGAAATGGTACATAGATAAGACAGGAAAGCTTGTCACAAAACTTATATGCAGCAGGGACTATCTGGCTTTCAAAAGATACTGTCGGTAAGAAACTAGACTTAGGGAGGAAATTCGATTTTTTTACAGCTGTGTCTCTGGAGGTCCAATCAATATTTTAGAAGTGTAACCAGGTGTCTAGACCAGTGTAAACACTGTACCATGTCTCTTTCTCATTGTCTGCGTGTCACCAGACATGTTATGCTTCAGACTGGAATGAGAATGTAAGTGAAATCTGTCTACAGTACAGCTCACCTCTGACCTGTAAATTGTAATGTGTGTCGGACTAGAAACAAATGTTTTATCTCAGTCTTCCTACTAATAGCACCACACATAGAAAAAGCTAAGTGTTAAACATGTAGAACTGGAAGACTGTTAATGGGGACAAACAGGGTACTTACCTGCTAGTGGTACCTACATTTATCCCTCAGTCTGCAGTGTGCACTGATTTGTCACAAAGTATAACAGTGACTGGTCATCAGATTACCAGTTACAAATGCTAGTTGTTGCATAGTCAAGCTTATAATGTGGCCTTTTATAGTTTGCCACGCATTGCTGCTCACAACAAAACATGATCAGTGTACTTATGCAACAAGAAAACAAACAAAAAGGTTTGAGGGCCAAATGACAGCAGGACAATCCTTGAATCTTAAAAAATAGAACAGTCATGGTAAGGTGCACAGATGTCATCCAAAAGCCTGACACATGTTTCACGGCCTTCAAAAGAGGCCCACTTCCTCAGAGGCAAAGTGATCGTGTTATTTCTCCTTGACCATAGATTAACAATTGAACATCTACAAACAAGGAAAAAGTAAATGACAAATCCACAATTTGTAATAGAACCAGTATGCAAATTATATACATACATCATATCAGATATATGCCATTGTGTGGTCAGATAGACCACGGACTAGATGAGTAATAATATATGTACACCATAAGCACTCAACACAACAATTACAATATAGACCACTAGAATACCATGGAACCTCCTTAACCACTTCCCGACCGCCCCCAGCCGATGGGCGGCGGCAAAGTCCGGGCCCAAACGACCGCAATACGCCTATCGGCGGGGGCGGCTGCGGGAGTGGCTATGCGGCGATCGCGTCATTCGTGACGCGATCAGCCGCCGGGGACTGGCTCCGCCCATTGTTCGCTGTAACCCGCCGGCCGTTCGGAAGCGCCGGCGGGTTACTAGCACCCGGATCGCCGCTGCACGTATGTATAATAGGCTTTGTAATGTATACAAAGCCTTTTATACTGGCTGCCTCCTGCCCTGGTGGTCCCAGTGTCCGAGGGACCACCAGGGCAGGCTGCAGCCACCCTAGTCTGCACCCAAGCACACTGATTTCCCCCCCCCTGCCCCCTGATCGCCCACAGCACCCCTCAGACCCCCCCCTGCCCACCCCCCAGACCACTGTTTGCACCCAGTCACCCCCCTAATCACCCATCAATATCACTCCCTGTCACTATCTGTCAACGCTATTTTTTTTTTAGTCCCTAATCTGCCCCCTACTCCCTCCTGATCACCCCCCACCCCTCAGATTCTCCCCAGACCCCCCCCCCAGACCCCCCATCCCCGTGTACTGTATGCATCTATCCCCCCTGATCACCTGTCAATCACCCGTCAATCACCCCCTGTCACTGCCACCCATCAATCACCCCCTGTCACTGCCACCCATCAATCAGCCCCTAACCTGCCCCTTGCGGGCAATCTGATCACCCACCCACACCAATAGATCGCCCGCAGATCCGACATCAGATCACCTCCCAAGTGCAGTGTTTACATCTCTTCTCTCCTCTAAACACCCACTAATTACCCATCAATCACCCCCTATCACCACCTGTCACTGTTACCCATCAGATTAGACCCTAATCTGCCCCTTGCGGGCACCCAATCACCCGCCCACACGCTCAGAATGCCCTCAGACCCCCCCTTATCAATTTGTCAGTGCAATATTTACATCTGTTATTCCCTGTAATAACCCACTGATCACCTGTCAATCACCTATCAATCACTCCCTGTCACTGCCACCCATCAATCACCCCCTGTCACTGCCACCCATCAATCAGCCCCTAACCTGCCCCTTGCGGGCAATCTGATCACCCACCCACACCAATAGATCGCCCGCAGATCTGACATCAGATCACCTCCCAAGTGCAGTGTTTACATCTCTTCTCTCCTCTAAACACCCACTAATTACCCATCAATCACCCCCTATCACCACCTGTCACTGTTACCCATCAGATTAGACCCTAATCTGCCTCTTGCGGGCATCCAATCACCCGCCCACACCTCAGAACGCCCTCAGACCCCAGCCCTGATCACCTCGCTAGTGCATTGCTTGCATCTATTTCCCCCCTCTAATCACACCTTGAGACACCCATCAATCACCTCCTGTCACCCCCTAGCACACCTACCCATCAGATCAGGCCCTAATTTGCCCCGTGTGGGCTCCTGATCACTCGGCCAAACCCTCAGATCCCCCTCAGACCCCCTTCCGATCACCTCCCCAGTGCATTGATTGCATCTATTTTCCCCTCTAACCGCCCCCTGAGACACCCATCAATCACCTCCTGTCACCCCCCTAGCACTCCTATCCATCAGATCAGGCCCAAAACATCCTGTCATCTAAGAGGCCACCCTGCTTATGACCGGTTCCACAAAATTTGCCCCCTCATAGACCACCTGTCATCAAAATTTGCAGATGCTTATACCCCTGAACAGTCATTTTGAGAAATTTGGTTTCCAGACTACTCACAGTTTTGGGCCCGTAAAATGCCAGGGCAGTATAGGAACCCCACAAGTGACCCCATTTTAGAAAGCAGACACCCCAAGGTATTCTGTTAGGTGTATGATGAGTTCATAGAAGATTTTATTTTTTGTCAAAAGTTAGCGGAAATTGGATTTTTATTGTTTTTTTCACAAAGTGTCATTTTTCACTAACTTGTGACAAAAAATAAAATCTTCTATGAACTCACCATACCCCTAACGGAATACCTTGGGGTGTCTTCTTTCTAAAATGTAGTCACTTGTGGGGTTCCTATACTGCCCTGGCATTTTAGGGGCCCTAAACCGTGAGGAGTAGTCTAGAAAACAAATGCCTCAAAATGACCTGTGAATAGGACGTTGGGCCCCTTAGCGCACCTAGGCTGCAAAAAAGTGTCACACATGTGGTATCGCCAAACTCAGGAGAAGTAGTATAATGTGTTTTGTGGTGTATTTTTACACATACCCATGCTGGGTGGGAGAAATCTCTCTGTAAATGGACAATTGTGTGTAAAAAAAATCAAAAATGTGTCATTTACAGAGATATTTCTCCCACCCAGCATGGTTATATGTAAAAATACACCACAAAACACATTATACTACTTCTTCTGAGTACGGCGATACCACATGTGTGACACTTTTTTGCAGCCTAACTGTGCTAAGGGGCCCAAAGTCCAATGAGTACCTTTAGGATTTCACAGGTCATTTTGAGACATTTGGGTTCAAGACTACTCCTCACGGTTTAGGGCCCCTAAAATGCCAGGGCAGTATAGGAACCCCACAAGTGACCCCATTTTAGAAAGAAGACACCCCAAGGTATTCTGTTAGGTGTATGATGAGTTCATAGAAGATTTTATTTTTTGTCACAAGTTGGCGGAAATTGATATGTACTGGTTTTTTTTTTTTCACAAAGTCATTTTCCGCTAACTTGTGACAAAAAAAAAATCTTCTATGAACTAACCATACTCCTAACAGAATACCTTGGGGTGTCTTCTTTCTAAAATGGGGTCACTTGTGGGGTTACTATACTGCCCTGGCATTTTAGGGGCACTAAACCGTGAGCAGTAGTCTAGAATCCAAATGCCTCAAAATGAGCTGTGAATAAGACGTTAGGCCCCTTAGTGCACCTAGGTTGCAAAAAAGTGTCACACATGTGGTATCGCCGTACTCAGAAGAAGTAGTATATTGTGTTTTGGGGTGTATTTTTACACATACCCATGCTGGGTGGGAGAAATCTCTCTGTAAATGGACAATTGTGTGTAAAAAAAATCAAACAATTGTCATTTACAGAGATATTTCTCCCACCCAGCATGGGTATGTGTAAAAATACACCCCAAAACACATTATACTACTTCTCCTGAGTACGGCGGTACCACATGTGTGGCACTTTTTTGCACCCTAAGTGTGCTAAGGGGCCCAAAATCCAATGAGTACCTTTAAGATTTCTCAGGTCATTTTGCGACATTTGGTTTCAAGACTACTCCTCACGGTTTAGGGCCCCTAAAATGCCAGGGCAGTATAGGAACCCCACAAATGACCCCATTTTAGAAAGAAGACACCCCAAGGTATTCCGTTAGGAGTATGGTGAGTTCATAGAAGATTTTATTTTTTGTCACAAGTTAGCGGAAAATGACACTTTGTGAAAAAAAACAATTAAAATCAATTTCCGCTAACTTATGACAAAAAAAAAATCTTCTATGAACTCACCATCCTCCTAACGGAATACCTTGGGGTGTCTTCTTTCTAAAATGGGGTAATTTGTGGGGTTCCTATACTGTCCTGGCATTTTAGGGGCCCTAAACCGTGAGGAGTAGTCTTGAAACGAAATTTCTCAAAATGACCTGTGAAATCCTAAAGGTACTCATTGAACTTTGGGCCCCTTAGTGCAGTTAGGGTGCAAAAAAGTGCCACACATGTGGTATCGCCGTACTCAGGAGAAGTAGTACAATGTGTTTTGGGGTGTATTTTTCCACATACCCATGCTGAGTGGGAGAAATATCTCTATAAATAGACAATTGTGTGTAAAAAAAAATAAAACAATTGTCATTTACGGAGATATTTCTCCCACCCAGCATGGGTATGTGGAAAAATACACCCCAAAACACATTATACTACTTCTCCTGAGTACGGCAATACCACATGTGTGGCACTTTTTTGCAGCCTAACTGCGCTATGGGGCCCAAAGTCCAATGAGCATCTTTAGGCTTTACAGGGGTGCTTACAATTAGGCACCCCCCAAAATGCCAGGACAGTGAACACACCCCACAAATGACCCCATTTTGGAAAGTAGACACTTCAAGGTATTCAGAGAGGAGCATAGTGAGTCCGCGGCAGATTTAATTTTTTTTGGTCGCAAGTTAGAAGAAATGGAAACTTTTTTTTTTTTGTCACAAAGTGTCATTTTCCGCTAACTTGTGACAAAAAATAAAATCTTCTATGAACTCACCATGCCTCTCACTGAATACTTTGGGATGTCTTCTTTCCAAAATGGGGTCATTTGGGGGGTATTTGTACTATCCTGGAATTTTAGCCCCTCATGAAACCTGACAGGTGCGCAGAAAAGTCAGAGATGCTTGAAAATGGGAAAATTCACTTTTGGCACCATAGTTTGTAAACGCTATAACTTTTACCCAATCCAATAAATATACACTGAATGTTTTTTTTTTACCAAAGACATGTAGCAGAATAACTTTCACGCTCAAATGTATAGGAAATTTTACTTTATTTGAAAAATGTCAGCACAGCAAGTTAAAAAAGTCATTTTTTTGCCAAAATTCATGTCTTTTTTTGATGAATATAATAAAAACTAAAACTCGCAGCAGCAATCAAATAGCAGCAAAAGAAAGCTGTATTAGTGACAAGAAAAGGAGGTAAAATTCCTTTAGGTGGTAGGTTGTATGACCGAGCAATAAACCGTGAAAGCTGCAGTGGTCTGAATGAAGAAAAAGGCTCTGGTCCTTAAGGGGCGAAAAGACTGTGGTCCTCAAGTGGTTAAAGATCAACTGAAGAAAGAACAATATGAAGGCTGACATATTTATTTCCTTTTAAGCAATACCAGTTGCCTGGCACCCCTGCTGATCTATTTGGTTGCTGTAGTGCGTGAATTACACCAGAAACAAGCAATAACAATAATGTCAGAAGCACCTGATCTGCTGCATGCTTGTTCAGGGTCTATGGCTAAACGTATTAGAGGCAGAGGGTCAGCAGGGCTGCCAGATAACTGGTATTTCTTAAATATCCTCCATATCCCTCTCGCTTAAGTTGTCCTTTAAAGTGTAACTGTCGGGCATAAAATCAAAAATCAATTCTTTATTTTTATCTGGTAAACAAGTAATAAGGATGCTAACCAGGCAATCCAAAAGTTAAAATCTCTATTACTTTTCTTGTTGATAAATGTAATCATTCCCCAGTTTACATGACTCTTATTTGGTACACACAAAATTTGGTACAAAAAAAGGAAGTTGCAGGGCATGCTGGGTTGTCCTTCTTTGCTTCTGTACTTCCCCTCAGACTTATCTAATGCAGCCTGATTGGCTGAAGCCTCTTTCCCTCCTCTTTTCCCCCTCCACACCTCTTTTCCTCTCTGATTGGCCAATATTTCTCATGCTGAGACAATGCACTTTCTATAGCGGGGGGGGGGGGGGGGGGGGGAATTAAGCGGAAGAGAGTAAGGGAGGAAATGACATCAGAATTGGCTTCAAAATAGCCACACTTTGCCTTTTTATGTTAGCTGGCTGTAAAAATTTACCTTTGAAAAGACCCAATAAAAATTATTGAAACCTAAAAAAATAGCCACACTTAAAATGGGAAATGCTAATGAGGATTTTATCTTTTTTTTACTGCAAATCACTAAAATCAAAATGTGGACAGTGCAATACATGTTATATAAGTAGAGCAAGTATTTATCTACTTAAATATGTGGGGGGTTTTTTCTGATAGTATGGCTGACAGCTCCTCTTTAAGTATGTCGGAAGTAAATTCTCGAACCGCAGACAGACAAAAAAAAAAGTAAGATCCAGAAATTGACACGCCACAAAATAAATCAAAAAACAAACAATCCCCATTACATCTGTAGGTGCAAATATCAAACAAATGATGTAGTCAAACTCCACAAAATTATAGGAAACGTGAGAGGAGAATGGGAAAGAAAAGAGGGGAGGGGAAAGAAAAGGAAGGAGTGAAGGGGAGAAGGTGGTGATGGGGGGGAGAAGATGAGCAGGTGGAAAAGGTAAGAGAAGGAACAAAGTATATAAACTATTGTATAATACAATTATTAAATTATACAAGGCCATTTTTTGCAGTGTTTATGCAGATAACCATTTGTGCATAGATCCTGCACCTGGGAGATCCACGCAATGATGTCACGTCCTGCCTCTGTTCAGACAGAGGATGATCTGCATATGTGGAGGGTTGCCTGGCCTCGGGATAGGCTAAGCACTGTATATCGGTGGCAGAAGGTGGGACATATAACTTCCACTACCTTTTAATGTTACATTAGGATGAGCTAGTACTATAATATGTACAAAATAAAACATAAAATATTGCAACAAAATATATACATTTCAATAAATAAAAGTCTCCTTTAAAACCATCCCGTGTAGAATAATCCATGTTTATAGGAGAGCAGGGGAGACATATCTGTGCCGGCAAAATTGATGTCATCCGCAGTGACTTTAATGTGTTTTTCAGCAACGTGCATGTAGTGGCGTCTGCTTACATGGAATCCTTTCCACCTGTAATGAGATTTGCAATGTGCAGCTTCCCATTCCTGATCACTGCGTGCCCTGCTGACTTCGCATTCCATTCCCCAATATTATGCTCCTGCTGTTAGCAGCGGGTCATCAACTTCCATTTTAAATGTTATCTAAACTACATTTTAGTGAGGTTAATAGATTCATATTTGGTGTCTCATCTCCGCACAGAGGAAAGTGGCTGCAGTTTGGCAGCTTCTGTTTTTACTCTCGTTATAGCATTACCCAGTTCCTTCCTACCACGAATGATCAGATGTTTTCATTTTACAAAAATGCTAATAAAGTTGGGGGGGGGGGGGGGGGGGGAATGATTATAAATGACCTTTATCAAGTGGGCTTAATCTGATGCAAATAGCAACTAATGCTGCATTAAGCGAAAGCAGCCAATCGAATTTAAGTTAGCGGAAGTCAGGCCAGTGAAAGGATTTGAGTCGCTTATTAAGCTTCTTTTTCATTTCATTTGAAGACGTATGCATTTTTTTTTTTTTTTGCTGTCACTAAAAAATGGCGGTGCGTTTTACTGGGTGAGCAGCTTACTGAAGATGCCAGAGGAATTGTCCGGTTCTCCACATACCTTGAGTGATTAATCATCTCTTGAAACACTAATTGCGCTAATTAGCCAGTAATTACTAGATGTGAGAGCGTCTGGGAGAAGGTGTGAGGTTTAAGTCTTCCACTGTGGAAGGTGTGTATATGGATGACAAAATAACATGTTTCAGAACGAGAGAGATTGAGATGTTGAAGAGCAAGATAGACTGAGTTATGGCTAGACCGAGGGATAATTTCAGGGTAGGTTTCCATAGGTGAATGGGAGGGACTGCACTAAGACCTCTTTTCCATGCAGGTGAAGGTGGCAAATTTGATGCCTGTCACCTGCTTCCATCCACCAACAGGTGCTTGCTAGTGTTCTGCACAAGTGGTGGACAGGCAGCCCCCGCAAGAGGTTGCATATGGGCACCGTGCTCAATTGCAATTTGAGACGTTTTTCTCGCCGGGTGGAGCCGCTATGTGTCAAATGTGACACGTGTGGTGTTACCAAACACTTCCATTTGGCTGCATGTAATTGCAGCTGGATGCCGCTTGTGGTGGAAGATGGGAGTGGCCATGACATCAAATGGCCAGAGCTAACGTTTAATGTAACTGTGTAAGAGTGACTCAGTAGGCCAGAGTTTGACTGTTAATGCAACTTTTGTAAGTGTTTCAATTAAGTATCTTGAGTGACTACATGTTGTTTGATGTGTAATGTTGAGACTTATCAGTCCTTTTTTATTGGGGAGATATCTTTCTTTGTTTATTTCTTTGTTGTCAAGTGGGTCTTGTGACCTATTTCCCCCTATATATGCTTCCCTATGTCTAACAGTTATGACAAGGAACTAATACAGATGCAGTTTTAATGCTCATCCTTTTTCTTTTTGTCCATTTGGGATGAAGGCCAACAGATTTTGAATACTATGGACAGATTGGGTAGGTAAACTCTCTTACTCGACCATCGCTAGTGGTGACCAATAAGTTCAACTAATAGGCATGTTGCGGTTTGACAGGAAGTGACATTTGCATGGGGCTTACCCTGTTTCAGGGGCTTCGCCCAACTCTGAATGGCCCACTACAAATTTCTTCTCGCTCGCCTTGCAAATTCTAGTTTCTGTCAATCCAGAATTTGCACACACTCTCTTTATTTTGTGCTTCCTCTGCATGAGATAATAACATTTGATTTGTGGCAATAGGGTCTTAGATTTATTACTTAGGAAGGGACCTAACTGCACTATTTTTCTTGACATTTCTCCTAGTCCTCCAGTTTAAAGAGGAAGTCCGGTGAAAATAATGTAATAAAAAAGTGCTTCCCTTTTTACAATAATTATGTACAAATGATTTAGTCAGTGTTTGCCCATTGTAAAAACTTTCCTCTCCCTGATTTACATTCTGACATTTATCCCATGGTGACATTTTTACTGCTGGCAGGTGTTGTCACTGGATGTAGCTGCTGCTTGCATTTTTGGCAGTTGGTAACAGCTGTAAACAGCTATTTCCCACTATGCAACGAGTTTCACAGACAGGAAACAGCCAGGACCATGGTCCACACAGTTTCCTGTGGGAGGGGTTTCACCACAAACGGAATAGATTTCTAATGTAAAAGGGGGTATCAGCTACTGATTGGGATGAAGTTTAATTCTTGGTCACGGTTTCTCTTTAAGCAGTCAAAGCAAATTAGTATGGTAACTGGTGTGTGTCCATGTTGGCCTATAGTGTAAATGTGTGTAACTGAGTTAGGGACTGAGAGCGCGGACTGATGAGAATGACGCTATGTAATGTGATATTTCAGAGCCACGTAAATATGGGACATAAATAACTCAAATGTGTATATGAGAAGAGATAATTCTGTGATCACATCGATTTTAGACCTTCCAATGTGACCCCTTCAGCAAGGTTCACCTCTGCACAGCCATTTGTCACTAGCAATGCACAGGAGCGTCACACAGCTTGCATTAATTACATAGATTGTGTTTAGGCAGCTCATGCCTGCAAGGATGCAACAATAATAACCTAATATATCACTATTGTTATAGCTGCTAAATATACATTTTTAAAGTGCGGGTTTAGCACCTATTTAAAAGAACCTGGTGGTGTCAAATAAGAGAGCTGCTGTTTTTAACGGGTAAGTTGCAATATCTAGGGCAATCACTCCTCTCAAGCAAGGCAGTAAAGCAACCTTTGCACACTGTAACAAGGTTAATTTTAAGGCCTGTGAACAGCTCATGCCTCATCAGTTGCAATGCCACTGGTTTTGTTGCTACAACATACAGAGTGTTGCTAGAATCGCACACGTTGGTGCGCACAATGTTTGTCAAGCAAGTTTGCACATTGGCTGGTGGCTTCTTTTTATTTATGTTAAATTACTGGCAAAGTGCAATAAATGTATTTCTTTCTGGCCTTTATGTAAATAACTAGAAAACATGTTCTTCTCAGTTGAACGGCCCAGAGGCGTAACTATGGTGTGCTGGCCTCCCCCTCCCCCACAGAGATCTTTCAGCAGCTACCCACCCCTTACCCCAATTTATCTAACATTTATCATGGGGGCTGGGGGGGGGGACTCTCCTCCACTTCTATACATTACCTGCTTCTGGTGGCTGGCAGGTCAAATCAAATAAGCTTTATTGGCATGACCAAGATTCATACAAGCATTGCCAAAGCAAGGGAACATGAGGGGGGTACAACGGGTAAGCAGTCCGTGGACATTTTTAGGTTTACAGCTCATTCATTCTTCGTTTATGCTCCTCTCAGTCTGTGGCATGCTGTGACATAGAGTGCAGCGATTGTCACTGTGGATTCCTCTTCTCCCAGTAGAATGTAGCGTTTCTCTCATCCTCTAAAGTGTGAGATGCGTGAGCTGGAAAGGCCACAAAGGCCCGAGCCTTGGGTGGCTGCAGGCCAAGGGGCAGCTGAACATGAAACACTGGCTGCTGCATATGAAAGAGAAGGCTGAAAATCAGGAGCAATATGTGAAAAGGGGAAACTGATGTTTAAGGGATCTGTTCATAAAATAAAGGGATGTTGTATAGGGATAATACACATGGAAGAGAGGGGGCTGCACGCGGAATGGGAGTGGCGCTGCTGCACAAGAAAGGGGAGACACAACATACTTGGCCTAGCGGCAGAAAAAGTATAAATCTGGCCTTGGATGCAGCCTTCCTTTCTCTGAAGATTTAATGGTGCGGCTTATAAGCTCACTTACTTGTATAAATAAAATAAAAACTGCTCCTGTGGCTACTCACCTCGGACGGATGAAGCCTCTGGATCCTATAAAGGCTTCCCCCATCCTCCTGTGTCCCACGATGGCAGCCATCGAGATCCCTGAACCGCGAGCATTTAAATATTTACCTTCCCGGCTCCAGCGCAGGTGCAGTAGTGGCTCTCGGCTTGAAAATAGGTGGAAATAGCTGCCCCCAGTCAGGTCCGCTCTACTGCGCAGGTACAATTATCCTGCGCCTGCGCAGTAGAGCGAACCCGACTGAGACTGGCTATTTCCGCCTATTTCCGAGCTGAGAGACACAACAGCGCCACCCGCTGGAACAGAAAAAGGTAAATATTGCACAGCCTGACAAATTGTCCGCTGTGCTTTCCGTGGGCCAGAGCGAGACCACTGTGGGACGGAGGAGGACGGGGGAAGCCTCGGTAGGATCCAGGAGAACAGAGGCGCCAGCAGGATAAAAGTGGATAAAAACTTTAAAATTTGCTGGGAGGAAGTGGTGGACTTACCTCCATAAAGCAGACACGAAAGACTGTCTGAATAGTAGTCACATTTATTAATTAGTACCCCAAAACAGTGCAACGCGTTTCGCAGGCCCCTGAGGCGTTACACCTGCTATTGCTGAAATTCTGTCTTGTCCCCATTTTTATTGCCTGATGAAGCGGGCTGGGCCTGCGAAACGCGTTGCACTGTTTTGGGGTACTAATTAATAAATGTGACTACTATTCAGACAGTCTTTCGTGTCTGCTTTATGGAGGTAAGTCCACCACTTCCTCCCAGCAAATTTTAAAGTTTTTATCCACTTTTATCCTGCTGGCGCCTCTGTTCTCCTACTGCTATACCGTGTCCACCCCTGGTGGAGGGGTGATCTACCCCCTTTCGCATCTACAGAGAGCGACTTCTTATCCCTGAGTGAGGACAGGTCTAATCTCCTCACCTGCCTATACAGTGGTTGCCTGTGTGGTAACCCATGTTTGTGAGTATAATTTTCTCACGATAACCTTTACTTCATTTATGCTTAACATACTACACTATATTGGGCTCTCGGTTTCTCTACTCTTTATCGGTAGGATCCAGATCTTCCCCTTCCAAGGTAAGTACCCCCCAGGACTTTTTTTTACAGTGTCTCTTTAAGAATGTATCAGATAATAATTCTGTACCATGGCAATAGCTCCCTGCTGACTGTATAATGCATCTTATATTTGCTGCTGCACCGTGTATCTGCTATTGTAGCTACCGTATGTAGGTTTACATTGTATGGCCTCACTTCCTTTACTGCAGCTTTGAATGTCCCTATAACAGTGATTTCAAAATCAAAGTTTAGCTTTCTCACCTAAAATCATGCTTGCTGTGGAAAAAAAAAGGGCCAAAACAATTTATTCTGAACACAATTTAAAATTGTCACCTCAGGAATACTATTCCTTATGACCATTCAGGAAAATCAGTGGCTCCTCATAATGAATAGGCTGCTGCACCACTGAATCACTCCCTTCGGACACGCACTTTCATTTAGCGACATAAAGCTGAACAGGTTTACAAATAGCTGTGTATATATAGTATAAGTTTAGAGCTAAATGGCTTTCTTCTGACTTGCAGACACCTACAGTAATTACAAGGCTCGTTCTTCTTCCCTCAGAAGCCATTTACAATCTCCACAGAACCCCCCTCCAGCGTATCCCAGCAGGCTTTGCCCTCCAGGTGGTCTCGGCTTTCCTGCAAGTGAAGGATTGCTCTGAGAGGCCTAATGGAATTGAGACTGCTATGCAGATAGAAGGTATAATAATACTCTCAGAACACTAGCTGGGCTGGGGACAGACAGAATTATTGCAGCCTGTACTACATTGCTCTTCTGGGTCCTGCGCTCAGAAGGTCAGATTCATAATGCTGTCGTAACTTCTCAAGTCTAGAGGATGCGAGGGGGAAAAGGATTCTATCAGCAAACTGCAGATTCATCATTGCTTATTCATGCCGGAGCGCTTAAAAGGGTTAAAGGGCATTAATATAAACATCAAAGCTTTCATATTACAAAAATAAATAATACACTTGCAATAGCGGATGTGTTTGTACTTAATTGAATTTGTCAGCGTGTTGTCTGTTTATCCCCTGGAAAAAAAATAAAAAGATACAGAAAGATGGTGCTTTGGATTCTGGGTGTTCTCTGTTTGGCATGACTAAGTGGCCATTCATAAATCAAAAGGGAAGATTGCAACAAGGCGAGGCGCAGAACAGGACAATGGAGTTATGGTGTTCACTTTGAGCAACTCATCAAACCAGTTGGCTTTTCTTCGCTGAAGATCTGCTTTAGTAAATCACTCCCAAAGCGCCTGATTTACTAAGAGACCCCCAACCATCAGGGACGTAACTAGAGCCAGATGGGCCCCCTACAAAACCCTTAAAGTGTACCTTAAAGTGTACCTGAAGCAAACCTTGTTTACAAAATCACATACCGTATTTTTCGGACTATAAGACGCTCTGGACCATAAGACGCACCTAGGATTAGAGGACAAAAATCAGGGAAAAAAATATATATACTAAACCTGGTGGCCTATGGTGCAGGGGTGTCTTATGGACCTTTTCCCCAAACTGTCTCTACCCAGAATGACCCTCCACTGCCCTCCCATCATCCGATGCCTTGGCACCCCTAGAACTGGTGGCGGATGGAAGATCAGCCAGGCAGCCATCCATAAACAAACCATCTTACTGTTCATTAAATTACAGCAACTACTAAAAAGAAAAAATTCAGTAAGCCACTCACAAAAAAAAAAGATTGTTAACGTCTTATTGATTTTTTTCAGGGAACTCTGCCATAGAATTAAGGAAATGCCTTCATCTGTCTCTATACGCATCCCCTTTCAAAAATCATGCAGCGCTACCGCTCCGGGCTCGCCCGTACTTCCGGGATAGTGATGTCCTGTCACCACGTGACTCTAGCGGCGCACGTGTGCTTTCAGACTTTCAGATCACGCGGTGACAGGACATCACTATCCCGGAAGTACGGGCGAGATCGGAGCGGTAGCGCTGCATGATTTATGAAAGGGGATGCGTATAGAGACAGATGAAGGCAGAGGAGAGCAGCGCTCGGGCTGCTGGCTGGTCTGCAGCATGTGTCATGCCCGCTGATGGATGCGGATGGCTGCCTCAGTCCTGGTCATATCGCCACTCGCTGATCTCCCACCCGCCGACAGTTCTCGGCATGTCATGCCCGCTGATGGATGCGGATGGCTGCCTCAATCCTGGTCATATCGCCGCTCGCTGATCTCCCACCCGCCGACAGTTCTCGGGGTGTCTGCAGATGGAGGGGGAGGAGAATGCCGGCTGGTGAGTGCCACGCTACAACCGTATATTCACACTATAAGACGCACCGCCTTTTCCCCCCCAGTTTTGGGGAAGAAAAAGTGCGTCTTATAGTCCGAAAAATACGGTACTTGCTTAAGAAGAGGGAATCCTCTGGATCCTATAGAGGCTTTCCACACTGTTCATCTGATCCCACGCTGCTGAGCACGGCTCCCTGCGCAAGCACAGCAAACGCCTGCACAGTAACTCGGAGCCGCCCCCCAGAGGGAGCAGAAGCAGCAGCATACATTACATGTCAGTGGAGTTAGCAACTATTCACAGTGTATGGCGCGGCTGCAGAGAGCAGTGGAGAGGACGTGTTGCCAATAATGTTGTGTGGGCAATAATGTTGTGCACCCCGAGCTACGAGTAAATAGAGATAATGCGAACATAGAATTTTCTGTTCGCGAATGGCGAATGTGAACTTCCGCAAATGTTCGCAAACAGGCGAATCTAGCAAACCGCCATAGACTTCAATGATGCAAAGTTGGGTTTTAATTCCTAAAAGGGCAGAAATCACATTATGCACAGCTCTGGGTGTCAGTGGGCTGTGGAATGTCTCACACAGAGAGAGGCATTAGTACTATCAGAATACAGTGAAATAATAATGCACAGGAGTTTTTCTGTGCTTAATGAGGCAACAGCAGTAGTGTGCACACAGCTCTGAGTGTCAATGGGCTGCGGAGAGTCGCACACAAAAAAAAAAATAGGAGACTGATGTACTAGCCCTCAATAGGGCTGTTTGGGGTGCTTTCACAGCAAGTGAGGAACAAGAACACAGGCCTAGCTAATGTTTTCCCTACCTATTTGCTGCAAGTCTGTCCCTGCTCTCACTGACAATCAGCAATTAATCCAATATGGCCACCACAACTGCTTTTTGATAGGGGGGGGTGGATCCAGGAGGGGGTGCCAGCTGATTGGCTGCCATGTGTCTGCTGACTGTAAGGTAAGGGGTCAAAGTTTAGCTCAATGATGATGTGTAGGGGCGAATCGTACATGACAAATGATCGCTATTTGCCGCAAATGCGAACAGCTGATGTTCGCAGAATACTGCTCACCGGCGAACTGTTTGGGCCATCTCTATGAGTACATAGCTACTCGTTATCTGTAACGATTGCGGAATCGTCTCCGTGGTCAGCGCACCAGACGTGCGCTGACGCGGCGGATTTCCTCCACAAGCGTAATAATTGAGGACACCCAGGCTAGGTGCTATGCACCTGCAGAGGGAAATTCCTGTCGGCAGGTGGAGCTGTGGAGTGCAGAGGAACAGCTCCTCTGCCCTACCACACACGCCAGACAGGAATTGTACGAAGGGAAGAAACGCAATCGCAAGAGAAGCGATTGAGAGTGAGCACAGAGACAGATTGTGTGTGTGTGCATAAAATTAGTCGCCAACCCGCGACTGTGCACACACCACAGCAGATAAGAAGCAGGAACGCAATCGCGAGAGGTGCGATCGCCAGACGTGACACAAGGTACAGCAAGACGGAGCACGAGAGTAGCAAAGGCACAGCAAATAATACAATAAGGAAATACGAAAAATAACAAACGCTAGCTAACCGCGAACACCGCACTCATTCGCAACAGTGCACGCGGTTATGCGCGGTCTCCACGTGATAAGCACAATAGAGACAAGCACGCCTAACTAACCATTAACAGACAAACATGAAACAGAGGACGCGAGCGCTTGCTTAATGGTTACCTCACCGAGCCTCCAGCAAGCGCAGCAGACAAGACAGACACACGAAAACAGGGACAAGCGACAGAAGGATCCCCAGCGCTAGCGAAAAGTGGCTAGCGCGATCCCAGAAGACAGAACAGAAGGATCCCCAGCACTAGCGCTAGGGCGAGTGCGATCCAAACACACGGCAGACAGAACAGATGAGGTAGGCAGAAACAACCGCTGTTCCAACCTACACTCCAGACTCAATCAGAAGGATCCACAGCCGCTAACGCTAGGGCTTGTACGATCCAAACACAAGACAGACGGAACAGGCAAAACAGATAATACAACCTGACTGGACTAGAAGGGGAGCTTAAAGCAACCCCCAGGAATTAACTATACTAGATAGCAATGGCTGACACTCCAGCAGTGTCCATCAGGAACAGACCATGGAAGGGAAATGTCCAGCAAAGCATTCTGGGAGCAGAATGCTTTTATAGTGCCAGTCATCAAAAGAAGGCAGGTAACGGATTTGCATGACTAATGTATGCAAATCCCTCAGCAACACAAGCTGCACAACTGACAGAAGGTCTCCTTTCCAGAGTCCTGCAGCAAGCAAACCTAAACAATGGTCAAAAGGCTGCCTGCCTGCGCAGGCAGCTGAGCGGATTCTCACAGTACCCTCCCTCCTAGGGTCGAATTCCAGACGACCCTCAAAACTGATATCTCCAAACCACTCTAACAGAAGACTCATGAAGGTCAGGGCAGCCCGACAAGGTCCAATTCCAGAGTCAGTCCACCCGAAACCGACCTCATCGGAAACAGAAGCCACCGAAACATGCCCATCAGTACTACCAGTCTCAGTATAACACCCATCAGGACTGTGAATGCCAGAGAAGAAGCCATCAACACCCTCCAGACAATACCCACCACCTTCCAAGGAGCGTCCGAAAATACCAAACCTGCCACAATACCTGTTCGAAGTGTCCCTTACAACACAAAAGCCACCGTTGATCTTATCCAGGGTACCAAGGAAAATCTCTCCCGGAATCTCCCAGAACCTTTGAAGCTCCACAGAGATCCCAAGAGGGTAGAACAATCACCAGGCTCACATGGAGAATTACCAAGAACCCCCATGGAACCAATGACAATTCCGGATTCAAAATTACGAGGACACCCATCAAGATCAAGACTTTCAGGGACCACTTCTGGGCATGCAAGCAGGCAGGCCATATCAGAGCATGTCTCCACCGAGGAAGCATCTGAGTACGCTGGTAACCGAGGCACACTTGGGCTTTCTGGGTCACAGAGCACACTGGGGTACACCAGCACAGGAGAAACCTCAGGACATGTCGGGGAACTGCCAACCTCAGAGTCCGGCACGTCAAGACCAAAACCAGTACCGGGCAGAGAAACATCATGAGTGGAGGTCACAGGCACTGGACTTTCAAAAGAAGACTCGGATACAAATTCAGAAATTTCTGTGACAATAATATCATCATTGACTACACAGGCGTGAAGCTCCATCAGAGCTGAAAAGGTAGCCAGCAAGGCAGCAATGCCTACTGAAGTGGGCAACACCTCAGAAGGACTTGGGGGGCAGGAGACGTCTCCTACAAGTTCTGCACCCTTTGGGAGGAACTCGGAGATCTCCAGGAGGTCAGACAGGACCTCAGGAACATCCTTTTTCAAGTTTCCTAAGAAGGATTCTGAACTATCCATGTTACAGGGCAAGGCTTGAACTTTATTTTGTGAACCGGGCAGATGTCCCAGGGAAGGTTCCACCATAAACTGAGACTGAATTTCATCATCAGGACAGGGATACACAGAAATATCTAGTGAAACTAACTCTGGCTTTCTGAGTTTCGTTTCACTGCAGGGAAATTCCTCCATAGCAGTCAAACCAGACTGCAATTCCAAAATAGCAGAGAAACAGGTAACAATGGTTGCAATACCTAGACGAGCCTCTAGGGACACTGCAGGAGATTTTAAACAAGGTAATATTGGCTCATCCAGATTACTGGGTGGAGAGTCAGTACTTACTTCAGAATCAGACTCGCAAATGTCAATGCGAGTGGACATAATGTCTTTATTCATGATACAGGGCAGGCTCAGAGACATCTCTGGACAGAGCAAAGGTGCTTCAGTATCAGGTTCACAAAACCAAAGTGCTGTCTCATGCTTAGACTCGGCTAACGATGTCGAATCCGAGGAGACAGAACGCAAAATTTGCGAATCCACAATCGCTTTAGGTTGCGAAACCGAACACTCCAAAGACAGGGATTCTGAGGTCTCCAGGCTGGATTGCTGGATCTCAGAAACGCCAGCTGACAATGTACCTTTACAAACGTCACCTGAATGACGTACACGTAATTCATTCAGAATCATTTTCCACATACAAATCAGCGGACTCACAAAGTCAAATTCACACCCCTTTTTTTCTCTTAAGGCGGAAGCATAACTTATACATGCTCTCAAGACAGATTCACTTCTGGCAATGTAGTACTCACAAAACGACTCTGAATCGTTCTCCAATTCATACGCCAACGCTTCGAGCTGTTTTTTCTGGAACGGGGGCTCCCATTCACACCTGACTAGGTCTGAGCATTCATACTGAACCATGTTAGGGGAAGTTGTGACAACAACATGAGGAATCATATTAATTTTACTCTTGAAACTGCATAGTTTGGGAATTTTCCCCATAGCAAGATCATAGATGGAGGATCTTAAAGTAGTACTGAGAGAAGAAGATCTGTTTTTACATTAAAAGGGATCACACAAATCATTGACAAAACCTGACACACTCACGCCGATCACAATCGACAGGAACATCTGAGAAACCGGCATCAGATCGCACAGATTTAACCTCTAAATAAACGGGAGAAACTCCATCAGAATTCACGCAGGTGTCCACAGTCGAGGCACACCTATTCATTTCAGGTCGCACAGTGTCCAAACTCACTTGCTTTACCCCAGAAAGACAGGAATAATCATGTGACAATGGTGTCTCTTTATTGGAAATAATTGGTTGGTGTGTGTGCAATTCGTCCAAAATAGTCTGCCACACATAAATCACCAGATCCACATCACACTCATCACATTCATCAGAATCGATCAAAAGGTGCATAGAGTCGAGACAATCATTCAGGTCATCCGCGCTCTTTGCGATATAAAAATCGCAAAAGGCTTTCCAATCTAAATCAAACTCTTCCAACAAGGCCCCAATCTCCCATGAGGCAAATGGCGGTTCAAACAACCCAGTATCTAGGTAATCTCCATATGGGTTGGGGTCAGGAACGAGGACAGACTTTTTAACTGCTTTAATGTAGTGTGCGATCCTACCTATAATAGGAGCCTTTGCCTCAGGCAATGACATCTGAACAAAATCGAAGGTTCCCTCTGCCCTGGGAATGGTTTGGTTTGGCTGGACATTCTGTAACGATTGCGGAATCGTCTCCGTGGTCAGCGCACCAGACGTGCGCTGACGCGGCGGATTTCCTCCACAAGCGTAATAATTGAGGACACCCAGGCTAGGTGCTATGCACCTGCAGAGGGAAATTCCTGTCGGCAGGTGGAGCTGTGGAGTGCAGAGGAACAGCTCCTCTGCCCTACCACACACGCCAGACAGGAATTGTACGAAGGGAAGAAACGCAATCGCAAGAGAAGCGATTGAGAGTGAGCACAGAGACAGATTGTGTGTGTGTGCATAAAATTAGTCGCCAACCCGCGACTGTGCACACACCACAGCAGATAAGAAGCAGGAACGCGATCGCGAGAGGTGCGATCGCCAGACGTGACACAAGGTACAGCAAGGCGGAGCACGAGAGTAGCAAAGGCACAGCAAATAATACAATAAGGAAATACGGAAAATAACAGAAGCTAGCTAACCGCGAACACCGCACTCATTCGCAACAGTGCACGCGGTTATGCGCGGTCTCCACGTGATAAGCACAATAGAGACAAGCACGCCTAACTAACCATTAACAGACAAACATGAAACAGAGGACGCGAGCGCTTGCTTAATGGTTACCTCACCGAGCCTCCAGCAAGCGCGGCAGACAAGACAGACACACGAAAACAGGGACAAGCGACAGAAGGATCCCCAGCGCTAGCGAAAAGTGGCTAGCGCGATCCCAGAAGACAGAACAGAAGGATCCCCAGCGCTAGCGAAAAGTGGCTAGCGCGATCCCAGAAGACAGAACAGAAGGATCCCCAGCACTAGCGCTAGGGTGAGTGCGATCCAAACACACGGCAGACAGAACAGATGAGGTAGGCAGAAACAACCGCTGTTCCAACCTACACTCCAGACTCAATCAGAAGGATCCACAGCCGCTAACGCTAGGGCTTGTACGATCCAAACACAAGACAGACGGAACAGGCAAAACAGATAATACAACCTGACTGGACTAGAAGGGGAGCCTAAAGCAACCCCCAGGAATTAACTATACTAGATAGCAATGGCTGACACTCCAGCAGTGTCCATCAGGAACAGACCATGGAAGGGAAATGTCCAGCAAAGCATTCTGGGAGCAGAATGCTTTTATAGTGCCAGTCATCAAAAGAAGGCAGGTAACGGATTTGCATGACTAATGTATGCAAATCCCTCAGCAACACAAGCTGCACAACTGACAGAAGGTCTCCTTTCCAGAGTCCTGCAGCAAGCAAACCTAAACAATGGTCAAAAGGCTGCCTGCCTGCGCAGGCAGCTGAGCGGATTCTCACATTATCAAAATTTAAATTAGACAGCACTCTTGAGGCAGAGAGGGGGTTAACTTACCTATGCTGCCGCCTTTGCCAATGCTCTCCATTCGTGGTCCACGTCGCTTTCCACGTCACTCCTATGCTTTCTCCTTCAACCCTGAATAAGGAAGCATGTGCAGGATCAAGGTAGATAAATATTTACCTCGCCGGTGTTCAGAGGCTGCCATAGCTGGATCCCGGAGAGTGAAGAGGACGGGGGGAGCCTCAGTAGGATCCAGAGGCTTCCCCCTCCCAAGGTAAGTATCTCCCAGGTTTTTTTTGTTGTTGTTGTTTTTTTTTTTTAATACAGATTAATAGTGGATCCGAATTCCAAACTTTTACTCATTGCATAGTTGTGTTCCTTACATATAGCTTATAGGGCATTCCTCAAGCCAAATACTTTTTTTTAATACCCTAATTCCCTATAAACTAAACAAGTCTCGCCCACAGCTCCTCCAGCGCCTAGGCACTCTGAGACCCATGTAGCAAGGGCTTATAGAAGCTCAGTCTGGGCAGGGGGAGGAGGAGGTGTTACTAGCCAGGCAAAGGGGAGGAGGGAGGAGGAGAGGGGAGTGCAGTTTTCACAGGCTGAGAAGTGGAGATACAGAGCGGCTTGCCTGTGTAATGATCACAGTAGAACATGGCTGCTGTCCTTGTATCACAGGAAGAAATAATCATATACTGCTGAAGCTGTTTGCAGCTACATTTACTGTGTAAACTATCTAAACTTTAGACAAGATATATTGACAAGTTACTTGTTATAGTGAGTTTTTCATCTTGAATCTGCTTTAATCTTTGAATATTGATTTCCGTCCTTATATTATTATAATTGTTGATTTATTTAGTGCCATATACTTTGAAAAATAGAGCATCTCTTCTACAGGAAACACAGTGTATCTTGGGGCGGAGGTAGACTTCCAGGGTGTGTTTTACACCCCTTCCTCTGTTAACAATTATATAAGCAGATTCTGGCAGGAAGAGCAAAGCTATTGTATTGTGCTTGAAGATAACTCTATTGACCTTGAAGCTGTAATGCAAATACTCTAATCCATTTCTCAGCTTATCTCCAGATTCATTAAAATAAGTGAGGAGGCCATTTGGCTGGGGAGGGTGTTTAATAATTCAGCAGCTCATAACTTTTGAAGGACAGAAACGTTTTAAGTTATAAATGACAAAAGTCATGCCTATTGAACACCCCATCCAATGACACCTTGTAAAGTATAAGTGTGCATAAACTCAATCAATGTCAGTTTTGGCAAAGTGTACTGGATTTATGAAGGGTTAAGAACTCTGAAAATCCTGGACCGGATTTTAAAGAAAAAGCTGTCTGAAACCTTTAGCTCCCCCTTCTTACATTCAGGCCCCCCTTCCTTAGTCTGGCAAGAAGGAGGGGCCGGACTTCTTCCTTCCTCCTCCATCACTGCCCCCCTCCAGTGCTCCCCTGGCTGTGTCAGACCCTCAGATAAGCGCAGCTGTAATGATGGCCAAGGCTTACCTCTTCCACCATCTAGTCTCTCCAGCTCTCCTGCTGCAGCCACTAGGTGTCACTGTCTTCTCTGACTTCTTCTCAATCTTCCGCATGTTGTGTGAGTCATGCAGAGAAACTCAGACCATGAGGAAGGCAGAGACCGGAGAAGACGCCTAGTGGCTGCAGCAGGAGCACCCTAACGGTGGAAGAGGTAAGCTATTGCTGCTGTGCTGATCTGTGGGTCTCACACAACCAGGGGAACATAGGAGGGGGGCCCTGATGGAGGAGGAGGAAGGAAGAATTCTGGGACCCTCCTCCTCATCGGGCAAATGAGGGGGGTGAATGTAAGGAGGGGGCCCCTAGAAGTTTTGGAGTGGGGCCCCATGATACATAGTTACACCCCTGCCATAGTGTAGCAATAGGGGATGCAAAGGTTGGCAATGCCACTACACTGAGGCACCTGGACTAGATAAGCCCACCAAGGACTCTCCTTAAACTGCTGTATTAGCTCTTCAGTGGTGCTATGTTGGTAATAATCACTTCTGTATCTTTTAAATAGTGGTAATAATGAACAAACTTCTCTTCCTGTGCTTATGCCTCTGACACTGCAAAATGTCCTTAGCAGGTTTTTGTGCTCCATAATATCAGTTGTTATGATCAGAGCTTAAAGAGACTCTGTAACATCAAAAACATCCCCTGGGGGGGTACTCACCTCGGGTGGGGGAAGCCTCTGGATCCTAATGAGGCTTCCCACGCCGTCCTCTGTCCCACGGGGGTCTCGCTGCAGCCCTCCGAACAGCCGGCGACAGACCTGACTGTAAATTCAATATTTACCTTTGCTGGCTCCAGTGGGGGCGCTGTGGCTGCTTTCGGCTCGGAAATAGACGGAAATACCCGATCTCCGTCGGGTCCGCTCTACTGCACAGGCGCCGGAGACTTGCGCCTGCGCAGTAGAGCAGACACGATGGCGATCGGGTATTTCCGCCGACTTCGGAGCCGACAGCCACCAGAGCGCCTGCGCAGGAGCCGGGAAGGTAAATATTGACGTCACCGCTGCACGGAGGGCTGCAGCGAGACCCCTGAGGGACGGAGGACAGCGTGGGAAGCCTCATTAGGATCCGGAGGCTTCCCCCACCCGAGGTGAATACCCCCAGGGGACGTTTTGACGTTACAGATCCTCTTTAAAGCACAAGAGTCAGCCATACTATTCCAGGATAAAAACACATATATAAGTAAAAAAAAATACTTGTTCTACTTACATAACATATGAATTGTACTGTCCACATTTTTATTTCAGTGAATGTTATATAGTAAATAAAGAGAAAACTATTCCAGACATTTTCCATCTTTACTGTGATTGGCTGAAGCCAATCCTGATGTATTTTCCTCCCTTACTCTTTTTTTTCTCCACTGCCTGAAATGGTGTATGCATTGCCTGCCCTCCTCCCCACTGATCTCTGCACTAGGAAATGTACTGTCATATCTAGTTTGCTTTGTAAATACAAGCAGAGATGATTCAGCATCTATTTCCTTTCTGAGCCTAGTGTCACACAATTTCCCTGAACTGTCCTCAGCCAATCAGTGAGGAGCAGAAATGTGGGAGGGGAAGAAAGGGAAATAACAAGGCTATTTTTTTAGCTTTCCTCTCTCTGGCAATGTACGAAAAAAAGAGCCAGGGGGGACTGAGCTAAGTAAGATTCATTACAGCAGACACATTTATGATTATATTTGACTAGCCGACCCGCGGCGTAGCATACGCCGCATAAGGGGGTAGAGGGCAGGAAGGGGATATTGGGCACAGTGGCAGGGAGGGGGGGTCGGACCCCGCCCTTTACTTGGTCCCCTATGTGTGCTCCCCCTCCAGCTTAAGTTCAGCAGGAAACCCCCCCTCTCGCCTGGGTCCCCCATGTGCACTCCCTCTCCTGCTTAAGCACAGTAGCAGCCGCCACTATTAGTAAGAGGCAGCGGGCGGGGATGCCTCTCCTCTTCCGTGTTCCAGCATGCATTCCACTGTTGTCACTTCCTGCAATACTGCCCACTGTATTGGTGTAATTTGCCTTTTTAAAACAGAAGAAAATCTGCAATAATTCAGCTATAAGTGAACATTTGTGGTTACCCACAATGCACTGCTACTAAATAAGCCAATTATTCCTTTTCACCCTTAGTAATGCAAACAAACATCCAGAACCGCTGGTGTATATCAAGCATATAGCTTTAAATTTTACACAGCTATATCAAACCCACATGTGACAGCCTGTTTCAGACTTTTGGTCCTCATCTGTACATGGCAAGGATTGATATGGCTGTATGATATAGGGCTTGGACCAGTACAACAGAGTAACCAAGCAGCTAGTGTTGGGCGAACAGTGTTCGCCACTGTTCGGGTTCTGCAGAACATCACCCTGTTTGGGTGATGTTCGGGTTCGGCCGAACACCTGATGGTGTTCGTCCAAACTGTTCGGCCATATGGCCGAACTAAGAGCGCATGGCCGAACGTTACCCGAACGTTCGGCTAGCGCTGTGATTGGCCGAACGGGTCACGTGTAGTGTTGGGCGAACATCTAGATGTTCGGGTTCGGGCCGAACATGGCCGAACTCCGAACATAATGGAAGTCAATGGGGACCCGAACTTTCGTGCTTTGTAAAGCCTCCTTATATGCTACATACCCCAAATTTACAGGGTATGTGCACCTTGGGAGTGGGTACAAGAAGAAAAAAAAATTAGCAAAAAGAGCTTATAGTTTTTGAGAAAATCGATTTTAAAGTTTCAAAGGGAAAACTGTCTTTTAAATGCGGGAAATGTCTGTTTTCTTTGCACAGGTAACATGCTTTTTGTCGGCATGCAGTCATAAATGTAATACATATAAAAGGTTCCAGGAAAAGGGACCGGTAACGCTAACCCAGCAGCAGCACACATGATGGAACAGGAGGAGGGTGGCGCAGGAGGAGAAGGCCACGCTTTGAGACACAACAACCCAGGCCTTGCATGAGGACAAGAAGCGTGCGGATAGCAATTTGCATTTTGTCGCCATGCAGTCATAAATGTAATACAGATGAGAGGTTCAATAAACAGGGACCGGAAACGCTAACCCATCACAGATGTTCATTGTTCATGTTACTTGGTTGGGGTCCGGGAGTGTTGCGTAGTCGTTTCCAATCCAGGATTGATTCATTTTAATTTGAGTCAGACGGTCTGCATTTTCTGTGGAGAGGCGGATACGCCGCCGATCTGTGACGATGCCTCCGGCAGCACTGAAACAGCGTTCCGACATAACGCTGGCTGCCGGGCAAGCCAGCACCTCTATTGCGTACATTGCCAGTTTGTGCCAGGTGTCTAGCTTCGATACCCAATAGTTGAAGGGTGCAGATGGATTGTTCAACACAGCTACGCCATCTGACATGTAGTCCTTGACCATCTTCTCCAGGCGATCGGTGTTGGAGGTGGATCTGCACGCTTGCTGTTCTGTGTGCTGCTGCATGGGTGTCAGAAAATTTTCCCACTCCAAGGACACTGCCGATACCATTCCCTTTTGGGCACTAGCTGCGGCTTGTGTTGTTTGCTGCCCTCCTGGTCGTCCTGGGTTTGCGGAAGTCAGTCTGTCGGCGTACAACTGGCTAGAGGAGGGGGAGGATGTCAATCTCCTCTCTAAAGTCTCCACAAGGGCCTGCTGGTATTCTTCCATTTTGACCTGTCTGGCTCTTTCTTCAAGCAGTTTTGGAACATTGTGTTTGTACCGTGGATCCAGAAGGGTATAAACCCAGTAATTGGTGTTGTCCAGAATGCGCACAATGCGTGGGTCGCGTTCAATGCAGTCCTAGGCCGAAGAGGTCATAGCCTAGGGTCACAAAACCTGTTTATTGGGCAATTTCAATGGTGGCGAGTCTGACGTACATAAATCGCAGCAATGGCCGTTAGCAACGTCTGAATCTCACGAAATGTCTCATGCAGGTAGAAGACATATTGTTAGACTTGGGCTCCAAAGATGGGTTCCCTACATCTCTGCAAACCAGAGTTACAGGGCTCTAAATTTGGTAAAATCACCCATAGGCTTTCATTGGGCCTCCTATTTACAGTTCCAAAATCTCACATCTTTTCAAAGGGCAATTACTCAGCAGTGGCAAATTTTCTAGCATTGTAGGGACCCTTAGAGGGAACATGACTGGTGAGTTTCGGGCCCCTAGGCCAAAGAGGTCATAGCCTAGGGTCACAAAAACCTGTTTATTTGGGCTATTTCAATGGTAGTGATGGTGACGTACATAAATCGCAGCAATGGCCGTTAGCAAAGTCTGAATCTCACGAAATGTCTCATGCAGGTAGAAGACATATTGTTAGACTTGGATTCCAAAGATGGGGTCCCTACATCTCTGCAAACCAGAGTTACAGGGGTCCAAAATTGGTAAAATCCCCCATAGGATTTCATTGCCTCCCTATTTCACTTTCCAAAATCTCACATCTTTTCAAAGGGCAATGGCTCAGCAGTACCAAATTTTCTAGCATTGTAGGGACCCTTAGGGGGAACATGACTGGTGAGTTTCGGGCCCCTAGGCCGAAGAGGTCATAGCCTAGGGTCACAAAAACCTGTTTATTTGGGCTATTTCAATGGTAGTGATGGTGACGTACATAAATCGCAGCAATGGCCGTTAGCAAAGTCTGAATCTCACGAAATGTCTCATGCAGGTAGAAGACATATTGTTAGACTTGAATTCCAAAGATGGGGTCCCTACATCTCTGCAAACCAGAGTTACAGGGGTCCAAAATTGGTAAAATCCCCCATAGGATTTCATTGCCTCCCTATTTCACTTTCCAAAATCTCACATCTTTTCAAAGGGCAATGGCTCAGCAGTACCAAATTTTCTAGCATTGTAGGGAACCTTAGGGGGAACATGACTGGTGAGTTTCGGGCCCCTAGGCCAAAGAGGTCATAGCCTAGGGTCACAAAAACCTGTTTATTTGGGCTATTTCAATGGTAGTGATGGTGGCGTACATAAATCTCAGCCATGGCCGTTAGCAACGTCTGAATCTCACGAAATGTCTCATGCAGGTAGAAGACATATTGTTAGACTTGGATTCCAAAGATGGGGTCCCTACATCTCTGCAAACCAGAGTTACAGGGGTCCAAAATTGGTAAAATCCCCCATAGGATTTCATTGCCTCCCTATTTCACTTTCAAAAATCTCACATCTTTTCAAAGGGCAATGGCTCAGCAGTACCAAATTTTCTAGCATTGTAGGGAACCTTAGGGGGAACATGACTGGTGAGTTTCGGGCCCCTAGGCCAAAGAGGTCATAGCCTAGGGTCACAAAAACCTGTTTATTTGGGCTATTTCAATGGTAGTGATGGTGGCGTACATAAATCTCAGCCATGGCCGTTAGCAACGTCTGAATCTCACGAAATGTCTCATGCAGGTAGAAGACATATTGTTAGACTTGGATTCCAAAGATGGGGTCCCTACATCTCTGCAAACCAGAGTTACAGGGGTCCAAAATTGGTAAAATCCCCCATAGGATTTCATTGCTTCCCTATTTCACTTTCAAAAATCTCACATCTTTTCAAAGGGCAATGGCTCAGCAGTACCAAATTTTCTAGCATTGTAGGGACCCTTAGGGGGAACATGACTGGTGAGTTTCGGGCCCCTAGGCCGAAGAGGTCATAGCCCAGGGTCACAAAAACCTGTTTATTTGGGCTATTTCAATGGTAGTGATGGTGGCGTACATAAATCTCAGCCATGGCCGTTAGCAACGTCTGAATCTCACGAAATGTCTCATGCAGGTAGAAGACATATTGTTAGACTTGGATTCCAAAGATGGGGTCCCTACATCTCTGCAAACCAGAGTTACAGGGGTCCAAAATTGGTAAAATCCCCCATAGGCTTTCATTGGGCCTCCTATTTACAGTTCCAAAATCTCACATCTTTTCAAAGGGCAATTACTCAGCAGTGGCAAATTTTCTAGCATTGTAGGGACCCTTAGGGGGAACATGACTGGTGAGTTTCGGGCCCCTAGACCAAAGAGGTCATAGTCTAGGGTCACAAAAACCTGTTTATTTGGGCTATTTCAATGGTAGTGATGGTGACGTACATAAATCGCAGCAATGGCCGTTAGCAAAGTCTGAATCTCACGAAATGTCTCATGCAGGTAGAAGACATATTGTTAGACTTGGATTCCAAAGATGGGGTCCCTACATCTCTGCAAACCAGAGTTACAGGGGTCCAAAATTGGTAAAATCCCCCATAGGATTTCATTGCCTCCCTATTTCACTTTCCAAAATCTCACATCTTTTCAAAGGGCAATGGCTCAGCAGTACCAAATTTTCTAGCATTGTAGGGACCCTTAGGGGGAACATGACTGGTGAGTTTCGGGCCCCTAGGCCGAAGAGGTCATAGCCTAGGGTCACAAAAACCTGTTTATTTGGGCTATTTGAATGGTAGTGATGGTGACGTACATAAATCGCAGCAATGGTCGTTAGCAAAGTCTGAATCTCACGAAATGTCTCATGCAGTTAGAAGACATATTGTTAGACTTGGATTCTGAGCCATTGCCCTTTGAAAAGATGTGAGATTTTGGAAAGTGAAATAGGGAGGCAATGAAATCCTATGGGGGATTTTACCAATTTTGGACCCCTGTAACTCTGGTTTGCAGAGATGTAGGGACCCCATCTTTGGAATCCAAGTCTAACAATATGTCTTCTACCTGCATGAGACATTTCGTGAGATTCAGACTTTGCTAACGGCCATTGCTGCGATTTATGTACGTCACCATCACTACCATTGAAATAGCCCAAATAAACAGGTTTTTGTGACCCTAGGCTATGACCTCTTTGGCCTAGGGGCCCGAAACTCACCAGTCATGTTCCCCCTAAGGGTCCCTACAATGCTAGAAAATTTGCCACTGCTAAGTAATTGCCCTTTGAAAAGATGTGAGATTTTGGAACTGTAAATAGGAGGCCCAATGAAAGCCTATGGGGGATTTTACCAAATTTGGAGCCCTGTAACTCTGGTTTGCAGAGATGTAGGGAACCCATCTTTGGAGCCCAAGTCTAACAATATGTCTTCTACCTGCATGAGACATTTCGTGAGATTCAGACGTTGCTAACGGCCATTGCTGCGATTTATGTACGTCAGACTCGCCAGTCGCCACCATTGAAATTGCCCAAATAAACAGGTTTTGTGA
The DNA here is from genome assembly GCF_040937935.1 of Hyperolius riggenbachi. NCBI lineage: Eukaryota > Metazoa > Chordata > Amphibia > Anura > Hyperoliidae > Hyperolius > Hyperolius riggenbachi. Next base: position 118,796,337 of record NC_090648.1, on the reverse strand, counting down.
CCCTAGGCTATGACCTCTTCGGCCTAGGACTGCATTGAATGCGACCCACGCATTGTGCGCATTCTGGACAACACCAATTACTGGGTTTATACCCTTCTGGATCCACGGTACAAACACAATGTTCCAAAACTGCTTGAAGAAAGAGCCAGACAGGTCAAAATGGAAGAATACCAGCAGGCCCTTGTGGAGACTTTAGAGAGGAGATTGACATCCTCCCCCTCCTCTAGCCAGTTGTACGCCGACAGACTGACTTCCGCAAACCCAGGACGACCAGGAGGGCAGCAAACAACATAAGCCGCAGCTAGTGCCCAAAAGGGAATGGTATCGGCAGTGTCCTTGGAGTGGGAACATTTTCTGACACCCATGCAGCAGCACACAGAACAGCAAGCGTGCAGATCCACCTCCAACACCGATCGCCTGGAGAAGATGGTCAAGGACTACATGTCAGATGGCGTAGCTGTGTTGAACAATCCATCTGCACCCTTCAACTATTGGGTATCGAAGCTAGACACCTGGCACAAACTGGCAATGTACGCAATAGAGGTGCTGGCTTGCCCGGCAGCCAGCGTTATGTCGGAACGCTGTTTCAGTGCTGCCGGAGGCATCGTCACAGATCGGCGGCGTATCCGCCTCTCCACAGAAAATGCAGACCGTCTGACTCAAATTAAAATGAATCAATCCTGGATTGGAAACGACTACGCAACACTCCCGGACCCCAACCAAGTAACATGAACAATGAACATCTGTGATGGGTTAGCGTTTCCGGTCCCTGTTTATTGAACCTCTCATCTGTATTACATTTATGACTGCATGGCGACAAAATGCAAATTGCTATCCGCACGCTTCTTGTCCTCATGCAAGGCCTGGGTTGTTGTGTCTCAAAGCGTGGCCTTCTCCTCCTGCGCCACCCTCCTCCTGTTCCATCACGTGTGCTGCTGCTGGGTTAGCGTTACCGGTCCCTTTTCCTGGAACCTCTTATATGTATTACATTTATGACTGCATGCCGACAAAAAGCATGTTACCTGTGCAAAGAAAACAGACATTTCCCGCATTTAAAAGACAGTTTTCCCTTTGAAACTTTAAAATCGATTTTCTCAAAAACTATAAGCTCTTTTTGCTAAATTTTTTTTTCCTCTTGTACCCACTCCCAAGGTGCACATACCCTGTAAATTTGGGGTATGTAGCATGTAAGGAGGCTTCACAAAGCACAAAAGTTCGGGTCCCCATTGACTTCCATTATGTTCGGAGTTCGGGTCGAACACCCGAACATCGCGGCCATGTTCGGCCTGTTCGGCCCGAACCCGAACATCTAGATGTTCGCCCAACACTACAAGCAGCTCAGGGCGACCCAAACCACTCGGAATGTATAGGGAGATAAAAGGGACCAAAAGGACCTTCTACTAAAAAAATCAAAGCTTGGTGTAATTTGGCTTTTTAAAACAGAAGAAAATCTGCAATAATTCAGCTATAAGTGAACATTTGTGGTTACCCACAATGCACCGCTACTAAATATGCAAAATATTCCTTTTCACCCTTGGTAAGTCAAGCAAGCCTATGGGCCTGATTCACAAAGCGGTGCAAACTGTTTAGCACGGGTGTGCTATACAGTTAGCGTGCAAAGTGCCGCAATTTGCGCGATCGCGGTCTTTTGCGCACGCACTTTGCCACAAATCGCGGCACTTTACGCGCGCAAAGGTCCGCGAATGGCACTTCACATGCTAACTGTTTAGCACACCCGTGCTAAACAGTTTGCACCACTTTGTGAATCAGGCCCTATAGCTTTAAATTTTACACAGTCATATCAAACCCACATGTGACAGCCTATTTCAGACTTTTGGTCTTCTTCAGTACATAGCAGGGATTGATATGGCTGTATGATATAGGGCTTGAACCAGTACAACAGAGTAACCAAGCAGCTCAGGGTGACCCAAACTACTAAGAATGTATAGGAGTATAAAAGAGACCAAAAAGCCCTCCTACTAAAAAAAAGCAAAGCTTGGTGTAATTTTCCTTCTTAAAACAGAAGCAAATCTGCAATAATTCAGCTATAAGTGAACATTTGTGGTTACCCACAATGCACTGCTACTGAATATGCAAATTATCCCTCTTTGCCCTTGGTTTGATATGACACTATTTCTTCTTCTTGCTTGGACCAGCCCCTTCTTCTTGCTTGGACCGGCCCTGGGGGCAGGGCGCTACTTCTTCTTCTTGCTTGAAGGTTGAGGCACTTAGTCTATTATATATATACAGGATCTTCTCAAAAAATTAGCATATTGTGATAAAGTTCATTATTTTCTGTAATGTACTGATAAACATTAGACTTTCATATATTTTAGATTCAAATACACATAACTGAAGTAGTTCAAGCCTTTTATTGTTTTAATATTGATGATTTTGGCATACAGCTCATGAAAACCCAAATTTCCTATCTCAAAAAATTAGCATATTTCATCCGACCAATAAAAGAAAAGTGTTTTTAAAACAAAAAAAGTCAACCTTCAAATAATTATGTTCAGTTATGCACTCAATACTTTGTTGGGAATCCTTTTGCAGAAATGACTGCTTCAATGCGGCGTGGCATGGAGGCGATCAGCCTGGGGCACTGCTCAGGTGTTATGGAGGCCCAGGAGGCTTCAATAGCGGCCTTAAGCTCATCCAGAGTGTTGGGTCTTGCGTCTCTCAACTTTCTCTTCACAATATCCCACAGAATCTCTATGGGGTTCAGGCCCGGAGAGTTGGCAGGCCAATTGAGCACAGTAATACCATGGTCAGTAAACCATTTACCAGTGGTTTTGGCAATGTGAGCAGGTGCCAGGTCGTGCTGAAAAATGAAATCTTCATCTCTATAAAACTTTTCAGCAGATGGAAGCATGAAGTGCTCCAAAATCTCCTGACAGTTAGCTGCATTGACCCTGCCCTTGATAAAACACAGTGGACCAACACCAGCAGCTGACATGGCACCCCAGACCATCACTGACTGTGGGTACTTGACACTGTACTTCAGGCATTTTGGCATTTCCCTCTCCCCAGTCTTCCTCTAGACTCTGGCACCTTGATTTCCGAATGACATGTAAAAGTTGCTTTCATCCGAAAAAAGTACTTTGGACCACTGAGCAACAGTCCAGTGCTGCTTCTCTGTAGCCCAGGTCAGGCGCTTCTGCCGCTGTTTCTGGTTCAAAAGTGGGTTCATGGTTCCATCTGCTGAAAATCTTTATGGAGATGAAGATTTCATTTTTCAGCACGACCTGGCACCTGCTCACAGTGCCAAAACCACTGGTAAATGGTTTACTGACCATGGTATTACTGTGCTCAATTGGCCTGCCAACTCTCCTGACCTGAACCCCATAGAGAATCTGTGGGATATTGTGAAGAGAAAGTTGAGAGACGCAAGACCCAACACTCTGGATGAGCTTAAGGCCGCTATCAAAGCATCCTGGGCCTCCATAACACCTGAGCAGTGCCACAGGCTGATTGCCTCCATGCCACGCCACATTGAAGCAGTCATTTCTGCAAAAGGATTCCCGACCAAGTATTGAGTGCATAACTGAACATAATTATTTGAAGGTTGACTTTTTTTGTTTTAAAAACACTTTTCTTTTATTGGTCGGATGAAATATGCTAATTTTTTGAGATAGGAAATTTGGGTTTTCATGAGCTGTATGCCAAAATCATCAATATTAAAACAATAAAAGGCTTGAACTACTTCCGTTGTGTGTATTTGAATCTAAAATATATGAAAGTCTAATGTTTATCAGTACATTACAGAAAATAATGAACTTTATCACAATATGCTAATTTTTTTAGAAGATCCTGTAGATTGCTTGCAATGCAGGGATATAGACTACTTAATAAACAAAGAGCAGTGGGTAATTGGAATATGATTTTATGGCTGTCAATCACTCTTTAAAAAGGAACTCCAGTGAAAATAATGTAATAAAAAAGTGCTTCATTTTTACAATAATTATGTATAAACGATTTAATCAGTGTTTGCCCATTGTAAAATCTTTTAAATCCCTGATTTATATTCTGACATTTATCACATGGTGACATTTTTACTGCTGGCAGGTGATGTAGCTGCTGTATGCTGTTTTGGCAGTTGGAAACAGCTGTAAACAGCTATTTCCTACAAGGCAACAAGGTTCACAGACAGGAAACTGCCAGAAGTACCACGGTCCTCAGAGCTTCTTGTGGGAGGTGTTTCACCACAATATCAGTCATACAGCGCCCCCTGATGGTCTGTTAGTGAAAAGGAATAGATTTATCATGTTAAAGGGGTTATCAGCTACTGATTGGGATTAAGTTCAATTCTTGGTCGGAGTTTCTCTTTAACCCATTCAGGTTCCGTGGTTTTCACGAGAGAAATGTTCACCTCCCATTCATTAGCCTATAACTTTATCACTACTTATCACAACGAACTGATCTATATCTTGTTTTTTCTGCCACCAATTAGGCTTTCTTTGGGGGGTACATTTTGCTAAGAGCCACTTTACTGTAAACGCATTTTAACAGGAAGAATAAGAAAAAAATGGAAAAATTCATTATTTCTCAGTTTTCAGCCATTATAGTTTTAAAATAATACATGCCTCCATAATTAAAACTCACGTATTGTATATGCCCATATGTCCCGGTTATTACGCCGTTAAAATTATGTCCCTATCACAATGTATGGCGACAATATTTTATTTGGAAATAAAGGTGCATTTTTTTCCATTTTACATCTATCACTATTAACAAGTTTAAAATAAAAAAAAATATAGAAATATTTCATCTTTACATTGATATTTAAAAAGTTTAGACCCTTAGGTAAATATTTACATGTTTTTTTTTTTTATTGTAATGTTTTTTTTTTTATAGTAAACATTTTATTTGGGTAGTTTTGGGAGGGTGGGGGGTAAACAATAGATTTATAATGTAAATGTGTGTTCATTTTAATTTATTTTTATTTCCAGTTGTAGTATTACTTTTTGGCCACAAGATGGCGGCCATGAGTTTGTTTACATGACGTCACTCTAAGCGTAAAATGGCGAACAGCCAGAAAAGGCGCAGCTTCTGAGAGAAGCTGTCGCTTTTTCAGCGGGGGAGAGGAATCAGTGATCGGGCACCATAGCCCGATACATTGATTCCCTGGCTACCGAATCCGCGTCCGGGAGTGCGCGTGCACGCGCGCGATCGGCCACGGGGGCGCGCGGTAGCGCACATGGTTCCTGGACGTAGTTTCTACGTCCAGGAACAAAAATGGGTTAAGGAGGCCCAATGTAAAACTCACACTGGGGCCTATAGCTCCTTAGCTGCACAATGGTTGAAATACATTCACAGGCACAACTGTAGGAGTTACACAAGGCTGTACTGCTGATCTAGAAGATCCTAGTAAGGACGACTCATTACAAATCCCCAAATTAGTTTTTTTTTTCAATTGCACAGAAGGCTGACCTAGTTGTATGTATTATTCATAGAGCCTATTTAACAATGCCTCAGGTGTGTAAGTTTAATATGTATGATGGTGACACATGTACCTTTGTTCCTTCAATGCCATCAAATACAAGAGTCCTGGAGGTCCATGGTTATGACATTTCTGTATGCCAGGATGTGGGCTCCCAACTACTTCTAAGCATTAAAACCAGAGCTTAGCTTCCCTTTTCTTTAATACATATACACATTTACATTAGTAATACTGTGTTTAGCAAAGCTGCATTAATTGAAAATGCACATTTTTTTTAGTTGCATATTTGTTGCAATTTATTGTTTAAAATACCTGCCTGCCAGTACATTGACTACCATGGAAAAAAAACCCTCTTTTCTAGGCGAGGAAATTAGGTGCTAAAGGACACCTGACACCTGACCCGCAGCAAAGCTATTTAAGGTAAGCACAAAGGTATGTTCATTCTGGATCCACATACTTCTGTGTGTTGTCAATTTCTTCTCCTCTTGCTTGAGCAGGATCATCCACAAGGCAACCAAGGCAGGTGCTTGGGGCCTAGTGGGTGTCAGGGGACCCAACAATCACTTTTTCTGACCCGTCTCCCATCTCATATTACCAAAAGTACCATTAGGGGTACTTTCCTAGGGTCCAATTTCATCTTAATCCATCTCTTCCTCTTGCCCATTGTAAAATGTTTCCTCACTGTGACTTTTATCCTGAAATTTATCACAGGGCAGCGGCATCTTTAGTCCTGTCAGGTGACCTCTACAGAATGTTTGTTAACTGAGAGTTTTAAAGCCAGTAAGAATATACAATGGAATATGTTGGTGCTTTATATATAAATAAGAATAAGAATATCTAGTCTCCCAAAATGTTCGGTCTAGACTAAGTATCATCAGGAGAAAGATGTTATATATCAATATATAGATATAAGAAGTATTTCTGATGCTCAAACCAGGATAATTGCTGAAAATGGGGGTATCCTGAATAACCAATCTGCATTCTATTAAATGTCTCCACAGTGCCTCTTTAAAGGACAACCGAGGCGACATGTGACATGATGAGATAGACATGGGTATGTAAAGTGCCAAGTACACAAATAACTCTGCTGTGTTCCTTTTTTACTTTCTCTGTCTGAAAGAGTAATAAATCAGGTATGCAAATGACAGTTTCTGTCTGAGTCTGGACCGGGTCGGGACTGGGTCGGACTGGGTCAGACTATAGCATAACCCTCACTGATTAGTAATTACAGCCATAAAATACTTCCCTGACAGTAAATGGCTTCTGACAGCAGGGAAGAGATAAAAAGGGTCAATAATTCTTAGAGTTGAGCTCTAGCACACTTCAAAGAAGGTGTCATTGAGCAGAGACAATGAAACTGTAAAAACTTAAAAACTAGATTTAAATATAAAACTGTGGGATATCTAAAAAAAAAAGTCATTTTTAGGAGAAGAAGGATGGATGCAATTGTTTTTAACAACAGTTTATTTTCACCTCGGATGTCCTTTAAGTAGTGGATGGGTACAGATCCTTCTACTTTGAATGGGGAAAAATACATACAGTGGTGTGAAAAACTGAGGTTTTTTTCCTCACTAAATAATAAAAAAAACATCATTTAAAACTGCATTTTGTGTTCAATTATGTTATCTTTGACTAATAGTTAACGGTTTTTGATGAGCAGAAACATTTAAGTGTGACAAACATGCAAAAGACTAAGAAATCAGGAAGGAGGCAAATAGTTTTTCACACCACTGTATACTACGCATCCATATACAAAATTGTCATATAAGCACAGAAATAGCCAACATGCATAGATTTGAAGCAGATGGGATAATTCTGCATCATACATAAATAGAAGCTAAAAAAAGAGGGATTCCCTTCCAGTGCGTATGGTTATTGCCACCAGATGCTGCCATTTAGTTTTTCCTGTTCTTTATCTTTTGGATAGAGGAGGACTACACCATTTTAAAGGGAAGGTCCAAGCAAAAAAAAAAAAAATGAGTTTCACTTACCTGGGGCTTCTACCAGCCCCATGCAGCCATCCTGTGCCCTCGTAGTCACTCACTGCTGCTCCAGCCCCTTGCTGGCAGCTTGCCGACCTCGGAGGTCAGGGCCACATTGCATACATTTTTACGCATTCCAGCTAGTGCAGGAACAAAAATTTACGCGTTGCACCACTAACGCGTAAAAATGTATGTGTTAATGTTCCTGCACTAGCAGGAATGTGTAAAAATGTACGCAATTCGGCCCTGACCTCCGAGGTCAGAAAGCTGCCAGCGGGGGACTGGAGCAGCAGTGAGTGACTACGAGGGCACAGGATGGCTGCATGGGGCTGGTAGAAGCCCCAGGTAAGTGAAACTCATTTTTTTTTTTTTGCTTGGACCTTCCCTTTAACAACATCATATGTAAAATAGGTCATTCATTTGAGCAAATAATTGGGTGGAGTTACTATATGTGATGTATTAGCACGTTATGTGTCATATGTAAATTTATAATTATGCATAACAGAACACTTAATGTGCAGTTCATTTGTATTAACTTAAAACTGTACTTAAAGAGGAACTGTAACCAAGGATTGCACTTCAGCCCAATCAGTAGTTTCTACCTCTTTTCCCATGAGAAATCTTAACCATCATTTGGGGGGTGGGGTGGGGGAGGTCTATATGAATGATATTGTGGTGAAATCCCTCCCACATTGTGATGTCATGACTATGGTCCTGACAGTTTCCAGTTTGTGAGCCTTGTTGCATTATGGGAAAATGAGCTTTAAGGAGAGTTTCCAAGTGCTAAGCAACCAGTATCTATCTCTGGCCACATGTATATCTATAAAAAAAACAAGCTTTTAGCCTTTAGCATTGTTAGGGAGTGCAGTAACAGATAATGGCAGTTGGTGCTGTCTGTTTTTTTTTCATGTCTGCCAGTAGTTAAAGGGGCACTACAGCAAAAAATTATACAATTTAAAATATGTGCACACATATACAAATAAGAAGTACAATTTTTCCAGAGTAAAATGAGCCATACATTACTTTTCTCCTATGTTGCTGTCACTTACAGTAGGTAGTAGAAATATGACAGACCCCAAAATTTGACCCTCTTAAGCTGGAATTTTTTATTGATTCAAGTATAAGTCTACCCAGTAAAGTTAATGGCTGCACTTGGGGACCAGATGGAATTAATAGCTACACTTGGGGACCGGGAGGGGCTAATGATTGCACTGCATAAGGTATTACAGCCATTAACCTTTATTGGCCCTTAAGTACAGACAATACCCCCACGTACAGCAATGATCCACTCCACTCCTTAGTAAGGACTATGGATCTGTGTCTTTCCCCCTGCCCTTTCATGTTAATTGTTGGGTCCAGGACTTTCAGGCCTGTGTTTTCCTGCCATTTCCTTTATTGTGAAAGTGTCACTTTGTACTGGGTAAATTAGTGCACATGGGAATGTTACTAACAGTACACACATCACTCAGTGTGCTCAGTGTTGCAGCCATTGGTTGGTAATAGATATCTCTAAAACCTTCTCATATCAAAAGTAAGCTATACAAACTAGTGATTTTCCAAACAAAAGGTGACAGTGGGTGGTGGTGGTGGGGTTATAAAGCATGCTTGCTGCTGCTGTGGCTCACTCTGCAAAGGTAAATAGAGAAAGAGGTGAACCCCAACTCCCTCAGCTAAGAGTCAGAAATGTAGGTCTAACTTGTGTACAAGCCACCCCCTATACTTTTATTTAGTGAGTCAGACCTACATTTCTAGACTTACAGTCGAATATATACAGTATGTTTTCTTACCCCTCTCGCTGCAGTGCTCAACATGAAAAATTAGGCTAAAGAGAACTCTGACAAGTTTGTCAGTATGAAAAACTAATGTCAATGTACCAAACCAATCCCTTTGTAATGGAGAACAGATCAATTTTTACAGGATTAGTTTTTGATGAGTTACAGTATGAACCCAGCCTAAGTGTTAAAAGGTTAAAAACATAAGTTTAAAGGGACTCCGAGCAGTGCAGAAACTATGGAAAGATGCATATCATTTTAAATCTCTCTTTCTCCTCTTTCCAATGATATATAAACCGTCGCCCTACGCCTTTTAGTTTTCGCTATTTTCGCGATTGAAATTGCCGCGGCCGCGATTTCAATCGCGGAAATAGAGAAAAGTAAAAGGCGTAGGATGACGATTTAGGTGTCGCCAGAAAGAGGAGAAAGAGAGCTTTAAAATGATATCCATCTTTCCATAGTTACTTGTATTACACAGGACGACACTTTTCCCAGTGTCAGCAGCTCCATTCTGCTGAATGAAGCTGCTGACTTTAGGAAAAAGTCGCCCTGTGTAATACAAGTAACTATGGAAAGATGGATATCATTTTAAAGCTCTCTTTCTCCTCTTTCTGGCGACACCTAAATCGTCATCCTACGCCTTTTACTTTTCTCTATTTTCGCGATTGAAATCGCGGCCGCGGCAATTTCAATCGCGAAAATAGCGAAAACTAAAAGGCGTAGGACGGCGGTTTATATATCATTGGAAAGAGGAGAAAGAGAGATTTAAAATGATATGCATCTTTCCATAGTTTCTGCACTGCTCGGAGTCCCTTTAAGGCTGGGCTCACACTGGGAGTGGATGCACAGCCGCTTGTTACAGCATATCCTGAGTGTATACACTGTGCCCCCTCACAGCGTCAGGTGAGTACATTCACACTACACCGTTGTGCATCCGTCCCTCGGCTGCTGTTTGAGTTCTCCCACTTCTACTCACCTGTCTTTGGTCACCAATCAGGACTTCCACGCATGCTGACACTGCTGCAGGGCTCCGGGACAAGTGCTGGTAGGCTCAGAGCCCTGGCAGAAACAAAGGCTACCATTGGCAATAGCAATGGGATTCTACCTACCTAGCAACGGGGACAATTCTTATATGTCCACCACTTGTAAAACAATGAAAATCCTCACTGGTGCTCCCATTGGTCTTTTTGCCCTGCAATGATAGCCCTGTTTTTGCCGGGACTCCAATAACTTGTCAACAGTGTTGCTTGCAAATTTTCGCCAAAGTCCTTTTCACATCGAAAATGCTATTTTTGATTATGAGAAAATATTTGTGAAAACGCATTGTATTTTTCGCGAAACAGTCAAAAGAAACAAATGTCTCCCTTCAATGCGAAAATTTGCGAACAGCGTAAAATCATTCATTTATAGTGCAAAAAATCACAAAAGTGCGAAAAATCACACATTTATTACAAATTGATTTTCAATGGCATTTTTGCTCAAAAGTTGAATTTAAATCCGAGATGAAAAACTAACTATAACACGTAACTTGTCTATATATCTTATCTAAAGTTTAGATAGTTTACACAACAAATCTAGCTGCAAACAGCTTTAATAAAATATGATTCTTTCTTCTTGTGATACGACAGCAGCCATGTTGTTTGTAAACATTACACAGAGGCAGGCTTATCTGCATCTTGAGCAAAAAAACCATCCTGCTCCTCCCTCCTCCCCTCTGCCTCTGAAATCTCTGGCTAGTAAAACCTCCCCCTCCTCCTGCCCTGACTGAGCTCCCATGAGCCCTTGGTACTGTCTGAAAGTGCCTTGGCTCTCTGAAAACCTGTGGGCGTGGCTTGTTTAGTTTATAGGGAATTACAGTATTTAAAAAACAAAAACAAAAAAGTATTTGGCTTGAGGAATGCCCTATAAACAATAGGAAAGGAACCCAATTATGCAATATGTAAAAGTTCATCTTGGATCCACTTTAACACTCTCCGTTCCCATAGGCTTGCACAGTTTCCATGTGCATCTGCAGCATATGCAAGCTCTGGAAAAATCATGCAGGAAAAGTGCGTACTGCTCCATTAAAAATGCAAGTGTAAATGAATCCTTTTAAAGCAGAACTGTACTGAGAAGAATATGGAGGCTGTCATGTTTATTTCCTTTTAAACAATACCAGTTGCCTGGCAGCCCTGCTGGTCTATTTGGCTGAATAACACCAGAAACAAGCATGTAGCTAAACTTGTCAGATCTGACAATGTCAGAAACACCTAATCTACTGCATGCTTGTTCAGGGTCTATGGCTAAACGTATTAGAGGCAGAGGATCAGCTGAATAACCAGGCAACTGGTATTGCTTGTAAGGAAATAAATATTGCAGCCTCCTCATACCTCTTGCTACAGTTGTCCTTTAAACACAGAATCCACTTACACATACGCTTCTGTCCCACTGGATCGGAGCATTGTTGTGACGAGTTTGAGCGGAGCCTAAAGTTTCATCCATTGCTGGCTCCATTATATTACCTTTTGTGTTAATTTCTGGTCATTTGACCAAAGTTGTTTTTTTTTGTTTGTTTTTTGTTTTTTATGTAATGCAGCTCCCATACAGACACATCTTGTACTGTTTAACCTTTTGTCTGTTCCTTGTACTCATAATTGTTTGTATTTTATGCCCTCTGACTAGTTATCATTGAGGGTTACCCTACATTCTAGCTACAGAGAAACAGACTTTCAAATCCCTGGATCCTTAACCCGCAAGGTGGCCACACACCATACAATTAAAAGAGCCAATTTTTCGCCAATTCGATAATTACGATCGGTCATCCTGAAAAATCAAGAACTTTTCTTTGTTTTCAATCGATATATCTGATCGGATTTCCAGTTTTTTTTAGATTTTTGGAGATTGGACATGTTGGAAATTTCAGACCAACTTTATCAAGAATTGTATGGTGTGTGATGGATTGTCAATTACTTGATGTACAGTTTTCAATTTTTTTCTGAGCTTGCAATTATTTTATTCATGATTGGGGAAAAATTGAACATAGGTGTGTGGTACATTAGTCAGATTTTTGAATTGTTACAATCAGTCTGAAAAATTGCCCATCTCTACTCTTGAATTGAACAGATATTTTTTTTAAAAATGTATGGTGTGTGGCCACATTTACAGTGAGAAAAAGATACAAGGATAAGCAGGATTCGGACTGTACATACACGTTTATCTCATCATTTTACATGTCAGTCCCTTCAGTCACTGTTTAAAGTGAGCAGAATATATGGAGGCTGCCATATGTATTTCCTTTTAAACAATCCTCTGCCTATAATACCCTGAACAAGCATGCAGCAGATAAGGTGTTTCTGACATTATTGTCAGATCTGACAATATTAGCTGCAGGTGTTTCTGGTGTTATTCAGACACCACTGCCGCCAAATAGATCAGCAGGGCTGCCAGGCAACTGGTATTGCCTAAAAGGAAATAACTATGGCAGCCTCCATATTCCTCTCATTACAGTTGACCTTTAACTATCTCTTGACAAGTGTACATAAATTACAAGTTCTTTGTTAATTGTATAAAAGTTGAAATGCTTAGTAATAAATGTAATTTACTATACAGCTTATATTGACGAACACAGTAAAAAAAACGGTATTATTACATTTTACTAAAGGCACGCAAAAATGATACAATGTTGGTTGAACAATCTTATCAAATGTATGTAGTTAAAGGGTAAATTTAGTGAATATCCTTTTTAAATGGATACCTTATGTCTTCCCTCATATTACATAGGAGTGGTAAGATTGGACAATGTAGATTGTATTATTAGTGGGCACCTTTAAAGGAAATCTAAAGTAAAAAAAAAACAGCTTAAAGTGTACCAGAGATGAAGAATACTTACCGTTTTGTACATACCTGGGGCTTCCTCCAGCTCCATGCGCATGGATTGCTCTCACGCCGCCGTCCTCCGTTGCCTGCAGCTCCAGTATCGGGTCCTGTTAGTTCGGCCAGTAGCGGCCAGTCTACGCAAGAGGAAGTGCGCTCTTTACGTATCTCTCCAGCGGCCGCTGGAGAGATACATAGAGAGCGCACTTCCTCTTGCACAGATTGGCCGTGACTGGAGGAATTTACACAACCCGGTACCGGCACCGAGGACGGTGGCGTGGGAGCAATCCATGCACATTGAGCTGGAGGAAGCTCCAGGTATGTATAAAACGGTAAGTATTCTTCATCTCTGGTACACTTTAACTTACCTGGGACTTCTTGCAGCTGTCAGCGCTTTGAGTCCCCAGGGAGAAAAGCACTATAAAAATATTATTATTAACCTGTGCCTGCACAGTCCATCCAAGACCCATCCGTCTAGCAGCAGCGACCCATACAAAGCTGGCCGGCCATGTGGCACACGTATGCACAGAGCGCTTCCGGAAACTATAGTGTGATCAGGGTGCACATGGCTTGGGGCCCAGGCTTGCGCAGTAGTCTTCGATTGGCTATGACCTGCCAGCTTTTAGGGGTCACCGCTGCTGAATGGAGGGTCGCAAAAGGATGGAACGGGCACAGAATGACTGCAGGGGGCTGCAAGAAGCCCCAGGTAAGTTAAACTGCTTTTTTTCACTTAAAGTGAACCTTAAGTGAGAAAAAAAAATTGAGTTTTACTCACCTGGGGCTTACCTCAGCCCCCTGCAGCTGTCCGATGCCCACGACGAGTCGCTCTGATGCTCCGGGTCCCGCTGGCGGCCACTTCCGGTTTCGCCGTCAGGACCCGTCAGGCTGGGGCACGCGGCTGATTCTACGTGTTCCCAGCCTAAATAGCACCCCTATGCGGCCATATGTCCGCATAGGGGTGCCTATGCGGACATATGGCCGCATAGGGGTGCTATTTAGGCTGGGAACACGTAGAATCAGCCGCGTGCCCCAGCCTGACGGGTCCTGACGGCGAAACCGGAAGTGGCCGCCAGCGGGACCCGGAGCATCAGAGCGACTCGTCGTGGGCATCGGACAGCTGCAGGGGGCTGAGGTAAGCCCCAGGTGAGTAAAACTCAATTTTTTTTCCTCACTTAAGTGCCTCTTTAAAGCCAATGGGAATCAAATTAAAAAAAACAAAAAAAAAACACATGGACGTGTTCAAAATGATAATAGCATTTACCTCACTGTATTTTCGCCGCTCCCCCGCCCCTGGATCTGTTTATTTTTCCCCAGCACCGATGCCCATGTTATCTAAGATGGCTGCTGACCTTTGCCTTTCTCTTCTGGGTCAGCAGCCTCTTCCTTTTTGTTAGCGCTGGTAAAGCCATGCGAGAAGCAGTGAGTGGCCATGAAATATTGCATAGTTCTACTCATACCTTTTTTCCTGAGCTCATACCTTTTCCCCAAATAGAACTATGTGTCCTCTCCACTGCTGACAGCGCTGCCTGTGTTGTGCAGCGTTACTATGCTCGCTCTGTCAGTGAGACCAGGGAGCTGCGCGTCATTGGGAGGGCAGCTCAGAGGGGTGGGGAAAGGGGAGGTTGATGGGCATGCATGACGGAGGAGAGGCAGAGCAGTGGAAATAAGCTCTGCCTCCTCCCAACAGGATTATATTGGACCAAACTGGTCAAATATGTATAAATGAGATTTCGGGTGCCAGGCTGCAGTAATTTATATGAAAAGGGGACTGAGGAGCACAGCGGAGAAATAGATAATTGATAAGCTATTGAAAAAAAATAAATAAAAAAAAAAAAGGTTCCCATTCACTTTAAAACCTTTAAAAGACATGGTTCCCACAAAAGCAATTTATAGTCAGCCTTTCAGGTGATCAATATTTCATCTCATTCTCCTGATCATAAATTGAGAAGCTGGAAAGATCAAACCAAAGTATACATGTGTGTACTATGGCTCCACCATGTTACCTTTTTTTTGTGTCCATACATTTCTGTCAGGTTTTGACATATATCGACTGGTCATTTGTACAAGCATATGCAGCTGAACCAATCAGTATTTACAGTCACATCCAAATTTTTAACAACTAAGAAATCAATAAGATCTTGGTTGCTTCCGACCAGTTGCTAGCATAATTCACTCCCCATGAATGATGGATCCAACCACTATGATTGCTTCAGTAGGGAGTAAATATTGCTTCATGTGCACCAATCCTTAAAGAGTGTCTAAGTTTATGACAGAGCCTGTCAATGATGGATTGTTGCGGGGTTAAATACTGACATCACAGCAGGGTCTGGGTCACAGGTGATGCTCCACCCATCTCTTTCGTTGTGCTGTTACGGCCATGTTTCTAAAGACTGCTGAAGCTCTTTGGGGAAACCTCCACCTCCGTCACAGTGACCCGCATCCAGCTCATCAAATACCAGTTAGGCAGAGGCTGCAAAGCTGGGGGCGGGCCACTGCCACACAGATGGGCATGGGCAGAGCCTTGGTGGCAATTTTGAAAAAAAAATTGGCAGGGCCCATTCTGTGAGGGTGATGTAGTGATAACCTGCCTGGAAGGAGGATGCCAAAACAGGTAAGAATTTAACTCTGCAAACCCCCTTCCCCTTTCCTTCATCATTAGGACAGACCCTGTCATGAGAGCTTTTGTCAGTTTTAGGTTAGATACTCTTTAAAAACATAATTCTTTTATCCTATAGTCTTCTACATTTCTGGCTGTCTGGTGGTGGTCACACGTATACAACAAGTGAAATACTACCAGCAGCAACTTGGAGTTTAAAAAGCTGTTGAGGAAGAATAATTACTTTAATCATAGCCAACCGCAATACATAATGGCAAGGACTGGGGCTGCTGATGTCTGATAACTTGTTAGTCTGTCTGGGAAGTTTCATACGTCTTTCTATAAGTAATGACCACTATGGGATATGACCTTAGCTAAAACAAGTTTTACCTAGTCTGACAATCAAATGCCCCTGTTCATAGAGACATCCAACAAACCAATAAACATGTAGCATAATATGCTCACAATACATAGTGAGGATATTACAAAAAAGTTCAAGAAACTCTTGCAGTCAAACTTTTATCCTTTATCAAATCTTCAGATGAATAATATTCTTTGATGAACATTTAATTATTCCCTTTTCATAGTAAAAAGGTACAGCAGATACGGGACCCAATCCAATTCACGTTTTCTCGTAGGAGATATTTTTTCATGTTCTGTTTAACTTCAACTTTTGCACTCTGCAAAAGTACTAAAACGTAGGTGAAAAAGTACTATAAAAATTATTCTGAGTACCATATGTTCTTGCTTGCTGGTAGCTTAAAAGTAATTTTATTTATAACGTGGAAATTTCACTTAGGAAGAAACTGAATTGGATTGGGCCCACGGTGTCTACACACGTCCTGGGTGTGGACTGGAGATGTCCATTCTCTTGCATGGTCTGTCTGGATGGCTACATCACTTACCTGGCTTCATTTTGTCCCAGTTGCTTTTGGCATAATTTATGGAGCTGATTCATTACTCATAGTATTTGGTTCATTACATTTCAACTGTTAATTGAGGCCTGTGGAAGAGCACTTTTGCTCAAAACAAGTGGGTGTTGTTGCCTTTGTTTTCTCCAATGAGATAACTTCATATCTTATCTAAAACAGTTTTTAATTTTTTTTAGCAATTGAAAAAGTACTAAATTCTCTTGCTTACTTGGGTTCTAAAAGTATTTATTTGATACGGTTTGAAAATATCTACTTGGAGAAAAGGTTACGGGATATGGCCCATTCTATTTTTATATAAAAAATAGAATTCTATTTTATACAGTTACTCCCAATTTTTACATATTTGTATAATATAGTCTCCACACAGCAGAACACCATAGGTATCATGTTTTTCATTCTTTTTATTGATAAAAACTACACAAAAGCTATAACTGATCATAATAGTATTAAAAAAAAACAATTTATACTTTCTTTTGTGATTTGAAACTGTCAATAAAATCCAAATAAACCTGGGAATTATATTCCTTCTATCTGAATGAAGGAGCCAGAAGGAGCCTTCCCACCACTTTGTTCTGTAGATCTTTCATAACTGTAACCTGCGACCGTGACTCTGACTGAGGCTGGTCTTCCCAAACACTGCCCCCTTGTGGCTGGCAGTCTGATAAAAAGCCAAACTTCTGTTATGGGAAAAACAGGAAAGAAACACAGTTCAAAAAGATCCACTGGGTTATTCAACATGAAACAATAAGCATTCCCTACCCCAGAAATCCCCACAGTCTCCCCTGTTTGGTTCATCTGTATTGGAACCATGCAACGTGTAGAAAATAGGAAACCAAATGTACAAGCAGATTAAACTTCTTTATGCAGCTGGAGTGGATCCAAGACTGGTTAAAAAATCCCTTAGGTGGATCCAGCTTTATAATTTTACTTTATTATTTTATTTCTTTTTATACACCAGAGGGGTTTGCATAATCCTTTAAAGCCAAGATAAACCCCTCGTTGTTCCCATATTATTGTTATAAGTTCCATGGCCCTGTTGGCTGAAATGGGTCCCGTGCTCAAGCTTCTAGTTTTGCGTGTTTTTTTTATTGTATTATGTAGCTGTTTTTATTATGAGAGCACGTTACATTTACAGGGTACTCCCAACAAGTATGATTTGTATATGTCCTCAATGCTTTTCTTCCAAGCGTCACAATCCAAGACTCCGTGGGTTATTGGTTTGGTATCCTCTCAATGTATATGGCAGGTGCTGCTGAGCGAGCTATTGTTGAAATGTAGCTCTGGTCCCTACTAAGCTCTAGGTTGGTGGTCTCTCTTTGCTCGCATGGTGTCCCATCATAGCCCTTATTTACAAGGAGGGTTTTGTGGGTCTGACAATATCCGACCATTGGCTGGTCATACGTCGTAAAGTATGGTGGAGTCTTCATGTGCCGTGGAACCTGTACAGAGACAAAACCAGAGCAAACTTAGATGTCATCTGGTATAATGTGAAACCCTTTTGTATTTCCTAGATAAAGCATATTATTTGTAGGTAAATAAAATAGGTTATTTCCTTTGTTTCTCATTCAATATGACTCCTTGCCAGCCTCTGCATTGATGCAGAAGCTGGGATGTTCCATTAACCTCCTTGGCAGTTATTACGAGTCAGGTTCATGGTGGAAAAAAACTAGCCAAGAGTGATAACCCCGGACATGACTCGTAGTAGCCGTGGGAAGCCTTGTGTAGAGCATGGCGCGCAGTGGGTGTTTTCACTCACCACCACGATGATCCAGATGCCGGCAGCCATTCTCCTTCCTGTCCTCGGAGTCTCTGTATCCCTCAGGTGAGATCACCGTTTTTTGTTGATCTCACTGCAGGGTTATAGTGCCACTCAGAGGACAGAGGGAGAATTGCAACGCTGGATCTCAGAGAGGTGAGTAAATGCTGGGGCTGCTGCAGGCTCTCTAGCAGCATGATTGTGTCCCCAGTTTTAGGGTGTAAAAGCTTGCAAAAAAATGCCACCGCTTTTAGACCATAAAATCCAGAATCATACCACCAGGGGGGGGGGGGGGGTTAACAGGGGTCAACATAATGCATAGAAGCAGCTTGAACAGAGGAACTGCCAAGGCTCAGAGTTATACATAAGCAGTGCCATGCATTGATACACAATGTACACTTAGGGCCGATACACACTAAAGATCTCAATCGCAAAGTAGTATGATCGCAATTTTCACTACTGCCAACACAAATAAAATAAATTTATAGCAATGCAAAAATAAAAAAGGTTGTCACTGTGGAAAGACTATGGTTTATCAGCACACAAAAACAATAGAAGCATGCTAAAATAATGTTTTATGTTAATCCTTGAAATGTACAGGATCTTCTCAAAAAATTAGCATATTGTGATAAAGTTCATTCTTTTCTGTAATGTACTGATAAACATTAGACTTTCATATATTTTAGATTCAAATACACACAACTGAAGTAGTTCAAGCCTTTTATTGTTTTAATATTGATGATTTTGGCATACATCTCATGAAAACCCAAATTTCCTATCTCAAAAAATTAGCATATTTCATCCGACCAATAAAAGAAAAGTGTTTTTAAAACAAAAAAAAGTCAAGCTTCAAATAATTATGTTCAGTTATGCACTCAATACTTGGTCGGGAATCCTTTTGCAGAAATGACTGCTTCAATGTGGCATGGCATGGAGGCATTCAGCCTGTGGCACTGCTCAGGTGTTATGGAGCCCCAGGATGCTTCGATAGCGGCCTTAAGCTCATCCAGAGTGTTGGGTCTTGCATCTCTCAACTTTCTCTTGACAATATCCCACAGATTCTCTATGGGGTTCAGGTCAGGAGAGCTGGCAGGCCAATTGAGCACAGTAATACCATGGTCAGTAAACCATTTACCAGTGGTTTTGGCACTGTGAGCAGGTGCCAGGTCGTGCTGAAAAATGAAATCTTCATGTCCATAAAGCTTTTCAGCAGATGGAAGCATTAACCCACTTTTGAACCAGAAACAACGGCAGAAGCGCCTGACCTGTGCTACAGAGAAGAAGCACTGGACTGTTGCTCAGTGGTCCAAAGTACTTTTTTCAGATGAAAGCAATTTTTGCATGTCATTCGGAAATTAAGGTGCCAGAGACTGGAGGAAGACTGGGGAGAGGGAAATGCCAAAATGCCTGAAGTCCAGTGTCAAGTACCCACAAATGCTAAAAAGATCTTCTGCAGAAGCAGGGTCAATTCTTCCGATTTTTTTTCAGCCTACAAAATATATAAAGAATTATAGGATAAAACACCTAGAGTAGACAATAGATCTAATTAGCTTTTTAGCATTTGTTGGGAGATTTGTCTCATGAGCTTAATGGGTAAAACACTCTAAAATGTGCACTTTGTTGAGTGAATCATATGGTGCAAAGTATGGAAAATGAATCACCAGAAGACATGGTCAATTTGTGCAGATTTAATGTAAATTGTAAGCAGTTTAACAAGGAACTGTAACCAAGGATTGAAATTCATCCCAATCAGTAGCTGATACCCCCTTTCCCACAATAAATCTTTACCTTTTCTCAAACGGATCATCAGGGGCTCTGTATGGCTGATATTGTGATGAAACCCCTCCCACAGTGTGATGTCAGCACCAGAGTGCTGACATCACACTGTGGGAGCCTTGTTGCATTGTGGGAAATAATAACAGCTGTTTCTAACTGCCAAAAATGTATCATGTCTTTCCAGTTTCCACAGACATCACCTGCCAACAGTAAAGAAGTGCCCATGTGATAAATGTCAGAATGTAAATCAGAGAGAGGAAAGATTTTACAATGGGCAAACATTGACTAAACCATTTATAAATAATTATTGTAAAAATTAAGCACTTTTTTTCATCACATTATTTTCACTAGCGTTCCTCTTTAAAATGTGGAGAGTCAAAATGTGATTGGCTATTGAGGAAGATCAGTTGCTCAACACACAACTGCATTGAACCTCTGTAGCAGCTGTAACCAGTGGCGTAGCAATAGGGGTTGCAGAGGTAGCAACCACATTTGGACCCTTGGGCCAAAGGGGCCCCATGGGGCCCTTCCTCAAACAAAGTATTAGCTGTTTATTGGTCCTGTGGTGGTAATAATCACTTCTATAGATGCTTTGAATAGTAGAAATCATTAACAAACTGTTTCCCATCCCCTTCTTGCACCTCTGACACTGTGGATGACATTGGCAGGATTTGCTGCGCCGTATCAAGTGTTACGTATAGTGTGCTTGGGGGGCCCCACTATAAAACTTGCACCGGGGCCCATAGCTCCATAGCTACGCCACTGGCTGTAACTTGAACCTAGGTAATATGAACAGTCAGTCTCAGAAAATATGTAATTGTGTTTGAATTTGGTATCATATTGGCCATCTCGTGTAACCAATCAGAAATTAGGGCTTCAAAAGAAGGAGGTAAGCCTGTGAAATGCATTCATTTTTTTTCGTCTTCGTTCTTTTGGTTTGTTTTTTTTAACACCCCCCCCCCCCCCCACACACACACACACACACACACACACAAATACAGTAAATAGTATTTTTTTAAAGTATGAATTTTTAGCAATTTTTTTGTGTAAATTTTCTCACTTGTGATAATATCGAAGGATTATTTTTTTTGGGTAATTTTTTTTTTAAACTTTGGAAAATATGCCATATATGTTTGCAAAAATTCTCACCTTCAGGCTAAGTTCACAGTGGGACGTTAAAGTCGCGCGTTAAAACAGCATTTAACGCAGAATAACTCACTGCAATGAAAAATCGATGCCCTGTTCACAGTGCACACGTTGCGTTGGTGTCTAACGCTGCACGTTAAGTAAAAGTACTGCATGCTGTGCGTTATACACGTTATTAGCTGCGTTGGACTGTTTGCACATGCTCAGTAATGACTTGGAAGCATACTTTTCATTGCCTGTATTTCTTACTGTATTTGCTGTATGCGACGGTAACGCTGCTTTGCCACTTTTTGGGCGCGTTGCGTTGTAAGCTTGCGGTGCGACTTTAACGTGGCATCAAAACGCAACGTCCCACTGTGAATCAAGCCTCAAGAAAATCACTTTTAAAAAAACAAAACAAACAAAAAAAAAACTTTAAAGATTTTTTTTATTGGAAGCCAGGGGTAACAGGGCTATATTATAGTCTGCCAGTGTTATCATGCTACTATGCTAGATCAGATCAACAGGCGCTATGTTCCAACAACTGTGCAGTTAATATGATGAATATTATGACACTGTGATGAGTGGGGGGGGGGGGGCGAGATATTCCAAGCCATACAGATTAACTTAATGGTAGCAGATGAAACAGTTCATATAGCACAGCCCAGAGTGACAAGGCTTGAGTTCAGTTCACACAATCACAGGCAGAGTTAATGGGGTGAGTGTTTAATTTCAGGCACAAGCAATGTCTCATTCATTAATGTAATCAAGCGTGTCTTACAGGGCGCACTTTAATTCTGCAGCTTCCAACCACAGAGCTGCAATGGCTGCAGGCTTTAGACTCGCGCTCTATATTAGCTCTGGTTGTGGTCAAGTAATACAAGCCGTTCTGTTATGATTTGCACCCCATACTGCTCTTAACTGAGCTCTGTTACTGCCACAGCGTGCAATTTACATACAAATCACTGGGAACAATTGTCATTTTTTTACATGACCCCTTTGACCTTCTGTGCCTCATCTTGAAAATAATTTCATGGACACAAATGCTGTTGTTCTAAAAAAAACAATCTTCATATTATACATCACACAATTATAATAGTAGTAGTGCCTTTAGATAAGTGCTGAGTTTAGGTCTGGCTCAATTAAAGAAAGCCTGAAAGAGAAAAAAGTTTGACATGATCAAGTGGCAAACCCAGGATTTTCAAGGGGGGGGATTCCTGACAGGTCTCCCTCAGCCACACACATTATAGTATAATAATATTGTAGGACATCATGCTGGGTACACATAATGCAATTTCCAGGATATGACAATTATTTCCTAAATGTCCTACCTGCTCCCGATCAACAACGGGATCGGTCAGGAGCAGTTTGGATACAGATAATAATGAGGACAGCCGACATTGGTAATGAAGGGGAAAGTGAAGCATTCACCCAGCAAGAGCACAGGGCTGTGCTCATACCTGACTCAAGTTCCCCAGAGCTGCTCCATGCTTTGTACACACACTGCTGCTCCATGCTTTGTACACACACTGCTGCTCCATGCTTTGTACACACACTGCTGCTCCATGCTCTGTACACACGCTGCTGCTCCATGATCTGTACACACGCTGCTGCTCCATGCTTTGTACACACACTGCTGCTCCATGCTCTTTACACATGTTGCTGCTCCATGCTCCTTACACACGCTGCTGCTCCATGCTTTGTACACACACTGCTGCTCCATGCTCTTTACACATGCTGCTGCTCCATGCTCTATACACACGCTGTTCCTCCATGCTCTGTACACATGCTGCTGCTCCATCCAAAGTCAACTATAGCAGGTAAAGAAAGGGGGCGGGGCTGTGAGCTGCAGGATGCCTGCAGATATTCTGTTGTCCTAACTTATGCCTGTCTCCAGACACTGCACAGGCCCTGGTCTGAGGGGGGATTCTGGACAGCTTTAACCCCCCCCCCCCCTGAATTTGCTTATGTTAATGAATATGCAGTATAATTGTAGTACGGATAATGAATAGAACAGTACGCGCAAATTTTTATTTTAAGTTGTATAGATTTTTTTTTGTAACATTGTTTCATATTTCCAGTTAACAAACCACACTCTTATTTTAAGCTATAAAACAGAGCAGAGCTAAAGAGCCTTTGAACCTTCCTGCAGTAAAACTCTATCTCAAGCTGTCTCTCACTGTTTCTTGGCTGCTGAAGTGCTTCAGAAAACACCCAAGTTTAGTTGATTAGCTCAGAGCTAATACTTAGCTTTATGGTCAGTGCATTATAAATCATGTCAGTACTCAACATATACTGCAGTCACATTCGTATAGTGACCTGTTGGCCAGACATAACTAGAACTTATATTTCTATTGCATTTACAAAGGACTGCATTATGCAAAGCCAGGGGTATCTGCTGGCATCTGCCAATTCCAGCAATTTTAATTTGCGGTCAGTTCAGTGCGTTTATACATATGACAAGTTTCTATTCTATGTGACAATATCAGCGAAGGAGCTATAACATTGAAGCAATAATGATAATTGAATACCAATAAAAAATTTCAAAACACTTTGCAGCAGTCAAACCCTGTAGTTAGGCTACAACAGAGACAGCATTTACTGAGTTCCTGTCTTTAAACTGAAAATATGTCACGCTAGGTGGACCATCCTGTTCTTATTTGCTGTCATATTCTCTTTACAGTGATCTATTGATACAGAGATCCTGTTTTCTAACTTTCCAACCTGCTATACCCAGCTGTTCAAAGCTCAGGTAGACACAGCCGCTGTGGCTGAGATGGCAATGAGAGATAACAGAACAAATACTGTAAATGTGAAAACGGAAGAATACAGCATTATCGGGCTCCCCCTCCAGGGTGGCAATTTGCTGAAGCCATTTTTCGGAACATTAAATTCTATAAACTTGGAGGTTACCATGAATGCGTCTTGAATCATTGTTCAACAATGCCAACAGCTATTTATCTGGAAGTAATCAAAGACTTTTCTGTAGCAGTACGGACTTGAGTGTCCACACGCCGGATAGTGAGTCAGCCACAGCATGTTTAAGGAATACATTTGTTTTGCTAAGAAGTGCCTACGAAGATCAGAAATGTGATTGTCGCTGTCCATGGTCTGCAACTTCCTGCTGCTTGTGTAAAACATAATGGGTACTCCTGACCACCACTAGAGGGTGCTGTTGAATGTAAATAACTTATTTAGATTGTAAGCACATAAGGGCTGGGCTCTCTCACCCTTTTGTGTCTTTGAATTTGTTATGTATTTTATTCATCATGTAACATTTGTCATTGCAATGACTATGTCTACCGATTCTGTATTTTGCACCAGTGTCTCGATTTGGTGTTTACCCTCGTCTGCATTATTAAGTACCCAGTGTTTGTTTCTTACTTTGTACAGTGCCACAGAATATGTTGACGCTTTATAAATATTTTTTTTTAAAACTTTCTTTTAATTTGTTTTTTTCAATTAATTTTTTTCTCATGATCACATAAGAAACAAGTATACAAAAGTACAAAATATAAAACCGGTTATGATCAATAAAGCTCATCCGTAGCACATTATAGAGCAAATGTTTTTGAAACGCGTTACAAAAGGGAAGCGTGTAAGTAGGTAAGTATAATGCACTTTAATCTAATAGGAAAAAATAATAATAATTTAGCCCAATTCACTTCAAACAGCACTCTTTAGTGTTTGCAAAGAGAAGCTGCTAAACTGCTTTAAAAAGAGCTGCCAACTGTGGGCTTTGCATGTTTTTGAGCTTGTATGTTCTATGGCAGGAATAAAAGGACAACTGAAGAGAGACGTATATGGAGGCTGCTATATTTATTTCCTTTTTAACCATACCACTTTCCTGGCAGCCCTGCTTATCTATCTGGCTGTAGTAGTGTCTGAAGTACACCAGAGTCAAGCATGCGGCTAATATTATAAGCAATAATGTCGGAAACACCTGATCTGCTGCATGCTTGTTCAGGGTCTATGGCTAAAAGTATTAAAGGCAAAGGATCAGCAGGACAGCCAATCAACTGGTATTGCTTAAAATGTTGTAAATATGACAGCCTCTATATCCCTCTCATTTGTCCATTAAATCGTGAGCCCCTCTGAGGGACAGAGGGTCAAGACCATAGTTAAGACTGAAGTACAGAGAAAGAATTTCTCAGGGTCAAGAAGACCATAGTTAAGACTGAAGTACAGAGAAAGAATTTCTCAGGGTCAAGACCATAGTTAAGACTGAAGTACAGAGAAAGAATTTCTCAAACACTTCTCCACTTTTGTCATTTATCTACAATTTTTGCTAATTTTAGTATAAATCAATGGGGTTTGTGTCCACCATTTTTACTCTGGATTACCATTTTGTGGCCTCCGAGGAAGTTGCTGTTAGGCCAGTACAATTATAACCTCACCTTGCTGGATGATTGTGCTGACTGGTGTTATTAAAGTACTGTAAAGTGGTTTTGTGCCCTGCTTGTACTACTTTTGCATACTTCCAAATTGGCCTTACTGCCTCTAAGCATAAAGTTTTTCTTTTCTTTAGCAGAAAGTTTACTGCCTATGCCCCATAGTACAACAAACCCTCTGAACCAGCGATGAAGCACAGGAGGTTAACTCTTCCACCAGAGACTGAAACCGCACATTCAGGGCAGAAATCCAGCTCAGACTCCTGGTGCCCAGAACTATCACCCCAGAAATGAAGTCACTATCCCTACCGGATCACTTTCCCTGATGATAGTGGAAGGCCGAAACCTAGTCGGGAAGGAGAACAGACATCTTCTAAACCTACAGTCTGGTGACAATTAAGCAATTGGCACTTTACTGCATATTGTGCAACAGTGTTGATGCAAAGGGGTCCAGTGTGCATGGACCCATGATGTGAATTTGTTTTTCTTTTAATGGATGTTTAACTGTTTTAATAAAGTGTACCCCCCGTGTTAAAATTAAGCCCTAACTCTAACTCATATGTTTTATGGTGACCACTATTGAGCACTGGGTGTCTGCAGGCTTTGCAGAGTGTGGGATTATCACATACAGTGCTAAGGAAAACTTCTCTTTCTATATCCCAATGGGTGACAATTATAGACCTTGCATTTGTAGCCAGGGTTAGGCAGAAAATCATTTTACAACAACACAGACAGCAGGGACTAGTAAGTACAACAAATGACCTGGGAGCGCGGTTCATATTCATTGTACCTGCATAAGGGCTTGTCATGACTCATGACTTTTAAGATGATCTGTGTTGACTGTGTTAGTTTATTGTTATCATTTGAACTCTAGGTTTTGTCTGTATACATGCAGGGATATTGCTAATATTATCGTGTTTTATTACACATATCATTTAGGGTGGGTCATAGCAGCATTTTCTGGACACTGCAAGTGGAACTAAATGATGGACCGAACAACAGGGGAAGAGCATTACAGGGGAACTGCAATGGAGACAGGAAGTGGAAAGAAGCTAAAACCGGTATTATACAAAAAACAGCATCTCTTTCCAGCTGGTATATATGAAGCATAAGGGAAAAAATGTCTTATGGGATAACATAAAATCTATCCTGTTTATGTTGCTGAAAATTACCAACCCCACGGAGATATGAGGCAATAATTGCCATATGAAATCACTTCTTGCAGATAAACAGATAACAGTGCTATCTATATAAGCCACAATAAAGGGTATACACCTCTTCTCCCCATCCCCCCAAAATGTGAATCCTAAACACTGGGCCCTAGTGATGCACACACATTTTGCATAATCGTATTTGAAATGACAATGCAAAATTATAATGCAAAATCTTGGGGTAAAATCGAAATTAATTTTGTTTGTAAATGTCATCAGGAACTGTAATTTCGCAATTGTGTGTACTTTTAAACATAATTTCCACTGTAGCAGTTAATGTTAACGTTTTAATACGTTAGAATGCCGTTAAATGGTTAAAGAGACTCTGTAACAAAATTTTCAGCCTCATTTCTTCTATCCTATAAGTTCCTATACCTGTTCTAATGTGGTCTGTCTTACTGCAGCCTTTCCTAGTTGCGCAGTGGCTGTATTATCTCTGTTATATAATCTAATCTTCTTTCCTTTGTCAGCTTTGTTGTCAGGAATGTGCTGCTCTGCTGTGATAGGTAGAAGTTATACACACCCTCTCCACGCCCCTTTTAGGCTCTGTATGAGTCACAGACTGAGCTTCTCTCAGCCTATCACATGCTGGTTAGCAGCCATGTTTTTTGTTTGTAAACACTGCCTAAAACTGGAAATTACAAGCCAGGGTTGCAGCAGGGAGTGGCATAAACAGCAAAGAGTGGCCCAGGAGAACATAATGAATAGAATGGCATGCTTTCTATTGTAAGAATTTTAGAGTACAGATTCTCTTTAATACTGAGGGTACCTCTGGCTCCCTAATGCTAAAGGGATTCCCACTGAGTCAGCACCGGTGCTGACTCAGTGGGAATTGCATTTTGATGGTCACTTGGAAGTGCACAGGTGACTTGAGTCTTAGCACGTCGTTTTTTGGATTTTGTTTTTCCACCATTGATGCATGCCATACACAGATTTCCTAATGCTAAGGGGCACCTGTAGCTACCTATGACGGGCAAGGGAAGTAAGGGAGAAGTAACAGCTGGGCCAGCCAGCACACTTGCGTGGCAGTTAGGTGGGGGTTTGTAGGTTCATGGAGGGCAAAGTCTAGGGTGCCAGGACATCGATGCCGATAGTCTCCTGTGATGTAAATCTGGGCCTGGATGCCTATATATAAAAATGGCACTGAAAAATGTGGGCAACGGGTTAAGCTGAAAAACGTCTTACCCTGCCCCTGCAAAAGTCCCAGCGGCATCAATAGTGGCTGGAAAGTGTAATGGTTAAGGGCTCTGACACGGGAGACCAGGGTTCAAATCTTGGCTCTGCCTGTTCAGTAAGCCAGTACCTATTCAGCAGGAGACCCTAGGCAAGTCTCCCTAACACTGCTA
Organism: Hyperolius riggenbachi; assembly: GCF_040937935.1. NCBI lineage: Eukaryota > Metazoa > Chordata > Amphibia > Anura > Hyperoliidae > Hyperolius > Hyperolius riggenbachi. The sequence continues at coordinate 118,768,158 of NC_090648.1, read as the reverse complement.
CTGCCTATAGAGCGCGTCCTAGTGGCTGCAGGCAGCTCTGGTGCTTTGAGTCTGCCAGGAGAAAAGCACGATATAATTGTTTATCTCTGTCTTTTGAATTACTATTTCCCTTCCTGGCCACCATGGACTTAGGGGAAAGAATTAATTCGGCTGCCAGCTACAGCTGGTGGCCAGCTCTGTCTTTTGACGGTGCCCAAAATACTTTCTAAGCACTGCTATATCTGTATTTCACATTACAGCCTATGGCGGGAACAGACGGCGCCCACATTTCCAGTGCCGTTTTGCGCTGTTACGACAGCAGACATATAACAATGAGAATGAACAGTCTTGATGCATAAGTGGTCATTCGCCTTGCTTCACAAGTGCCAGCAGCCAGCAGGTTAACAGAGGGAACATGAGTGACAGAGTGAAAGTGACAGTGCAGCAAGTGAGATGCTGCACAATCTTATCTTGTATGCTGGGTGACACGGACCCCTGACTGTCATGTAGCTGAAGTGCCTTCTCAATTGGATGTGACAGCGAGAAAATGAAAGGTTCGCCATTTTTGTTTTATCATTCCATATATCTGCCTCTAGCAAGGTAATACCAGGTTTGTGTGCTATAAAAAAATAATAATGCAGGTATTTCACATATCTCACTGCAAAGATACTGAAGCTACTACGGTGTAAAAAGCTGGGATATCAAATAACAAAAGTGTTATGTGAATGGACTTCACGGCATTCAAATTCATCTATTCATTGTAATTCTTGCAATGAATAAATACAAGCCTTATATGTAAATCAGACCTAGGCAGTGCGCAGGTGGGGTGGTTCATTTGTCCTACATCATTTCACTGATATAGGTGAGATCATAAGATAAAACAGGAAGTGACACCTGATCACACAGCTGGCATGCAAGTTTCTCATTGGCTGGTTATGACTGTGTGAGCAGGTGTTGCTAGACGGTGCTCGAGTTCAGGAGAAGAACGGCCTGAGGGAAGAAAGAGTTCCTGTGCCTCGTTCTAGTGGAGATGGTTCTGAGGCGGCGACTAGAGGGGAGGAGGTTGAAGTATGGCCTGCCGGGGTGGTTGGGGTTGTTCAGTATCTTTTTTGAACCACCCAATTGAGGTCCGGGGCAAACAAGGTGCTGAATAACCCCATCCACACCAGCAAACACTACTTTAACTGCCTCCCCTCAGGTAACCGCCTCAGAACCATCTCCACAAGACCCACCAGGCACAGGAACTCTTTCTTCCCTCAGGCAGTCTTTTTTCTGAACTCGAGCACCATCTCATGCAAAAGTCCCTAGTTTTCCTTTTCCGCCCCAAGTATCCTCTGCAACCCACCTCTGCACTGTTAACCCCCATCTGCTTATTTGTTATGTCGATATTACATAGTTACATAGTTATTTTGGTTGAAAAAAGACATACGTCCATCGAGTTTAACCAGTACAAAGTACAACTCCAGCCTGCTCCCTCACATATCCCTGTTGATCCAGAGGAAGGCGAAAAACCCCCCACAAGGCATGGTCCAATTAGCCCCAAAAGGGAACAATTCCTTCCTGACTCCAGATGGCAATCAGATAAAATCCCTGGATCAACATCATTAGGCATAACCTAGTAATTGTAGCCATTGATGTCTTTCAATGCAAGGAAAGCATCTAAGCCCCCTTTAAATGCAGGTATAGAGTTTGCCATAACGACTTCCTGTGGCAATGCATTCCACATCTTAATCACTCTTACTGTAAAGAACCCTTTCCTAAATAAATGGCTAAATATATCTGTTGACTGCTCCATTATCTTATGCTGTGTGTACCATAAATAATTCCAAATAAGCGAATAATAAATAATTCCAAATAAGCGAATAATTCCGATTCTGATTCTAAGTTTGTTTTACCATTAAAAATTTCACCTATAGGTATTATTACTTTTTAGTCATATTATCCAACTCAACACTGTTTCCACAGGCCAGTTTCTACAGACCACACAACGATCTCCTAGTCACATAGGGAACCACCGGGCCCCTAAATGTTGCTCTGCAATCCAATGTCAATCAAGGCTCACCCTCATGGGTAATTCCCAATGCAGCATGCCCAATGTACTTACCACGGGGAATTACCCATAAGGTTGCACCTCAGTCGATCAATTGGATTGCTCATTAATGACACAATTAGTCCAGATGATCTGCTGTTGAGGAACCTACAAGCACAAAAATTGTAATAGTGCATTAAACCACACCTGAAAACATGTCACATCCTAAAACACACTTTTTGCATGTGGTCCTATCCCAACTATAACCACAGACCACAGTTGAAAAAAGCTGCCCAGATGGATAACTAGTGATGCAGCAGCTCTCAGTGTTGCTAAGAGTTATGTGTGGACTAATGGGAACCCACCTTCTCTTCAGCACTGACGTCACTAGGCGTGTGTCTAGTGAAAATCCAGCCCTGCATCTTAATTACCAGAGACCCAGCATAGACAACTGGACTGCCAGGAAAGGCATCTGAGGACAGAATCAACAACAAAGCTAACAGAAGTGATTTGTAAGATTTGTAAGCAGGGGTGTAGCAATAGGGGATGCAGAGGTAATGACCGCACCAGGGCCTCTGGACCAGGGGAGCCCAGTAGGGGGCCTCCTTCAACTACTTTATTAGCTCTTTATTGGTGCTAAGCTGCTAATGATCACCTCCATACAGGGGCGTAACAATAGACCCTGCAAGGGATGCCTCCGCAGGGGGACCCAGAAGCCACAGGGGGCCCGTGGGGGGATAAGTTTGAGAGACTGACAGCTAAGGGAATGGAGAGAAAAAAACGTATTCTGCTCTTGCACCATTGTTATATTGACTGCATGTGTCCACAGCACAGATATGGACTCAAACAAACTTTGGAATTTGTACACTGTCCCTGCTCCCTAGGGTATGTAAAAAAACATCTGTCTCTCACTCACTGCTGCAAAGTTCTGATGACTTCATGTACAACCTTACAAACAAAGGAGTCACATTTTGAAAAAAAAAGTTGTAGACTTTCCCTTTTCAGCAATCACTCCGAAAGGATTCCTAGATTCTTATCACACACAGGGTAATAACCTTATGGCTCTGATTACTTTTACAACACAGTGGAGTGTCCGAGTGAAGATTGATATCTGACTGTTGCTGCCTCATTAAGAGCTTGTTGTCTCATACTGTGTCCACAGGAGTCATTCTGTAATAACAGTATCAATCAGTGACATTCTGAATGTTTTGCCAAAGTTACAGTGAATACTATATATTATGTTCAGCATGTCATTGTTGTTCCTCCATATAGCATGTGCTCTCATGTAGTAAAATAATACAGCTGTGTGTGTATGTATGTACTGGGAGCAGAGCTGCAACGAGGGACTTGTCGGCTGCAAGGGGCTGGAGGAAGCCCCTGGTAAGTAGATCTGGGGGTAGCATAGATTGCCTGACGTTTCCTTTAACCTGCTGGGCATTCTGATTATGCGCAGCCGCACAGCTGTGTATGGTTTTTTATACCTAATTTTTTTTAATCATGTAGCTAGCCTAGCGCTAGCTACATGATACCCCCCTCCCTGCCAATTCCCACCCACGCTTCCGATCGCCACCGGCACCTATGCCCGTCAGGAAATCCCGTTCTGAATTGAGGGCTTTCCCCATTGCCATGGCAACGAACAGAATGATGTCATCGATGTCGTGATGTCATAGGGAGTCCCGATCCACCCCTCAGCGCTGCCTGGCACTGATTGGCCAGGCTGCGCAGGGGGTCTGGGGGGGCCCTATTACGCGGCAGGTAGCAGCGGCGATCGGAGAAACATGCAGCTAGCAAAGTGCTATCTGCGTGTTTAAAAAAAAAATATTCAAATCGGCCCAGCAGGGCCTGAGCGGTGGCCTCCGGCGTCTCTGGACGAGCCTAGCTCGTCCAGAATGCTAGGGAGGTTAAGTCTAAGTGTTTTTATCTGCATGGGGAAAACACATTGGTCCCAAAGCAATACAGATATCCCAACGCTGCAACCCAATCTTTAACAGCACCAGGGAGTCAACCAGCAAAGCCCCTTATCCACCATAGGGTTACTTCCACACATAGAACAAAGATGCCGGGTCTCTACCTGGATTTAAGGCCGGCTGGCCAATTTTATTGCAAGTGCCACAGTAGCAGAGTACCCAACCGCCCCGTTTTCGTTGGAATGGTCCCGATTTTGGGGGGCCATCGCGCTGTACCGTGCTGCCCCCCCCCCTCCCTTTGACCCAGCCGCTGGGGAGAGAGGGGGGAAAAAAACGATTGAGCCACCAGCCCAGGGATGCGTATGCGGCATGGATGGCCGCTGCCATTTAATTTCTACCTCCCTCCTAATGTGCCCCCAGTGTCCCCTTCCCCCCCTGCAGAGTAAAAAATGCACAGCGGAGCAGGCTGTAACTCTTACCATTGCCTCTCCGTTGCGTACTGGGATCCCATCTGGTCTTCTCGGCTTCCGGCTTCCTGTGACATCACAGGAAGCCGGGAAGACCAGATGAGATCCCGGCACGGAGAGGCAATGGTAAAAGTTACAGCCTGCTCCGCTGCACATTTTTTACTCTGCGGGGGGGGAGGGGACACTGGGGGCACATTAGGAGGGAGGGAGAAATTAAATGGCGGCAGCCATCCATGCCGCATACGCATCCCCGGGCTGGTGCCTTGATTGTTTTTTTTCCCCCCTCTCTGCCCACCCACGGCCACCCTCACCCTCCTCCCCATCCACTGGCACCCTCACGCTCCTCCCTTTCGGGAGTAATTCATTTTATTAATTAAAAATATTTATTTTAAAAAATTTGGTGGGCGTGACTAGGGGGGTTGGGGGTGTGGCCAGGGGTGTGGTCTAAGTGTCCCGCTTTCAATACTTCAAATGTTGGGAGGTATGCAGTAGCAGAACACAACGTTTCGACCGCAGTGGTCTTTCTCAACTGCGGTCGAAACGTTGTGCTCTGCACTGTGGCACTTGCAATAAAATTAACCAGCCGGCCTTAAACCCAGGTAGAGACCCAGCATCTTTGTTCTATGTGTGAAAACACATTGGTCCTCAGTTTTCCTGTGCAGAAAACGAGGGGGGTAGGAGGGCCCCATCCAAAGTTTCGCAGGGGGGGCCCAGTGATGTCTAGTCAGAGCTGGGACAAGGTCCTCCAGCACCCAAGGCTGAGACACCAAAGTGCGCCCCTCCATCCCTGCCACCCCAGCCGTCACACACTGATTGCTATTAGACTAAGAGGCACCCCAGGGCCCCCAACCTCCCTAATACCTTAATCTCTAGTTATCTGACTTGCAGTCACTGCCATGTATCCCCTTTTCCTATTTCTTTCTGCTTCAAACACAATTGGGAATGACAACTGAATGAATTGTGCGCCCCCTCCTACACTGCACCCTGAGGCTGGAGCCTCTCCAGCCTCTGCCTCGGCCCGGCCCTGTGTCTAGTTACGCCCCTGCCTCCATATATGCGTGGTTCAGTTGTAACCATTAATAGACTGTTCTCCTTCCTAGTTTATACCTCTCTGACACTGCAGCTGTCCTTGGCAGGTTTTGGCGCTCCATATCAATATGTATAGAGTGCTTGAGGGGGCCCAATAAAAAAACCCAGAGCTTCATAGCTACTGTTTGTATGGTGTAAGTATGGTGTTATCTGGGTGGTCAGAAGCCCAGGTTGCAGATGAAAACACTGCTAGACATAAAGGCAGGATTAATACTTATTGTGCCCCTAGGCCAAGTATGCTGTGGCTTCCATTTCTTGTGTAGCAGCACCCCTCCCAATCCATGTGCAGCCCCCTCTTCCATGTGTATCATCCATGTACAGCACCCCCTTTCTTTCATGAACAGCTCCCTTGAGTTTCCCTTTTTCATGTGTTGCTCCCCATTTTCAGCCTCCTTTTTTCATATGTAGCAACTGCCCAAGGCCCGGACCTGTGTGGCCTTTCTAGAAATCCAGCCCTGCAAGGAATAAGCCAAGCTTTATGTTGTAGCTTTTATACCGTGATCCATTCTCCTTTCTCTTTACAAAAGGAAAATCAGTGTATCTGCATTATTGTCTGGGTGTTACTTTCAGCCTTCTGTTTAAAAGAGTACAGTGATTTTACAAGAAGCATCTAAAGACGCTGGCAGCAGTAATCTGCACTTACTACAATGGTGTAAGTCAGTACAGCCTTAACACATAGTGGCAATTTCATGACAACTTAGCATTTCTTACCCATCAGGACAAGGGGGGGGGGGGGGGGGAAGAAGTAAAAGGAAAGAGATTCAGCCCATTTGCTGCTAACACTGTATCTATGAGGCACATGCTTCAGTGTAAGCACAGCATGTATAATAGGAGCAAAGCGGAAGGCTTACACGGGTATTGAAGGAAACTGAGCCAGCATTAAACAGGATCTGAAGCTTTGCAGCAGGTAGGAATAGGACACAATGGGTGGGACAAGCTTTCCTTATCTACAGGCAAGATTCTGTATAATGTGATAGGCCTTATCACCTTCTATCACCTGTTAATGGAATTCTTGTATGGTGGAAATCCCATTAACAGATGATAATATCGGGTAATAAGCAGCACAACGGTATGGATTAAATTACACTAAGCTTCTGTTTACACTGTGGCAGAGAGACCCCCCTCCCCTTCCCCCCTCCCGCCATACAGCAGAAAATGTGGAGAATATCATTTGCCTTCTATACACACTGCCCAGCTGCCCACCCAGCTCACCTCCTCTTTTCCTGGCATTTTCTGTAGTACAGGGGTTCATTAATTCAATCAATAGATCTGCAGGCTCCATGTGAAATTGAGTAAGTGAAGGAGCACACCAATAAATGAGCAATGGGATTAAGAAAAACTTAATGGTGCATTAGGTCGCTAATTAACCATGCACAATCTCCTCTGCAGTTCCTCATAAGCTGGGGAAGACAAATAGATTGCACGGCAAGCCTGTTGCACAGTGCAGTATGTCACAGCTACAGCATAGATGTTTCTATTTATCTGAAGAGCATGCACACATGTAATGATATCAAGACTGGGCCAGCCAGTCTACCTTAAAGGGCAACTGAAGTGAGAGGAATATGGAGGCTGCCATATTTATTTCCTTTTAAGCAATACCGGTTGCATGGCTATCCTACCGGTCCTCTGCCTTTATTGGTTCCCACTTGAGAGGATGCAAAACGGGCAAGGAAAGCGCATCCGCTAAGCAGATGTGCGCCATCTGTTTTGCGTCCACTCTGCGTCCGCCTGTCCGAAACGACCGCCACTTCCCACTGCCGATCGCTGCCACTCACGGCCGCTCGGTCCCTGTACTCGGCAGAAGCATGGGGCTGTCCATAGGCTGCATTAGACTGATTCTCCCTAGCAACAAGGGGCATTTTTATTGGTCTATCATGAACCAATGAGAATTCTCCTTGTTTCTGAGGATTCCCATTGGTCTTTTGCAGTCCAATGGAGATTTCCATGCTTCTGCCAGCCACCAGGCTGTGTACAGGGGCCAATCGGCAGTCTGCCTTGTGTACAGGGACCACGCAGTGGCAATCAGTGGTAGGACACAAAGCCTGGGGCAAATGCATTACCCCCCTAGGCTATATAAACTGCACAGAAGTGCTGCCTGCTCACTGCAAAGGATCTCACAGATCTGTTGCAGAGTGACAAGTGTGAACGGCTTCTATTTATAAACTAAGAGCTGTTCACTGTCAGTTTAGGGATGTACAGAGAATAGAGAAAAAAATTGTTCAAGTGGTAACACTACAGCCGTACGCTTTTAGCCATAGACCCTGAATAAGCATGCAGCAGATCAGGTGTTCTGACTTTTTGTCAGATCTGACAAGATTAGCTGCATGCTTGTTTTTGCTGTGATTCAGACACTATTGCAGCCAAATAGATCAGCAGGACTGCCAGGCAACTGGTATTGTCCTTTTAGTGTACACCTGAATTAAGAGAAATAGAGAAGCTGCCATATTTATTTCCTTATAAGCAATACCTTTTGCCTGGGCCCCCTAAAGACCAGGTCTTCTTATTGTTAATGGGCCACTGCTGCTTTAAGGCCAAGCTGCAGGGCCACACAACACAGCACACAAGTGATTACCCCCCCCCCCCACACACACACACACACACACTCACACTTTACCCCCCACCAACATAGCTCTCTGTTGGTGGGGTCTGATTGCGCCCCCCCGTGTTTATGTGTTTATTTTTTTAAAGAAATATTTATGTTTGTGGTTTTTTTTTTTACTATACATCTTTTTTTTGTAAACCCCTCCCTCCCCCCCAGCCAGCCAATGCTGGCGACTGGCTGTTATAGGCTTCTGCCTATGAGAGCCGATCGCTCTCTTGTCCCCCAGGGGGACAGCCGTGTCACATGGCTGTCCCCAGTGCAGCGCTGCTGCTGATCGCAGCGCTGTACTAACTGTAAAGACGGCGCTTTTGCGGTCTCACAGTCTCCCGTGTGGCAATCGCCGCTCGGAGACTGAAGGCGGGGTGGAGCTCCGCCCCCGAGCAGGAGATGCGTACGCAGCCTGCGCACGATCTCCTGCAAAATGCAGCCCCAGGACTTGACGCCAATTGGCATTAGGCGGTCCTGGGGCTGCCGCCGCAACCACGTCCTTGGGTGTGGATCGGTCTTCAGGTAGTTAAAAGGGAATAAATATATCAGCATTCTTATCCCTCTCATAAACGGGTCGATTACGGCGCAATACAACAAATTGATCAATCCCTCTCAATTAAAATGGGATTGAAATTTTCCAACGTAGCCAGTCACATTTTTATTGAACTGCCCAAAATCAACAGCAAGTGAATCCATCAGTTATATCAGAATAGCGGTTCAGCAGGTTCAATTAAACTGATCAGATTGGCTGGATAAATCAATGCATGTATGACCAGCGTTAGTGTGTTGCGTAATGTATGCATTATAATGTGTGTGTACCGCAATGGATATTGCACACATTACAACATGCCTTTCAAAGCCTGGCCAATGGCTATGTTGTCTGCACATATTCACACACATTATGCAGAAAAGCATGGTATATAGCGAGCTAGGAAAACGTGATGCATTGCAATGTAGGGATGTGAACATGTCCATAAAATTGCATGGGCAGTGAGGTTACTGACATGCAGAATTGTTGTGCAATGCAACACACATAGTTGGTGTATGCACTAAACTGTGTAAAGCAGAATAATGTGTGTATTGCATTGCATGTAATATAATGCATTCTGCTCTACTGATCGCACAGTAAGACTTTACGCACCTTATTCTGCTTAAAGTGGATCTGAGATGAATAAGTAACTATAACAAGTAACGTGTCTATACTGTATATCTTATCTTAAGTTTAGATAGTTTACACAGCAAATCTAGCTGCAAACAGCTTCAATAGAATATGATTATTTCTTCCTGTGATACAATGACAGCAGCCATGTTGTTTGTAAACATTACACACAGGCAAGCGTATCTGCATCTTCAGCACTCGGCCTGTGAAAAAAACCTAACCCTCCCTCCTCCTCCCCTCTGCCTCTGGAATCTCTGGCTAGTAATAATCTCCCCCTCCTCCTGCCCAGACTGAGCTCATATGAGCCCTTGCTACTGTCTGAAAATGCCAAGGCTCTCTGAAAAGCTGTGGGCAAGGCTTGTTTAGTTTATAGGGCAGAGTAGTATTAAAACAAAAACAAAAAAGTATTTAGCTTGAGGAATGCCATATAAACAATAGGAAATGAACACAATTATGCAATGAGTAAAAGTTAATCTCGGATCCACTTTAAAACAGTTTAGTGCATACCCCTCATAGTGTGAATATTCCCTTAATATATTCCATTACAGCTGCATGACTGGATTACACCAGTTAAAGGGGCACTACAGCGAAAAACTGTAACATTTAAAATATGTGCAAACATATACAAATAAGAAGTACATTTTTTTCCAGAGTAAAATGAGCCATAAATTACTTTTCTCCTATTATGCTGTCACTTGCAGTAGGCAGTAGAAATCTGACAGAAGTGACAGGTTTTGGACTAGTCCATCTCTTCATAGGGGATACTCAGCAAGGCTTTTATTTTTTATAAAGCTATTACCGAAAAAGGATTTAAACAATGATGATGGCCAGCTTCTATGCTCCATACAGTTTTTTGACAGTTGGACAGAGCAACTGCCATTCACTAAGTGCTTTTGAAAATAAATATATCCCTGAGAATCCCCTATAAAGAGATGGACTAGTCCAAAACCTGTCACTTCTGTCACATTTCTACTACCTACTGTAAATAACAGCAACATAGGAGAAAAGTAATGTATGGCTCATTTTACTCATATTATTTGTATATGTTTGCACATATTTTAAATTTTACAGTTTTTTGCTGTAGTGCCCCTTTAAGTGCCAGAACTGAAAGATTACCAACAATGCAAGCACCATAGAAGAAGACTTCAAGAAACTAAGCAGGATATTAGCACTACCAACAAACAAGATAACAAGATTCTTCAAGCAACATAAAAGAAGACTTCTAGCAACAAACAAGATAACAAGATTCTTCAAACAACATAGAATAATGCTGGATACACACGGTGCGTTCGTGCACTCGATTTTCCCGTCGATTCCCGTCGATTCGTTTATTTCCAACATGTCCGATTTGGATTTCGATGGATCGTTAGGTCGATTCGGCATACTTTGCATGCGAATCGACCTAACGATCCATCGAAATCCAAATCGGACATGTTGGAAATAAACGAATCGACGGGAATCGAGGGGAATCGACGGGAAAATCGAGTGCACGAACGCACCGTGTGTATCCAGCATTATTTAGACTCCTAACAACATGGTAAATGGTGGGTCAATAACAGGTGCATTCCAGTCTGCCTGTGTAACAAACCTGAGAACATAGCTTTTATCAGTGGTAATGCTACAGTACAAATTTAACACTGACCTCCCTTCACTTTATGTACAGTATAATATTAACCAGAGACAGACCACTAGCAACGCGTACGTACAAAAAGGGCGCCTGGACAAAAAGGGCGCGGGGTGTAAACTCTAAATAATAATTAATCATTAATAGGGTTTATAAATATAGTGTGCTATATTTCGTTTACAAATAATGTTTAACAAAATTATAAATCATTAAATAATGTTTATTAAATCGGAAATTGTGAAAACGTTAATCTTCCCTGTTTCAAAAGTTAAACTTATAATTACGTTTATAAAAAAACCAATAATATATGTTTAATTGTTATAATTGTATATTATTGTGAATAACCGTCATTTATGGTTTGTTCTTATAATAAAATCTGAAAATATTGTTTATAAAGATGATATAAATATAACTACGTTCGTAATAAGTGTTGTAATACATTAGTAATTATTACTAAAATTATACTAAAACTATACCTAAGCCTACTCTTACATAGAACCCTACCTGTACCTATCCCTAACCCCTAGACTCCCCTGTTGGTGCCTAAACCTAAGACCCCCCTATTGGTGCCTAAACCTAAGACCCCCCTGTTGGTGCCTAAACCTAAGACCCCCCTGTTGGTGCCTAAACCTAAGACCCCCCTGTTGGTGCCTAAACCTAAGACCCCCCCCTGTTGGTGCCTAAGTAACCCTCCCTGTACCTACCCCTAACCCCTAGACCCCCCTCTTGGTGCCTAAACCTAAGACCCCCCTGTTGGTGCCTAAACCTAAGACCCCCCTGTTAATGCCTAAACCTAAGACCCCCCTGTTGGTGCCTAAACCTAAGACCCCCCTGTTGGTGCCTAAACCTAAGACCCCCCCTGTTGTTGCCTAAGTACCCCTCCCTGTACCTACCCCTAACCCCTAGACCCCCCTATTGGTGCCTAAACCTAAGACCCCCCTGTTGGTGCCTAAACCTAAGACCCCCCTTTATTATGTGGATAATAATGTTTTACTAATTGTGGATTCAAAAAATATTTTGCAATTTATGTTACGTACTGATCGCTTTATTTTGTGAATAATAATGTTTTACAAACAGTAAGGGATAAAACTTTAAATAATGTTTTAATTATTTAAATAAGATAAATATGTTTAGTATTTTCATAAACGTTATTCGGCACGGGTGCATTTTATAAACGTAAATCACCACAAGTTCAGTTATAAATCATTAAACATCGCCGGGCGCCGTTTGTAAACTTTATTTAGCTCCTGGCGCCGTTTATAAACTTTATTTAGCTCCGGCGCCCTTTTTTCCTACTCGGCGCCCATTAAACTCTATTTATTATGGGAGTGAATGGCTGCGCCCTTTTTGTCCACTAGCGGCATGCGCCCTTTTTTCCCAGCTCCACTAAAACCATCTTTATAAGGACACGCACTGTGAGAAAGGTATGAGCAGAGGAAGAGCTAATACACACTGGCTGTGTTTTGCACTGTGTTTGCATTAATCAAATTCTCATTCATCTGAATGAAAATCATGGTAAAACTCCTGCCATCGATTTTGCCGTGATTCTAATTCAAGTGAATAAGAATGCTTTTTTTCAAAATGCAAATGCAGAGCAAAATGGAATGAGTTGTTAATGATTACGGTAGTACTATTCAAAGCACACACATGAGGTTAGCAATACCACTACAGAACCAATAAAAAGCTAATACAGTGACTGAAGGAGAGGACCTGTTGGCCTCCCAGCTCCATGGGCCTTTGTGTGGTCTCATCCGCTGCATCCCCTATTGCTTTGCCACTGGCTTCTATGCACACGTTTCATGGTGCAAGACACCATAGGAATATCAGTCTTCCCCCTACAGCTCAACGTAGACACTACAATAGCAGTCGGTTGCACATTTTCTTAGAAAGTTGGGATATCTATACTCAGAATCCTATATGAACAGCTACCGGTAGCCGTAAAGTGCAATTGGACCTTCTATGGAGCCAATAATATCATATCCACTAAACCCAGTCAGTTTAGCAGTGTGAAATCAAGCAGTCATCACACATAAAAAGCATTTTAGGACACCATTACTAGGACCATGTGATGGTAAGATGCTAATAAACTCTCACCTGCTTCATCTTCCTAGGATGCACCTTGTGGTTTGATAGATAGCAGAGATCACCCTCCCTTTGTAACAATTCTAGGTAACTTTCTGATAAACTGGCTTGCACATGAAAATGAAAGCACTATGTAAAAAATGACACTCATATTTCCTAAGATCTGGCAGACTTCTCTCAATGGCAAATTAAAATCTGTAGCTGAAAAATCAATTATTTTTAAATCAAGCTCTCGAAGACGAGTTAATTTTTTGAGAACGAATGTTAATTACACCATTCTGAGTTATGATGACAGTTTAATGTTGTTTTCAGAAATTCTTTGTGACTGTTTACGGTTTTATCCCGACCTTTCATAAAAACAAAATAAATAAGAAAGTTTCATGGGAAGTGTGGGGGTGTAAAACTCCCCTCCCTCGTATATCTCAGGAATTAGTATAGCCCCATCCTGAAACTGGGTTGCAGGTGTAACTGGTGAGACATAGTACCCTCCCCGTTCAGCTGTTACCAGAGACGTTGCTAATTGTGCTAACTTGTTGCTCTTCATTAACCGATCTCACCAGACTTCTCTGCTCTCCTACTTCAACTCAGGCTGGGGAAAGCTACTTAATAAAGCTGGTTCAGGCGGGAAGGGGCAATCAAAATTTTGCTATGGCCCCATGATTTCTAGCTATGTCCCAGAATGGGGATTTTATGATGGTGAATGTATGGGGAATCAAGCGTTAGTATTATGTGAATTCAGCATTCACTGTTTTATAAATAGACTCCAAAGTGAATCTTTCTGTTTGCTCCGGAGAGATGCATAAAATACAAGCATCAATTTTCAGTTGAATGAGTAAAGCTGGCTGCTTGTCTCCCTCATTAGTTACTATAAATATGTATAGTCCCATTTCCTAATGACCCTGCCACAGCCACAGTGACAGATCGTACAGGCCACATGCTGGCAACCTGAACCTCTGCAAAGATTAACCCTTCAGCTGGCGCTGCTACACTTCCCCCTTTTCTCAGGTAATTAACACGTTTTATTAAATGCACATTGCGTTTTAATAGCATAAATAAAAAAAATGAGGAAATGGCATAGTATAAATCTATTCTAGGATACAATTTACCTACTGGTGAGCCCAATAGTTATATGCCTTCCACTGCCGATATCCTCTGCAGTATCTGAAATCCAATGTGTTCTATGGCACGGGCACGGGCACACACACCACACACACACACACACACACACACACACACACACACACACACACACACACACACACACACACACACACACACACACACACACACACACACACACACACACACACCACATACATACACACACACACACACCACAAACAAAACACACACACACCACATACACACATACACACACACACACACACACACACACACCACAAACAAAACACACACACACACACACACACCACAAACACACACACACATCACACCACATACACACACACACACACCACAAACACACATACACACACACACATACACCACACACGAACACACACACACACACACACACACACACACACACACACACACACACACACACACACACACACACACACACACACACACACACACACACACACACACACACACACACACACACACACACACACACACACACACCACACACATACCACCCCCCCCCACACACACACACACACACACACACACACACACACCACACACACACACCACACACACACCACACACACATACACACACCACACACACACACTCACATACACCACACACACACACACACACCACACACACACACACACACCACACACACCCTCTCACACACACACCCCCCCCACACACACACACACACCCCACACTCACACATACACACACACACCACACACTAACACACACACCCCACACACACACACCACACATAAACATACACACTGGAAATTCAGCACACAGCAACACCCCCCAAGTGTCAGCTGGACGCAAACTAGCTGGAGTTCTGCTTCAATATTTATAAAGTATTTAAATGTAAAGTAAAAGCATTTAACATTCCACATTAATGAATGTCCTAAGAGAGGTATGCCTTGTACCACAGAATTCCTGCAGAGTATTAGTAGCTTGCTTGGAAGCACTACCTGGATAGGACAATGTCCCGGCTATTAGCTATATTCAGATTTTGCGGAAGTAAAATGTAGGCATTTTTGATCAGAATTCGGGAAATGGAACTCGGAAATTGCATTCCTGCTCATTACCACAACCCGGTCATTTTAGAGCAATCACAGAACATGGAAGCATTGGACCAATCAGAGAATGAAGAGTCAGCTTGGAAGTATTTGGCCATTCAAAGAAAGTAAAAAAATGACAAAAAAAAAACCACTAGTCAGAAAACGGTAATCCAGGGAAACGGTAATCTGCATTGGCAGAAATTAGAATTTTCACGGAATTGGTAATCGGCATTTCCGACCATCCGGATTGGAGTTCTAGATACTAGACTTGGGTCTAAAGGTGTGTACACACATTAGATAAAAGATGGCCGAAACACTTGATAACAGCCGCTTCAGCTGATGATTAATCTCCTTTCTAATGTGGGTACACTGTACGGCCGACGACTTACAGTATTTGAGAAAAGATCACAGGTGACCCTGAAACACTGGCAGTTATTGAAATAAGCTGTTATTTCATTGAAAATCCATTTCTGGTGAATTTATTTTACATAAAGTATAGGGTAGGGTACCGACAGGCAAAAGATGACAAACTTCGCTGAAAAAGGTTACAGTCTTTTGTCTCCATATGGATATCACTGGGACATGCCACTGATCAGCTATTTAGTTGACTGTGCCTGAGTGCTGTTGGTGCCTCTGGCTTCACTTTATCAGCAAAGCCTGGCAGTGTTTTTGTTTGTGAGCACCTCACCAGCTGAAGTGCCCAATGACTATGCCCAGCATTACACAGGCAAGAACCAAACATAACAAAACAAGAACAAAAGGCAATCCAACAGTGGCATACCTACAATTCATGGGGGAGGACTCCTCCAGTGAAACTTTAACGAGCCCCCTCCCCCCCCAACGTACACACCCTGTCCCTTGCCTCCCCTTGGTGCCCTTCATGCATACGAGAGAACTTGCCGCCAGGAGACTTGGGCGGAGGATACAGCTGTTATATGCCTTATCCTGCTGCTGCACAAGTCCCTGCAGTGTTAATTACTATTCCCCCTTCAGGTCCACGTGGACAGAGACGGGCCGAGGCAGAGGCGAGAGAGGCTCCAGCCTCAGGGCACAGTGTAGGAGGGGCGCACAACTCACTCAGCTATCATTCCCCTATTGTGTTTGAAGCAAAGAGAAATAAGAAAAGGGGATACATGGCAGTGACTGACTGAAAGCCAGATAACTAGAGATGAAGGGGTTGGGAGCCCTCGGGCGCCTCTTAGTCTAATAGTCAGTCAGTGTGTGACGGCTGGTGTGGGAGGGATGGAGGGGCACACTTTGCTGTCTCAGCCTTGGGTGCTGGAGGACCTTGTCCCGGCTCTGCAGGTGGATGATGGGGCCCATCTCACAAGGGTCATAAAACAAGTGTGGTCATCATGATCTTCCCACCCATAACAAGAGTAGCCACAAAAACACCTGATCTGAAATATAGCGCCTTGTATCTGAGGAATGGAAGGTTAGTAGTTTGTTGCCCCAAAAAAGCTCTGGGTCTCCCTGCTCCCTAGTGATAAGCACAAATTTTGCATAGTCGCAATTTTGCATTGTAATTCGCAATTATGATTCAAAATTGTAATGTGCAATTTCAGAAAATAAATATTTTTTGTTGTAAACGTAATCAGGAACTGTCATTTCACAATTTTGTGTAATTTTGTGCCAATCTTATAGGTTAATATTTAAGCCCTCATTCATGCCATTGTCCACAAAATTGCTACATATGTTAGGGAGAAGAGTGGGAGCAAAAAAATTACAATTTAAAAATCATTTTTCCTTTGCATTTTTAAAATCAATTCTCAAAAACTACAAAGGTTTTCAAAAATTTTTTTTAATTATTCCCACAATAGCATGTGACAATAGCATGCATAGGACCTTTGCTATTAACCGCTAAAGGCAACTCGAAATTACACAAACATTACGCAAAATTACAAATGGATTATAGAAAATCAAGTAAATGTCCAAATCGTATTTACATAAGGCCATATTTGCCGAAGTTCCAAATGTTGCATAATCGCAATTAGCAGATGATGATCCTCATTACTGGTCCCCTCTAGTTACGCCCCTGCATCCAGACTCCAGCAGTTACATACAGTAATAATTCATTATCTAAAAATGTTTTAAAAAATCACTCATGCGCCTATACATACCATCACGTGTACAGTTTTATTCAATTCAAATCCATATATATAATACTCTAATATGCAAACAAACACTAGCTAACTTTCTCAGTACCACCGCCCTATGGTAAATAGTCTGGCACACGCCACAACATATACCTAGCTATAGATTGATTTGCTGAGTAAACTTCGTTTTCTAGCATATAATTGCACCAATCCCTATAGCACTTTTTCCAATATTAAAAGTGTTTTTTCACCTTTAAAATAGCAGTAATAGCCTTTCTTTGTTCAAAAATCAATAAAAAAGTAGCGTCCTGTGAGCTCACAAAGGTATAGTTCATATATCCAACAAAAAACAGTTCATGTTGAATGACTTGGATCTCATCTTGCAAGGCTATAGACATACAATTTCATATACATCCACCAGGAATAAGGTGGCTAATTCCGCGTTCCTTGGTATGCAAATTAGATCCTGCAGGATTTTATATAGGCAGATTGCGTTTGTACAGATTCTAAAAGCAGATAGCGCCCTGCAGAATTTTATAAAAGCAGATAGCGTCCTGCAGATTTTTTATAAACAGATTGCGTCTTATAGATTTTAAATGTAACAAAGGACTTCCGTTTTTTGCATAACATTCAAGCAAATAGCGTGCTGTGGGTCAAAAGGACAGTTCAAACAACTCACGCAGCCTAAGGGGTAGATAACTGATTCCTTTATGCTTACGGTTCCGCTATGTCTTTTGGCAGCATGAGCCCCGGCCGGTGGCTCCCGTGTTGACCTGACATCTGCCGCGGACGTTAAGCACTTTGCTGGAAAGTCGTTCCTCAGATTCAAACCGGAACTGTAAAGGTGACGTCACCACTCTGGCAACCCAATGCCGACTAGTTTTGGTAGGATACGCCTACCTTCCTCAGGGCGTCTAATTCATTATCTACCAGAATCAATCATCATCATAATGTCTTGGTGTCTTTGTCCTGCTGTATATGTTGAATGTGCAAAGCCTTCCTCTGTGGTGTTAAGGGAACTGCAGTTAACTTCTGATCATGGGATTTCAAAGTAGTTTTTCATGTACTGCTGTAGCCGCTGCATCAAGGCTCTCAGTTGGGATCCTGTGAGGAGCGTTCGGGGCCCAGATGTGTTTACAGCTGTCACTAGACCATGAGCATTCCAGCTACCTGTATGTCAACACGTTGTCTAAATTTTAATGGTTATTCGGGTTCTAAATGCAGTGGGAAATTGGAGACACTGGCATTCAAGAGAATCCTGAATGAAGGTGTAGTTGTAAAATGATATAGTTAGTATGTTTAGCACATTGAATGACTACATTTCACGTAGATGAATTTCTAATAGAAATTTGATCTCATAGGGTAAAAAAAAAGTTACAAGGGACAGTGACTTCACAGGAAGCAGGCAGATCATAAATCTTCATATTCATGTTTGCATGCCTTACAGCAAACCTGTGTTGAAAAATATTCAAGTTGAATGCCTGAGCACATTTAATGGGTGGTAATAGGGACTTGCCTGCTATCTGTTTTCTTTCTAGTCTGTAAATTTTGTGATTTATTTTTTCCAATATTTCATTGGGCACAGGAAGCACTAAGAGCCTAAAGCTATGTACTCTACACACACTGGATTCAATTCTGCTGAAGTGGCCGTTAAAGACCCTCTTGGCCAAGAATCTAGCATTTCAGTTGGGATCCTGTGAGGAGCGTTCGGGGCCCAGATGTGTTTACAGCTGTCACTAGACCATGAGCATTCCAGCTACCTGTATGTCAACACGTTGTCTAAATTTTAATGGTTATTCGGGTTCTAAATGCAGTGGGAAATTGGAGACACTGGCATTCAAGAGAATCCTGAATGAAGGTGTAGTTGTAAAATGCTTGTTATATAGTTAGTATGTTTAGCACATTGAATGACTACATTTTACGTAGATGAATTTCTAATAGAAATTTGATCTCATAGGGTAAAAAAAAAGTTACAAGGGACAGTGACTTCACAGGAAGCAGGCAGATCATAAATCTTCATATTCATGTTTGCATGCCTTACAGCAAACCTGTGTTGAAAAATATTCAAGTTGAATGCCTGAGCAGATTTAATGGGTGGTAATAGGGACTTGCCTGCTATCTGTTTTCTTTGTAGTCTGTAAATTTTGTGATTTATTTTTTCCAATATTTCATTGGGCACAGGAAGCACTAAGAGCCTAAAGCTATGTACTCTACACACACTGGATTCAATTCTGCTGAAGTGGCCGTTAAAGACCCTCTTGGCCAAGAATCTACCATTTCAGTTGGGATCCTGTGAGGAGCGTTCGGGGCCCAGATGTGTTTACAGCTGTCACTAGACCATGAGCATTCCAGCTACCTGTATGTCAACACGTTGTCTAAATTTTAATGGTTATTCGGGTTCTAAATGCAGTGGGAAATTGGAGACACTGGCATTCAAGAGAATCCTGAATGAAGGTGTAGTTGTAAAATGCTTGTTATATAGTTAGTATGTTTAGCACATTGAATGACTACATTTCACGTAGATGAATTTCTAATAGAAATTTGATCTCATAGGGTAAAAAAAAAGTTACAAGGGACAGTGACTTCACAGGAAGCAGGCAGATCATAAATCTTCATATTCATGTTTGCATGCCTTACAGCAAACCTGTGTTGAAAAATATTCAAGTTGAATGCCTGAGCAGATTTAATGGGTGGTAATAGGGACTTGCCTGCTATCTGTTTTCTTTGTAGTCTGTAAATTTTGTAATTTATTTTTTCCAATATTTCATTGGGCACAGGAAGCACTAAGAGCCTAAAGCTATGTACTCTACACACACTGGATTCAATTCTGCTGAAGTGGCCGTTAAAGACCCTCTTGGCCAAGAATCTAGCATTTGTGCAGAAAACTGGTGTGGGTGTTGGAACAGTGATGCTCTCACGAGTAATCACGAGTGCTTACTCGTGATTCAAATGAGCTTTAATTGCTGCAGCTGAGTGGCTGGATGAGAATGGGTTATTTACGCAGAATTCCGCCGTCCACCCTGTGTTCCAACAGCTTGCATGTGTCCTATTGGTCGCGTTGCAAGCCTCACCAAGGTGCACTTCCTCCTTCTGGCTTGAAGGAGGAAGTGCACCTTGGTGAGGCTTGCAACGCAACCAATATGACATGTGCAAGCTGTTGGAACACAGGGTGGACAGCGGAATTATGGATAAATAACCCATTCTCATCCAGCCATGAGAGCATCACTATGTTGGAATGTAATTTCATTTGTGCAAGAAAAGAGTCCATCTAGGCATACAATAATCATCCTCAGACGTCAAATAATAATATAATACTTTATTAAGGACTTATCCCAATTCATTTAAAATCAATTAAAACCATCTAGTACACAGGGGGATCACTACGGATTGTATACAAATTACATAATACAGAGTCCATGATATACATGTCTTGATACACATGTCATAATTGAGTCTGCATAGAATTGGTGCTAAAAAACCACTGGCTAAACCATATATTGAGCCTTCTATTATATCTCCAATAGACATCCATTAGCCACGATAATAGGTAGTAAAATGGTCTTTAGATCTTACCCAAAGCTGCAAACATGAATCCGCTATCCCCCCGTGCTCCCTTCACGCGTTCCGTGATCCAGTCACTTCTCCAGAATTGGAGAATTGCAATTGCCCTATACGTGGGCGTGTTGCTCTCTTTTTGTTGTGTTATGTTGGAATGTAAGATATTTCTGAGTTATTTTGAGCACCACACTTCAGCACTTGAGCAAGTGGACAGTGTCATGGGGGTTTACTTACTTGCCCTACAAGGCTCGCTTCATGTAACCCTGATGCTTCCTTCGTTCAGGAAGCATTGGAGTCACGTAATGCACAAGAACTCCCTGCGACCCTATTCCTTGCTGAGGTGCTAAAGTGTGTTGTTCAGGTGCCAGTAAAAAAGGGTGCATATGACTAATGGACAAAAAGGGCGCCGCCATAGACTGCAGTGCAAAATATCGGCTATTGGGCGCCCGACAGGAAATAAGGGCGCCCGAGAAATAGCGGTTGCAGGGATTGTGTTAACAAAAGTTTTCGTTTACAGAATAAGGTTTATTACAAATATCGTTTACAAAATTTGTTTTGACTTTGTGGTTTGCTTATTGTTTTCAACCTTGTTCTATTGGAAATACATCACTGTTGGTATTAACTTTGTTTTTTACACTTGTAATGCGTTGATTATAGTTTTCTAATATATCGCTTTTAATATTAGCGTTATTTTAAGATTTTTAATGTGTACATGATTATAAGGCTATCTATTCTATTATATAATATATATATATATATATATATATATATATATATATATATATATATATATATATATATATATAAAATATATATATATATATATATATATATATATATATATATATATATATATATATATAATATATATACACCTTTTTCTATTTAGAATATTATTAACCACTTTACCCCCGCCCGTACGAATTTCTCCGTCCCATTTTCCATCCTTTCATCCCCAGGGTCGGAGAAATCCGTACTTTCCGCGCTCCCGCCGCTGCCCGCGCTCCCGCTCGCTCTAGCGCGCACTTCCGCTAGTAAACACTCCGCCGGCCGCTCGCCCGGAGATCAATGAACGGGAAAATCCATTCCCGTTTGTTGATCTAAGCCCCGCAATGATCTGCTGCTTCTCCGCTAAGCAGCGCGATCATTGTGAAAAAAAAAAAAAAACATTCCCAGTCTCCTAGTACTTCCTCCAAGCGTCCGGAAGGAAAAAAGTTACTGTTGCCATCTTGTGGCCAAATAGTAAAACTACACCCTAAAGCATTTTTCACATACAAATACATTACTTATACACAAAAAAAATGAACTCATTACCTTCCACACTCCCCATATTTTTTTTTTTGTAATTAAATTTTTTTTAAAAAAATTTACAATTAAAAAAATACATAAATAGTTACCTTAGGGACTGAACTTTTTAAATATTTATGTCAGGAGGGTACAACACTGTTACTTTATAAACTATGGGCTTGTAATTAGGGATGGACGCAAAACTGAAAAAAATGCACCTGTATTTCCAAATAAAATATTGGCGCCAAACATTGTGATAGGGACATAATTTAAACGGTTTTATAACCGTGACAAATGGGCAAATAAATTTCATGGGTTTTAATTACAGTAGCATGCATTATTTAAAAACTATAATGGCTGAAAACTGAAAAATAATGAATTTTTTCCCACATTTTTGCTATTTTCCCATTAAAACCTACTTAGAATAAAATAATTCTTGGCATACTGTCCCACCTAAAGAAAGCCTAATTGGTGGCAAAAAAACAAGATATAGTTCATTTAATTGTGATAAGTAATGATAAAGTTATAGACGAATGAATGGAAGGAACGCTGAAAGGTGAAAATTGCTCTGGTGCTCAAGGGGTAAAACCCTCAGTTGTGAAGTGGTTAATGTGTACGTGATTTTAACGCTATTTATTCTATTACAAATATATAAATTATTCTATTCATGTTATTTATAGTGAAGTATTTTAAGGATTAAATATATTATTGTTTGTATGTGTGTAAGGGTGTTTGTGCAGTGATGATGGTTAGGGTTAGGCACGACCAGGGGGATGGTTAGGGTTAGGCACTATGCGGGGGATGGTAAGGGTTAGGCACCACCAGGGGAGATTTACCTCATCTACATGCGTAGATGACGCTGCGATCCGGCGGCCCGATTAGCCGCCGGATCGCCTCTTCCGCGTACCCGCCGCATCCCCGCTCGCCGCGTGTGCGTCGGATTCGATCTGCCCTCGTCCCCGCCCGGCGCCGCTTATTTTCCGCTCGATTCCCTGCCATTGTCCTCTCGTGGGGAAAGAGCAGGGAATTGGCGGTGCCAAGATCCGCCCTGTCGGATCTTATCAATCGAGCCGCATCAGCGGCTCGATTGCTAAGTAACATCGGAGCCTCAGCTACGCATGTAGATGAGGCTTTAGGGTTAGGCACCCCCAGGGGTGTCTTAGGGTTAGGCACCACCAGGGGGGTGGTTAGGGTTAGGCACCAGCAGGGGGATGGTTAGGGTTAGGCGCCACAAGAGGGGGTTTAGGCTTAGGCACCACCAGGGGGGGTCTAAGGGTTAGGGATAGGTACAGGGAGGGTTCTGTGTGAGAGTAGGGATAGGTATAGTTACAGTACAATATTTGTAATATATACAATTTATTAAATTATGTATATTTACACAAAGGGGGGGGGGTCTAGGAGTTAGAGATACTATGCTTAATACAAGTGTAAATATCGCTTTTTGTTATAGACGCTATTTGACGTTTCATTTCTGAATTTGTTTGTTGTTATAGACGGTATTTTGCCGTATTTTGCCGTTTCATTTCCGTTTATTCAACCGATTTTTCACTATATTTTTTCGTTTATAAGCTATAAACGAAAAATATTGTTTTACATTACAATTTCGGCTATATTGCTATATCCAGCGCCCTTTTTTTACAGGCGCCCTTTTTTAACCACTTGCCGACCGCCCACTGCACATTGGCGGCGGCAAAGTGGCAGCCCCAGGACCACGTAACGCACATTGGCATCGGGTCCTGGGACACTGTGTTGCCGGGGATCGCGCGCTGGGATGCGCGTGCATCCTCCGGCAATAGGCTCCGCCCATCTGCGTCGTCAACCCGCCGGCCAATTGGAAGCGCCGGTGGGTTGTTAATCCGACGATCGCCGCATAGGAAGCGTATAATACGCTTTGTAATGTTTACAAAGTGTATTATACATCTAATGCATCTATGCCCCCTGATCACCTGTCAATCACCTGTCAATCAGCCGTCAATCACCCCCTATCACTGCCACCCATCAATCAGCCCCTAACCTGCTCCTTGCGGGCAATATGTTCACCCACCCACACCATCAGATCGCCTGCAGACCCGACGTCAGATCACCTCCCAAGTGCACTGTTTACATCTGTTCTCTCCTCTAAACACCCACTAATTACCCATCAATCACCCCCTATCACCACCTGTCACTGTTACCCATCAGATTAGACCCTAATCTGCCCCTTGCGGGCACCCAATCACCCGCCCACATGCTCAGATTGCCCTCGGACCCCCACCCTTATCAATTCGCCAGTGCATTATTTACATCTGTTTTTCCCTGTAATAACCCACTGATCACCTGTTAATCACCTATCAATCACCCATCAATCACGCCCTGTCACTGCCACCCATCAATCACCCCCTGTCACTGCCACCCATCAATCACCCCCTAACCTGCCCCTTGCGGGCAATCTGATCACCCACCCACACTATCAGATCGCCTGCAGCCCCGCCATCAGTTCACCTCCCAAGTGCATTGTTTACATCTGTTCTCTCCTCTAAACACCCACTAATTACCCATCAATCACCCCCTGTCACCACCTGTCACTGCTACCCATCAGATTAGACCCCTATCTGCCCCTAGGGCACCCATTCACCCGCCCAGACCCTCAGAAGGCCCTCAGACCCCAGCCCTGATTACTTCGCCAGTGCATTGCTTGCATCTATTCCCCCCACTAATCACACCTTGAGACACCCATCAATAACCTCCTGTCACCACCTGTCACCCCCTAGCACACCTACCCATCATATCAGGCCCGTGTGGGCTCCTGATCACTCGGCCAAACCCTCAGATCCCCCTCAGACCCCCTTCCGATCACCTCCCCAGTGCGTTGATTGCATCTATTTTCCCCTCTAACCACCCCCTGAGACACCCATCAATCACCTCCTGTCACCCCCCTAGCACTACTATTCATCAGATCAGGCCCAATACAACCTGTCATGTAAGAGGCCACCCTGCTTATGACCGGTTCCACAAAATTTGCCCCCTCATAGACCACCTGTCATCAAAATTTGCAGATGCTTATACCCCTGAACAGTCCCATTGAGACATTTGGTTTCCAGACTACTCACGGTTTTGGGCCTGTAAAATGCCAGGGCAGTATAGGAACTCCACAAGTGACCCCTTTTTAGAAAAAAGACACCCCAAGGTATTCTGTTAGGTGTATGAAGAGTTCATAGAAGATTTTATTTTTTGTCAAAAGTTAGCGGAAATTGATTTTTATTGTTTTTTCACAAAGTTTCATTTTTCACTAACTTGTGACAAAAAATAAAATCTTTTATGAACTCACCATACACCTAACGGAATACCTTGGGGTGTCTTCTTTCTAAAATGGGGTCACTTGTGGGGTTCCTATACTGCCCTGGCATTTTATGCGTGTCATGTGGACGCGCTTTACGGCTCTTTATGACGGGGAATGCGGAAGAAGGGGACACTTTGCCGGAGGATGACTGGCAGTCGGCCGAAAACGAAACTTAGCCACGGAGGGAGACCGGAGGGCACCGAAGGACCGGCGTGGGCACAGGACGGCTGCAGGTGGCTTGGGAAAGCCCCAGGTAAGTGATTTTTTCCCCCACAGTTAAGGTTCCCTTTAAGGAGTTTTATGACTGCAGTCCTTAAAGAAAACCTGAACTGAACATTAAAAGTCAAAATAAACATACACAGGTCATACTTACCGTCTGTGTAGTCTACTCCTCAATCTATTTTTCCTCTACTGCATCCTGTTTGTCCACTGTGATCAATGGAATTATCCGTCCTCCATTTTGAAAATGGCCATTACCCCATAACAGCTTCCTGCTCAGCACACAGTTAAACTGTAATATTACCCACTTGAGCCAGAGGGGAACATGGACACATCAGTTCTCCTCTCAGCTGCAACTGACAGCAACTGATATATAACTGACAGCAACTGATATATTTCAGTTCTGACAAAATATTGTCAGAACTAGAAGGGATCAGCGCAAGAAGAAAATTGTGAGCTTCTGAGAGGAACTGGCGGCGAGGTAACTATGTAATGTTCATTTGAAGTTACCTCATGTGTTTATTTTAAATAATTTTAGTCAGTACAGGTTCTCTTTAAGTGGTTAATACACGCTGCTGTTCAGAATAATTTGGTTTTTCAAATGTAATACCCCAAATTCCAACACCAACATTACCGAAGACATCCAATGTGTCCTGAAGATCCTGCATAGTGGATGTTTAATAATAATCCTAACATTTGCATAGCACTTTTATAGCTCAAGAGCAGCAGCCACTAAGGGCGCGCTTAAGTGTTAGGAAGTCTTGCCCAAGGTCTTTCCAGGGAGATATTACATCATTAAAAAATGTACACAGGGACATTACAGTGTTGCACAGTGGTACAATGGCGAGCAAAGCCAAAATGGGGTGTGAGTACAACGCACGGTGATGCTTCCAGGTGACTCTCTTCCCAAGCATAGTCACAGAAATGTAGGAAAAACACTGTAGAGCTGAATCTTTACTAATTCATATATTTAAGAGAATTTGCCATGCAACTTGTATTTCGGTGTCCTCCTCTCTCTTGTTAGCCTCCCTGAGAGTCTTATATGGGGAGAGAAAAACACGCGCGGTGGGTTTGGGTTGCACCCTTAAGTGTAAGGCAAAACTCTTCTTTATTTTCAACAAAACAAAAATCCAAAATAGATACAGTTGAACACTTCTGTTCTGAGGGGTGGTAAAACCAATTACGATCTTCCGGTAGTAAGCACTTCCCACTCTAGATGTACTCTGGTAAGCTTTAAATGGGATTTCCTCAGCCATCTCTCAGTCTTACCAGTTTAGGCTCTTGCCGTCGTTGGGGTTACTCAGCACTGGTTTTGGCAAGAGCCCCAGATGAAGCCCCAGGTATGAATATTGTGTATTTTTTCTGGAAAGGCCATAAAGGCCCAGGCCTTGGGTGGCTGCAGAGGGGGGGGGGGGGGGGGGGCTGTACATAAAAGAGTGGTTGCTACATATGAAAACAGGAGACTGAAAATGGCAAGCAACACATGTAAATGGAAAACTGATGCTCAAGGGTGCTATACATGAAAGAAAGGGACTGCTGTACATGAATGATACACATGGAAGAGGGGGCTGCACATGGAATTGGAGAGACAGTGCTGCACAAGAAAGAGGAGCCCCAACATACTTATCTTAGGGGCTCAAAAAGTATAAATCAGGCCCTGTCTATTGTACAGCGTTGCATAATATAATGTTAGTACTTTATAAAGTTTAATAATAATCATGGTTGCTTAATGAATGGTTTTCCTTAGAGAAAAGATGAGCGATAAAGGTTCTGTTAGTGTAGATTGGATGGTTGGGGGTCAGTGAGCAGTAGTTTTAGGATACTGAGAACACAAAGTTAATCTCAGCATCCTCTGGACAACCCTCCAGAGACCTGTACACAATGACAGATGTGGCGCATACGTTAACACACACTGTAATATCAGCAGAATCAAAATTGTAGTCCTCTATGTGCTGGTGTTACTGTGTAATCCATGAATCTTGCCTCCCCTGTAACTTGCTGAATTTTCCTCTCTAATAATTTCCTTAGCATTACAAGATAACATTTTTCATACGGTGTTAGTTCAGAGTACGGAACAGATTCTAGAAAGGCCTCATTCCATGGCTGGCTGCCTCGGGGAGCAACCGAGCGTAGGCTTTACGGACGGATGATAACTTCCATTTTTAAGCTTCATTTTTCCCTATCGTTAAACTGTTTCTTCTTATTCCAATATGGATTGCTTTTAAACCATCATCATTGTACTTTGGGAGGACTCTGGGGTACTTAGCGCAGCTAATAACTCATCAAGCAGTGCATATGGTAATGGCCGATAGTTCCACTGTCTTCACTAGAAAATGAACATGATTTATCGTGTTTATTACTCACTCAAAAGTGCTTGATTTCTGACTCTTGAGAAGTTACGCCAACATAGCTATGCAAACATTATTTCAAACTCAATGGATCCCACCAGTACAGCTGTGGGGTACCAGACTGGTGTAGCTACTAGCAGTTTGCCCATTTCCTTGCGTCACCTTTTACACCTGCAAGTGGAACCTGCAGTGCATTACCCTATGTTATCGCATGGGGCCGTAAAAGCAATACAAGTCTATGGAGATTTTCACACCTATTGTTGTCCATTGCGGTGTGCCAGAGTTATCCAATCTGACACAAGGGCTACAGCGCATTACCGCAAGCACCCCTGGCATAACGAACGGTGCTTGGGTTAATGAAAGTCTATGGGTTATGCAGTGAGTGGAAAAGCCAGAATGCAGCGCATGGCGGTGCGCATGCGCAGACTGTCAGGAATCCCAGTGACGTATTTCCTGCCCAGCAGGAAGTACGTCACTGAACAGAGGTGGGCCTATGCATATTATCCTGTCGCCGCACCATGGCGTAGGGTCATATGAAGAAGCATTTGAGTAGTGTGATGATAGCGCAGCAGACTCCCCTGCCACATGGTCACTGCACCAGTATAATGTATAACCAGCCCGCATGTTTTTTGTTTATGTATTAAAGTGAACCTGAAGTTTTTTTTCAAGTCTGCAACCAATGGGTTGCAGGCTGCTCTCTTCTGCCATGGTAGGCTTCAGAAGTATTCGGGAGCCTGAGTGCTCCCAAAGATCATGGTGCAATTGCGGCAGTGGAAATGGAAGGTAATCAAGGGCTTAGCAATAGTCATAGGAGCCATAGCAGCTGCCATGGGGCCCTGGAATAGACAGGGCCCAGGTGGTACTTTACTATGGACTATATGCAGTGTAGATCACATGAGAAATTGAGAATGCAAATCTCCTAGTTAACGCATATCCATAGGGTAGAGGTAGGTGGCATTTCTTGAGAATACCTACATTTTATGGCCCCACGAAAGTTTTGCTATGGGGCCCCATAATGTCTAGCTCCGCCACTGAGGGTAATGCAATCCCAATGCAGCGTGATTGTTTGGCGACCATGTTACCAAGTGAAAAAGAGCCCTGAGTGATATAAATCGCTCTATGCATTCTGTAATAAGCTGCATAAAATATGCCAGTGCTATATAAATATGTGAATAAATGTGTCCATATAGTCAGGTAATGTTTTTCTGTTAAATAAGATGTATATACTCAAGTATAAGTCTAGAAATGTAGGTCTGATTCGCTTCATAAAAGTATAGGGGTCGACTTATACACAAGTCACTGACAACAATTAAGAAGGTAAGGGGCAGGGGGAAAATACTAGACTGCATAAAAGTGAGTGAATAATTGCAGCACTTGGGTGCCTGGAGATAGTATTGGCTACACTTAAGGGGCAGGAGGGGTTAATGGCTGCAATACTGTATGCAGTGCAGTCATTAACCCTTCCTGAGCCCCAAGTGCAATCATTAACTTTACTGGGTAGACTTATACTTGAGTCAATAAAAACATCCAGCTTAAGAGGGTTGAATGTTGGAGTCGACTTACACATGAGGTAGACTTGTATTCAAGTATACATGGTGTTATTTATAAGTCTAATAGGTATGGATCAACAGAAAAAAAAGTACGCAGCAGAGTTTGTTTTCCTCTAATGCATTTTTATTTGCAATAAATTACATAGTTCTGTTTTGCTGAATATTGTCTCTGGCTTCCAGAAGTGTTGAGACAATCAACAAAGAACAAATCTAAAACAATTACGAGGGTAATTAGCAGCTTAATTTCACCTGCCATACCATTATAGCTGGTCAGGTCACCATTGTCGGTGTTAACAAATGATTGGGTCTGGGTGTCTGGGTGAACTTTGTGATTGTACATGTACTGCAGACTCATTCTACCCCTTCTATCAAGCAACCAGCAGCTGTGCATAATGAAAAGTGTGCTCGGCATGGTTTCTGGGGCCCCCTGCAGCAGATGATACCCTAGGTCACTGCGTGATTTGCCTATGCTTAAAAATGTGTCTGATACTGCTTATCCTTCAGTCAAGGGGCTGGAGCTTTGAAATGAATCATTTTATATATTTTATTCCTTCTAAGGACCACTATTACAAAAAATATATAACATTTAAGATTATGTAAAACATTAACATTTAAACATGTAAAAAACATACAAATAATTACATTTACCCCAGAGTAAAATGGGCCATAAATTATTTTCTCCTATTTTGTTGTCACTTACAGTAGGTAGTAAAAACCTGACAGGTTTTAGACTAGTCCATCTCTTCATGGGGGATTCTCAGCATGGCCATTCTTTATAAAGACACTCCCTGAAAAGTGTCTACTTTATATTAAGTCTCCCTTCTCGCTGGGCACTATTTTGTCAGTTAGATGTAGCAACTGCTGTTCACCAAGGGCTTTTGAAAAGAAAGAAAACCCTGAGAACCCCCCATTAGGTGATGGGCTAATCCAAAAACTTTCAGATTTTTACTCCCTATTGTAAGTGACAGCAACATAGGAGAAAATAAATGTATAGTGCATCTTACTCTGGAAGAAATATACTTTTTATTTGTATGTGTTTACATGTATTTTAAATGTTATGATTTTTGCGATAGTGTTACTTTAAAAAAAGAACTCCAGTGAAAATAATGTAATAAATAAAAATGCTTCATTTTTACAATAATTATGTATAAATGATTTAGTCAGTGTCTGCCCATTGTAAAATATTCCCTCTGCCTGATTTACATTTTGACATTTATCACATGGTGAAATTTTTACTGCTGGCAGGTGATGTCAGTGGAAGTAGCTGCTGCATGCTTTTTTGGCAGTTGGAAACAGCTGTAAACGGCTATTTTCCACAATGCAGTGAGGTTCACAGCAGCACCATGGCCCTCACAGCTTCCTGTGGGAGGGGTTTCACCACAAAATCAGCCATACAGAGCCCACTGATGATCCGTTTGAGAAAAGGAAAATATTTCTCATGGGAAAGAGGGTATCAACTACTGATTGGGATGAAGTTCAATTCTTGGTTACGGTTTCTCTTTAAGTTGTGCCCCTGTTTCCTGTCCTGCACTTCCTCCTTATCTAGCATTTGCTTTCAAGTGAAAAGATCTCAATATACGGCACTGTTAATAACGATAGCCATGAATTAATTTGAAATTCGGTGCCTAATTTCATGCAAGGTGCCAATGTAAACCAGTGCTGCGGTTATTTTTGATGCATTCTTGCAAAATTAAGTTTGGATAGTTAAATAATGAGAGACAAAACTCCCCTTCAAACAAGCCACGAGCGCCCTGTAAAATGAAAGCAATGTGCACACAGCCTTCAGCTGCCTTTTAGGTAGAGGAGTTTAACTAAAAATAGCAGCTATTGTCGGGGAAGAGACAGGCCGCTGGAGAGTTCCGTAAAAACCACACGGCGCAAAGAATATTCACAGGAAAGGCTCGGAATCAAGGGGAGTGCGAAGGTGCCCATCCACTTGTGGGCTGCACACTTCAATGGACTTCTGCAGACGTAGCAGTGCTTTAAGCTGGAAGGGAATTGAAAATGTCTTGTGGCATAAGCTGGCGCTGTCAAAAGAAAAGCGAAGCCGAGGTAACAATGTTGCTTCTGCATGGCTGAGAATTCTATCACGCTCGCAAACAGAAACACTGTGTAAAACTTCCTGTAATCTGATGGACAACGGAGGTGAGGTAAAAGCAAGAAACTCTTTGCGACTCATATTTTCGCACAGATGGCACAGTATTTACAAAGTTCTGAAAATCAGAGTGAAATGTAAAATGGCAAAGGCCTTTAAAGGGAACCTGAAGTGAGAGGGATATGGAGGCTGCCATATTAATCTCCTTTTAAATAGGGATGCTCGCTGGATTCCGCGGAATTCTTAATTCCGCGATTCCGGACGGAATTCTCTCTCTCTCTCTCTCTCCTGGAGGGTATAATCTTCTAGGGAATTGTAGTTTTTCAAAAGCCAGCTTACATACCATGGCTGGGAATTTAACCCAGGTCTCAGTGTGTGGTAGGCAACTGACTTAGGAGGAGGAGGAGAGAGAGAGAGAGAGAGAGAGAGAGAGAGAGAGAGAGAGAGATGTTTTTTTCCGACGGAATCCCGCGGAATTTCGTACAAATCCGGCGGAATATTCATAGCGACGGAATTTAACACTGATGGAATCCGTGATTTCCGGCGGAACGGAATTTGCTGGTTCCGATCATCCCTACTTTTTAACAATGCCAGTTGCCTGATTGCCCTGCTGATTATTCTGGCATCAGTACTGTCTGAATCACACACTTGAAAGAAGCATGAAGATAATCTTGTCAGATTTTTGTCAGAAACCTCTAATCTGCATGCTTTTTTTTCTGGGTATATGGCTAAAAGAATTAGAGGCAGAGGATCAGCAGAACAGCCAGGTAGCTGGTATTGTTTAAAAAGAAATACATATAGCAGCCTTGCCTTAAAGCGGAACTGTAAATAGTTTTTAACACATTGTTTCACTTACCTGGGGCTTCTACAAGCCCCCAGAAGCTGTCCTGTCCCGCGCCGGTCCTGCCCGAGCCTTCGTTCTCCTGCCACCAGCTACTTTCGGTATCACCGCCGGGCCACTGCGCCTGTGCGTATCCTTTCTTCGTGTCCCCTGCTATTGCAGAGGGGAACGTGAAAAAAAGATACGCTTGGCAGGGCTGCGCTGGCATCGACTTAGAAGTCTAGGTACACAACGGAACGGCGGCGGGAGAACGGAGGCTTGGGCAGGACAGGGCGGCTGCTGGGGGCTTGCAGCAGCCCCAGGTAAGTGAAACACTGTGTTTGAAAAGTATTTACAGTTCCGCTTTAAACCTGCATCAACACAGAGTTATTTGCATCTCGTTAACCATCCCTACTAGTGACACAACTACACATCAGGCTTAAAGAGTAACTGTCGGGCATAAGATCAAAAATCAATTCTTTATTTTTATCTGGTAAAGAAGTAATAAGGATGCTAACCAGGCAATTCAAAAGTTAAAAAACACTCTCATTTTTCTTCTCCATAAAACATCATTGACCAGTTTCCCTGGCTCTTATTTGGTACATCTGCCACACAAAGGAAGTTGCAGGGCATGCTGGATTTTTTTTTCTTTTTTACTTTCTCCTCAGACTTAACTAATGCAGCCTGATTGGCTGAAGCCTCTTTTCCTCTGTTCCTCTCTGATTTTTTAATCGTAATCCAAAATCGGATCAGATAAAAAATCTGAATCGCATGTAGTGTGCAAGAGGCCTTGAAGGGAAGGTGCGAGCTGGACGCAGTACTTCTCATGTCGGATATTGGGGACTTTACTGTATTAGGTTTTATGCTATGTACAGCACTATAGAGAATGTTGAGTCTATATAAATTAGAAATAATAAAAATATCCTATATTTTTTTTCTATCTTTTTTTTATGACTGGTTCCCTTTACGGGCGAGTAAATGTAAGTAAAACTTTAGAAAATATCTTGAAAGCAGAGTTGAGCTCTTTTTTTCAAGTTTTCTGGAAGATTCATATTTCTCAGTACAAACGAAGAGGAGGCTTGGGAAGAGACAAGGGGCACATATTTTAGTATCGCGCTGTAATGAAAGAGTAGGCTAGGGAAACAACAACTAATTATCTGCTTTAGATAGAGAAACAAGACTGCTTGCAAAATCCTCTGTCTATTCTACTATTTAAAAGACGCTAAATGCATTTATCTGCGGCGCTGCCCGACGCTCATTGGCAGACTTTGTGCAGGGATAATACATTTATCCCTGTTGCTCGCAAAGGTTTTATTTTGCCAGAGAAAAAAGAAGAAACAAAACTGTGCTAAAGCCTACAGCAGGGGAAAATAAATTGTCCTCTGTAATTTCACACTGGCATGTTCTTCATTTCATTGGGGACGTCTTTGGAATTCTCTTTCATTCATTTTTTTCCCCTAAATATGAATTTAAGGCTAATTTTCTCTGAAAACATTTTAAAAGAAGCTGAAAAATAATGCGTGGCTGTTATATAGTTTTTGTATTCCTTCTTTCTGCATAAATGAAGTATGTTGCACGCTGGAAGTTGCTTTAGAGACGCGTGATAAGAACCCATCTGGAACCATTGTACATTAGCTTGTTTCCAAAGGGTTGGGTTGCCGTGGAAAATGTAAACAAAGCAAACCTGAAGCGAAAAAAAGTATGATATAATGAATTGTATGTGTAGTACAGATAATGAGTAGAACATTAGTAGCAAAGAAAAAAAGTTTTATTTGTTTTATTTTATTCAGGTATATAGCTCTTTTTATAACATTGCATCATTCTGTCACATTTGCAGTTGTAAAGACAAGCTATGTCTTTTAAGCTATAAAACAAAGCAGAAGCCATTGAACTTTCCTGCAGTAGAACCTTATCTCAAACTGTTTCTCACTGTTTATTGGCTGTTTGAGTGCTTCAGAAAACAGGACTGCCATAGACCCAAGTTGGGTCGAAAAAACTCAGAGAGTGTAGATGGTGTTCTGGCGCCCAGGGCTTTTCAGCAGAGGGTGAGCCGAATGATGGCTCATCCTGCTGCCGCACAAATTTTTTGGGGGGGACTGAGAAACTTTTTTTTTTACATTTTGAAAAATATGTTCTTAAAAAAAGAATTTGATGATGCTAGTGACTAGTTTAAAAATGTTGGGATAGAAATGTTTACTTGGGTTGGTTCATCCCTGCCTTGAACACTGCAAATGCTTGGGAACTGAGAGGCAGAGTAAAATTGGGCGTGCGGGGCAATTCGGGCACCTGGAGTCTGCCCAAAATGCAATATGCACTGAGGGGGCGGAGCTCTGGATATTGGCTCTATAAGTGGTGGAAGTGTCTTGTTTCCGCTATTTTATAGCCGAGCTCCTGATATTACCCAGGAGCTCTGGATATTAGCTCCAAGGCTGGACTACTATTTAGCTGATCTCCGGATAACAGCAATAGCTATATGAATGGGTGTCGGGTCTTGGCTAATATATATATATATATATATATATATATATATGTATTTATATATATATATATATATATATATATATATATATATATATATATATATATTATAAGTTAGTATAGGTGTCATTGATATTAGTGTTAGGAAATAGGGATGGCAATGCTTAGGAGAACTCATGGAGAAGCATGTGATCAGTTTGATCAGCTGATACATTTATAAAGCTCTGATTTGCTAGTGATGATCATGTGTTAAACCAGGAAGTCATCTCAGCAAATAAAAACCTTACGAATCTATCAGCTGATCAGACTGATCTCATGCTTCTCCATGAGTTATCCTACACATTGCCATCCCTATTAGAAAGATTAGTGTTATTATGGGATAGTGTAGGAAGAGAGAGTTAATAGTCATGGAAAGGATGTAGGTGTTTTGGAAGGGAATGGCTATAGGAGAGAGGACTAGTGTTAGGTGGGGGTGTGCTTGATGGAGGTGGGTTAGTGTTAGGCATTAAGCAAGCCGATAATTTATGTATTGGCAATACCTGTTCTTGTTTGATTTGGAATGTCAACTATCAAAAGTTTTGGGTTCCCTTTTATTTACTTTTACTTTTCATTTCATAATAAGTTAGATATTTTCAAATGGTGACATGTCTGGATTGCAGGCAGCCTAGTTTGGCATCCAGGCAATTTAGTTTTTCTCCTGAGTTTTCTCCTGGATGTTACTATCACAACTTGTAAATAAAATGCCTTGTGGTACTTTTTTGATTGCAAAATGCTGAAAAATTATTTTAAATGCAAGATGAAAAATGATCTCCTAGGAGAAAACTCAGGAGAAAAAGTTAATTAAATATTGGCTTCAGACTCTTGTCACAGAGCCATGTTGGTGTAAACATTGAAGAAGTATCCTGCTGAGCGAAGAAGGGCCTCAAAAAAGATATTATGTGGGTGGAACCATAAGCTGAGCCAATAGGACACCACATCCATGATTCCCCCCCCCCCCCAAAAAAAAAAAAATCCAAAAAGAAATTCAAATTTTAATTTGTCAGAAGACAGTTTTCTGATTAACCACATTCCCTCCTTCTACACATGATAGAGTTTTAACTAGCATTTGTGAATGCAATGGTGAACTATGTTGACAAATAATGGTTTTTTGAAATGTTCCTGAGCCTTTGCAGTGAATGATTTCCACTACAAAATCAGGTACATTTAAAATGTATTCCCTAAAGGTCACAACCATCCAATACTGTCTACTGAGATTTCTCTAGATTCTCGAAATCATTTAATGATAGTATAAAAGAATAAATAAAGGGTCCAACGATCAATTTGTGTGCTGAATACCAAAAAACATTTATAGTCCACAGTACCAATTTATTTCAAGTCAAACCCCACTTTCCTTGTGTGTAACAATTTATTCAAAAAGAATACAACCAGGACATGCTACGCCCTTCAGGATTTTTAGGAAA
Organism: Hyperolius riggenbachi; assembly: GCF_040937935.1. Classification (NCBI taxonomy): domain Eukaryota; kingdom Metazoa; phylum Chordata; class Amphibia; order Anura; family Hyperoliidae; genus Hyperolius; species Hyperolius riggenbachi. Next base: position 118,731,780 of record NC_090648.1, on the reverse strand, counting down.
AATTATGTATCCAAAGGAAATTTCAAATGTAAACTAAGCAGGGATTCAACATTACAGACCTAGCGTAAAAAGTTTGACTACTTACTGTATTTTAATGTACAACTCTAAAAGCACACATACAGATGTATGAAAAACAATCCAATACACAAACATACTCACACACCCAAACATACCAAACAGTTATATATGCCAGTTAACCTCAGTGCAATGTACCCTGACTGATAAATTATCCTCCCTCATAGTGTTAGGATGAAATACAAGACACAAAGGATAGGTACAATATACATTTTACAAGTTAAATGATACCAGAGCTGTAAATAGAAGAAACAAGGGAAGCAGGCATGTATGGGGAGCCATCCTGATGTCCACCGCTCCCCCTGTTCTCCTTTCTGCCACTCTGACTCTCTCCTGGGTCGCTGGAGTTGGGCATCACTGTGCCTATGTTGGCCCAGCTGCGCGGGTCCTACAGCGCGTGACCACTGCCAGGAGCACTCTGCACATGATGTAATCATGATGTTATGTGCAGAGCACTCCCAGCCACAGTCACACACTGTAAGACCTGGGCCAGCACAGGCGCAGTGATGCCCAACTCCAGTGACCCAGAACAGGATGCCGGAGGGCATTTAGGAGGATCGGAGGGACAGAAAGAAGAACGGGGGGAACGATGGGCATCAGGACGGCTCCCCATACATGCCTGCCCCATTTTTCCATTTTACTTCGGCTCTGATATCCTTTAAGACAGCGGTAGGGAACCTTGGCTTTCCAGCTGTGATAAAACTACAAATCCCAGCATGCATTTGCCTTTATTAAGCATGACTGTGGCTGCCAGACTTCTGCAATGCATTGTGGGACTTGTAGTTCCTTAACAGCTGGAGAGCCAAGGTTCCCTACCCCTGCTTTAAGAGCTATCTCTTAATCAACGCGTTTCATTAAAGAATGTCCACTCCCTCATTAGGCAGCTTTTTAAATTAAAAGAGGGACTTACTGTGAGAATAGAATGTATAGGATTTCCACAAGAAAACATTATTTACAGTATATGTGCATCAAGAGTATCTAAGGTAATGAGATCCATTTTTACTGATGAGACAGAGGGCCATATGCAACTCACTTTTTTTTTGCTCCTAAGTTTCCTCCCAGGTGATATTTTCACACTTTATCAATGAAATGCATTTTAAGCCACCAGCAAGCAAGAAAATACTCAGAATTATTTTGACATGATTTTTTCTCCTACATTTTAGTACTTTTTTTTAATTGCAGAGTGCTTAAAAGCTAAAACAGAAGATGAAAAATGATCTCCTAGGAGAAAACGTAGGAGAAAAAGTGAATTGAATAAAGGTCAGAGTGTTTTCAGGTAGATTGCATGTTAAATGTGCTGTTTAGCCACCGATTGCTGGGGTCAAGCTCCCTCCATTTGGAAAACAATGTGTGATGATCTGCTCGGCTGCCTGTGCAGGCAGGCAGCTTTTTGACCATTATGTAGGTTTGCATGCTGCAGGACTCTGGAAAGAAGAGCTTCTGTCAGTTTTGCAGCTTGTGCTTGCAGAGGAATTTGCATACGTTGTCATGCAAATTGCCTGGCCACATTCATTGCAGGCGTGTACTATAAGTACTATGTCTTTCCCACAATGCTTCGCTGGTCATAAGGAGTCTTCCTGTGAAACACTCTGGAGAGTGTCAGCCATGCGCTTTGTTTGAGGATCAGCTTAGAGTAATTCCTGGAAACTGTGCTAGGCAGATTCCCTAATGCAGTTAGGATTGTTTATCTGTTTGTTTGTTTGTTCTGTTGCTGTTGTCCTGTCCCAGTGGTGGTCGACAGGAAATGGTTCTGATCTCTGTTCTTGGAGTATAGCTGGTGTAGCGGTTGCTACCAGCTATCGCTTCTGTTCTGTCTCCTGGGATCGCGCTAGCCACTTTTCCCTAGCGCTGTGGATCCTTCTGTTCTGTCTCCTGGGATCGCGCTAGCCACTTTTTGCTAGCGCTGTGGATCCTTCTGTTCTGTCTCCTGGGATCACGCTAGCCACTTTTCGCTAGCGCTGTGGATCCTTCTGTTCTGTCTCCTGGGATCGCGCTAGCCACTTTTCGCTAGTGCTGTGGATCCTATCTCTTGCTTGCCCCTGTTTTCGTGTGTCTGTCTTGTCTGCTACGACCGCTTGCTGGAGGCTCGGTGAGGTAACCGTTAAGCAAGCGTTCGCGTCGTCTATTTCATGTTTGTCTGTCAATGGTTAGTTAGGCGTGCTTGTCTCTATTGTGCTTATCACGTGGAGACCGCGCATAACCGCATGCACTGTTGCGAATGAGTGCGGTGTTCGCGGTTAGCTAGCGTTTGTTATTTTCCGCATCTCCTCATTGTATGATTTGCTGTGCCTTTGCTGTCCTCGTATTCTGTTCTGATCTGCCTTGTGTCACTTCTGGCAATCGCCTTTCTTGCGGTTGCGTTTCTGTTTCGTATCTGCTGTTGTGTGTGCGCGGTCGCTGGGTGGTGACTAGGTTGGCGCACACACATACAATCTGTCCCTTTGCTCGTTCTCATTCGCAATCGCCTCTCTTGCGATTGCGTTCTGCGCTTCGTACAATTCCTGTCTGGCATTTGTGGAGGTACAGAGGATTGGTTCCTCTGCACTCCCCAGCGCCATCTGCCGACAGGAATTTCCCTCTACGGGTGCGTAGCACCTTTTGCTGGGTGCCTGCAAATATACGCTTGTGGAGGATTTCCGCCATATCAGCGCACGCGTTGTGCGCTGATCACGGAGAAAGTTCCACAATCGTTACACAATGCAACAGAATGGGAGCGTTAGTAACTACAAGTGTGTTAGTGGTTGACACTCGGCATGCTTACTGCTGACTTGGAGGCACATGCAGAGATGGTGCAAGTGCTGGATAAAAAAAAGAGATGCTGAAAGCTGTTAGTTTGAAAGATCCCTATAAATACAGATGGAGGAAAGGGACTAAATACCTAAACAAGCATATCAAATATTAAACAGTACAGAAGACAGCTATGAGGTACACAAGGGCAAGGCAACCATAAATTGAGCTTCAGTCTCTCATTTAATACACAGCCAGTTCCTGGAGTGGGTGGGGCTAACTGGAGGAAACAGGTTAGGATGCTACTGGATGTGGGAGATGGCCAATGCAGAAAACAGAATAAACATAGGACAGCATTCACAAATGCATTACCGAAGGCAGGGAACACACTTGTCTTTCAGTTTTCCGTGCTTGTTTTTCTGCGTACATTTTCTGCACACTAAGCGCTTGATTCACTAAACCATGATAACGCAAATATCACACCTGATCAAAGTTAACATGCCTTATCAGAGTAGCATAGCGAGCGATACGAACTTATGCCTGCTAATTGGCAATGGCACTCGTCCTGCCCTGAGACCCTGCAGGTTTGTAGCGCTCGCTTTGCTACTCTGATAAGGCATGTTAACTTTGATAAGGTGTGATATCTGTGATAAGGTCTGATATTTGAGTTATCACGGTTTAGTTTATCAAGCCCTAAGTGTGTTTCTATGCAGAAAAACGAGCGTGATTTTTTCACAGCAGCTGATGTAATTGAAAGAGTCATCATGCCGAATGTCAGTTTTTTTCTGCACGCGAAAAACATATTAAGTGTGAACTAGCTCATTGATTAACATGAGTTCTCAGTTTTTCTGTGCAGAAAATGCGCATGAAAAAACTCAAGTGTGTTCCCTGCCTCAGGAAAATGTGAATTCACTAAGGCTGGTACCGCATGGCAAGCTGAAATAACAGAGGAGTGAGGTAAATTACTGACGTGTGCAGAAAACACCTCCAACACATGTCAGTAAATGTCAATTCACAAAGATTAGAGCACGTGGTAAAGACAAGTAAAATGCTCCGTAATTACCGGCAGCTCTGATGTGGCGAAATCCAGCTTCCAAATGCCTTCCGAGAAAGCCAGTCATTTTCCCTTCAGATGTTTAACCCATTAGGTTCCTGTTTGCACATGCCGAGGAGCAAGTGGGGATATCATCTAAGCATGGCATGGTATGTTTAATGTTTCTCAAGAGTTTATCTAAACACAGGCTATTAACCATTTCAGCCGCCCGGACGTGATCCTCACGTCCAGGTGGCTGCTCTGATGCAGAGGCGCGCTTCGGGCATGCCCCCGTGCCCCCATGCTGTCCCCCCAGTAGCCCTGGGATCAGTGAACGGGAACATGGTTCCCGTTCACCAATCTAAGTTGCAAGCACAAAGACTGACGTTTTTTTATGAGAGACCGCAGTTTTTCTACAAAAAAAAAAAATTTCCCCGTCCTCCTTGTGCTTCCGGTAAGCGAGAAGCACAAGGAGAAAAAAAAAGTCAAGGTGGCCATCTTGTGGCCAAATAGTAAAACTACATCTACATAACTGTTTATTTTCCAACACCAAAACAATTACCAAATACATTTTTTAATGAAAAAAAAAATTACAATGAAAAAAAAACAAAAAAACATAAATAGTTACCTAAGGGTCTGAACTTTTTAAATAGGCATGTGAAGGGGGTATACTACAAACATGTTTTTAATTATAAGCTTGTAAATAGTGATCGACGCAAAACTGAAAAAATGCACCTTTATTTCCAAATAAAATATCAGCGCCATACATTGTAATGGGGACAAAATTTAAATGGTGTAATAACCGAGACAAACGGGCAAATAAAATACATGGTGTTAACTATGGTAGCATGTATCATTTTAAAGCTATAATGGCCCAAAACTGAGAAATAAATGATTTTTTAAAATTTTTTCTTAATATTCCTGTTAAAATGCATTTATAAAAAAATTATTCTTAGCAAAATGTACCACCCAAAGAAAGCCTAATTAGTGGCGGAAAATAACAAATTATAGATCAATAAATTGTGATAAGTAGTGATAAAGTTATTAGCGAAATGATGGGAGGTGAAAATTGCTCTGATGCATAAGGTGAAAAATCCCAGCGGGCTGAAATGGTTGAATAAAATGTACATAAAAGGCTAATAGACAGAGGGAGTAGAGCAAACATTATTATAACATGTACATTTAAAGGGATTCTGGGGATGTCTTTTACTATTGTAATGCCGCATGTAACTGTTACCGCACGGGTCTTTTTTCACTAAATTACCAAACTTGTACCGCACCTGCGAATATCTTTGTAAATGTTGAAAAAAAGGAAAAATACTGCATTTGGTAATTTCCAGAACATGTTTTTTTTACCGACCTAAGCTTTGTGAATGCTGTCCATAGTGCACTGGCCGTGGGTCTATCAGATTTCCCAACCAGCAATTATTGAATGTCTTACTCCAGCGTACATCTTTCAGTATGACCACCAGTCTAAAAATCCATTAACCCATTATTACACAGATGTTTCAATCCTATCCTGCAATTATGTGAGAAGTGCTGCAGACATCCCCTGGGCTATGCTGTCTGACACCGAACTCTGGCTTCCAATATCTGGTGAAAGAGCAGGTCACAGAATCCCTCTTCAGCAGAAGAATAAGCGTGATGTGCATAAAGCCCTGGAAACGTTCCATAGACTTTCAAAGTGAAGTCACTTGGCAGGGAAGGTCACACTTCCTCTCTGGGTGCCAGCGTGTCCCAATGTTTTCAAATAAGCCAAGTGTTGTACTATACTGAAGTTGGCTCCTATCTCATAACAAATATACTTCCTGTAAGCAGGTCTGTTTTAAAGCTGGTTATAGATATATTCAGAGAAAACAACCCAAAACCTCTGATTGCTGCTGTTCCTCTTAAGATTAGACCTTTCATTTGTTTACTAATTTGCATGCATTCCAACTGTATAGACCACAGTCTATAGGTAAGCTGTACATGAGCTTGTAGATACAGTAAGTATTAGGAAGAAGTTAACTTACGGTTACGGGCTAGTAAAAAAGGGCGCACAGGGATAGTGGACAAAAAGGGCGCCGCCATAGACTGCAATGCAAAATATCGGCTATTCGGCGCCCGACAGGAAAAAAAGGGCGCCCGAGAAATAGCGGTTACAGGGATCGTGTTAACAAAAGTTTTCGTTTACAAAATAAGGTTTATAACAAATATCGTTTACAAGTTTGTTTTGAGTTTGTGTTATACTTATTTTTTCGTTTTTAAATTTCGCTTATATCAGTTTTAACTTATTTTTTAGTTTTAAAATTTCGCTTACAAAAGTATAACAACTAAATTTTCGTTTACACTTCTTTGATCATTTAAAAATGTGTTTTCATATGTATAATGCGTAAATACCGTTTTCAACCTTATTGTATTAGAAATAAATCGCTTTTGGTATTAACTTTGTTTTTACTCTTATAATGCATTGATTATAGTTACTAAAATATCGCTTTTAATATTACTGTTATTTTAAGATTTCTAATGCATACGTGATTGTAAGGCTATCTATTGTATTGTATATCTTTATATATACTTTTCTCTATTTATAATATTATTGTATACATGATTTTAAGGCTATTTTAAGGCTATTTATTCTATTACAAATATGTACATTATTTTATTCAAGTTATTTGTAGAGAAGATAAATTATTTTATTCATGTTATTTGTAGAGAAGTATTTTAACCACCCTGGCGTTCTGATTAAATCGCCAGGGTGGCTGCGGGAGGGTTTTTTTTAAATAAAAAAAAAACTATTTCATGCAGCCAACTAAAAGTTGGCTGCATGAAAGCCCACTAGAGGGCGCTCCGGAGGCGATCTTCCGATCGCCTCCGGCGCCCAGAATAAACAAGGAAGGCCGCAATGAGCGGCCTTCCTTGTTTTGCTTATATCGTCGCCATAGCGACGAGCGGAGTGACGTCATCGACGTCAGCCGACGTCGTGACGTCAGCCGCCTCCGATCCAGCCCTTAGCGCTGGCCGGAACTTTTTGTTCCGGCTACGCTGGGCTCAGGCGGCTGGGGGGACCCTCTTTCGCCGCTGCTCGCGGCGAATCGCCGCAGAGCGGCGGCGATCAGGCAGCACACGCGGCTGGCAAAGTGCCGGCTGCGTGTGCTGCTTTTTATTTCATCAAAATCGGCCCAGCAGGGCCTGAGCGGCAGCCGCTGGCGGTGTTGGACGAGCTGAGCTCGTCCAGACCGCTCAGCTGGTTAAGGATTAAATATATTATTGTTTATATGTGTTTAGAGTGTTTGTGCGGTGGGGATTAGTGGTGCTCAAATACCCCTTTTTAAAATTCGAGTTTGGTCGAATTCGAATAGTAAATTATTCGAGGTCATTCGAATATTCGAGTCGAATAATTTTTACTATTCGATTCGACCTCGGACTTCGAGCTCACTATTCGAGTCGGTATTCGAGCTAACTATTCGAGCTGACTATTCGAATTGGCCTTAAATAGCTTCCAACACTTGTTTTGAGGGTGAATGATGCAAGAAACCTCTTTTTTTCCAAGTAACAACAGCAAGTGATTATGTGGGGATGTTCCTTTAAAAAAAAATGTGGAAAGAGAAGTTGTGTCCTTAATTTTGTTCAGTAGTGTTACTGTATATACTTGTTCTTCTTCTTCTATATCGTCTTCTTCTATATCGTCTTCTTCTATATCTTGAGCGTAACAAATAGCTGGTGGGCGCACGCATGTTGGAAGCGCCATTGTATGTGCTCCCTGGCAGTGGAAACACAAAGACAGCAGGAGGTAAATTCAGCAGCAGGAGGAGGAGGATGAGTGTGTGGCAGCAGGCAGTCAATGAGGCAGGCAGCTCGCCGTGACATAATAGCCCTGGTACCTAGCGGTGATACCAGGGCTGTAAATAAACACAACAGGAGGTCCCAGACAGCGGTCGTGCAGCCCACATTGTGTCCAATACACAACTGGGACAACACAGTTTTCAACCCGGGCACCTCAGAAAAATTAAACCTTTTTTTTTTTTTAATGGTTTGTTTGGTTTTGGTTTTGCAACCAATATAGCTATTGTTTGACGTAATAGCTGGTGGCAGAGTGGCAGCAGAAGGTAAATCATCTGTGTACCCTGGCAGTGGGAAACACAGACAGACAGCAGCAGCAGGAGGAGGAATGGAGGAGTAGGCGAGCAGCTATTGTTTGACGTAATAGCTGGTGGCAGAGTGGCAGCAGAAGGTAAATCATCTGTGTACCCTGGCAGTGGGAAACACAGACAGACAGCAGCAGCAGCAGCAGGAGGAGGTATGGAGGAGCAGTGTGAGTGTGGCAGCAGGTAGGCAGCGTGACATAATAGCCCTGGTACCTAGCGGTGATACCAGGGCTGTAAATAAACACAACAGGAGGTCCCAGACAGCGGTCGTGCAGCCCACATTGTGTCCAATACACAACTGGGACAACACAGTTTTCAACCCGGGCACCTCAGAAAAATTAAACCTTTTTTTTTTTTTTATGGTTTTTTGGTGTTTGGTTTTGCAACCAATATAGCTATTGTTTGACGTAATAGCTGGTGGCAGAGTGGCAGCAGAAGGTAAATCATCTGTGTACCCTGGCAGTGGGAAACACAGACAGACAGCAGCAGCAGGAGGAGGAATGGAGGAGTAGGCGAGCAGCTATTGTTTGACGTAATAGCTGGTGGCAGAGTGGCAGCAGAAGGTAAATCATCTGTGTACCCTGGCAGTGGGAAACACAGACAGACAGCAGCAGCAGCAGCAGGAGGAGGTATGGAGGAGCAGTGTGAGTGTGGCAGCAGGTAGGCAGCGTGACATAATAGCCCTGGTACCTAGCGGTGATACCAGGGCTGTAAATAAACACAACAGGAGGTCCCAGACAGCGGTCGTGCAGCCCACATTGTGTCCAATACACAACTGGGACAACACAGTTTTCAACCCGGGCACCTCAGAAAAATTAAACCTTTTTTTTTTTTTTTTTATGGTTTTTTGGTTTTTGGTTTTGCAACCAATATAGCTATTGTTTGACGTAATAGCTGGTGGCAGAGTGGCAGCAGAAGGTAAATCATCTGTGTACCCTGGCAGTGGGAAACACAGACAGACAGCAGAAGGGCAGTACACAGCAGCCCACTGTAGGTGTAAAATGTGTGGCTGCAGGCGACGTAATAGTCAAAGTGAACCAGGCTGGCTTAGTGAGCAGGAGCCAGGAGGTGGTAAAGGGTGGTAAGGCACATTAACGATGGTTCCGGCAGCCAGTTCATGTCCCCCTCTCGCCGACAACAGGGGCCAGGTACTCGCCTTCCACCCACGCCTGGTTCATCTTGAGAAACGTCAGTCTGTCCACAGACTTGTGAGACAGACGTGAGCGTTTCTCGGTGACCACGCCACCAGCTGCACTGAAGCAGCGCTCGGACAGCACGCTGGAAGGGGGGCAGGACAGCACTTCCAGGGCGTACTGCGCCAGCTCGCTCCAGATCTCCATGCGCTTGACCCAATACTCCATGGGATCAACAGGGGCATCGCTGTCAAGCCCGCTGTACGACCCCATGTAGTCAGCCACCATGCGGGTCAGGCGCTGGCTGTGACCGGAGGAGGATGCTGCTGCATGCATCTCCTCTCTAGTCACTGCTGCCGGAGCCTCTACAGTCCTGTAGAGCTCGTGGCTGAGAGACAGCAGGTCTGTGGGGCGCTTGCTGCTGCTGGATGCAGGCACCTGCTGCTGCCTCTGTGCTGGCTGCTGGACAGTGGGGGTGGAAGGCTGGGGGAAGGCTTCCTCCAAGCGCTCAACAAGGGCCTGCTGCAAGCTCCTTATTTGTTGCGCTGGGTCTCCTCCTGCAGGCGGCAGGAACTGGCTCAACTTCCCCTTGAGGCGTGGGTCCAACATCATGCTGATCCAGATGTCCTCCCTCTGCTTCATCTGGATCACCCTGGGGTCCCTGCGCAGGCACGTCAGCATGTGCGCTGCCATTGGGAAGAGGCGGGCCACGTCTGCTGGCACATCGACGTCAGTGCTGTCCTCATCCTCCTCCTCTGCCGCCTCATCCTCTCTCCACCCCCGCACCAACTCAGCTGCGCTGTGCTGATCCCCCTCATCAGCAGCCAGGTCAGGGACCTCCACCAAGTCCTCCTCCTCCTCCCCCTCAGAGGTGGACTGCGCAGCTGGTTGCCGCTCCTGCTGGTCCAAGGCTGCCGCTCCCTGTTCCAGCAAAGCATCGAGGGCCCTGTTCAGCAGAGAAACCAGGGGCACCCACTCGCAGACCATAGCATGGTCCCTGCTCACCATGTTTGTGGCCTGCAGGAAGGGAGCCAGCACTAAGCACACCTGCTGCATGTGCCTCCAGTCATCATCGGGGACGATGGACGGGAAGTTGCTGGTCTTGTCCCTTCTCTGAGCTGCGGAAACAGTGGCCAGGGCAAGGTACTGTTTGACAGCGCGCCTCTGTTCAACCAGACGCTCCAACATCGCCAGGGTGGAGTTCCAGCGAGTCGGAACGTCAAGGATCAGCCGATGGCGTGGCAGATCCAGCTCCTTTTGCACGTCTTCCAGGCTCGCACAGGCTGCAGCCGAGCGCCGGAAGTGACGCACAACATTCCTTGCCGTTTCCAGCAGTTCGCCCATCCCCTGGTAGGTGCGCAGGAACTTCTGCACCACCAGGTTCAGCACGTGGGCAAGACAGGGGATGTGGGTCAGGTTTCCCCTGTCTATTGCGGCAACCAGATTGGCCCCATTGTCGGCCACCACCTCTCCGACTCTGAGGCCTCTGGGGGTCAGCCAAATCCTCTCCTGCTCCTGGAGTTTGGCCAACACATGGGTTGCCGTCAGCTTGGTCTTCCCAAGGCTGACCAAGTGCAGCAGCGCTTGGCAGTGGCGGGCCTTCACGCTGCTGCTGAGGCGGGGGGTTTGGCCAGGTGTGCCGGAGGATGGCAGAGGATCGGAGGAACCTGCTGCAGTTCCCCTGAGCCTGCGGGGTGGCACCACCCACTGTGTTGCTGCTGCTGCTGTGCCCGCTGCTGCTCTCCCATCCTCACCCCCTTCCACCAAGCTGACCCAGTGGACAGTGAAGGACAGGTAGCGGCCTGTCCCGAAGCGGCTGCTCCAGGAGTCCATGGTGACGTGGACCCTTTCACCAACCGCGTGCTCCAGCCCTCGCTCCACATTGGCCATCACAAAGCGGTGCAGTGCAGGAATGGCCTTGCGGGCAAAGAAGTGTCTGCTGGGGAGCTGCCAGTCTGGGGCTGCGCAAGCAAGCAGCGCACGAATGTCGCTCCCCTCCTGCACGAGCGTGTACGGCAGGAGTTGGGAGCACATGGCCCGTGCCAGCAAGCCGTTCAGCTGCCGCACGCGACGGCTGCTGGGAGGCAGAGCCCTAACCACCCCCTGGAAGGACTCGCTCAAAAGGCTCTGGCGTGGCCTTTTGCTGACACGGGAATCAGCAGACACAGCAGAGGAGGCCACTGAGGACTGGCTGCCAGAACAGGCCTCAGTGTCGGCGGCAGGAGTTGCAGAGGGGGGAGGAGCAGTGCGTTTCCGCACTCCTGCTGGTGCTGCTGGAGGAGCAGGAGGGCGGGTGGCTGCTGTTGCTGCTGCTGCTGCTGAAGCCTGTGCAGTGATGGGTGTGGTGCCACTGCCAGCACCAGATGCCTTCAGCCTCTGGAACTCCTCATGCTGGTGGAAATGTTTAGCCGCAAGGTGGTTGATGAGCGAGCTGGTGCAGAACTTTAAGGGGTCTGCACCTCTGCTCAACTTCCGCTGACAGTGGTTGCAAGTGGCGTACTTGCTGTACACAGTGGGCATGGTGAAATATCGCCAGATTGGTGACTTAAACATCCCCCTACGGCATGGAAGCGCTGCTGCCTGTCTCCCTGTGGTGGTTGGGGGGGGGGCTTGGGGGGCATGGGTGCGGCTGGTGGTGGTACTGGCAGATGCTGCTGCTGCTGAGCCTGAGACACCAGCAGGCTGTGGGACCTGCCTACTGCTGCTGCCAATGCTTGCAATGATGCGCCTCCTTGCAAGGCCCACAAGAGCATCCTCCTCCTCCTCCTCAGAGCTGCTGAGGACGACATCCCCTGGAGGTGGTGGCACCCAGTCTCTGTCTGTCACCGGGTCATCATCATCCTCCCCCTCCTGAAACATGTCCTGCTGGGATGAGGACCCCCCAAACTCCTCTCCTGATGCATGGATGGGCTGCTTGACTGTCGCCACAGTCTTGCTGTCCAATCCCTCATCCCCCAAAGTGCCCATCAGCATCTCCTCCTCAAGATCGCCAACAACAGCAGACAATTTACTCATGATGCCTGGGGTCAAAAGACTGCTGAATGACAGGTCGGCGAGTGACGGTGAACTGGCCTCCTCCCCAGACCCTGCTGGGCGGCTGCTGCGAACAGGGGTGGTGGTGGTGGTGAGGGTGGAGGCCTCGGATGCAGAGCTGATGGCGGGCTGCTCATCCTCCGTCATGAGTTGCACCACAGTGTCTGCATCCTTTTCCTCAATGGGACGTTTCCGACCCGGCTGGAGGAAAATGGGAGCAGGTGCTACACGCTGCTGCTGCTGTGTCTCTGCAGCGTGAGTTGCAGATGCTCCTGCTGGGCGGCGCCCAAGGCGTCCACGGCCAGTGGCTATGGGAGGAATGTTAGCCACTGACGCTGCTGCTGCTGCTGCGGAACTGTGCATGGTGGCGCGCCCGCGGCCGCGGCTTGCCACAATGCTGCTCCCTCTCCTCCTGATTCCCTTGCTGCCCTTCCCCTTGCCCAAACCGCGCTGGCTGCCACTTCCAGACATCTTAAATGTTTTGGGCGTATAGACAAAAGTTTTGTAAAAGGGCGGGTGAAAAGTGGGGTACTTTAATGGAGTGGGTTGGTTGGTGAGGTGACTTAGTGAGTGTCCCCTAGTACAGTAAGTAAGTAGTAACAGTCAGGAAGTACAACTAGCAGTTACAATAATCAGTAGTAATCACAAGTAAATTTAGTGTGTGTACACTCAGACAGTGAGTGCACGCACGCAGGAGCTAGTAGCCTATGAACACAGTGACTGAGTGTCCTAGACTCCTAGTACAGTAAGAGTAAGTAGTAACAGTAAGTAGAACTAACTAATTACGATAATCAATCAGCGATCAGAAGGAAATGGAGTGTGGGTGTGTGTACACTCAGACAGTGAGTGCACGCACGCAGGAGCTAGTAGCCTATGAACACAGTGACTGAGTGTCCTAGACTCCTAGTACAGTAAGAGTAAGTAGTAACAGTAAGTAGAACTAACTAATTACGATAATCAATCAGCGATCAGAAGGAAATGGAGTGTGGGTGTGTGTACACTCAGACAGTGAGTGCACGCACGCAGGAGCTAGTAGCCTATGAACACAGTGACTGAGTGTCCTAGACTCCTAGTACAGTAAGAGTAAGTAGTAACAGTAAGTAGAACTAACTAATTACAATAATCAATCAGCGATCAGAAGGAAATGGAGTGTGGGTGTGTGTACACTCAGACAGTGAGTGCACGCACGCAGGAGCTAGTAGCCTATGAACACAGTGACTGAGTGTCCTAGACTCCTAGTACAGTAAGAGTAAGTAGTAACAGTAAGTAGAACTAACTAATTACGATAATCAATCAGCGATCAGAAGGAAATGGAGTGTGGGTGTGTGTACACTCAGACAGTGAGTGCACGCACGCAGGAGCTAGTAGCCTATGAACACAGTGACTGAGTGTCCTAGACTCCTAGTACAGTAAGAGTAAGTAGTAACAGTAAGTAGAACTAACTAATTACAATAATCAATCAGCGATCAGAAGGAAATGGAGTGTGGGTGTGTGTACACTCAGACAGTGAGTGCACGCACGCAGGAGCTAGTAGCCTATGAACACAGTGACTGAGTGTCCTAGACTCCTAGTACAGTAAGAGTAAGTAGTAACAGTAAGTAGAACTAACTAATTACGATAATCAATCAGCGATCAGAAGGAAATGGAGTGTGGGTGTGTGTACACTCAGACAGTGAGTGCACGCACGCAGGAGCTAGTAGCCTATGAACACAGTGACTGAGTGTCCTAGACTCCTAGTACAGTAAGAGTAAGTAGTAACAGTAAGTAGAACTAACTAATTACAATAATCAATCAGCGATCAGAAGGAAATGGAGTGTGGGTGGTGTGTGTACACCCAGACAGTGAGTGACCGCACGCAGGAGCTAGTAGCCTATGAACACACAGTGACTGAGTGTCCTAGACTCCTAGTACAGTAAGAGTAAGTAGTAACAGTAAGTAGAACTAACTAATTACAATAATCAATCAGCGATCAGAAGGAAATGGAGTGTGGGTGGTGTGTGTACACTCAGACAGTGAGTGCACGCACGCAGGAGCTAGTAGCCTATGAACACAGTGACTGAGTGTCCTAGACTCCTAGTACAGTAAGAGTAAGTAGTAACAGTAAGTAGAACTAACTAATTACAATAATCAATCAGCGATCAGAAGGAAATGGAGTGTGGGTGGTGTGTGTACACTCAGACAGTGAGTGACCGCACGCAGGAGCTAGTAGCCTATGAACACACAGTGACTGAGTGTCCTAGACTCCTAGTACAGTAAGAGTAAGTAGTAACAGTAAGTAGAACTAACTAATTACAATAATCAATCAGCGATCAGAAGGAAATGGAGTGTGGGTGGTGTGTGTACACTCAGACAGTGAGTGACCGCACGCAGGAGCTAGTAGCCTATGAACACAGTGACTGAGTGTCCTAGACTCCTAGTACAGTAAGAGTAAGTAGTAACAGTAAGTAGAACTAACTAATTACAATAATCAATCAGCGATCAGAAGGAAATGGAGTGTGGGTGGTGTGTGTACACTCAGACAGTGAGTGACCGCACGCAGGAGCTAGTAGCCTATGAACACAGTGACTGAGTGTCCTAGACTCCTAGTACAGTAAGAGTAAGTAGTAACAGTAAGTAGAACTAACTAATTACAATAATAAATCAGCGATCAGAAGGAAATGGAGTGTGGGTGGTGTGTGTACACTCAGACAGTGAGTGACCGCACGCAGGAGCTAGTAGCCTATGAACACAGTGACTGAGTGTCCTAGACTCCTAGTACAGTAAGAGTAAGTAGTAACAGTAAGTAGAACTAACTAATTACAATAATCAATCAGCGATCAGAAGGAAATGGAGTGTGGGTGGTGTGTGTACACTCAGACAGTGAGTGACCGCACGCAGGAGCTAGTAGCCTATGAACACAGTGACTGTCTGACTGAGTGTCCTAGACTCCTAGTACAGTAAGAGTAAGTAGTAACAGTAAGTACAACTAACTAACAATAATCTATCAGTAATCAGAAGGAAATAGAGTGTGTGTACACACAGACAGTGAGTGAGTGCACACACGCAGGAGCTAGCTAGTAGCCTATAAACAGTGACAGTCAGTGAGTGTCCTACTCCTAGTACAGTATAACTACAATACTATTAGTAAAGGACAGCAGAAATACTGGTATAGATGAGAGAAATAAACAGAGGACAGCTGCCCACAGAGGCAAGGCCCCCCTGAGGCCTAAACCTGTAAGCTTGCAGCAGCTGCCTGTCTCTAATGTAACACACAAGCTACTAACTAAAATACAATGTCTATCTAACTAACAACAATATAGGTGTATATGGCAGGTGTAGGTGAGCAAAAACGCTAGGTAAATGATCACAATAGAGCACTTGCTAAGCCAAAGCACAAAGGAGCAACTCTCTCTCTGTACAAGTCTCAGGCAAGCATGGAGAAACGGAACATGGCGGCCGCTATTTATAGGGTAGGGGCTGGCCAGGGTCCCCCTCTGTGATTGGCTGCCGTCAGAGGGCCTGGGAGCCCTCTGATTGGCTCTAAGGACATCAATCTGGGCTATGACGCTATTCGAGCTCGGTACCGAGCTCGAATAGCGCCGTTTGCTCGAATAGCTCGAATAGTGAATGGGCTATTCGAGTGTACTCGGATAGCCCATTCGAATAGCTACAGCTATTCGGAGCTCGAATACCGAGCTCGGATAGCTGAAAAAGAGCTCGAATATTCGAGCTACTCGAATATTCGAGCTCTGCTGAGCACCACTGGTGGGGATGGTTAGGTTTAGGCATTACCAGGGGGCTCTAGGGGTTAGGGATAGGTACAGGGAGGGTTAGGTATAGTTACAGTATAATATACGCAACCAGGGGGTGGTTAGGGTTAGGCACCACTAGGGGGGTGCTTAGGTTTAGGCACCACCAGGGGGGTCTTAGGGTTAGGCACCCTCAGGGGGGTCTTAGGGTTAGGCACCACCAGGGGGGTGGTTAGGGTTAGGCACCACCAGGGGGGTCTTAGGGTTAGGCACCACCAGGGGGGTGTTAGGGTTAGGCACCACCAGGGGGGTCTTAGGGTTAGGCACCACCAGGGGGTCTTAGGGTTAGGCACCACCAGGGGGGGTCTTAGGGTTAGGCACCACGAGGGGGGTCTTAGGGTTAGGCACCACCAGGGGGGTCTTAGGCTTAGGCACCACCAGGGGGGGGGGTCTTAGGGTTATTCACCCTCAGGGGGGTCTTAGGGTTAGGCACCACCAGGGGGGTGGTTAGGGTTAGGCACCACCAGGGGGGTCTTAGGGTTAGGCACCACCAGGGGGGTGTTAGGGTTAGGCACCACCAGGGGGGTCTTAGGGTTAGGCACCACCAGGGGGTCTTAGGGTTAGGCACCACCAGGGGGGGTCTTAGGGTTAGGCACCACGAGGGGGGTCTTAGGGTTAGGCACCACCAGGGGGGTCTTAGGGTTAGGCACCACCAGGGGGGGGGTCTTAGGGTTAGGCACCATCAGGGGGGTCTTAGGGTTAGGCACCACCAGGGGGGGTCTTAGGGTTAGGCACCACCAGGGGGGTCTTAGGGTTAGGCACCACCAGGGGGGTTTTAGGGTTAGGCACCACCAGGGGGGTCTTAGGGTTAGGCACCACCAGGGGGGTCTTAGGGTTAGGCACCACCAGGGGGTCTTAGGGTTAGGGATAGGTACAGGGAGGGCTTTGTGTGAGAGTAAGGTTAAGTATAGTTACAGCATAATATATGTAATATATACAATTTATTAAATTATGTATATTTAAACCAAGAGGGGGTCTAGGGGTTAGGGATAGGGATAGGGAGAGATCTGTGTGAGCCTAGAGTTAGGTATAATTACAGTAAAATCTGTAAAACCTACCATTGCATTGCTATGCTTAATACAAGTGTAAATATCGTTTTTGTTATAGACGCAATTTGACGTTTTTTCAGAATTCGTTTGTTGTTATAGACGGTATTTTGCCATTTCATTTCCGTTTATTTAACCTATTTAGCACTAAATTTTCATTTACAACCTCTTAAACGAAAAATATGGTTTTGCATTAAAACTTACAATTTCGGCTATACCCTGCGCCCTTTTTTCCAGGCGCCCTTTTTTGATACATGCGTTAACTTAATGGGCAAAGTTAATATTAGATGTTACATTGGGGAGTCGGTTAGCGTTAGATGTCAAGAAGGCATTTAGAGTAGAGAGGAGGTTGGGGTTAGGTGATAGGATGGTATTTACAATAGGGAGGAGTTTGAGGTTTGGTGTTAAGAAGGGGTTTACATTGCTAAGGAGGCGCCAGGTGTTACCCGGACCAAATTCTGTTGTATGCTCCTTTATTCTATTGCCTGAGGAAGCAGGTTCATGCCTGTGAAACGTGTTGCAGCCTTCCTTTGGAGTATGCCAATAAAATCTATATAATTTTGAATAGACAGTTTCTGGTGTCTGCTTGTGGGAGGCAAGTCCACTACTGCCTCCTGAGCTTTTTAATCTTTTATCATTTTGGTTTTATCCTGTTGGCGCCTCTGTTTTCTCTACAAATACTTAATATCCACCCTTGGTGGAGGGGGATACCCCTTTTTCCTGTCTACAGAGAGCGACTTCTTATTCCTGAGTGGGGACAGGATAATCTCCTCACCTGCATATACAGTGGTTGCCTTGGTGGTAACCCTGCTTTGTGAGTATATCTTTAGTACTTTTTTCATTTATCCACTTTATACAGTACCTACTACACTGTATTGGGCTCTCGGTTTCCTTTTTATATGACAGAGAGGGGTTTACATTAGGGAGGAGGTTGGAGTTAGGTGTCAGGGAGGGGTTACATTAGGGAGGAGGTTGGAGTTAGGTGTCAGGGAGGGGTTACATTAGGGAGGAGGTTGGAGTTAGGTGTCAGGGAGGGGTTACATTAGGGTGGAGGTTGGAGTTAGGTGTCAGGGAGGGGTTACATTAGGGTGGAGGTTGGAGTTAGGTGTCAGGGAGGGGTTTACATTAGGGAGGAGATTGGAGTTAGGCGTCAGGGAGGGATTACATTAGGGAGGAGGTTGGAGTTAGGTGTCAGGGAGGGGTTACATTAGGGGAGAGGTTGGAGTTAGGTGTCAGGGAGGGGTTACATTAGGGGGGAGGTTGGAGTTAGGTGTCAGGGAAGGGTTTACATTAGGGAGGAGATTGGAGTTAGGTGTCAGGGAGGGATTACATTAGGGAGGAGGTTGGAGTTAGGTGTCAGGGAGGGGTTACATTAGGGAGGAGGTTGGAGTTAGGTGTCAGGGAGGGGTTACATTAGGGGGGAGGTTGGAGTTAGGTGTCAGGGAGGGGTTTACATTAGGGAGGAGATTGAAGTTAGGTGTCGGAGGGGTTTACATTAGGGAGTAGGTTGGAGTTACGTGTCAGGGAGGGTTTACATTAGGGGGGAGGTTGGAGTTAGGTGTCACGGAGGGGTTACATTAGGGGGGAGGTTGGAGTTAGGTGTCGGAGGGGTTTACATTAGGGAGTAGGTTGGAGTTACGTGTCAGGGAGGGGTTACATTGGGGGGAGGTTGGAGTTAGGTGTCAGGGAGGGGTTACATTAGGGGGGAAGTTTGAGTTAGGTGTCAGGGAGGGGTTTACATTAGGGAGGAGATTGGAGTTAGGTGTCGGAGGGGTTTACATTATGGAGGAGGTTGGAGTTAGATGTCAGGGAGGGGTTTACATTAGGGAGAAGGTTGGAGTTAGGTGTCAGGGAGGGGTGTACATTAGGGAGGAGGTTGGAAATATGTGAAAGATAGGGTTTACATTAGGGAGAGGGTTGAGGTAAGATGTCAGGGAGGGGTTTACATTAGGGAGAAGGTTGAGGTAAGGTGTCAGGGAGGGGTTTACATTAGGGAGAAGGTTGAGGTAAGGTGTCAGGAAGGGGTTTACATTAGGGAGGAGGTTAGAGTTACTTGACAGAGAGGGGTTTACATTAGAGAGGAGGTTGGGGTAAGGTGTCAGGAAGGGGTTTATGTTGTGTTCAGACAGTAACCATTGAGGCAGGGTAACTGAAACTGTGTTTATTTACAGGGCTCGCCAAGTTTTTACATAAACAGTGTCTTCTCTTTGTGCCCTTAGCTAGAGCAAAACAGGAATCAATGACCCGCAACAGTATAGCTCATTTTATGCAGTACACAAGTAGAACAGTGACATCTACAGGGCAGATGATGAGCATCACAGTACATTAGGAAAAAAGTTGGGGTTCTGCATCAGTAAGGGGCTTACATTTGTGAGGAGGAGATTGTGGTTTAGTGTTAGGAAGAGGTTTACATTAGGGAGGAGGTTGAGGTTATGGTTTAGAAAGCGTTTTACATTGGGAAGGACGTTGGGGTTAGGTGTAATAAGGGGCTTACATTCTACAGGTGGTTGGGTTTAGGTGTCAGAAAGGGGTTTACATTGTTCCAAAGGTTATGCTTCGGCATCAGGAAGTGGTTCAAATCATGGGTGAAGCTTAAGATTATTGGCTAGGAGGGTTTTCATTGGAGAAGAGGTCAGAGTTTAGTGTCCGAAAGTGGTTCAGATTGAAGAGAAGAAGTTTAGGCATCAAGAAGAGGTTTACGTTATGAGTGAAGGTTAGATTTAGGTGTAAGTAAGCAAAAGGTCATCAGGAAATATCCCAATGACAAGTGCCAAAGCGACTACTCTAGAGTCAAATGTTCACAGAATTTCCCTTTTGGATTGACTTTTAGACCAACCAGCTTCTTGTCATCTTCCCATCACTTTCTGCCCTATAACCCACCAGGCTCCAAAGCCCGGCCTTATAGATTAACACTTTACCCGTCAAACACATCCGGCCCCGCTGGCAAGACAAAGGTTAACAGACTGCAAATTTCCCCGTCAGATGGAAGAAGATATAAGGCAAGATGACATTTTTGGTGCTTTCTACAATAACTCACAATCTAGTCTTTTATTTCAGTCTTTCTACTGAGTTTTTTTTTTCCCTCCCAGTCTGCCATATAAATCCTAGCGTCGGAAATGACAAGATGAAAGGTACGCAAGGATCTCATCAGAAAACTCGGGTCTGACCACTGCTAAGAGGGAATGCGGATTTAATAGCAGGAGAGGACTGCCAGAGGGAAGAAATATATATATTTCTCCATGGACACGGCACTCAAAATCTGTCTCATGCTGTTATTCAATACTTCCAATAATATTTTACGCCTTGTCAAAACCAAAGTTCTGATTAATAATTCAAGGTAACTGCAGAACCTTTTTTCTGAGATGAATGTCAAGGATTTTCTCTTTTTTTCGTTTTGCATATTGTTATTGGGTTTTCGAAAACTGGAATCATTATGTCCCTTGAAGCTTTATTTGTGCCTGTTTATTTTGTGTTTCCGCTGGCATTGGGAATAACAGATAATAGCCGCGTTTGGCAGCTGCAGCGCTGCAGACCAATCGGAATTCATCAGAGCACGTAATGGTAGATCAATGGATCACTGCAATATAAACAAAATAACAGATGAGTGGAATGCTGCTATTTATTCAAAGGGTAAATGAAAGAGAGGTAAAACACATCATTTTCCTCAGACACAATGTAGTCTCTGGATTTTGGTGGTGAAACATCCTTGAGGAAAATCTACGCTGGAAAATATAGGTTATTTAAGTACAAATGAATAGCTTGTGGTGCTCATAGACACAAGGAAAGATTACCGGTTGTTGACAATATTTCTGTTTATTGAAAGGTAAAGTTACAATGGAAGGTTTTACTGCTAGGTTCAGGTCTGAACTGCAGACAAGAGTAACATGCTACATTTGAGGACATTTTATTTGCTCATGGAGGTTTGCTGGGTTTGATTCTTCTGCATGTTCTTGATTTAGGTATAGTGGCGTAGCTACGGAGCTGTCGGCCCCGATGCAAGTTTTACAATGGGGCCCCCCTAGCTCTCTATGCATAACAATTGATACGGCGCACCAAAACCTGCCAATGGCAACTAAAGTGTCAGAGGTGCAAGAAGGGGATGGGGAACAGTTTGTTAATGATTACCACTATTCAAAGTATCTATAGAAGTGATTATTATGAGCACAGGACCAATAGAGAGCTAATACTGAAGTTGAGGGAGGGTCCTTCGGGGCCCCTCTGGCCCAAGGGTCCCGATGTGGTCACTACCTCTGCACCCCCTATTGCTACGCTCCTGTTTAGGTATTGGCATTTGCCTATATCATAGCTGAAACACAGGCTATTAAAATGTACCTGAGAAGGGGGCTTTAAAAAGAAAATATACATACCTGGGGCTCCCACCAGCCCCCTACTGACTGATCACTTCCTCGATGTCCTCAGTCGCAGCTTGGTTCATTGGCAACTGGTGCAGTAAGTCGTCCAGTCGGGGCCAGTCGGCACAGGGGTGCAATCCGACTGCGTGTGCTCCACCGTCGCCTGCACAGTTGGCCTTGGACCAGAGGACTATCCAGGGATGATTGCTGAAGAACGAGTAGGGGGAGGACCATTACAAGGGAGAAATCAGGCCGCAGGGGGCTGGAGGAAGCCCCAAGTATTGTATATTTTCTTTTTAAGGTCCCATCTCAGGTTCTCTTTTTGTGATGCGTTGCAATGTGTTTATGTTTTCCAAAACACATTCCCATCGACTTGAATGGCGGCAAGATTTTGAAAAATCACAGCAACTGCTTTTGCCGTGCTTTTCATTTAAAGGGGAACTTCAGTGAAAGTATTGTAATAAAAAGGGCTTTGTTTTTACAATAATTATGTATAAATGATTTAGTCAGTGTTTGCCCATTGTAAAATCTTTCCTCTCCCTGATCTACATTCTGACATTTATCACATGGTGACATTTTTACTGCTATCAGGTGATGTCAGTGGAAGTAGCTGCTGCTTTTTTGGCAGTTAGAAACAGCTGTAAACAGCTATTTCCCACAATTCAACAAGGTTCACAGACAGGAAACTGCCAGGACTATGGTCCTCACAGTTTCCTGTAGGAGGGTTTTCATCACAATATCAGCCATAATGAGGCCCCTTATGGTCTGTTTGTGAAAAGGAATAGATTTCTCATGTAAAAGGTAGTATCAGCTACCAATTGGGATGAAGTTCAATTCTTGGTTACGGTTTCTCTTTAAGTCAATGGGAATGCATTTGGAAAACGCAAACCTATTGCAATGCATCACAAAACGCTTGGCAGTGTGTCTCAGGCCTTAGTTGTTTTTGAGTCACACATCTGCAACAAGCATGCAGACAGATTAGTCAGACCAGAGTCAATGCATGCATATTCTGGGCCAAGTATTAAAGGTACAGCATCAGCACAGAAGTCAGACAGAAATCAGGCACTGGGCGTTATTTATTAGCGAATGAAGACGGTAGCCTCTGTGATCCTTTCATCAGGTTCCTTTAAAGCTCCACTCCCCAAAAAAATGTTCTACATTCATGAAGACACTTTGTGGCAAAGTTTCCTGTGTGATAAAGAGAGTAACCAAGCAGCTCGGGGTGACCCAAACCACTAGGAATGTATCAGGGGAAAAGAGAGACCAAATTGCCCTTCTACTAATAAGCAATGCTTGGTGAAATTTGCCTTCTTAAAACAGAAGGAAATTTGCAATAATTCGGCTATAAGTGAACATTTGTGATTACCCACAATGCTCCACTACTGAATATGCAAATTATCTCTTTTCACCCCTGTAGGCCAGACAAGCATCCAGAACCGCTGGTGTATAGCAAGCCTATAGCTTACTATACACCAACTTGATTAGCAGATAAATCAGGTCCTTATGAACATTTTATTCCTGCATCACAGATGTTCAGATTTGCAGGCTGTGACCCCAACAGCAGAATCAAGAAGCAACCTTCCACAGAGCCAATGGCATAGCAATAGGGGTGCAACCACACCAAGGCCCCCTGGACCAGAGAGGCCCACTAGTGGCCCTGCTTCATCCATCTCATTTTTGTGCTTTGCATAGTTGTAATCCTTAACACACTGTTCCTTTACTTGAAATACACATCTCTGATGTTGAAACTGTCCTCTGTAGGTTTTGGGGCTCCATATCAATAGAGTGCTTGGGGCCCCATGTAAAACTTGCACCAGGACCCCAAGCTACTTAGTTATGCCACTGCAGACAGTCTAACTGTGAACTCTTACACCATTTTAAAGGTTATCTTACATTTTAAAAGCATGATTTGGAACTGCAAGAGCCTCAGTTTGCACAGGTGACATTTGGGTCATTCTCTTCATACCTCCTAACTTTTTGAGATGAGAAAGAGGGACACTTTAAAACACGCCCAGCCACACCTCTAATCACGCCCCCACCACACCCCTAGTCATGCATACCACTAAAAAATCATAAGCAAAAAAATGTAATTTTAGAATTCAGACCCCACTGGTCCATTCTAGCATCACTAGTTTTGCTTCATATTAACATTTAAAATCAAGAAATATTGTTTAGTATTTATAAAGCGCCAACATCTTCCGCAGCGCTGCACAGTGTATATATTGTCTTGCCACTTAACTTTCCCCTACCATAGTCACATGGTTTTTTTGGGGGAAGCCAATTAACTTATCTGTATGGCAACCGGAGGGCTCGGAGGAAACACACGCAGACAGGGGGAGAACATGCAACCTCTGTGCAGACAGTGCCGTGGCTGGGATCTGAACCGGGAACCCAGCGTTGCAAGGAAAGAATACTAATTAAACACATTTTTCAGTAGAAAAATACATATATTTAAATTAATCTGTACATTAGTTCTGAAAGAGGGACAAATGAGGAAGAAAGAGGGACAGGGTTCTCAAAGAGCTGCCTGATATGTCACAGCCTGCCACCAACTGAGAGGAACATGATACCACATGGACTGTATTCCCCCAATACCCCCCTATGGACTGTATATCCCAGCCCCCCATATTGTCCCTTACACCCTCCACACACCTATGGACTATATACCACAACCCCCTATATCCTTCCCTTATTCCCACAATCCCCCCTCCCCAAGGTAATGTATTGTTTTGCTTTGGCAATGCTAAATGTATTTGGTCCTGCCAATAAAGCTTTTTTGGATTTGGATTTGGACTGCCCCTCCAAGAGAGGGACAGTTAGGAGCTATGCCTCTTTACTGACTCTTCTTATGGTTTATTTCGAATGGTTCCTAGAATCAGACTTTAAAGGATACCCGAGGTGACATGAGACATGATGAGATAGACATGGGTATGTACAGTGCCAAGCACACAAATAACTATGCTGTGTTCCTTTTTTTCTTTCTCTGCCTGAAAGAGTTAAATATTAGGTATGTAAGTGGCTGACTCAGTCCTGACTCAGACAGGAAGTGACTGCAGTGTGACCCTCACTGATAAGAAATACCAACTATAAAACACTTTCCTAGCAGAAAATGGCTTCTGAGAGCAGGAGAGAGATACAAAGGATCAATAGTTCATAGATTTTGGCTCTGGCATACTTCAATGAATGTGTCATTGAGTAAAAACAATAAAACAGTTAAAACTTAAAAAGTAGATTTTAACATAAAACTGTGGAATATCTTAAAAAGTCATTTTTAGGAGAAGGAAGATAGATACAATCGTTTATTTCATTAGTTT
This sequence comes from Hyperolius riggenbachi, assembly GCF_040937935.1. Lineage (NCBI taxonomy): Eukaryota > Metazoa > Chordata > Amphibia > Anura > Hyperoliidae > Hyperolius > Hyperolius riggenbachi. The sequence goes on along the minus strand of NC_090648.1, from coordinate 118,707,152 downwards.
ATTTTCGCCTCAAGTGTCCTTTAAAGTCTAAAGACAGACTACCTTTGTTACTTTCTGAAATCCTCCATAGCTGTCTATCTCAGTGTTCTCTTGTGTAAGCAGATAGATGTACAGTACAATCTACCATATGCAGTCATCAATTGCATTGCGTTAAAGAGGCCTTAACAGACTGCTGAGGCTTTGCGAGTGGCAGCATGAAGACATATTGTCGGTTACCCATCTGTGGCTGCCTGTTGCAGCTTGTCTCACTATGAGGAGACACAACATACTCAGACACCGAAGTGTGACAACAAGCAGGCATGTGTGCTATACAGCGCGCTCACCCCTTATAGGCCAGCTCCAGGCAAACATTAAAACTGTGCTTAAAATAGTTATTATGTGTTTAAACAAAAGATTTGTATGTTTATATGCAGGTTGCAGAAGCACCTGGATCCATTTCTAAATCTTCTGCACAGAAGCTGTCAGAAAGGAAAACAAATTGTAGTAGCTGTCAGTCTTACACTGTGAGCTTACATGTGCCTACAGGAATAAAGCTCTGTACACACGTATGGGTACTGTGACACCTCGGGTGATAGTTCATTGGCAGTGGCGGCTACCAGTGCTGCTCATCAGGATTCCGGATATCCGGGTAACCCGGATATCCAAACTTTTTTACGCTATCCGATTCGGATTCGGCCGAGGATATTTGGCCGCATAACCCGGATATCCACGTAGATTGCGGATATCCAGATCCGAAATACTGTAACTAAGGAGATGACCTCCTGGAGTCAATCAGAGGGCTCCCAGCAGAAGCCCTAGCAACCAATTACAGAGGGGAACCCTGGCCAGCACCACCTGACCTCATTGAACCAATTAGAGGGCTCCCAGCCTAAACCCTGGCACCCAATCACAGAAAGGAATACTGGCCAGCCCCCCTGTATACTAAGGAGGGCTGCCATGATGAGACATATTGTCTTAGCTTGCTGAATGCTCACTGAGAGACATGCTCCAGTGCTGGTGGTCTACCAAGGGCTGTACACAGTTATAAACCTAAAGCTGTTCAGTGATTAACCCCTTCACTACTATCACTACACTATTGTTATTATTAATCGTTAATTTGCTTGATTGATGTCATAGTGTGACAGTCAGAGTGTGTGCTCCAGTGCTGCTGGGCCAAGGGCTGTACACAGTGATAAGCTGTTCAGTGATTAACCCCTTCACTATCACTACACTATTTTTAAATCATTGATTAGCTTGATGTCATAGTGTGTGCTGCAGGCAACGGCTATGTGTCTGTGTGTGTGCTGTGTACAGACTAGGCCAGCTGCTGCCTGCTGGCCAGCTATTAACCTTAGGTATAGGTTAGGTTAGGGATTAGGGGATAGGATTACTGTGTTATTGTGTAGTTAGTACTGTAGTACTGCAGTCAGTGTGCTAGCAGTTGTTAGAGTAGTAGTACTACTGTGTTAGCTTTCTACAGAACTGCTGTGCTGTGAGCAGTGGCAGTGTGACAGTTAGTGTGCACTAGTGTCTTCTCCTCTGCTGTCTGACTGTCACTTGGCACTAGGCACGCATCACGTGTCACTTGGCACGTCACGTGGCACTTGGTACGTGTCACTTGGCACGTGTCACGTGGCACTTGGCATGTGTCACGTGGCAAGTGGCACGTGACACGTGCCAAGTACCACGTGCCACTTGCCATGTGACACATGGCAAGTGCCACGTGACAAGTGCCACTTGACACTTGGCAAGTGCCACGTGACATGTGGCAAGTGCCATGTGACACTTGGCAAGTGCCACGTGACATGTGCCAAGTGCCACATGACATGTGACACGTGCCAATTACCACGTGACACGTGCTAAGTGACAATTGCAATGTGCCAAGTCCAGCATGCTCCAGGCACACATTACACCTGCTTCTGCATTGCCCTGCTCCTACTGCCTGTGCAGCTCCCACCGCCAGGCCAGCGTGCCACAGGCCACTGATACCACCTATATTTAACCCAAAACACAATTGCTAAGTAATTTTTTGGAGCTGTCTTGGCTGAAAACTGTCATGTCCCAGTTGTGCGGTTGGACTTTGGACACAATGTGGGCTGCACGACCACTGTCTGGAACCTAGGTCTAATGTTAATTGACAGCCATTTTTTTTTGGGGGGGGGGTTTTAAGTCCCCAGATCATCAATTAGTGTTCCCCTTTACAAAATAATGATGCTACATGCCTCATATACCCTAAAAAACGTTTTTAAAGCAATTTAAAGGCCACTTCCGGATTTCTATCCGGATATCCGAATCCGCCGGATACTAAGGTCGGGTATCCGAATCGGATCCGGATTTTGAAAAGGGGTATCCGAGCAGCACTGGCGGCTACTGCTTCAATTTCTTTGTGGGGCACCAAGAGGGGACGATGGCTGGCAGGTGGGGCCCATTTAGGTGATCAAGATTAATGTGTGTATGGTGTGCTTACCATATTTTTTGCCTAACTCAGGTGATAAAATTAAGGTCAATTCATTTAGTAATGATAGAAACCAATTGTGATCACCACACCAAAAACTCAAGGGCTTTTGAGCAGAGCAGATTGTTAATCGATGGTGCTATTAGGGAAGAAAAGTTATCTACAGATAAACAAGCTTGTCCTGTGTGGACAGATCACAGACAAATCATTCCAGCCCCTGCCTGTGTCTAAAGACTCTACAAGCTAAGCTAAAAGGGGGGGGGGGGGGGGACAGGAGAGGGAGGAACAATGTGCTTTAGTACTGCTGCAGACTAGAGTGTGTGTTTTACAGAAAGGATGTTTTGAATCAGGATGATTCAATTTATTGGCTAATTTAAAAGAAAACCAGTAAGCTTTCAGCTAGTAAGCCTTCTTCAAACTCTGTTCCTGTTGACTGACAATGTTAGAACACACAATCAAAAGGAGGTAGAGAGATTTTAGGTGAATAGAAGTGTCACCAAGATACATTAAAGCGGAATATAACCCTGCATTTCAACTTTGCTCTAAAACATTATTTATAGTATACTTGCTGATTGCCCGGCGTTGCCCGTGTATGTATTTGGCTGGTGTTGGCTCCGCCTACTTTTTCTAAACCTAACACACAATTACTCACTGACCAAGTTTGTGACCTTTGCGGTCTTTGGTATCAATAATCTGCAGTGAAATGAAACAAACCTGATTGGCTGTGTGTGGCTCCACCCCCTTTTCTGAATTTGAACCCCAGTCACCCAATAACCAACTGTACCAGGTTTCAGGCCTGTGCCATTATCAGTTCAAGAATGGTAGCAATTAAATATTCCCCTTGAAAAGCAACAGGTGACGTTTGATTCACTTTTGTAGGCCCCACCCACTTTTCTGAATATTAATCCCAGTCACCCAGTGACCAACTGTGCAAAGTTTAAAAACCCTGCTAACAGAATGGCTGCAGTTTACATTTTCCCAGTGAAATTTGTATTTGTCTCCACCCACTGATGACCCGGTGTTGCCCGTGTATGTATTTGACTGGTGTTGGCTCCGCCCACTTTCTAACCCTAACACACAAACACTCAATGACCAAGTTTGTGAGCTTTGGGGTCCTTGGCATCAATAATTTGTATATTCCCATAGAAATTAAACAAATCAGATAGGCTGTTTGTGGCTCCACCCCTCTCCAGCATTTGAACCCCAGTCACCCAATGACCAACTGTAGCAGGTTTGAGGCATCTGCTATTAACAGTGTAAAAATGGCAGCAATTTAAATATTCCACTTGAAAATCAACAGGTGAATTTTGATCGGCCATTATAGGCTCCACCCACTTCCCTGAATACTAATCTCAGTCACTCAGTGACCATCTGGGCAAAGATTGGGAACCCTGAAATAAACAGTGTAAGAAGGGCTGCAGTTTACACTTTCCCAGTGAAATTTGTTTTTGGCTCCGCCCACTTTGTGTAACCTGGACACAAAGTCCTAATCAATGCCCAAGTTTGTGAGTGTTGGGGTCCTTGGAATCAATAATTTGTATTTTCCCATGAAATGAAATAAATCTGATTCACTGTTTGTGGCTCTGTCCCCTTTTCTGAATTTGAACTTCAGTGACCCAATGACCGACTGTACCAGGTTTGAGGCTTGTGCCATTAACAGTGCAAGAATGGCAGCAATTTTAATATTCTCCTTGAAAAGTGACGTGATTTTTGATTGGCATTTTAGGCTCCACCCACTTTTCTGAATATTAATCCCAGTCACCCAGTAACCAGCTATGCTAAGTTTGAGAACCCTACCATTAACAGTGAAGAAGGGCTGCACTTTACAATTTCCCAGAAAAATCTGTTTTTAACTCCACCCACTTTTTGTAAGCTTGACACACAGTCACTACTCAATGACCAAGTTTGTGAGCTTTTGGGTTCCTGGCATCAAAATTGTGCTAATGGAAGAAGTTTATCCAGCAAAGAAATCTGGCTGTTTTTGGCTCCGCCCTTTTACTGAATTTGAACCCCAAACACTTAACGACCGACTGTAGCAGGTTTGAAGCCTCTGCTATTAACAGTGTGAGAATGGCTGCAGTTTCAATATTCCCCTTGAAAATCAAAAGGTGAATTTTGATTGGCTCTTCTAGGTGCCACCTACTTTTCTGAATATTAATCCCAGTCCCTCAGTGACCAACTGTGTGAAGTTTGAGAACCCTGCCATTAACAGTGTAAGAAAAGCTGAAGTTTACATTTCCCCACGTAAAAAGTTAGTTGTTTTTGGCTCCGCCCACTATTTCTAATCTTGACATACAGTCACTTAATGACCAAGTTCGTGAGCTTTGGGGTCTTTGGCATCAATAAGTTGCATTTTGCCATTGAAATTAAACAAATCTGATTGGCTGTTTTTGGCCCGCTCCCTTCAGAATTTAAACCCCAGTCTCCCAGTGACTGACTGTAGCAGATGTTAGGCCTCTGCCATTCAGAGTGCATGAATGGCATCAATGTAAATATTCCCCTTGAAAATCAAAAGGTGAATTTTGATTGGCTGCTGTAGGCTCCACCCACTTATCTGAATATTAGTCCCAGTCACCCAGTGGCCAACTGTGTCACGTTTGAGAACCCTGCCAATAACAGAATGGCTGAAATCAACCTAACAAATCTGATTGGCTGTTTGTGGCTCCACCCCTTTGGACCCCAGTCACCCAATGACTGACTGTATCAGGTTTGAGGCCTCTGCCACTAACAGTGTGAGAATGGTAGCAATGTGAATATTCCCCTTGAAAATCAATAGGTACATTTTGATTGGCTGTTGTAGGCTCCACCCACATTTCTGAATATTCATCCCAGTCACCCAGTGGCCAATTGTGTAAAGTATGGGAACCCTGCAATGTAAAAAATGAAGTTGTTGGCACCGTCCACTTTTTCTAACCTTGACATACAGTCACTCAATTATCAAGTTTATCAGCTTTGGGGTCCTTGGTATCAATACTTTGTATATTCCCATTGAAAAATAAACAAATCTGGCTGTTTGTGGCTCCGCCCCCTTCCTGAATTTGGACCCTAGTCACCCAGTGACTAACTGTACCAGGTTTGAGGCATCTGCTTTTACCAGTATAAGAGAATGGTAGCAGATGAAATATTCCCTTTGAAAATCAAAAGGTGAATTTTTATTGGCTGTTGTAGGCTCCCCCCACCTTCCAAAATCTTAATCTGTAACCCAATGACCAACTGTGCAAAGTTTGAGAACCCTGCCATTAACGGTGTAAGAATGGCTGCAGTTTATATTTTCCCAGTAAAAGTTGTTTTGGCTCCGCCCACTTTTTGTAACTTTGACACACAGTCACTCAATGACCAAGTTTGTGAGCTGTCAGGTTCCTGGCATCAAAAATGTGTGAATGGAAGCAGTTTATCAACCAAGGAAATCTGATTGGCTGTATGTGGCCCCGCTCCTTTAGTGAATTTGGACCCCAGTCACCCAATGACCGACTGTAGCAAGTTTGAAGCCATTAAAAGTGTAAGAATGGCAAAAGTTTAAATATTCCCCTTGAAAATCAACAGGTGAATTTTGATTGGCTGTTGTAGGCTCCACCCATTTTCTTGAATCTTAATCTCATTTACCCAGTGACCAACTGTGTCAAGTTTGAGAACTCTGTGATTAACAGTCTAAGAATGGCTGCAGTTTACATTTTCCCATTTAAAATGAACGGCTGAAATTTGATTGGCTGTTGTATGCTCCGCCTACTTTTCCTGGATTTGTAACCTCGGTCACCAAGTGACCAACTGTGCAAAGTGTGGGGACTCTGGCTTGATTACTGTGAGAATGGCAGCCTTTTACATTTTTTCCATTGACTTAAATAGGTGGAATCTGATTTGCTGCTTGTAGCTCCTCCCAGGTGTGCAGGGGGGCCGCGAGACCCCCAGAACATATCATCCCAGGTAGTAAGGGATCTGTGTACCAAGTTTCGTTCAAATCGGTCAAGCCGTTTTCGCGTGATCGCGGCACATACACACACACACACACACACACACACACACACACACACACACACACACACACACACACACACACACACACACACACACACACACACACACGATTTTATATATATAGATTATATGCATCCAGCATTTTTTTTTTTTTACTAGACTAGCATTGGAAGGGTTACACAGAGCTTTCAAGTTCCTGGACAGAATTGCAGATGCATCCAAAGCTGACATAGATACATTTTGTTTACATAAATGTATCTAAGTGTGGCATGTGACTCATCTCTCTGACTGAGAAGGAGCTGGAGGACAGCCAAAGAGTGTGTAACATTTATCACTTGTTACATTCTATTTAGTTAAATGTATCTAAATGAACTTCTGCATATCTCTCCACGGAACTTGAAACCTCTGTGTTTAACCCTTCCAATGCTGGTCTAGTAAAATAAAATGCTGGTTGCATATAATATGCTGTAAATAATGTTTTATAACAAAGTTGAAATGCAGGGTTATATTTCGCTTTAATTACAAGGGGCTCGATTCACAAAGCGGTGCTAACCCAGTTAGAGACTTTAGGGGCTCGATTCACAAAGCGGTGCTAACAGTTAGCACCGTGGTGAAAAGCCCTTTATCACGCCTAAACTCTGTTTAGGCATGATAAGTTTAGGTGTGATAAGTTTAGGTGTGATAAGTTTAGGCATGATAAGTTTAGGTGTGATAAGTTTTTAGGCGTGATAAGTTTAAGCACCAACTGGGTTAGCACCGCAGTGCACAGCTGATCAAAAGTTTTGCACTAGCAAAGTCTGGTGCACTTTGCATAGAGTTTAATGGCGCTGCTTTGCGTGCGGGACTTTGCGCGCGTAATAAACGTATCTAAACTTAGCATGCCTAAACTTATCACACCTGAACTTATCATGCCTAAACTTATCATGCCTAAACTTATCATGCCTAAACTGAGTTTAGGCATGATAAAAATGGTTATCACGCCTAAAGTCTTTAACTGGGTTATCACCGCTTTGTGAATCGAGCCCTAGGCGTGATAACCATTGCACCACGCTGGTGAAAAGCCAGTTTAGGCGTGATAAGTTTAGGTGTGATAAGTTTAGGTGTGATAAGTTTAGGCATGCTAAGTTTAGATAAGTGTAAATAGCGTGCGAAGTCCCGCACGCAAAGCAGCGCCATTAAACTCTATGCGAAGTGCACCAGACTTTGCTAGCGCAAAACTTTTGATCAGCTGTGCATTGCGGTGCTAACGCAGTTGGTGCTTAAACTTATCATGCCTAAACTTATCACACCTAAACTTATCATGCCTAAACTTATCACACCTAAACTTATCACACCTAAACTTATCATGCCATTAACTGAGTTTAGGCGTGATAAAGGGCTTTTCACCAGGGTGCTAACTGTTAGCACCGCTTCGTGAATCAGGCCCAAGGGATCTTGAAAGGAGTGTGAGGTCTTTATGGCAAATAAATAAGACCCTTTGTTTATTTACTACATAGACTCATGGAAAGTTAATTACAGACTCTGCCCTGTTCAGTGTACACTGCTGGAGCCTAGAAACAGTTAACTGTCTGTTTCTGAGCAGGGGGGCAATCAGGGGGGCAGCTGTTGCTATGGAGAGGAGGCTTCCAATGGGTGGGATGTGGAGAATGCAGTTGGGCAGCACTTGGCTAAGTTGATCCTTCTGGTGGAACGCTTGCAGGGCGGCGGTCAGGGGCTACTGTACACATGAGGAAGGGTCAGGTGACCCGTAACATGTATGTGTCCATGCTCAATAAACAAACGGAAGTTTGAAGCCTGTGGAGTGCCTTTTTCTACATGATTGAAGCTACTGTACACATGCCTGATTATCGGCTGAGGCGGTTGTTGTCAGCCACCTCAGCGGACTTTAATCAAGCGTGTGTACAGGGGTACATCTTTCTTATCTCAAAAAGTTGGAAGGTATGCTTTTCTATGTAGATAGAGTGACAATATTTCTAAAGTGTATATGCAGCTTTTATCCGGTATCCTGTTTGCTTTGCTTCAGAATCACGGTCAATCACACTTCCTGTCTTGTATGTGTATTTTACAACAGGAAACAAACTTTGACGTATTCCTGGTTCAGCAGTGCAAACAACAAAATAATAAGGGGATTTACTGGATTTATGGTAGAACTGGCTAAACACCCCAGGCTGAAGAATAACACTTAAGTTGGCTGACATGTTTACATTGAGATTTCCACATCATTCATCTGTGGTTAACATAACACTGAGTTTCTGAAAAGTCACCTTGTTGCATTGCTATAACTAAGAAAGAAACTGTTACTGTAACTGTTTTGTGTAGCTGGTAGAGGTGCCACTTAGCCAGCCAAGAAATGGCTCACTTTTAGTTTTTGGCAGAAACAGAGAAACTCCTCTAACTTCGAGAAAAGAACGATATCACAATCGTCCAGCCGGTGCTCAGCGTGTAGCAGGTACACCACTCCTGCACAACCATAGACAGAACAATGAAGAAAGACACGGCACTCTGGAGCTGTATGCAGCAACAAGCTGTATTGGAGCAGGTAATAACACTACATGTTTCGGGCAGAGCCCTACCTCAGGTGAAGAAGGACTCCGCCCGAAACATGTAGTGTTATCGCCTGCTCCAATACAGCTTGTTGCTGCATACAGCTCCAGAGTGCCGTGTCTTTCTTCATTGTTCCCACTTTTAGTTTTTCAGAGGCAACACTGATCTTTTCCTACCTGTTAGTGATTTTCTCGAAGGTTAAAGCTCTCCTCTCCTTTTCCCAGCTTAATCCCTGCAGCTTTGTTACCAGCAGCCTGTTAGCAACCTGGCTATTTAAATGTCCACTATGGCGAAAAATTTAAACATTTAACCAGTTCAGGATCTTTGCTATGTATATATACGCCCCTGTATACTTCACTTGCGGATCAGGGGCGTATATATACACATTGTTTACTTGCCACTGCCGTTCGCATTCACCACACTGTTTCCATTTGCATTAGACGCAATTAGAGATGGCCCGAACCTCCGATTTTTGGTTTGCGAACCGCGAACGCGAACTTACGCAAAAGTTTGGTTTGTGCAAACTTTCGCGAACCGCAATAGACTTCAATGGGGGGGGCGAACTTTGAAAACTAGAAACACTTATGCTGGCCATAAAAGTGATGGAAAAGATGTTTCAAGGGGTCTAACATCTGAGTTTTTGCATGTATGAGTGGGATAGACGCCAAAAGTCCCGGGGAAAAATCTGGATTTGACGCAAAGCAGCGTTTTAAGGGCAGAAATCACATTGAATGCTAAATTGCAGGCCTAAAGTGCTTTAAAACATCTTGCATGTGTATACATCAATCAGGGAGTGTAATTAGAGTACTGCTTCACACTGACACACCAAACTTACTGTGTAACGCGCCGCAAACAGCTGTTTGTGTAGTGACGGCCGTGCTGGACTGGTGCGCACCATGGCGAGATTGCTCTTCCTCAGTGATATCAGGTAATGTCTCACTGCCTTATCAACTTTCGATGGTTCTTTCTCTACCGTTGTTAAAGCTTACATCTATTTTTTTAAAATTACATTTTCTGCTTGCTGTTAAGTACTTTCAACGAGAATCTATTATGGAGGGCAAGTCTGCCATTTCGATGGTACTTTCTCAGTACCATGGTGACCACGGGTAATGGTCGGGGAATCCTAGTTCGATTCCAGTCCGGAGTGGGAGCCTAAGGAACGACTACCACCCCCACACATCCAAGGAAGGCAGCAGGCAATCTGTGGGCAAAGGAGCATGAACGGCTACTCCCACACATCCAAGGAAGGCAGCAGGCACGCTGTGGGCAAAGGAGCAGGAACGGCTACCACACATCCAAGGAAGGCAACAGGCATGGCATGCACGTCCCGAGGTAGTGACCAAAAATAACAATACAGGAGGACTTTCTAGACCCTGCTGTATATGAGATGAATCAACTTTAAATTCTTTAACGATAATCTGTTATGGAGGCCAAGTCTGCCATCCATTCAAGTGAAAGGTATGCACTGACTGCCAGGTATAATACAATGTGCAGTCAAAGATGCAGTGAAAGGTATGCAGTGACTGCAAACAGCTGTTTGTGTAGTGACGGCCGTGCTGGACTGGTGCGCACCATGACGAGAGTGCAGGTGATGGCGGCTTTCCAGCCCATATGGTCACCAGGCTGAGGTAGCTCAATGACAGAACAGTGACTGTCCAGCTGATCAAATTTGGTCTGTCCACAATGAAGCAACAACCTTATTATCTTTGGTGTGCCAACCCCCGAGACACTCATATGGCCGGCGGTCATTGCGATACGCAAGCCCCTTCACCGCGGCAAGGTAAAGATCACGAAGGGGAATTGGCACATGTACAAGCCTTTTGTTTTGTTGTTGCAGCTGCAGTGCAGCCAGAAACATTAGGCAGGCATGTACACACACCAGAAAAATTATTATAGCGGCAATTCAAGAATCCACCTGGAGTCCTGGACCCTGTTGGTGGTGGCAGAGAAGGCAGTCAAGTGGCCTGCGGGCAGAGATGCTGTGTGGGGAGCGACTTAGTCTTGGGGCAGGCAGTCACACGGCGTGCAGGCAGAGATGCTGTGTGTGGGGATTGACTTAGTCTTTGGGCAGGCCTGAGCGTGCTTTGCAGACCAGGCATCCGTGGTCAATTGGACCCTTGACCCAACACTGTGTGCCAGAGATGTCACCACTTGCCTTTCAACATCACGGTACAGTTTAGGTATCGCCGTTTTTGAGAAAATATTGCGGCTTGGTATCTTCCACTGCGGTGTGTGGCTTTGCTTTTGTCTGCTGCTTTTCCTCAGGTGGTCATCCCATTGCAGTTTGTGCTTTGTAATCATGTGCCTTCGTAAGGTAGTTGTCCCTACGAGGGTCTTGGTCTTTCCTCAATGTTCGGTGGCAGAGAGTACAGATGGCATTGCTCTCATCTGAGGCAGACACACAAAAAAATTTCTACACCGCTGAGCCCTGGGGTGATGGCACTTTGGTGGTGGCAGCTGACTGAGTGTTAAGTGGGGTGCCAGAATCAGAGCAGGAGGAGCAAGATATGTCACGCTTCTGTGCGGAAGTTTAGAAAGATGAGGTGTTCTGTGTTAAATAGTCAACTACGTCCTGACAATATTGGGGGTTGATGGCACGTGCCTTCTTCTGAACAATGTACTTTGGTCGAGGGCAAAATCACAAAAGCGCGACCTCGAACAAACCTGCCAGGTGGCCTGCCTCTGGCTCTGCCTTTTGTTTTGTCCATATTAGGGGGGATGAAATGAAAGGTATGCACTGACTTGACTAATACAATGTACGGTTACACAGGTGCAGTGAGCAGGTATGCAGTGACTGCTGGTATAACAATGTGCGGTTACACAGTTGCAGTGAACAGGTTGCAGTGACTAGTATTACAAATGTGCAGCTGCCTGTTACACACACACACACAGGTACCCTGAACAGGTGCAATGACTGGTGGTATTAACAATGCGTGCGCTCACGTAGGTATAGGTAGGTAGGTGCACTGAACAGTGAACAGATGCAGTGATTGGGGTTACAAATGTGCAGCTGCCTGTCACACACACATATGGACTGCAATGACAGGAGCAATGACTGGTGGTATTAACAATGCATGCGCTCACATAGGTAGGTAGGTGCACTGAACAGTGAACAGGTGAAGTGATTGGGATTACAAATGTGCAGCTGCCTGTCACACACACAGGTAGTCACTGAATGTGCTGGGCCTGGCAGTGGCACAGTAGGAATTACACCAAAGGCCAGCTGCGACTGACTGACAGGGCTGTATATAATGCAAGTGGGCAGCACAAAAAACAAAATGGATCACAAGAACAACATGACCTCTCAAAATAGATGTTGAGGGTTTTTTTTTTTAGCAATAAGAATCAGCAAGGAGCAAACTAACAAGCCTACAAGAGCCTAACTAAGCTTTCCCTATGAGAGTCTGCAGCAGCTCTCCCTTCTCTAATTACTGCAGGCACATGAGTGAGTCCAATGTCTGACGCTGTCTGTCTTTTATAAGGGGGGGAGTGGCTCCAGGAGGGAGTGTAGCCCGATTGGCTGCAATGTGCCTGCTGACTGTGATGTACAGGGTCAACTTTTTTTACCCTAATGATGCACTATGGGGGCGAATCGAACTTCGGGAAAAGTTCACGGTTCTTCACGATTGCGAACCACAGAAGTTCGCCGGGAACCATTCGCCGGCGAACCGTTCGGGCCATCTCTAGTTGCAATCTTGTCATTCTGTGATCGGTGAATGGGAAGAACAAGATGCAGGCTCTCATTCACAAAATCGAAAGTAAACAGTTACACACACTAGTTCCCATCTACCTTTAACAGTGTGGAGTCATTGTGTGGCCAAAAAGTAAAATACACCCATATTCACCATTCTACACTTTTACATAGAAAAATTAAATACATTTTTATTATTTTTTAACCCCTTCCTCCTCTACCCCATAGTTACCAAAATAAAACACCTATAAAAAAAATTACATGAACTTAACAGTGGTCTAAATAGGCTCTGCAGCATCCTACCTAATAAAAGGCAAGTGTCCCTGCGTCCCATGTCCGTCCGTCAGTGCTTTTTGTGCACTGCGCATGTGCAGGGACGCAGAGACACTGCTGAGAGCCGAAGGAGCGTGGGGAGGGGCGGGCGGGCGCACGACGGGTGTGTGCATTAGGGACGGACCTAGCCCGTTTTTAAACGGGCTAAGTCACTAGTATCACATAAATAGGCAGTGTCACTTAAACATAACTAGGCAGAGTTGCCTCGCTACTGTGCTGGCTGGTCTGGTTTTCTGCTGGGAAAGCTGGTCCGCTGCCAGGTTGTCTGGCAGCCCCCTCATAGCATTCCCTGTGGCACCACAACACCCAGTATGCCCACATAGAGGCACCACAGCACACAGCATACCCCCGATTAATGCACCACAGCTCCCAGCATGCCCCCATGGAAGAACCACAGCTCCCTGCATGCCCCCATAAAGGCATCACAGTGCCCAGCATGGCACCACAACACCCAGTATGCTAACATAGAGGCATCACAGCTCCCAGCATACCCCCGATTGATGCAACACAGCTCTAAGCATGCCTGTCATTGAGGCACCACAGCTGAATCAGCCTGGGGGACATCTGGAGCACCCCAGAACAGATCCGGGGTCTAGCAACACACCTGGTAATCATTAACAAACTGTTCCCCATCCCCTTCGTGCACCTCTGACACTGTGGTTGACCTTGGCAGTTATTATTGCACCATACAATTGTTATATATATAATGCTTGGGGAGAGGGGACCCAATGTAAAACTGGGGTCCATAGCATCTTAGTTTCACTGCTGACTACAAAGACTTGTGTAAATGGTGTTAAATGTACAGTTATTCTCTTTCAGCAACAGAAAATCTAAAATACAAATAGCTAGATAAAGAGCCTTTCACGCCTCAATGCTTACTGAGATCTCACATTTCTCATCAATAGGGAGAAATGCTTTTGTTCAGCTGCAGACAAATATTTTAGCCCATATTAGACATACTCAATGATCAAGACACAGCGATGGCCAGAGATGCCTGCTTTATGATCTGACGAGTGGAATATCAGTGCTCTCCTCACTATGTGTGCCTTACCACTGCTGACCCTGTAATGTAGAGAGGGCCTTGCACTGGGCACGCAGTGAATGCAGCAGACAGCTATTTTATTAAAAGCATCTCCGGGAGTGTGACTGAGACTAAGCTCTAATCCCAGCTCTCTGAAGATATTTATGAGAGCAGTCAGGGCTATATTCTTCCAGCAGAACTCCGCAGATGACACTTGGATTTCAACTCGGAGAAGACTTTTTATTCCATGTATTCACAGAGGAACTGTCTGCCGCCCACTCGCATTTCCCACATCCAGATGGGCCATAATTGCCTTTTACCAGTTTTGTAACAAGTAGTATTTTAAGGCCTGCATGAGAGAGGTCTTTAAAGACATAAAACGGACATTTCTGTTCCGGAGGCAACTGGTAACACCATCATCATGGAAAAAGACAATGTTTAATCCAGAACAGAGCAGCCTTAAAATGTATATTTCACCATCGTAGCCATAGAAACTAGTATCCGATTCAAGCCTGCCCCTTAACTCAATTAGTCTAAACCTCTCATACATACACACTGTGAAGTTTTACATTGCTCTGTTCTCACATTTATTGCTACAATGAAAAGTGCGGAGACACAAACCAGATGAAATAAGCACTATTTTAATTGAAATAAAAAGCTCTGCATTGCCTCTGTAGGCTTGCAATTCAGGTGCATCCTTGAGCGCTGTCACTTTTTTGTCTGTTTGTTTTATGAAATGTGTATACCATTTATTTGATAAGCAGCACGAGGATTATTATGTTAGATTAGTGTTAGGTCTTCCCCGAGGGGGGTACGTCACCACCGTGGGGAAGTCTATTAGGTCATAATTTGTGCACACATTATCACTGAAGCTAACACCCCCCCCCCCCCCTTTGCCTGTAGTGAGAGATAGTTGTGTAATATAGTCCAGTTATTGGAGCTCTGCACATCAATGCAGATAAATCATTCAGGTATAAGTTTTGTTTGAAAGCGCTACCATGTCTCCCACTGTGCAAATTGAAATAAAACACTGTTTTGGTTAATTGCTATGACTGTTACTAATTTGTGGTATGTAATATACAGTATCTTATTAAAATTTTTGTAAATATATAACAAATGAGTAATTTAATGTACTTTAAAGGGAATCTGAAGTGAAAATAAAGCTATGGGATAATGAATTGTATGGGAAGCAGCAAAAAAAGGGCGCCGGCGGCTAGTGGACGAAAAGGGCACCGCCATAGACTGTAATGCTTTTATCGGGAATACGGCGCCCAAGGAAGAAAAAAGGGCGCCCGATAAATATAATTAACAAAATTAGAACATTAACGTTTTTGAAATATGTTATCATTTGAGAAGCTTGCAATGTTATAGTTTTGTCATATTGTTTTGTTTGTATGTACGTATTTTTCATTATCAAATATATTATAGTTTCAATGTGTGTAAGGGTGTTTCTGCAGAGGGAGTGGTTAGGGTTAGGCACCACGGGGAGGTGTGGGGGGGTTGCTGGTGGTTAGGGTTAGGCACCACCTAGGGGAGTGGTTAGGTTTAGGCACCACCCAGGGGAGTTTTGGGTGAGAATAAGGTTGGGTGAAGCTGTATTATTAAATTATATAACGATTTTCAATGTTAATATCTTTTCGTTATTATCTCTCCATCTAATACAAAAAACTTGGAGGAGAAATGGAGGAGGGCATATACCCCAAAACACACCACAAAAAAAAAAGTTCTTACTATTAAAATATCATAATTTTATTCATATTAAAAAGATTAACAGACATTAAAACCTAAAATGGTGGTTGATCAGGCCACCATCAGCCCACACTCATACAATCCACTCGCACCGCAAGCTCACTGCACTGATTACATTGAAACCCCTATGTGCACCTAAACACTTCAACAACGGGCCTGTTAGTCGCTGGACCTCATAGCTATTGCTGGAAACAGGATGATCCGAGCCAAGCAACTGTGCAAATCCATCAAAATATAGTGCCTGATTAATTCCCAATCATCAGTAGTGGAATGCAATAGTCACTAATGCCATGTATAGCAAAAATAAGCAGTGTGTGAAACAAGCAGCAATGTTTGTTGTGGAGAAATCCCAACTGATAGGCAAGCACATGCAGCTCAGTAAAAGTTACAGACGTAACATACACATGGAGTCAGTTCAGAGCATAGGAAAGCAAGGAAGCCGACACTGTATGTATAAGCAGGTTCCAATCCTTTCAGCAATGGTTAATAGCAAGGAGCATACAGTACCGAATCCACGACATCTGGCTTCCAGTTACAGATTGTAATACTTCCCATTTAGTGCATAGATGCAGGGGGGTAATCTCCATAAGTTCAAATTCTGCTGACAACCGCAACAGGAGCTGCACGTGAGTCCCATGTGTCTCCAGGCAGGGAAATACCGAGTGCACAAAAGGGGAGGTAGGGCTTGCCGGAGGGAAAGCACAGAGCGGAGCATTTGTTTTAAAACTGTATTTATTGTTGTCCAATTTTGTTAACAATGTTTATCGTTATTGAGATTTCGTTATCCACCGGCACCATTTCGTCATCCAGCCGGGCCCTTTTTACTGGCACACTTTTCTCATGCATGCATTGTATGTGTATTACAGTTAAGAAATGGAACATTAGTAACAAAGAAAGGAGTCTGATAGTGATTTCCAGTACCGGAAGAGTTAAGAAACTTCAGTTGTTATCTATGCAAATTTCAGATTCTCTGAGCTCTCCCACCCAACTTGGGCATAAGTTTCTGAAGCACTTATACATCAAAGAAACAGAGAGAAGCTACTTCAGATAAAGTACTTCAGATAAGGTATTACTGCAGAGGAGTTCAAAGGATCATTAGCTCTGATTTGTTTTATAGTTTAACATACAAAGTGTTGTTTGTAATTTGCAAATATTAGAAAATGATGCAATGTTATGAAAATAAAAAAGCTATATAACTGAAAATAAGAATATGAGTCTCTTTTTTTGCTACTAATGTTCTACTAAGTATCTGTACTAAACATACAATTCATTATATCATAAGTTTGTTTTTGCTTCAGTGTCACTTTAAAGAGGAGCTGTCAGCCATACTATCTCAGAAAAAAACAACACATATATAAGTAGATAAATACTTGCTCTACTTACATAACATATGTATTGCACTGTCCACATTTTGATAGGGATGGTCGGAAATGCCAATTTCCGATTCCGCGGTAAATCCGCATTCCGCCATTGCCAGTTACCGATTCCGCTTTCCGCTACCAATTTCCGCATTATGATGCAGAGTTTCCACCGGAACTCGCGGAAATCCGCCCGACTTTAACATCGATTATCTAAAAAACTACAAGGTCTTTGCATCTTGTTCACAAGATTCTGTTTAATAAACCATGAACATTTGGTGTTTCTAGGACTTACGGGGGCTTTGCTATTAACCGCTAAAGTCGGCGGATTTTTACTGTAATGTAAAATGCAGAAAATAGGCAGATGCAGATTTTCTGCATTTTACATTACAGTAAAAATCTGCCGACTTTAGCGGTTAATAGCAAAGCCCCCGTAAGTCCTAGAAACACCAACAATTTTCAGGGTTTATAAAACTGAATCTTGTGAACAAGATGCAAAAAAAAGTTTTCGAAAAGACCTTATTATTTTTGAGAAAATCAATGTTCAAGTCAGCGGAAATTTCCGCGTTTTTTTGCGAAAATCCGCCTACCGCACTTGCATTACTGATTTCCGCATTTCGATGCGGTAATGCAATTTCCGCTCAGAATTTCAGAAATTGCATTTCTGCAGAATCCGAATGAGCATCCCTAATTATGATTCCTGTAAATTTGATGAAGGAAAAGCAGAGAATCCCATTCCCCTATAAGGGATAACCTTATAGGGGAAGCTAGGATCAGGTACTAGAAAGGCACCAATCAGGCTGCATATTAACTGTGGCTATTTTGAAGCCAATCCTGATTTTATTTTCCTCCCTTTCTCTCCTCTGCTCGATTTGCCTGCCCTTCACTATAGAAAGTGCATTATCTCAGCATAAGAAATATTGGCCAATCAGAGAGGAACAGTGGTGTGGGAGGGGAAAACAGGAGGGAAAGAAGCTTCAGCCAATCAGGCTGAATTAGTTAAGTCTGAGGAGAAGTAGAGCAGAAAAGGATAACCCAGCATGCCCTGCAACTTCTTTTTTGTGTACAAATGTTGTGTGGACCAGGGGTGCAGCTAAGGTTTTTGTGGCCCCAAGCGGACTGTAGCAAGAGGCCCTATCCTGCGGCGCGCTTCGCGCGCCGCGGCGAAAAATGGGTGTGGCTATCCCGCATAAGTGGGCGTGGCCATGACATGTGGGTGGAGCAGGAGGGCGGATTGGGGCGGGGCTGTTTGCGGGGAAAAAATGGATGTTGGGGTGATTGAGGCGCGCGTAGCGCGCCGAAAGATTGGCGCGGCCATGACATTGTATGGGCGAAGCTTAACCGTAGCACAGCAAATATAGCCAACTATGACCATTAAATAATAAATGCAGCAACAGTTACCCCAGACACCAGAAAATAAAAACGCAATTTGGGCCACATTTCAGCAGAAATCAAACGCAATTAGGGCACATTTTCAGCAGAAATCAAACGCAATTAGGGCACATTTTCAGCCGAAATCAAACGCAATTAGGGCACATTTTCAGCAGAAATCAAACGCAATTAGGGCAGAGTTCAGCAGAAATCAAACGCAATTAGGGCCACATTTTCAGCAGATATCAAACGCATTTAGGGCACAGTTCAGCAGAAATCAATCGCAATTAGGGCCACATTTTCAGCAGATATCAAACGCAATTAGGGCACAGTTCAGCAGAAATCAATCGCAATTAGGGCCACATTTTCAGCAGATATCAAACGCATTTAGGGCACAGTTCAGCAGAAATCAATCGCAATTAGGGCCACATTTTCAGCAGATATCAAACGCATTTAGGGCACAGTTCAGCAGAAATCAATCGCAATTAGGGCCACATTTTCAGCAGATATCAAACGCATTTAGGGCACAGTTCAGCAGAAATCAATCGCAATTAGGGCCACATTTTCAGCAGATATCAAACGCAATTAGGGCACAGTTCAGCAGAAATCAATCGCAATTAGGGCCACATTTTCAGCAGATATCAAACGCATTTAGGGCACAGTTCAGCAGAAATCAATCGCAATTAGGGCCACATTTTCAGCAGATATCAAACGCATTTAGGGCACAGTTCAGCAGAAATCAATCGCAATTAGGGCCACATTTTCAGCAGATATCAAACGCATTTAGGGCACAGTTCAGCAGAAATCAATCGCAATTAGGGCCACATTTTCAGCAGATATCAAACGCATTTAGGGCACAGTTCAGCAGAAATCAATCGCAATTAGGGCCACATTTTCAGCAGATATCAAACGCATTTAGGGCACAGTTCAGCAGAAATCAATCGCAATTAGGGCCACATTTTCAGCAGATATCAAACGCATTTAGGGCACAGTTCAGCAGAAATCAATCGCAATTAGGGCCACATTTTCAGCAGATATCAAACGCATTTAGGGCACAGTTCAGCAGAAATCAATCGCAAATTCGCAATTAGGGCTGCGGCTGCAAAAAGAAAAGAATTTACTCACCTGGCAGGCTGGCACTGGCAGAAGTCTTCTCTCCCTGGTCTCCTCTCCCGGCCGGCTTCTCAGGCGCGCAGTTCCCACGGAGCTCCCTCCCTGGCTTCCTCCTCCAATCTCCCGCGCTGATTCATGCAGGGCTACGGGTCGGGAAGATGGCCACCCGAAGCCCTGTACTGGAGACATAGTCTCCAGAGCAGGGCTTCGGCGGCGGCCATCTTCCTGTAGCCCTGCTCTGCTCTGCCAGCCCGGCGGGGCTGCGGGGAAAAAGTGACGTCACGCCGACGTCACGGAGCCGCCGAGGCCCCTAAGATTGTGAGGCCCCAAGCGACCGCTTGGTTCGCTTTATGCCTCGCGGCGCCCCTGGTGTGGACCAAATAAGGCCTGGGGCACACCAAAAACCGCTAGCAGATCCGCAAAATGCTAGCAGATTTTGAAATGCTTTTTCTTTTTTTTCTGTAGCGTTTCAGCTAGCGTTTTGCGGTTTTGTGAAGCGGTTTTGGTGTATTAGATTTAATATATTGTTACAGTAAAGCTGTTACTGAACAGCTTCTGTAACAAAAACGCAGGCAAAACCGCTCTGAACAGGCGTTTTTCAGAGCGGTTTGTGCTTTTCCTATACTTAACATTGAGGCAGAAACGCATCCACAATCCAAAAAATGCCTCACCCCGGGAGCATGCGTTTCTGCAAAACGCCTCCCGCTCTGGTGTGAACCACCCCATTGAGATACATTGACCAAGCGTATCCGCAGCCGCAAGCGGATCGCAAAACGCAGCCGAACCGCTCTGGTGTGCACTAGGCCTGAGAGTCAGGTAAACTGGGGAATGATCATTTATCAACAAGAAAAATAGTGATTTTAACTTTTGGATTGTTGTCTGGTTAGCATCCTTATTACTTGTTTACTAAATAATTTTTATGCCCAACAGTTACACTTTAAAGGGCTAGGTTATCCCCTTACCAACACCTAGCCTAGGAGGGTTCTGTGTGAGAGTAGGCTTAGGTATAGTTTTAGTAACATTTTAGTCATACTTACTAATGTTTTACAACACTTATTACGAACGTAGTTATATTTATATCATCGTTATAAAGAATATTTTCAGATTTTATTATAGGATAACCTTATAGGGGAAGCTAGGATCAGGCACTAGAAAGGCCTAACAAGCTAAATTCACCAGATGACTGAGGTCTCTCCAACCTCTATACCCAGTTCTGACATGAGTGAGGTATCTCTGACTCTGAGTCTACTTACATCACTGGTTAATCTGCATTGCTTGATGCACAGAACTCAGAAGCGGGGAAGGTAATGTGATTGCACTGCAGACAGTAGCTCAGCAATCAAAGCCATTTTTTACAAATAAGAAATAAGCCCCCATAGTTTCTGTTTTGACACAAATGCTTGTCTGCATTCAAGTGTCACTACTTTTCTGAAGTACTGTTGAAAGATTTTGAATGTAGTACTTCAATTGTGAAGGAAATCCTATAGAGCAATACATTCTTGCTTTGCTTTTATACTTGCTTTTGAGATGCTTTGTTTTGCTTTCCATTTGTTCTATTTATACACCCTCATGTGCTATTATTCTGCATTTCAGGTGCTTTTCTGTCTGTACTGACTCACTAGACTGACTGAAGTCAATAAAACGGCAACAAAAACACATTGCAAAGCATTTCAATCATCAGTCACATAGATGCATGTTAAGTGTATCACACAAATAGCTCCATTTATTTTTCCAATCATGCCTCTTCCGGGCTGTATGTAACTTGATTTTCAGCCCGCCGCTTGTCTGCAATCACCCTTATTTAAGTTAAAGGCTAGTTTCTCAATGGCCCAAAGGTAGGCTGAACGTGCGGGAAAATGTGATTTCAGGAAAATGCTGTATGATTGCTTTTATGACGTATTCATGATTAGTTTGTTATACGTGTGTGTGGCTTACATGGCATTCTTCCTCACAACAAAAACACAGTTCATCTGAAACACCAAATTAGGACAGGAAGTGATGAAATATGTAACACTAAGGTTGGAGAAGCTTGGTGGGCAAAAGTCACCCAACAGACCAGAACCTCACACAGATCTTAGAGTATTGATTGTTTCCGATCAGTCACGTGACAGTCTGTTGTCTAATGCTGCCTTCCCTTCAGGGTACTGGCCTGAACCAGGCCATTTGGGAAGTTTTGTCACCGCCATAGGCGCCCAATGAAAAATCAGCATTGAGGGTCAATTTTGTATTTATCGGGCATGGCAGGCATCTGAATTATCAATGCAGATACTTCAAATTCAATAGGTGCCTATGGCAGCGCCCAAAAAATTACATTTTATTTTTCTTACGGAGGGGCATTCTTATTGGGCATCCAAATTATCAATGTAGATATTTCAATAGGAGCCTGAGGCAGCGCCTCAAAAATTACATTTTACTTTTCTTATGGCAGGGTATTCTTATTGGGCACCACAGGCATCCAAATTATCAATGCAGATATTTCAATAGGAGCCTATGGCAGCACCCCAAAAATTACATTTTACTTTTTTTATGGCGGGGCATACTTATCGGGCACCGCGGGCATCCAAATTATCAATGCAGATATTTCAATAGGCACCAATGACAGCACCAAAATGTTTTTACTTTTCTTACGGCGGGGTTGACAACGATTGACGGTGGGGGGCAGTTAACATTAGGCATGGAGAGGGGGGGGGCTTAGGGTTAGGCGTCAGGTAGGAAGTTTGTGCCAGGGGTTAGGCTTCAGTTATGGTGTTCAGGGGGGAGGGGTAGGGATAGGTGTCATGTAAAAAAGTTTGTTGGGGGTTTAAGGTTAGGCGTCAGGTCGGATGTTTGTGCCTGGGGGGGTTAGGGTTAGGTATTGGAGTGGGAGGGTTCTGTGTGAGAGTAGGCTAGGTTTAGCCACAGTAACATATCGGTATTTAATATTGATATTTTACTCTTAACCACTTGAGGACTCAGCCTTTACCCCCCTTAAGGGCCAGTGCTGTTTTTTATGATCTGTGCTGGGTGGGCTCTGCAGCCCCTAGCACAGATCAGGTTGCAGGCAGAGCGATCAGATCACCTCCCATTTTCCCCCCTATGGGGATGATGTGCAGGGGGGGTCTGATCGCTCCTGCCTGCCTGGGTGTTGCGGGGGGGGGGCACCTCAAAGCCTCCCTCCGTGGCGAAATTCCCCCTCCCTCTCCTCCCTCTCACCCCTGGTGATCGGGGCTGTACAGGACGCTATCCGTCCTGTGCAGCCTGTGACAGGCTGTCCTCTGTCACATGGCGGCGATCCCCGGCCGCTGATTGGCCTGGGATCGCTGATCGGCCTTACGGCGCTGCTGCTACAGCAGCGCTGTTCAATGTAAACAAAGGAGACAAACGTCTCCTGCGTTTACATTTAGTCTGTGAGCCGCGATCAGCGGCTCGCAGGCTATTCACGGAGACCTGCTCTGTGATCTAACAGGAAACGGCTGCTCGCGCGGGCGGCCTTTCCTGATTAATTAGGGCGGCACCTGGCGACGCAGATGTGCGTCGCTGGTTCTCCAGCTACCACTTTGCCTCTGCACGGTATGAGTGTGCGGTCGGCAAGTAGTTAAAGAGACCCTGAAGTGAGTGAACCAGCATGTGTTTACAGTAAAGCACCTTACATAGTGCTAAACTGCCACTATCCCATGGCAAAACGAGGGTTTTTTACCCCCCAAATCTACCCTGCAAAATCCACGACTTTCTTGGTTGTGGATTTTGCTGCTCATGGAGGCAGAGCTATGAGCTGCGGGCGGATCTCTGTCTCTCCCCCGCCCCTCTCTATAAAGGCAGATTGAAAGGGGCGGGGAGAGGCATCGATCAGCGGGAATTGACGCGCTGAGTATTTGTATTTGCTGTATTTGTAGTTGCTGCTGTACTATGACATGTACCTGTGTTGCTGACTGTTTTCTACGACACATATTTGTTTTTTGTTTATTTGGAACTGGACCTGGAGGCTAGGGACGCGTCTCTACAGCATCGACCTCGTCCTGTCGCCTGAGGGAACGAGTTGCGGTTCCTCCTGGGCCACAGCCCTTGTGTACGAGGCTTACGGCAGTCTTAATAGTCTCTTATAAACAGTTAAGATGTAGCTGTGGCCCTGCACAAAGATGTAGTGAATGGCTGTTTACAATAGAAAGATGTAGATGGCGGTCATTTCAGAAAGATGTAGTGAATGGTTGTTTACTTGTAAAAGATGTTTTATGTTTTTTTTAAGTAAATAGGCAATGAACGGTTGTTTACAATCAGTGCATTGTCCCTTTTCTCTATATCGTTTTCATGAACTCCTGATAACTTCAGCACAGATATTTCATTATTAACAGTAGCTGAGTAAACATGTGTTCGGTGCATTAGCTATTCATTTAATCAATGAGTATGTATGTACCATTCGCATGATGTGCCCAGCTCTGGATTTCGCGGCATAGAGCCTCACGCTAAACAAAACAGAGCGTAGCCTATTAACATCTAATGAGAGAAGCGAGGCTCTCTTGTACACTGGCTGCAGAACAAGATGAAAAATCATGTTATGTTAGGAAATCTGCGCCCTCGTATATCTCACCTCCCCACATCTAATACGAGACTTAAGCTGCAGGCGAGCTCCGGCACAAACAAAATGATGCCTTAATGATGCAGGAGGGTTTAACAGGGGAAATGCTAAATGGATTGGACAAGTAGGTCTGCGCTGAGTTTGGTGGCAAAATAAATTCCTAGTCCTGGAGAACATAGACTATAAGGAATAAGTAATACAGTGGGTGGGGTGTTTCATTTACTATCAGCTAATAGGGAGTCAAAGCAGACATGTTCATAATCACATGTCATATCTGAGGGGAACGTAAGCTAAGAACAGATTGTAAAAGGTTGTCAGGTTTGTATAGGAATTTGCTCCTATGAGTTACAATATATGACCATCTGCTATGGTGAAACGCAGTGCTGATCTGCTGAAAGAAAAGCCCCCCAATGAAATCGGGCAGAAGACATCAGTGTGAGGTTGGGGTAATGGAGTTTGACTCTGCAGCATTAGCTTGCAGATAGCGGAGTTTGCCTCAGTAGTATGATATTGGGGATGGCTTAGTTTGCCTCAGCAGTGTAAGCTTGGGTATAGTGTAGTTTGCCTCAGCACTGCAGTGTGAGCTTGGGAATAGTGGAATTTGCCTCAAGAGAATGAGGTTGGGCATAGCAAAGTTTGTCTCAGTAGTGTGAGGTAGGGAAAAGTGAAGAATTCCTCAGTAGTGTGAGCTTGGGAATAGCGGAGTTTGCCTCAGAAGAGTGAGGTTGTACATAGCGACGTTTGCCTCAGTAGTGTGAGCTTGGGAATAGCCAGGTTTGCCTCAGGAGAGTGAAGTTGGGCATAGCGAAGTTTGTCTCAGTAGTGTGAGCTTGGGGATAGTGGAGTTTGCCTCAGCAGAGTGAGATTGGGCATAGTGCAGTTTGCTTCAGTAGTGTGAGCTTGGGAATAGCGGAGTTTGCCTCAGAAGAGTGAGGTTGTACATAGCAAAGTTTGCCTCAGTAGTGTGAGCTTGGGAATAGCCGGGTTTGCCTCAGGAGAGTGAAGTTGGGCATAGCGAAGTTTGTCTCAGTAGTGTGAGCTTGAGGATAGTGGAGTTTGCCTCAGCAGTCAGAAGAGTGAGGTTGGGCATAGTGAAGTTTGCTTCAATAGTGTGAGCATGGGAATAGCGGAGTTTGGCTCAGTCTTGTGAGCTTGGGAATAGTGGAGCTTGCCTCAGGAGCGTGAGTTTTGGCATAGTGAAGTTTGCCTTAGTAGTGTGAGGTTGGAAATAGCACAATTTGCCTCAGTAGTGCAATTTTGGGAATAGCAGAGCTTGACTCAGTAGTACAAGCTTGGGAATGGTGGAGTTTGCCTCAGGAGTGTGAGGTCGGGCATAACAGGTTTGCCTCAGTAGTGTGAGCTTGGGAATAGTGGACTTTGCCACAGAAGAGTGAGGTTGGGCATAGCGAAGTCTACCTCAGCAGTGTGAGGTTGGGAATAGTGGAGTTTGCCTCTGTAGTGTGAGCCTGGGAATAACAGAGCTTGTCTCAGTAGTGTTAGCTTGGGAATAGTGGAGTTTGCCTCAGGGTTGTGAGCTTGGGAATGGCGGAGTTTGCCTCAATAGTGTGAGCTTGGGAATAGCAGAGTTTGCCTTAGGGTTGTGAGCTTGGGAATAGCGGAGTTTGCCTCAAAAGTGTGAGCCCGGAAAAAGCAGTTTGCCTCAGTAGTATGAGTTTGAGGATAGTGGAGCTTGCCTCAGTAGTGTGATGTTGGGGATAGCAGAGTTTGCTTAAGTATTGATATCAAAGCTTACCTCAGTACTGTGAACTTGGGAATAGCAGAGTCTGCCTCACTGGTTTGAGCTTAGGAGTATCGAGTTTGCCTCAGTAGTGTGAGCTTAGGCATATGGAAGCTTACCACAGTAGCATGAGGTTGGGTATAGCCGTGTATGTCTCAGAAGTGTGAGGTTGGGAATAGCGGAGATTGCCTCAGGATTGTGAGGTTGGGAATAGCAGAGTTTGTCTCAGTAGTACAAGCTTGGCAATAGTGGAGCTAGAATCAGTAATGTGAGCTTGGAGGAGAGTGGAGTTTTCCTCACTCAGTAGTACGAGTTTGGGAATAATGCAGTTTACCTATATGGCATTGGTGTCAGTGCGAGTATGTAGCTTCCTGCTGCCCCCCTTATCCTCAACATTCAGAAACCTGCAGATCAGTGGTGACCCAAAGAGAGGAAAGCAGCACACAGTAAAAGTACAGCACACTTCAAATGCAGGAAATAAGCAACAACCTCACTTCCACAACTGATCTGAGGTCTGTGTGAGTGACAGGGAGGCAGACATACAGACAGGAGGCCCCTGCTGTGGGTGAGACCCCAAGCGGCCATTCAGTTTGCCTGGGCCTAGCAGCACCCCTGAGCACAACAGCACTGAAACAAACCCACATAACCCACATGGCACAATATGTATACCAATAAACAGGGGAATGGCTGCTATAGTGGTAAATGAAGATGACGGTAAGGGGGGATGGGGGGGTTACATGACAAACAGCAGACATGCTTGGCGGGAACAATCCCGTGCTAACTGATGTGAATACTGAAACAACTCTCACCTCCTAGGCATGTGGTCTCAGCTCAGCTCAGGGTTGGGGTCAGCATAGGGAGGCTTGCACTGTGGAGACCTGACTGTACCTGGCCTGTGGACAGAAAACAGGGGCTTCAGAATACCAACCACACACACAATGACTCAATCAGTTAGCAGAAGATTGCAAAGTGAGGTTATGAAGTTTGGTTTATTCAAGATGGGGAAAAAGTGCTACAATATGAATGACAACTCTACATGGAATAATATGAAAGTAAGTGATGGAGAATGATGTGTTACAGATAATTGAAAAAAAAGTTTTTGTTGTTGTTGTTTTTTTTGTTTTTTTGTTTAAATATAAATCTCAAAGTATTCCTGTCACTACATGTCCTATTTATTAGGGGTGGTTGGAAAAGCCCATTTCCGATTCCACGGAAATTCCGATTTCCGCCAATACAAATTGCCGATGACGATTTTCTGTTTTTCCGATTTTTGAGGAGTATTTTATCAGTCATTTTTTTGCATCAGAGAATGCAAAAATTGTAAAAAAGGAAAAATGGAAATCGGAAAAACGGATATCGGAAAAATGGAAAATCTGTCCTTGGATTGGTTTAAAATTACCGCGGTGATCCGATTTTGTCTGAAAAATTCTGCATTCTCTGCTTGATCAAGTGCTTCTGAATTCTGTGATGGGCTAAAATTACCGAGTTGCAGCAAACTGGATTTCCGCAATATTTGGATTTCCATTTTCTGATTGGTAATGTGGAAATTTCAATTTTGCGTAATCCAAATGAGTATTATTAATAAATAAAGAAGTAATCTCCCCCTTTTAAGATCACCGTGTTGATAGATTGGTTCATCTCCTGATCTAATTTGAGGTTTGATCACCTACTGTAATTACACAGCTCCATTTAATTGAATAGAATTTAACCACTTCAGGACCATAGGCTTACACCCCCTAGTGACCAGTCTATTTTTTATTTATTTATTATTTTTTTGCTTGTTTATTTTTTTACATTTCTCTGTTTTTTAATATTTTTTTTTTACCCCCTCCCTCAGCCCGCCAACCAATGACAGAAATCGGCTGGCATAGGCATCAGCCTATGAGAGCCGATCGCTCTTGTGTGACACGGCTGTCCCCAGTACAGCGCTGCCATAGATCACATCGCTGTACAATGTAAATAGACGGCGGTTTTGCGTCTAACAGTCTCCTAGTGGCGATTGTCGCTGGGAGGCTGATGACGGATCGGACCTCGGTCATTCAAGCAGAGATGCGTGCGCATTCGCACGCGCAATCTCCTGCAAGTCCCCTCCCCAGGACTTGACGCCTTTTGCCGTTAAGCGATCCTGGGGCTGCCACCCTCCTGACGCTGATCAGTGTTAGGCGGATGGGAGTGGGTTAAACTGAACAATAGGTGTTCACTCCTGTCCTCTACTGAACAAGGCCATAACAACCCCTTCCTGGGTCCTCAAGCGAAGGTGCCCTCCCTCCTTCTTCAATCTGTGTGACCAGTCGCTCAAACATTCCCCTTTTCCTGCATGTTAAGCTCACATTGCAGCACAGGGAGCACTGAAATATTTTCCTGGTTAGCAGTGTGTCAGACCACCTCTACTTCCCAGCAGCTGCATGCTGTATACTGCATACCTGGCTCCTGATCATGTGACATACATCAGGAGAGGGAGAATGGCAGCATAGCGTGTGTGGCTGCAGGGAAGTGGAAAAGACCCAATGCAGCGCTGGAACATGTAAATATTACACTGCTCTGCTGTGCATACTCTTCAGAAAAGAGAGGAGGAGTGGGCCCCAATAGCCCCCAAGATCGTGGGGTCCTGGGTAGGGGATAATTTTACACCAATGCTATTGAACCCTACATTGTTCTCCACAAAGCGGAACATAGTGGTTTTGTGTGTCTAACTGCAGATGCAAAAACTTTTATTTGCTAACATTTTAACAACACTACTACATACCTCCCAACTTTTTGAGATGAGAAAGAGGGACATTTAAGCCACGCCCCTGCCACACCCCTGATCATGCCCCTGTCACACCCCTAGTCACGCATACCATAAAGATTTCATAAAAAAACATGTTGTTTGATTATTCAAACCACACTGGTCCTTTCTATCCAGGTTCATTTTCCTTCATATTACCATTTTAAAATTAGTAATATATCAATTTAAAGCGGTCTAACACCCAGCATTTCAACTTTGCTTTATAAGATTGCTTACAGCTTAGAAACTATTATGCCAGATTTTTTTTTTAAGCAGAAATTCACTGAATGGGTTAAACATGAAATTTTAGTGTTGCATTTAGCTAGAAATCCACATCCGTGCTGAGGTTTAGATACAAATGTATCATGTTTGGAATGCAAATAAACCTCTGAAAAGCCTGTCTGGGAAGCCCTCTATGCTCTCTCAGAGAGGCTTTTGTTTATTTACAATACAAACATGATACATTTGTATCTAAACCTCAGCACAGACTCGGATTTCTAGCTAAATGCAACACTAAAATGTCATGTGTAACCCATTAAGTGAATTTCTGCTTAAAAAAAAATCTGGCATAATAGTCTCTAAGCTGTAAGCAATCTTTTAAAGCAAAGTTGAAATGCTGGGTGTTAGACCACTTTAAAGGATGGGAATAAAGTTTAGAGTCAATCAAACACATTTTTAGTAGAGAAATACATATATATATATATATATATATATATATATATATATATATATATATATATATATATGGACAAATGAGGGAGAGAGAGGGACAGGGCTCCCAAAGAAGGACAGTTGGGAGCTATGCTACTATGCTCTGATATGCCACAGACAAGGAGTGCAAATTTTATCATCTTATAGTAGATG
This sequence comes from Hyperolius riggenbachi, assembly GCF_040937935.1. NCBI lineage: Eukaryota > Metazoa > Chordata > Amphibia > Anura > Hyperoliidae > Hyperolius > Hyperolius riggenbachi. The sequence goes on along the minus strand of NC_090648.1, from coordinate 118,677,645 downwards.
TTACAGAAAAAAAAAAAAAAAAAGCTCAAGCTTGTTGGATCAGTCATATTCTCTACTGTTTCCCAATCTTAGTACATCAAGCCAGCAATGACAGGTGTATTAAAGTGTAAGTATATTTTTCAAAATAACCCCCTTCTCTTCCACTGGCCTCTGCAGCCAATAATATGTTGCTCGAAGTAGGTACATTTATATTGATGGTACTGCTAGCTCCCATTACAGTCATGCCCGTATGCCAAGCTGGAGACAGAGTCTGGCTATAGAGAGTGAGGACAGAGCTGATGATGGCCAACCTGGTGGTAATTATGGACAGATTGTGTCTCCAAATTGCTGCATGCACAGATCTGTAATGATGGCTGGAAGCGCTGCTAACGATAGACACAGTGCCAGCTCTGGCCACTATGGTCAGCGGAACATACATTTCCATAAGGACAATCATACCTACATGCATTAGTGTTTTGGCTGTAGAGACTGGAGAGAGACCACAACCCGTAACAGATTATTAAAGCATGGCAAAAGAAAACTTGTTGAAAGAAGATGCAATTATGAAGGTAGATTTTTATGTATACATATAAATATCCACATTTAAAGGGTACCTGAAGTGGCATGCACCTTGATAAGCTAAATCTGCATATATAGTACCAATTCTACTTATAATTTGCTTGTGTTTTCTTTCTTTGTCTCTCTCTCTCTCTTTTTTTACTTTAAAGGGAGTCTGAAGCCTAATTGGGTCATATAGAGCCTTCCCATTCTCCTCCCAGTCCCCTCGTTCCCTCGCAGTCCCCCCCGTTAGCAGTCTACCACTGTTCCGCCGTAGATTGCTCTCTTCCGGGTTGGGCTGGCTTCAGCAGTCTTCAAAAGCACTGGGGCTTCCGAAGATGGGCCAATCTGTACTGTGCACGCGCAAGCTCCCTCTTTCGCACACCTGCGCGTTCGCAGTACAGAGCCCCCCATCTTTGGAAGCCCAAGTGCTTCTGAAGACTGCCGAAGTCTTCTGCGGTGGAATATTTCAACCGTGAAGACTGCGGGGGAATGAGGAGGCCAGAAGGAGAAAGGGAATGCTCTATAGGACTCAGTGCCTTCCCTCTCCTTAGGTAAGTATCTGTGTTTGTTTGCTTTTTACAATTAGGCTATAGATTCTCTTTAACAGTTAAAGGGGCACTATGGCGAAACATCGTAAAATTTAAAATATGTGAAAATATACACAAATAGGAAGTACGTTTTTTCCAGAGAAAAATGAGCCATAAATTACTTTTCTCCTATGTTGCTGTCACTTACAGTAGGTAGTAGAAATCTGACAGAAGCGACCGGTTTTGGACTAGTCCATCTCTTCATAGGGGATTCTCAGCAAGGCTTTTATTCTTTATAAAGAGATTCCCTAAAAAGCATTCAAACAATGATGCTGGTTAGCTTTCCTTGCTCGCTACACAGTGTTTTGGCAGTTGGACAGAGCAACTGGATTTCACTAAGTGCTTTTGAAAATAATTAAATCCCTGAGAATCCCCCATGCAGAGATGGGCTAGTCCAAAACCTGTCGCTTCTGTCAGATTTCTACTACCTACTGTAAATGACAGCAACATAGGAGAAAAGTAATTTATGGCTCATTTTACTCTGGAAAAAATGTACTTCTTATTTTTATAGGTTTGCACATATTTTAAATTTTAAAATTTTTCGCCATAGTGCCCCTTTAATAACCTAGCAATATAAAAACTGCAGTACCTCTGCTGCTGTTAAAGCCAGATTACAGCTTAATTCTGCCTGATAATTTATTTGAGGTGTGGCTGTGAAAAACATTTCTGAGAGCAGGAAAGTTCAATAGGTTCTTATTACTCTGTATGGGATCATTAAGGGTTAACATTATTTATTATTTATTTATTATTTATTTATTTGTTGTATTTATAAAGCGCCAACATATTACGCAGCGCTGGACATTAATTTAGGTTACAGACAATATTTAGGGGTGACATACAGCAATATGACAATACAGGAATACAAGAAAACCAGATCACACAGCACAGTATGAGAACAAGGTAATGCTTAGTCAGTCACTGGATGGGAGAATGGAGTTAGGCAAGTTAGGTTCACTCAAATGCATAGCATGTGTGCACAGTAATAGAGGTGCATGATCAGGTAGGAGACAAAAGGAGGAGGACCCTGCCCAAAGGCTTACAATCTAGAGGGAGAGGTAGGGACACGAGAGGTAGGGGACCAGAGTTCGGCTGTGGGTTTAGAGCAATTGTGAGGGGTGGTAGGCAAGAGTGAAAAGGTGAGTTTTGAGGGCCTTCTTGAAGGTGTTGAAGGAGGGGGCTGCCCTAATGGGTGGAGGTAGCATCTTGTGCTTTTCAATTAGCCTTTCTGCCATAGCAGTCATCTGACACGGCTGAGTGGTCAAATCTTGTGATTAGACTGAGAAAAGGGGGAATTAGACCGGCTAAACTCTCTAAATACATACAGAGTGTATTTCTCTATGTTTTCCTAGTGGGGCCTAGTGGGTGTTAAGGGGCCCACCAGCACACACACTCTCTGTAGCCAACTAACCAATTCACCTATTTAAATGAGATAACAAGGAAAGTAGATGGTTTGCATTACAGCTGAAAAGACACAAGGGGTTATCTTTAACAAAAATGGTTGCCTAAGTTGTCAGCTTCTCAATCTTAACACAGTAAAAAAAAGTGTAGGAAATAGCTGTTCACTTGAAGGAAACCTGAGAGCGGAAAGTATATATATACTATATATATATATATATCAGGGGCGTAACTAGAAATCACTGGGCCCCCCCTGCAAAACTTTGGATGGGGCCCCCGCCCCCCCATTTCCTCACTTTCTGCACAGGTAAACTGAGAACCAATATTATTCAATTGGCTACTGCACACTTGAATGTGTTTTCCCCATGCAGATAAAAACAGACAGCGGTGAAGCACTGGGAGCATTTTCTCTATCAATTATGTTAGCTTCTGTGATAAAATGTTCATGTTCTCACACATACAGACATGCATGGTGTGCAGAAAACACATACAGAAAACTGACAGACAAGTGTGCTCCCAGCCTCAGCTTATTACACTCACTCTGTCCTCTGATGGAGAGAACTCGCTCTACAGACTCCCCCAGCATCATTACAGTTGGGGGCTGGCAGCACTTGGGGAAGGGTAGGGAGGTTGGGGGCTGGGCATTGTACACAAGACCCGGCTGCAAACTCTTTAGGAACTGTCTACAGATCTTTGTCTGCAAAACTTTGTACAATTCCTCATTGGTGGCCGAGTAGATGCAGTCATTAGAACAATTGTGCAGAGAGGTTAAAGATTTTTCTCTCCATGCCCTTTATTGTAAGTCTTTCAGGACAGGGAAAATACACTTCTCCCCCCACAGGGCCCCCTGTGGCTTCTGGGCCCCCCTGCGGATGCATCCCTTGCAGGGTCTATTGTTACGCCCATGATGTATATATATATATATATATATATATATATATATATATATATATATATACACTGTATACATACTGTATATTCCTGGGTATAAGACTACTTTTTAACCCTTGAAAATCTTCTGAAATGTCAGGGGTCGTCTTATACGCCAGGTGTCATTGATGCTGGGTGATACGCCCTATCCTGTTACCACCTCTCAGATCTCCCTGCTGAGGACTGTAGTGAAGCGGCGCAGGTGCACATGTGTGAGATCTGAGTGGCAGAGAGGGAGGTAAATAGGAGGATACAAGGGCGGGGCCAGAAGGGTGAAAGAGGCGTGTTTTATGGGCACAGCGCGATCTATTCCTCTATACTGCTCTGATAAATGTGTAGACAAGGAGAGCTGAACAATTCACTTGGAGACAAGTAGAGCTGACCAATCCACTAAGGGAGAGTTGACCAATTCAACCAGTCAATCGCCTATACTGCTATACACTGGGTATCACATACAGTACAGCACCAGTATCTGTCCATACGTAGCACCAGTATATGATGTTTTTTTATTTTTATTTGGTGTGCGTTGGAAGAGGGGTAGTCTTATACGGCGAGTATGTCCCAAACTCTATATTTTACCTGGAAAAGTTGGGGGTTCGTCTTATACGCCCTGTCGTCTTATACGCCGGAATATACGGTACATACATACCTGGGGCTTCCTCCTGCCCCCTTCAGGCTGATCGGTTTCCCCCATCCTCCCAGGCTGTCAGGATCTTCTGCTAGATGTCTTATTAACTCTGCAAAACATGGCGAATTGTGCATGCGCAGACTGGCCACCCGCGTACTACTGCACAGCACAGGCGCAGAATGCTCCAGTCTGTGGGAGCAAACTGGATAGCGCACGCAGGCGGACTGCTGCATAAAGCTGTTTTCAGCATTCTTTCCAAATGATAAGAAAGGGAAGAAACAGTATTCAAGGATGAATTACTATAACTAAGCGGAATGTTGGAGGTTTACTCTAACTAAAGAGAACAGTACAGGGGTTCCACTGAAGAGTTAACATACCATAGCCCTTGCTAGCAACAGATGTAATAGGTTGCAGTGACGGCTCTGTGTACTTTATGTAAGCAATTGTCTATTCTTTTTCCAGGAAAGATAGGAATGCTTTTTACTGCAATGTTCTAGGTACGCAATACCTCTATTTTCTTGTAGTAAATGAAAACGTTCTCAGCGCATGGCGGTGACAGGAAGGTAACGGCAGATGTTGAGGTGTGGGAGTGAATATGTTAAAATTGATAACTTGTGCACAATAAATCGCATATTACAAAGACAGAAACGTATACGTAAAACCGATCATCTGTAATAAATTCAAGGCTGTGAGCAGCTCCTGAAACATCAACTGCATCGCCAAAGACCGACTCTGTCTAGATGAACTTTTTGTGGGTGGAGACAAATACAAATTTCACTGGGAAAATGTAAACTGCAGCCATTCTTACACTGTTAATAGCAGGGTTCTCAAACTTTTCACAGTTTGAGGCATTTCTGGAACAGGAAGTGTCATGTTTGCAGTTGGGCAGTGGACTCTCGTTCACTCCAAATATATGCAGGTCAATGATGTGTCAGCTGCTGTGGAGGGGGAGGGAGGATGATGTGCGATGCACAACTGAATTGCTTCTGTTGGGAGGAGGAGAATGGAGAAGAACCGTATGCTCGAGTGTTGCTGTAATATATTATCCAGAATTTTGGATCTGGAGACTGCTGGTAGTTGAGGTATAAACATGCACACTCCAATTGGAGGGCAAAGTAAGTTCATTATTGAATAGTAAAGGAAAGTAGAACTAGCAGGCATGTCTGTGGAAAATCAATAGAAATTTTGCCAGTCAAATTTACCCAAAGACAACAGTAGAGGTGATGCCCACATTAGTGATGAGCACAAATGTTGCATAATTGTAATTTTGCATCATCAGTTGCAATTACAATGCAAAATTGTGACGCAAAATTTAGGGTAAAATTGTAATCAATGTTGTTTGTAAACGTAATAAGGAACTGTAATTTTGCAATTTTGTGCAATTTTCCCATCATTTTGTGTCGACTTTAGTGGTTAATAACAAAGCACATGCTTTTGTATGTAAAAGAGTAGAGTGGGAACAGGGCAAAAAAGAAATAATTTTTCAAAAAGACCTTTTAGTTTTTGTGAAAATACATTTTAAAATGCAAAAAAATGCCAAGGAAAAATGGTTTTTAACCACTTGAGGACCCACCCTTTACCCCCCCTTAAGGACCAGCGCTGTTTTAGGTGATCTGTGCTGGGTGGGCTGTGCAGCCCCCAGCACAGATCAAAGGGCACTCAGAGCGATCAGATCGCCCCCCTTTTTTCCCCACTAGGGGGATGATGTGCAGGGGGGGTCTGATCGCTCCTCCTGGCTGGCATTTTGCGGGGGGGGGGGGCACCTCAAAGCCCCCCTCCGCGGCGAAATCCTCCCCCTCCCTCTCCTACCTGCCACCCCCGGGAGATCTGGGCTGCACAGGACGCTATCCGTCCTGTGCAGCCAGTGACAGGACGTCCCCTGTCACATGGAGGCGATCCCCGGCCACTGATTGGCCGGGGATCGCCGATCGGCCTTACAGCGCTGCTGCGCAGCAGCGCCGTACAAATGTAAACAAAGCGGATTATTTCCGCTTGTGTTTACATTTAGCCTGCGAGCCACCATCGGCGGCCCGCAGGCTATTCACGGAGCCCCCCGCCGTGAATTGACAGGAAGCAGCCGCTCGTACGAGCGGCTGCTTCCTGATTAATTAGGCTGCAGCTGGCGACGCAATACTGCGTCGCTGGTCCTGCAGCTGCCACTTTGCCGACGCACGGTATAAGCGTGCGGTCGGCAAGTGGTTAAACTCAGGAAAATGACAGTTTAAAAATTATGTTTCCTTTACATTTTTTAAAATTGATTTTCTTAAAACCTACAAGGCCTTTTTGAATTTTTTTTGCCTTGTTCCCACTCTTCCCCTTCATATACGTAGCAATTTTGGTGATGAAAGCATTTATGGGGACTTTGCTGTTAACCACTAAATTCAGCATGAAATTATGCACAAATTACGCAAAATTATGAATGGCTTACACAATATCAATTTAATGTCCAAATCATAATTACGTATGGCCGTAATTGCAAAAATTTAAACACAAAATTTTGCACAATCGTAATTAGCAAATTACAATAATCACCAGCCCTCATAAACGTCACATTTTTTCCCAATAGAGACATTAGATTGGTCAATAACAGCAGGTTTAACACGGGAATATACAACATTTTCACAGTTAATACTAACATGGTGGCATGGTTAGTAGAGTTGTGTGAATCACAAGACTACAGTAACACGTTTTTCAGTAGTATAGACAGCTGGTTTATAGGTATAACAGCTACTTATTTGTCTGACTTAAGCTCCCATAGCTTGTTTTCTTGCATTATTTTGGAGTGGTGGAAACGCACAAATATCTACTTGTTGCTGACACGGGTTTTCAGAACAAATACTGATCTTAAAGGCTAATCTTCAGCATGTCAATTTATCGGGATCTTGTCTTGTCACTTAGCTATAAGCTACCCTATGTTTCTTATTTGTTGCTATGAAGCCAAAGTCATCCTTGCAATAAAAGTCCATCTCTGTTATGTGTTGTGGCAAGTCCTGCTTATTAGGACATGTCTTGTGCTTATGTCAACTAGGCTCAAACAGCTCGACTGCTATTAAAATTCTATAGCCACCTTTTTAACTACCCATAGCAGATGCAATTACCCTGGAAGCCTGTCCAAAATCCGCTCAATTACAGTTGGACAGTGAGGACCTGAATGTGACCAGCGGTTAACCACACTGCTTCGGTACAGATCATTAATAAGGCAAAATGAATTCTATGGTTCGGTCTTAGGTTGGATAACAATCTACATCCTCGAGTTGCCCATAATTCAGCATAATTGTCAGTTTGGTATTCCGGACAGGCTCTGGGCCAAGCCTGCATGGAGCATGAATTACTTGCCTTTATCTCTACAGAATGGAGTCAGAAGATTTAATTATGGGCATTGCTTGTTGTATAAAGAAGATGTGCTCTCCGTATCACCTTGGAGATGGGCAGCCGAGGGGACACCGAGGGCCACCTTCCTCAGCACCCTTCCTGCCCCTCGCTCATAAATAATCGGCTCCGATATGCTGATGGTGCATAATTGGGCTCTCATTTATTCCCAAGAGGAATTTTGTTTGTAATTAATCTGTGCTTGTGTATAATTTGCCAAACCGAAGATCTTCGCTAATGCACTCCTACAGTAGCTCAGATGTCACTCATGCTCTGAGAAGCTGCGATTCATCCAGTGACCCGTAAACCTTACAGCGTATTCCTGACCGCACTGTGTGACTGTAAATGAGGAGGATCACCTTGTCTCAAACACACTGTCACAAACCAGTGGATGAGAATTAAGGCAAAGCAAATCAATTTGTTTCATCTGGCCAAATACACCAAACCAATTTTACAACAAAAACAAAAGTTTTCACCTCAGTCAGATTTTGTAAACAAAAACAGTGTTTTTGTCATGGTGTGCCCTAATGTGAGATGTTTCTGATTAGGAGGTTTATTTTTTATTTTTTTTAGGAGTTCTTACTCTTTTATGTGATTTTTTTCTTCCTATTAATTTTTTATGTGAATGTTTATCTATCTATATATAAAATCGGATGTGTGTGTGTATGTGTGTGTGTATGTGCCGCGATCACTCAAAAACGGCTTGACCGATTTGAACGAAACTTGGTATACAGATTCCTTACTACCTGGGATGATAGGTTCTGGGGTCTCGGGTCCCCCCTGCACACGTAGGCGGAGCTACAAACAGCAAATCAGATTTCATCGATTCATGTCAATGGAAAAAATGTAAAAGGCTGCCATTCTCACATTAATCAAGCCAGAGTCCCCACACTTGGCACAGTTGGTCACTTAGTGGCCGAGGTTACAAATAAAGGAAAAGTGGGCGGAGCATAAAACAGCCAATCAAATTTCAGCCATTCATTTTAAATGGGAAAATGTAAACTGCAGCCATTCTTAGACTGTTAATCGCAGGGGTCTCAAACTTGACACAGTTGGTCACTGGGTGAATGTGATTAAGATTTAAGAAAGTAGGTGGAGCCTACAACAGCCAATAAAAATTCACCTATTCATTTTAAAGGGGAATATTTACATTGCTACCATTCTTACACTGTTAATGGCAGAGGCCTCAAACCTGATACAGTCAGTCATTGAGTGACTGGGGTCCAAATTCACTAAAGGGGTGGAGACACAAACAGCCAATCAGATTTGTTAGATTGATTTCAGCCATTCTGTTATTGGCAGGGTTCTCAAATGTGACACAGTTGGCCACTGGGTGACTGGGACTAATATTCAGGAAAGTGGGTGGAGCCTACAACAACCAATCAGAATTCACCTGTTTAGTTTCAAGGGGAATATTTACATTGCTGCCATTCATGCACTCTTAATGGCAGATGCCTTAAATCTGGTACAGTCACTGGGAGACTGGGGTTTAAATTCTGAAGGGGGCGGGTCAAAAACAGCCAATCAGATTTGTTTAATTTCAAAGGTAAAATGCAACGTATTGATGCCAAAGACCCCACAGCTCATAAACTTGGTCATTGAGTGACTGTATGTCAAGGTTAGAAATAGTGGGCGGCGCCAAAAATAACTAACTTTTTACATGGGAAAATATAAACTGCATTCATTCTTACACTGTTGTTGGCAGGGTTCTCAAACTTGACACAGTTAGTCACTGGGTGACTGGGATTAATATTTGGAAAAGTAGGTGGAGCCTACAAAAGCCAATCAAAATTCACCTATTGATTTTCAAGGGGGATATTGAAACCAGCCATTGTTACACTGTTAATGGCAGAGGCCTTAAACCTGCTACAGTCGGTCATTAAGTGTCTGGGGTTCAAATTCAGTAAAGGGGTGGAGCCAAAAACAGCCAGATTTCTTTGCTGGATAAACTGCTTCCATTAGCACAATTTTGATGCCAGGAACCCAAAAGCTCACAAACTTGATCATTGAGTGACTGTGTGTCAAGGTTACAAAAAGTGGGTGGAGTTAAAAACACATTTTTCTGGGAAATTGTAAACTGCAGCCTTTCTTCACTGTTAATGGCAGGGTTCTCAAACTTTGCACAGCTGGTTACTGGGTGATTGGGATTAATATTCAGGAAAGTGGATGGAGCCTAAAAATGCCAATCAAAAATCACATGTCGCTTTTCAAGGAGAATATTAAAATTGCTGCCATTCTTGCTCTGTTAATGACACAAGCCTCATGGTACAGTTGGTAATTGGGTCACTGGGGTTCAAATTCAGAAAAGGGGGCAGAGCCACAAACAGTGAATCAGATTTGTTTGATTTCATGGGAAAATACAAATTATTGATGCCAAGGACCCCAAAGCTCACAAACTTGGTCACTGAGTGACTGTACGTCCAGGTTACAAAAAGTGGGTGGAGCCAAAAACAAATTTCACTGGGAAAGTGTAAACTGCAGCCCTTCTTACACTGTTTATGGCAGGGTTCCCAAACTTTGCCCAGATGGTCACTGGGTGACGGAGATTAATATTCAGGGAAATGGGTGGAGCCTATAATAGCCTATCAAAATTCACCTGTTGATTTTCAAGGGGAATATTTAAATTGCTGCCATTTTTACACTGTTAATAGCAGATGCCTTAAACCTGCTACAGTTGGTCATTGGGTGACTGGGGTTCAAATGCTGGAGAGGGGGTGAAGCCACAAACAGCCAATCTGATTTGTTTAATTTCTATGGGAATACACAAATTATTGATGCCAAGGACCCCAAAGCTCACAAACTTGGTCATTGAGTGTTTGTGCATTAGGGTTAGAAAAAGTGGTCAAAGCCAACACCAGTCAAATACCTACACGGCCAATGGCGGGTCATCAGTGGCTGAAGACAAATACAAATTTCACTGGAAAATGTAAACTGCAGCCATTCTTACACTGTTAATGGCTGTGTTTTTAAACTTTGCACAGTTGGTCACTGTTCTGCCCATATCTACTAATATGGGCATTCAATAAGCTAAAATGTGATGTTATGCTGACACCTAGTGGTACTAGTGAGCAATTATGTTTAGTCAGATCAGAATTACAGGATGATGTAATTTCATGGGAGGGTCTCAACCCTTGAACTGGAACTTCCTGTCTTCCATTTTGTGAGAAGCATTCAGCTGAATGACAGCACGTGGCAAGAGCTCTTACTATTTCAGGACTAAATGGTGGAATTGTCCATAAGTACTTAAGCCTATGGGATGATATAATGCTTAATGTGCTGTAGTGATGTTTCATGTACTGATTTGTGCATTCTGTATTTGTTTATGTTGCAGTTTTACAAGTAAAGTGTAATTCAACAAAGATTCATACAGACTCAAGGTCTCACGTGTCTTACTACTGGATTACTTATTGTTAAGCTGTCTGACTAGCGTTATACAACTGCTCAATAACGCGAAGCAGAACAGTAAAAGGACAACCTGCGCAGCAGTCTGAAATATACAGAGACATCATTACTGCAGCATGAGTCTTAGATCAGGAACAAGGTATCAGGTGGATGATGTGCCACCGCCGACACAGCAGAGCAGGGAGAGCATCCCCAGCGCCCAGCAAGATGACGCACAGTCGCATGTGTCCAGATCTTCACGATCTAGCAAGACGTCCTCAGCTAGTTCCCTAGCAGCCAGAGCTCGCGCGAAAGCAGCAGCTGCCCGTGTCCAGCTACAGTTTGCAGAAAAGGAAGCCAAGGTGATCCAGGAGATGGCAGCTAAGAAAGCTGCTGTAGCACAAGAAGAAGCAAGACTGCTCATCCTGCAGCGTCAGACAGCAGTTGCTGTGGCTGAAGCAAAGGTTGCTGCCTATGAGGAAACAAGCCAGCCAGGAAGCGAGAAATCCTATGAAGACCCAGAGGTCCCAGGAAAACTTCTATCCCCTGTGGATCGTACAAGCGAGTATGTTCAGAACCTCACTTATGTGCATACAAAAGAACAGTCCTTAAAACCTGAAGCAAAGGAATTCAGACCGAGTTCCACAGAACCCCGGAATGAGTCCAATCAACCACGTGACACCAGCAGCTGCCAGCAAACCAAGAATCAAGCACCAGAGCCCCCCAGGAACAAGGAGGAAGTGTTCCCACCGCTTCAACCCAAAGATTACATGCATGAGCAACAATGTGCAGCGGATATCACCAAATATCTCATTCGCAAAGACATGATTAGCTCAGGCTTTCTCCAATTTGATGACTGTCCTGAAAACTATTGGGCATGGAAATCCTCCTTTCTGAATGCCACCAGAGGTCTAAACTTATCACCAGCAGAAACGCTTGACTTGATGATAAAGTGGCTTGGTACCGAGTCAGCAGAACATGCAAAGAGGATGAGAAGAGCAAACCTGTTCAATCCCGCAGCAGGACTCGACATGGCCTGGAAAAGACTAGAAGAAACATATGGATCCCCAGAGGCAATCGAAGGAGCACTGTTGCGAAAGCTTGAAGTCTTTCCTAAGTTAGGCTACAGAGATAATGTGCGACTACAAGAGCTGAGTGATCTTCTGCTGGAGGTAGAATTTGCTAAAGAGGATGGCTACCTGCCAGGACTTTCATATCTAGATACAGCCAGAGGTACCAATCCAATAGTAGAGAAACTGCCCTCAAATTTACAAGACAAGTGGATGTCTGTAGGAGGTAAATTCAAAGAGGACTATGGAGTTGCCTTTCCCCCCTTCTCTGTATTTTCCAGATTTGTTCGACAGCAAGCTAAAATCCGAAGCGATCCCAGTTTCGCCTTTACCACAAGCAGCAATCAGACACATAGGTCTGAAAGACCTCACAGACCTCAAGGTAAGACCTCTGTGTCCACACACAAAACAGCTGTACCCTCAGAAGCCACAGACTGTCAAAGCACCCACAAGGTACATGCAATAGAAAGCCCTGATAAACATTGCCCAATACACAAAAGGCCACATTCACTAAAGAAATGTAAGGGCTTCAGAAGCAAACCTATCGCAGAGCGCATGTCTTTCCTTAAGCAAAACGGCATCTGCTTCAGGTGCTGTGGATCTACTTACCACATTGCTAAAGACTGTAAAACACCTGTAGAGTGCACAGAGTGTGGCAGCGAGAGACATATCACAGCTTTGCACCCTGGCCCTGCTCCACTAGAGACTGTAGAACCCGTGAAAGATCAGGGCAGGGAGCAACAAGACACCCCACTGTCCTCAGTAATGTCTAATTGCACCGAAGTATGTGGCCAAGGCAAGAGTGCACGATCGTGCTCTAAAATCTGTTTAGTGACTGTGTACCCCACCGGCCAGAGAGGAAGAGCAGTGAAAATGTATGCAGTGCTAGATGAGCAGAGCAATAGGTCCCTTGCAAAGTCAGACTTTTTTGATCTCTTTAATCTTAAAGTAAGTGCATCTCCATACACTCTTAGGACATGTGCAGGGACAATTGAAACTACAGGGAGAAGAGCTACTGACTTTACCATTGAATCTTTCAATAAGAAAGTGCAGGTCCCACTTCCTACGATGATTGAGTGTGACATGATACCTGATGACAAAACAGAGATCCCCTCTCCTGAAGTAGCCCGTCATCACTCCCACCTTCGCTCAATTGCTCACCTTATTCCAGCTGTTGAGCCAGATGTTTCTATCCTTCTACTTCTTGGAAGAGACATCCTACAGGTACACAAGGTGCGCCAGCAAATTAATGGACCTTACAATGCCCCCTATGCACAGAGACTAGATCTGGGGTGGGTAGTTGTAGGAGAAGTTTGTCTGGGAACAGGGCACCAGCCTGACAGCATTAGCACTTTAAGGACATCTGTGTTAATGAATAAACGCCCATCTCTTCTCAGTCCATGTCACAACAGCTTCATTGTCAAAGAAAAGTTTGACAGCCCAACACAACACTGGGACTCTTCTATAGCATATGGCAAAGAAGAAGAAGTCAGTTACAACATGGAGACAGACAATCTAGGGGTTACTGTGTTCCAGAAAACCAAAGATGATGATAAGCAGACCCTCTCCATAGAGGATCAAACTTTCTTGCAGATTATGGATAGGGAGGCCTACCAAGATGACAATCACAGTTGGGTGGCCCCGCTCCCCTTTCGCACACCCAGGCGTACTTTGCCCTGTAACAGAGAGCAAGCCATGAAACGTTTGCAATCACTTAGCAAAACACTGCAGAGAAAGCCAGAAGTAAAAAGAGACTTCACTGAATTCATTGAGAGAATGTTAGTCAATGACCACGCTGAAGTAGCAGGACCACTTGAAACTGATAAGGAACACTGGTACCTACCAATGTTTGGTGTTTACCACCCACACAAACCCAACCAGATCAGAGTAGTTTTTGATTCCAGTGCAGAGTATGATGGAGTTTCTTTAAATGACGTACTGTTAAGTGGCCCCGACCTTAACAATACTTTGCTAGGTGTCCTTATGCGCTTCAGAAAAGAGCCCATTGCATTCACAGCAGATGTGCAGCAAATGTTTTATTGCTTTCTTGTCAGAGAAGACCACAGAGACTTCCTGCGTTTTCTCTGGTACAAGGACAATGACATACACAAAGAAATTGTTGAGTACAGAATGAAGGTACACGTATTCGGCAACAGCCCTTCTCCTTCAGTTGCTATATACTGCATGCAAAAGACTGCCCTGAAAAATGAGTGCTATGGGCAAGAAGCCAAACACTTTGTATTGAGACACTTCTATGTAGATGATGTACTCGCTTCTGCAAGCACACCTGAAGATGCTATCTCTACCCTCAGTAAGGCAAAACAAATGCTGGCAGAATGCAATCTGTGTCTTCACAAAATCGCTTCTAACAGCCAAAAAGTAATGGAAGCCTTCCCTGTAGCAGACAGAGCTAAGGACCTCAAAGACCTTTGCCTAGGTACAGATACTCTCCCCTTGCAGAAAAGCTTAGGCCTGAGTTGGGATTTAGAAGCAGATAGCTTTGTTTTTCAAGTTTCCTCAGAGGAAAAGCCCTTCACACGTAGAGGTATTCTGTCCACCGTAAATAGCCTTTATGATCCCTTAGGGTTTGTATCACCCGTGACAATAGGAGGCAAGGCCTTAGTTCGCGAACTGTCATCTGGTAAAAATGATTGGGATGCATTGCTTCCACAAGAGAAATTATGTAAGTGGGTTCAATGGAAAGAATCTTTGCAAGCTTTAGAGCACCTAAAGATAGACAGATGCTATGTTCCCGTATCTCTATCAACAGCTTGTAAGAAGGAACTGTGCATTTTCTCAGATGCATCCACCACAGCTATTGGTGCAGTAGCTTACTTGAGAGTAAGTGACATAGAAAATGTATGCCATGTAGGATTTGTGATGGGAAAGTCCAAATTAAGCCCTAAACCAGCCCACACGATTCCTCGTTTAGAGTTGTGTGCAGCTGTACTCGCAGTTGAAATGTTTGAGCTAATCTCAAGTGAGTTAGATACTGACTTTGATGCTGTAAAATTCTTCACCGATAGCAAGACTGTCTTAGGGTACATTTGCAACACCACTAGGAGATTCTACCTGTATGTCTCCAACCGAGTGAATAGAATCAGGCAATCTACACAGACAGATCAGTGGTTCTATGTACCTACAGAGCATAACCCTGCAGACTATGCCACTAGACCTACACAAGTTGCATGCCTTCAGAACTCTATATGGTTCTCAGGTCCATCTTTTTTGTACCAATCACACTGTGAGAATATGAACACTGCTAATGTGTACCCACTCATAGAGCCCGAAGCTGACCCAGAAATCAGATCTGAAGTTACAAGTTTAAGTACTAAAGCTTCTCAAGCCACTCTCCACTCGCATTGCCTTGAAAGATTTTCTTCCTGGAAGGTACTAGTTAGAACCTTGGCCAGACTCATCCATGTCTCTAAAAGCTTCCAGAGGGAAACCAATAGCAACCAGGTTAGAGGGTGGAAAAGTTTCCATGAGCAGGTTGATCTAGAAGAACTTTCTCAGGCAAAGTCTGTTATCATTTCTTCTGTTCAAGCCAAACACTTCCAAATGGAGATTGACTGCATCTCAAAACAAAAGACATTACCAAAACAAAGCCGTCTTAGAAAGCTTAGTCCCTTTTTAGACAAAAATGGATTGCTTAGAGTAGGTGGACGTTTGTCTCTTGCTGAACTTTCAGAGGTAGAGAAACAGCCTATCATCATACCTCACGATCACCACATTGCTACACTGCTTGTTAAGTATTATCATGAACAAGTTGTTCACCAAGGGCGCCACATCACAGAGGGTGCAATTAGATCTGCAGGTTTCTGGATCCTTGGTGGCAAACGCTTGGTATCAGCAGTCATACACAAATGTGTCACCTGTCGCAAACTGAGAGGGAAACTACAGACTCAAAAGATGGCAGAGCTACCTAAGGACAGAGTGGTTGCTGAACCACCTTTCACTAATGTAGGTTTGGACGTGTTCGGTCCTTGGTCAGTGTTAACCCGCCGCACTAGAGGAGGCAGCGCAAACAGCAAACGCTGGGCAGTACTTTTCACTTGTCTGTCTACCCGAGCTGTACATATAGAGCTACTTGAAGCCATGTCAACTTCAAGCTTCATTAACGCTTTGAGGAGATTCTTCTCAATTCGTGGCCCAGCAAAACTACTCCGCTCCGATAGAGGAACAAACTTTGTGGGAGCTTGCAAAGAACTTGGCATTTGTGTCGGAGACCCACAGTTGAAGAACTTTCTGCATGATAAAGGATGTTCATGGGTTTTCAATCCTCCACACTCCTCTCACATGGGCGGTGTCTGGGAGAGACTTATAGGCATAGCCAGGCGAATCTTGGATGCTATGTTGCTACAAAATAAATCTGCTCACTTGACCCATGAAACTTTAAGTACCTTTATGGCAGAGGTTACAGCCATCATGAACGCCAGGCCCTTAGTTCCTGTATCTTCAGACCCAGATACACCTATGGTCCTCACCCCAGCAATGTTGTTGACTCAAAAAACAAACTCTTTGTCTGCTCCATCTAAAGACCTAAACACAACACAAGTTCACGTGAAGCAGTGGAAACAAGTGCAATGCTTAGCAGACACCTTTTGGAAAAGATGGAAGAGGGAGTATCTGTCCACTTTGCAACGCAGAAGGAAATGGACTGAGGACTGTCCAAACATTAAAGTGGGTGATGTTGTTCTGCTTAAAAATGAACAAGAGGGCAGGAATGAGTGGCCCGTGGGACTTGTTGTTAACACGCTGCCAAGTAGAGATGGCAAGGTTAGAAAGGTGGAGGTCAAAATCACCAAAAATGGGACTGCCAGAGTTTATCTTAGACCTATCACTGACGTTATAATTCTAGTCTCAGATTAGTCAGGATTTCATTTTATTGTTTTTGTGTTCTCTGCATAGTGGTAGTTTATATAAGTAGTGACATAATAAATTATGCCAGGCAGGGAGTGTTCTGCCCATATCTACTAATATGGGCATTCAATAAGCTAAAATGTGATGTTATGCTGACACCTAGTGGTACTAGTGAGCAATTATGTTTAGTCAGATCAGAATTACAGGATGATGTAATTTCATGGGAGGGTCTCAACCCTTGAACTGGAACTTCCTGTCTTCCATTTTGTGAGAAGCATTCAGCTGAATGACAGCACGTGGCAAGAGCTCTTACTATTTCAGGACTAAATGGTGGAATTGTCCGTAAGTACTTAAGCCTATGGGATGATATAATGCTTAATGTGCTGTAGTGATGTTTCATGTACTGATTTGTGCATTCTGTATTTGTTTATGTTGCAGTTTTACAAGTAAAGTGTAATTCAACAAAGATTCATACAGACTCAAGGTCTCACGTGTCTTACTACTGGATTACTTATTGTTAAGCTGTCTGACTAGCGTTATACAACTGCTCAATAACGCGAAGCAGAACAGTCACTGTGTGACAGGGGTTATTATGTAGAAACGTGGGTGACACCTACAAAAGTGAATCAAACTTCACCTAATGCTTTTCAAGGGGAATATTTAATTACTACCATTCTTGCACTGTTAATGGCACAGGCCTCAAACCTGGTACAGTTGGTCATTGGGTGACTGGGGTTCAAATTCAGAAAAGGGTGTGGAGCCACAAACAGCCAATCAGATTTTTTCATTTCAATGCAAGTTATTGATACCAAAGACCGCAAAGCTCACAAACTTGGTCATTGAGTAATTGTGTGTTAGGGTTAGAAAAAGTATGCGGAGCCAACACCAGCCAAATACATACCCCGGCAACGCCGGGCAATCAGCTAGTATATATATATATATATATATATATACAGTCCAATGGGGTCAGCAGCTCTCACGATCAAAAACCTTTCTTTGTGTGCACGCAACTGGGGTGGCCCAATTCCCACAAGGATAGATAAAGAACAACGAAGAGTTGCAGCACACTGCTCTTTTATTTGAGCTTGTCACAAGTTTATACAGGCAAACAGTTTCGGCTGTCCCCAACCTTTTTCAATGCCAAACACTAATTATCACTCATTACATTTATATACCCGCCCAAACAGACAAGTCGGAAATGACATCACATTGTGAACCACCCTCATTGGGATTAACCCTCAAAGTCCCAGCAGTGTTATTATCACACTTATCTGGAAAAAAAAAGTCCATCAGTCCACAAATCTTTGTCTGTGTGTCCATACTTCATCCGGTTTTGGTGTGAGCCAAACATCAGAAATAAACATTATACCTAGGAGGGAAAAAAGTTACAGAAATAAGTGCAAATCAAAATCTTTATTAAGACCTTTGGGGAACAAAGTTCCTAATTTATCGATCCACATAACCTCACGTCTTTTTAGGAGGAGAATACGATCTCCCCCACGTCTTTGTTTAGGTATGTGGTCAATGACCATGAATTTAAGGTCACTATCCCTGTGCCCCATTTGTCTCCAATGTTTGGAGACTGGTAAATCAGATATCACTGATCTCACAGAGCTCCTATGCTGTGCTATACGATCACGAACTTTTTGTGTGGTTTCACCCACATAGTGAAGACCACATGGACAAGATAAAAGATACACAACATAGGAGCTCTGGCAGGTCAGGAAATGTCGGATATGATAATCACCTTTTGTGATAATTATCATATCCGACATTTCCTGACCTGCCAGAGCTCCTATGTTGTGTATCTTTTATCTTGTCCATGTCATCTTCACTATGTGGGTGAAACCACACAAAAAGTTAGTGATCGTATAGCACAGCATAGGAGCTCTGTGAGATCAGTGATATCTGATTTACCAGTCTCCAAACATTGGAGACAAATGGGGCACAGGGATAGTGACCTTAAATTCATGGTCATTGACCATATACCTAAACAAAGACGTGGGGGAGATCGTATTCTCCTCCTAAAAAGACGTGAGGTTATGTGGATCGATAAATTAGGAACTTTGTTCCCCAAAGGTCTTAATAAAGATTTTGATTTGCACTTATTTCTGTAACTTTTTTCCCTCCTAGGTATAATGTTTATTTCTGATGTTTGGCTCACACCAAAACCGGATGAAGTATGGACACACAGACAAAGATTTGTGGACTGATGGACTTTTTTTTCCAGATAAGTGTGATAATAACACTGCTGGGACTTTGAGGGTTAATCCCAATGAGGGTGGTTCACAATGTGATGTCATTTCCGACTTGTCTGTTTGGGCGGGTATATAAATGTAATGAGTGATAATTAGTGTTTGGCATTGAAAAAGGTTGGGGACAGCCGAAACTGTTTGCCTGTATAAACTTGTGACAAGCTCAAATAAAAGAGCAGTGTGCTGCAACTCTTCGTTGTTCTTTATATATATATATATATATATATATATATATATATATTTTTTTTTATTTTTTATTTTTTTTTTTAAATGGTAAACATGTTGTGAGAACGCGGAAGAGCCGCCGCCATGATCCGGCGGCAGGCGGCTCCTTCCGCGTACAGACGCTTGCCACACATGGAGAGGCTGCCGCCTCTCCTCTGCATGAGGCGGCTCTCTCCGGGCAAGCGTCGGCAGGGCACGCAGAAACCGCCGCGTGGGACGCGGCGGTTGCTGCCCATAACCCCGCTGCGGAGACTCCGCAGAGCGGGGCAGCTGGAGCTGGGACATGTAGTCCCTCAGGAGTAAGAGTGACGCGCGCGCGCGCACTCAGACATAATTTATGACTTCCTGAGGAGAGTCAGCTGACCAGGCTGGTCAGCTGACGCCAGCACTTCTCCCTATTGGTTCAGCACTTAGGGAGGTGCTGAAAGGCATTTAGGTATATATATTGCCGGCTGTTCATTTGTTCCTTGTCTGGCGTTGCGTTCACATACGTGGGAGCACCCAGATCCGTTAGTCAGATCCGTTAGTGTGCCGGGACCAGCTGGAGCTGTAATCCTACACTAAGCTAGAATTTGTTGATAGCTTAAAGTACTAGTTTGATTGTGATTATATGTTATGACCTTTGCCTGCCTCGACTATCCTTCTGAACTCTGACCTTGTACCTCGTTATTCTGATACCTGTTGCCGAACCCTGCCTGTACCTAGACTCCGCCTCTGCCTCCTGATTTTGTACTCCGATATTTCTGATACCTGTTGCCAAACCCTGCCTGCACCTAGACTCCGCCTCTGCCTACTGTATCTGTACCTTATCTGTCAGTGTGTTTACGACTTGGCTTGCCCGACCTCGAGAACCGACCTCACGATTGGAGGCGGTTCCTTGTCCCGTTAGTGACACTTGCGCCTGAGTGTCACTTTCGGACTTTCCTTCCCACTGTAAGTCTGACTCCTCCCGTCTCGGAGAGCTCAGACCTGTGGAAGGGATCTGTGCAGTTCTCCTTGCTGCACTGAGGCTTGTCCTCCATATTACTGTTGCACCAATCACTACACTCTACTCAGGTGGCCAGAGGTTAGCTAGTATATTGGATTATCGGTGATACTGCAGATCACATATAATCTGATATACGTCTGTATTTCCCGTGATACTGCAGTTCACCGGTAATCAGACCTCTCTGTGCTTCACCGAGCGTTACAGAACGCCAGACCAAAAAAAAAAAATACTGATGGAACGCACTGATCCTCTGACTGTGCTTGCCACTTCGGTGGATAGCATTCATCAAGCACTAGGCCAGCACAAAGCCTTAATTGATGCCTTATCAGGCTCTGTGAGAACCCTCCAGACATCAGTTGATTCAGTGCGATCCCCTCCTAGTGATGACATCCGTATGCCTGTCCCTGATAAATTTTCCGGCCACAAGTCTGACTTCCGGAATTTCAGGAGTAGAGTGTTGTCATATTTTGAGTTAAGGCCCCGATCCTCGGGGACTGAGACCCAACGGGTCATTTTCGTTAAAACTTTGTTGACTGGGGACTCCCAGTCGTGGGCATACAACCTGCCCGCTACCGATACTGCCTTGACCTCAGTGGAGGAATTCTTTAAGGCCATGGCCATAATCTATGATGACCCTGATCTTGCTGCGTCCTCAGAGCGGAAGCTCAAACTCTTACGGCAAGGCAGAGGGTCGGTCGAGGATTATGCGGCAGAGTTCCGTAGGTGGTCGGTCACCTCGAGATTTGATAATTTTGCCCTCATGGACTACTTCCTGTCTGGGTTGTCGGAAGAGGTTTCCGACCTAATGTTGACTGTGCCCGAGCCCAAGACAGTTGACGAAGCCATATCGTCAGCCATTCGAGTAGATCGCAGGCTACGCCATCAGAGGCAGGCTAGGAGTAGTCACCGGGTCAGGGTGACTTCGTACACAGTACCGGCTGTTGCATCCCCAGTAACAACAACTCCGTCTGTCTCGACCTCTCCGGCCTTGCCTCCACCAGAGCCAATGCAAATTGGTCGATCTAAGCTGACCCAGGTGGAGCGGAGGAGGAGAATGACGGAACAACTGTGCCTATACTGTGCAGAGGCAGGGCATAGGGTGCGAAACTGTCCTAACAGGTCGGGAAACAGGTCTGCCTAGGAGTAGTGGGGGGTGACACCCTAGGCACACAATTTCACCCCTTAAGGAGAAAAAACTGCTTCTCCCCTGTACGATTACATGGGAGAATAAGTCAGTAGCCACTGAAGCATTTATTGATTCCGGCTCAGCGGCTAATTTTATGAATCTTGCATTTGCTCAGGAGTTGGGTATTCCCCTCATTCCAGTGAATCCCCCCATTCAGGTCACGGCAGTGGACGATTCCCCGCTGCAACGGGAACGCCCACTGTCACAGACTCCGGAGGTGAAAGTCACCATAGGGGTACTGCATGGGGAACTATTACGTTTTTTTGTGTTACACATGTCCACCTCCACTATTATCCTAGGCATGCCGTGGTTGCAAACCCATTCGCCGCAAATAGACTGGGCCACGGGGCAGTTAACCTCCTGGTCACCGCATTGTTTCCAACAGTGTTTGGGAAAATTGACATTGGGACAAACCCAAGTTCAGGTGGGAGGTGTGCCAGATCAGTACTCTGAATATGCCGACGTATTTTGTCCCAAGGCAGCTGACAAACTGCCCCCACATCGGCCATTCGACTGTCCCATCGACCTCCGTTCAGGTTGTGTTCCTCCCCGGGGCCATCTGTATAATTTGTCGGGACCCGAGAAAGTGGCCATGGGAGAATATATTCGTGAGAACCTAGCCAAGGGCTTCATTCGGCCATCTCGGTCACCCGCCGGGGCAGGGTTCTTTTTTGTTAAGAAAAAAGATGGGGGTTTACGGCCATGTATCGACTACCGGGGGCTTAATAAGATCACAGTAAAGAATCGCTACCCGTTGCCCTTAATAGATGACCTTTTTACACAGGTCACGGAGGCTAGGATATTCTCGAAACTGGATTTAAGGGGGGCATACAATCTTGTACGGATCAGAAAGGGTGACGAATGGAAAACGGCCTTCAATACTCCGGACGGGCATTACGAGTACCTGGTGATGCCCTTTGGGTTATGTAATGCCCCGGCCGTTTTTCAGGAACTTATTAATGAGGTCTTTAGAGAAGTGTTGGGGAAGTTCGTTCTGGTTTACCTCGACGACATTCTTATATTTTCTAACAATCTTTCTGATCACAGAACTCATGTCAGATGGGTATTGAACAAGCTGAGGCAGAATTTATTATATGCTAAGTTGGAAAAATGCATTTTCGAGGTCACGTCGGTAGCTTTCCTGGGATATATAATCTCTACCTCGGGCCTGTCTATGGACCCTGCTAAGGTCTCCGCAGTCTTGGAGTGGCCGCAGCCGGTGGGGTTAAAGTCTTTACAACGTTTCTTGGGGTTTGCAAACTACTATAGAAGGTTTATTAAGGGGTACTCTACAGTAGTTGCACCCCTCACCAGTCTTACTAAGAAGGGGGCAGACACCACTCACTGGTCTCCCGAGGCCGTACAGGCATTCACCGTTCTAAAAAGATTGTTCTGTTCGGCACCCATATTGAGGCATGTGAACACTTCTTTTCCATTTATAGTTGAGGTAGACGCCTCAGAAGTTGGAGTGGGGGCTGTGCTGTCCCAACGTTCAGGTCTTCAGGGGAGATTACACCCGTGTGCCTATTTCTCCCGAAGGTTCTCTCCGGCAGAGAAAAACTATGATATAGGTAATAGGGAGCTCCTTGCCATCAAATTAGCCTTCGAGGAGTGGCGTCATTGGCTGGAAGTAGTGTTGGGCGAACAGTGTTCGCCACTGTTCGGGTTCTGCAGAACATCACCCTGTTCGGGTGATGTTCGAGTTCGGCCGAACACCTGACGGTGCTCGGCCAAACCGTTCGGCCATATGGCCGAACTAAGAGCGCATGGCCGAACGTTCCCCGAACGTTCGGCTAGCGCTGTGATTGGCCGAACGGGTCACGTGGTTCGGACCCGAACGCGCTCTGATTGGCCGAACGGTCACGTGGTTCGGGTAAATAAATACCCGAACCACGTCATATCTCCGCCATTTGTCTGTGGGTTTAGCTTTGGGTAGGCAGGCAGGGTAGTTCGCGCTCCAGCCACGCTAGCCAGGGTCCCCCCTGTCATTGTGTCACTGCTGGGAACAGTAGTACACCGCTTGCTCAGCCACACTATATAGCATTCTGTTTACTGCCACTCTGTGTACCTCGCTCAGCCACACTATATAGCATTCTGTTTACTGCCACTCTGTGTCTGCTGGGAATAGTAGTACACCGCTTGCTCAGCCACACTATATAGCATTCTGTTTACTGCCACTCTGTGTACCTCGCTCAGCCACACTATATAGCATTCTGTTTACTGCCACTCTGTGTCTGCTGGGAATAGTGGTACACCGCTCGCTCAGCCACACTATATAGCATTCTGTTCACTGTTCTGTGTCTGCTTGGAATAGTGGTACACCGCTCGCTCAGCCACACTATATAGCATTCTGTTTACTGTTCTGTGTCTGCTGGGAATAGTGGTACACCGCTAGCTCAGCCACACTATATAGCATTCTGTTTACTGTTCTGTGTCTGCTGGGAATAGTGGTACACCGCTCGCTCAGCCACACTATATAGCATTCTGTGCACTGTTCTGTGTCTGCTGGGAATAGTGGTACACCGCTCGCTCAGCCACACTATATAGCATTCTGTTCACTGTTCTGTGTCTGCTGGGAATAGTGGTACACCGCTCGCTCAGCCACACTATATAGCATTCTGTTTACTGTTCTGTGTCTGCTGGGAATAGTGGTACACCGCTCGCTCATCCACACTATATAGCATTCTGTTCACTGTTCTGTGTCTGCTGGGAATAGTGGTACACCGCCCGCTCAGCCACACTATATAGCATTCTGTTCACTGTTCTGTGTCTGCTGGGAATAGTGGTACACCGCTCGCTCAGCCACACTATATAGCATTCTGTTCACTGTTCTGTGTCTGCTGGGAACAGTAGTACACCGCTCGCTCAGCCAGAGTATATAGCATTGTGTTTACTGCCACTCTGTGTACACCGCTCAGCCAGACTATATACCATTGTTTACTGACACTCTGTGTACACCGCTCAGCCAGACTATATACCATTGTTTACTGACACTCTGTGTACACCGCTCAGCCAGACTATATACCATTGTTTACTGCCACTCTGATTCTGCTGGGAACAGTAGTACACCGCTCGCTCAGCCAGACTATATAGCATTGTGTTTACTGCCACTCTGTGTACACCGCTCAGCCAGACTATATACCATTGTTTACTGACACTCTGTGTACACCGCTCAGCCAGACTATATACCATTGTTTACTGAAACTCTGTGTACACCGCTCAGCCAGACTATATACCATTGTTTACTGCCACTCTGATTCTGCTGGGAACAGTAGTACACCGCTCGCTCAGCCAGACTATATACCATTGTTTACTGACACTCTGTGTACACCGCTCAGCCAGACTATATACCATTGTTTACTGCCACTCTGATTCTGCTGGGAACAGTAGTACACCGCTCGCTCAGCCAGACTATATACCATTGTTTACTGACACTCTGTGTACACCGCTCAGCCAGACTATATACCATTGTTTACTGCCACTCTGATTCTGCTGGGAACAGTAGTACACCGCTCGCTCAGCCAGACTATATACCATTGTTTACTGACACTATATAGCAGACTATATAGCATTGTGTGTACACCGCTCAGCCAGACTATATACCATTGTTTACTGACACTCTGTGTACACCGCTCAGCCAGACTATATACCATTGTTTACTGCCACTCTGATTCTGCTGGGAACAGTAGTACACCGCTCGCTCAGCCAGACTATATACCATTGTTTACTGACACTCTGTGTACACCGCTCAGCCAGACTATATACCATTGTTTACTGCCACTCTGATTCTGCTGGGAACAGTAGTACACCGCTCGCTCAGCCAGACTATATAGCATTGTGTTTACTGCCACTCTGTGTACACCGCTCAGCCACACTATATAGCATTGCGTACTCTGCCAGTCAGTGTGTATATTGCTGGGATCAGTAATACTCCACTCACCGTCAACCACTATATGAGCTCAACATGAGTTCCCCAGAGACCTCCGCTGTGAGCAGCACTCCCAACAACAGCAACAGCCAACGCCCCACGCAAGCTATAACATCCACCCCAGCAGCCAGTGGTCAGCAGCAGCCCTCCCCGGAGGAGAACGTTGTGTCCATCAGTCCGTCGCCAGAGCGATTAATGAGGGCTGCCATTGAGGAGATGATGGGGCCTGATGTGGAGGAGGAGGTCTGGCTCAGGCCAGCATCCCAAGTTAATGTTGAGGACGATGAGGGGTCTGTGTCTGGGGATGTTGGGGTGGCAGAGGTGGTGGGTGGGTCAGACTCAGGAGAAGAGTTGTATGATGAGGATGATGATCGGGACCATCTGTATGTGCCTCAGAGTCCGACCCCGGAAAACATGTTGTATCGTGTGTTTAGGTACTAAAATCTGCGTTCCCTCCCAGTAGTGTTGGGCGAACAGTGTTTGCCACTGTTCGGGTTCTGCAGAACATCACCCTGTTCGGGGTGACTATATAGCAGACTATATAGCATTGTGTTTAATGCCACTCTGTGTACACGGCTCAGCCACACTATATAGCATTGTGTTTACTTCCACTCTGTGTCTGCTGGGAACAGTAGTACACCGCTCACCCGCCACTGTATAGCATTGTGCTCTGTGTCACTGCTGACAATAGTGGTACACCGCTCACCCACCACTGTATAGCATTTCTGTACTGCCACTGTAGTGCTGCCAGTCAGCGTGTACTTTAAGGATAAGTGAAATGAGGAAGAAATCCGGTGAAAGAGGGAGGGGCAAGGGAAGAGGTGTTTCCCCTGACGGTTCACGTACAGGCCACAGGGGAGCACCCAAGAAAACCCACTCAATACTGCCCATGTTGTCCAGGACAACAACCCTCACAGATCCAAAAGAACAGGACCAGATAATTACTTGGATGACCTCTCAAGCGTCCAGCAGTGGGTTAAGCAGCACCAGCACATCACGCACGAGGTCCGAGTCCTCAGCCAGTTAAAGTCTGGGCTTTCTTTGAAGACTGCACTGAGGATGTTACCATGGCGATTTGCAAGGTGTGCAAGACCCGCCTGAGCAGGGGGAAAAGTATTAACAACCTCTCCACCACCAGCATGAGCCGCCACATTCTATCCAAACATCCCACTCTGTGGGCAAACGCGGCAGGACAGGGTACCACCAGCAACACTGCCTCCCTTGGGTTCACCAGACTCACCACCAGACCCGCCTCAGCAGCAGCAGTAGCCCAGCCATTGCGTGGTTCACAACATTCACAAACATCAGACGATGCTGACACTGTCACTTTCCGGACTAGTGCTCTTGAGGTCTCCCAGTGTTCATCAAACACAACAACCAACAGCCCTTCGGTGTGCAGCGCTACGGTTGAGTTGTCTGTCTCTGAGATGTTTGAGCACAAGAGGAAATTGCCAGCAAATGACCCCCGGGCCGTTGCAGTAACAGCCAGCCAGCATAGCCAAGCTTCTGGCCTGCGAAATGCTGCCATATCGAGTGGTGGAGACAAACAGCTTCAAGGGCATGATGTCAGTGGCCATCCCACGTTACGTTGTTCCCAGCCGCTACCACTTTGCGCGCTCTGCAGTGCCTGAGTTGCATGAGCACGTGGTCAGCTAAATAACCCGAAGCTTGAAGAATGCCGTTGCCTGCAAGGTTCACCTCACCACTGACACCTGGACAAGTGCGTTCGGCCAGGGTCGATACATCTCCCTTACCGCGCACTGGGTGAACCTTGTGGAGCCTGGCAGCGATTCCTCACCTGCTACGGCGCGGGTGTTGCCCACGCCGCAAACAGCTGGATAACAACAGCAGCACCTACCTCTCTGACTCCTTCTCCTCCAACGCATCTCAAAGCTGTACCTCATCCGGAAATGCTAACCCAGCACCAGCAGCAGTAGGATCGTGGAAGCAGTGCAGCACAGCTGTTGGCATGCGTCAGCAAGCGTTGCTGAAGCTGATCTGCCTTGGGGATAAGCAGCACACAGGGGAGGAAATTTGGAGGGGAATAAAGGAACAGACGGATTTGTGGCTGGCACCGCTGGACCTGAAACCGGGCATGAAGCTAGACACCTGGCACGAACTGGCAATGTACGCAATAGAGGTGCTGGCTTGCCCGGCAGCCAGCGTTATGTCGGAACGCTGTTTCAGTGCTGCCGGAGGCATCATCACAGATCGGCGTATCCGCCTCTCCACAGAAAATGCAGACCGTCTGACTCAAATTAAAATGAATCAATCCTGGATTGGAAACGACTACGCAACACTCCTGGACCCCAACCAAGTAACATGACCGATGAACATCTGGGATGGTTTAGCGTTTCCGGTCCCTGTTTATTGAACCTCTCATCTGTATTACATTTATGACTGCATGGCGGCAAAAAGCATTGCTGCTATATCCGCACGCTTTTTGTCCTCATGCAAGGCCTGGGTTGTTGTGTCTCACAAAGCGTGGCCTTCTCCTCCTGCGCCTCCTCCTGTTCCATCACGTGTGCTGCTGCTGCTGCTGCTGCTGCTGCTGCTGGGTTACCGTTGCCGGTCCCTGTTTATGGAACCTCTTATCTTTATTACATTTATGACTACATGGCGGTACAAAGCATGCTATCCGCACGCTTTTTGTCCTCATGCAAGGCCTGGGTTGTTGTGTCTCACAAAGCGTGGCCTTCTCCTCCTGCGCCTCCTCCTGTTCCATCACGTGTGCTGCTGCTGGGTTAGCGTTGCCGCGTGGTCCCTGTTTATTGAACCACTTATCTTTATTACATTTATGACTGCATGGTGGTACAAAGCATGCTATCCGCACGCTTCTTGTCCTCATGCAAGGCCTGGGTTGTTGTGTCTCAAAGCGTGGCCTTCTCCTCCTGCGCCACCCTCCTCCTGTTCCATCACGTGTGCTGCTGCTGGGTTAGCATTACCGGTCCCTTTTCCTGGAACCTCTTATATGTATTACATTTATGACTGCATGCCGACAAAAAGCATGTTACCTGTGCAAAGAAAACAGACATTTCCCGCATTTAAAAGACAGTTTTCCCTTTGAAACTTTAAAATCGATTTTCTCAAAAACTATAAGCTCTTTTTGCTAAATTTTTTTTTCCTCTTGTACCCACTCCCAAGGTGCACATACCCTGTAAATTTGGGGTATGTAGCATGTAAGGAGGCTTTACAAACCACAAAAGTTCGGGTCCCCATTGACTTCCATTATGTTCGGAGTTCGGGTCGAACACCCGAACATCGCGGCCATGTTCGGCCTGTTCGGCCCGAACCCGAACATCTAGATGTTCGCCCAACACTAGCTGGAAGGAGCGGAGCACACGATCATGGTTTATACCGACCACAAGAATCTCGAGTACATCGAGGGGGCTAAAAGATTAAGCCCCCGACAGGCTCGATGGTCGTTATTTTTTTCGAGGTTCACATTCTTGATTACATACACTCCTGGTAGTAAAAATACCAAGGCAGATGCACTCTCTAGGTGTTTTGAACCAGAAACAGCACAGCCCTCTGTTCCTGAGACCATTGTTCCACGGAAGTTGGTGCTAGCCGCTACCGAGACGTGGGAGAACTGGAAGGAAACTTTGGGTCCTTTCCAGCAGGATGTCCCAGAAGGAAAACCTGAGGGGGTTTTGTTTATCCCGCTGCCCTTTCGGCTCCAGATCTTGGAGTTGGTTCACTCACACAAGAATGCGGGACATCCTGGGGCGTCTAGGACACAAGATCTCGTGGCAAGGTGTGCGTGGTGGCCCTCTCTGGCAGCCGACTGCAAGGAGTTTGTCAGGGAATGTGCGGTGTGCGCAAAAAGCAAGCCCTCCCGGCTGGCGTCTGTTGGTACTTTACAGCCTTTGCCCACCCCGAGTGAGCCATGGACCCACTTGTCCATGGATTTTGTGGGGGAGCTTCCGAGGTCGGAGGGCATGTCGGTCATCTGGGTGGTAGTCGACCGCTTTAGTAAAATGGCCCATTTCGTGCCCTTGAAAGGACTCCCCTCGGCCCAGGAATTGGCCGACCTGTTCATCACTCATATTTTCCGGTTGCATGGCATTCCGGAGGACATAGTTTCCGATCGGGGAGTCCAGTTTGTCTCAAAATTTTGGAGGGCATTCTGTCGCCAAATGGGCATGGGACTGTCATTTTCGTCGGGTTACCACCCACAGACTAATGGCCAAACTGAGAGGGTCAACCAGTCTTTAGAGCAATTCTTACGATGTTACGTAGCTGAAGCGCAGAATGATTGGGTTAAATTCTTACCTTACGCAGAATTTGCGCACAATAACTTAAAGAGTTCTTCCTCGGGGTTCTGTCCGTTCCAGATAGTGACCGGGAAGTTACCTAAGTTTTCCCCGCTGCCGGTTGCGTCCAGTCTGTTCCCAGCCTTGGAGGCCTGGCAGAGGACATTTAGGGTCATGTGGAGGACCATAAAAGACAACCTTGTGAGAGCATTTCAGAGTCAGAAAAGTCAGGCTGACAAGAGACGCTCGTTAGAGTGGAAATTCCAACCAGGAGATTTGGTTTGGGTGTCAACCCGTCACCTGACCCTGAAACAACCCTCTGACAAACTTGGTCCCAGGTTCGTGGGCCCATTCCCAGTTAATAGGAAGATCAACAATGTCACATATACCATTAATCTTCCTACCAGCATGCGTGGAGTGAGGTCCTTTCACGTATCACTTCTCAAACCCGCAGTCCAGGTGGGCCCCACTCCTCCTCCTCCTGTCTTAGTCGATGCCCAACCCGAGTATGAGGTGGAGAAGATCATTGACTCACGTACTGTACAAAACTCGGTGCAGTATCTCGTACATTGGAAGGGGTACGGCATTGAGGAAAGGCAATGGGTACCTGGGAACCGTATGCATGCGGATGACTTGGTTAGGGAATTTCATGCTTTACATCCAGGGAAACCTGGAAGGAGCTGTCCGGAGTCCACTCCTCGGGGGGGGGGGGGGGTACTGTGAGAACGCGGAAGAGCCGCCGCCATGATCCGGCGGCAGGCGGCTCCTTCCGCGTACAGACGCTTGCCACACACGGAGAGGCTGCCGCCTCTCCTCTGCATGAGGCGGCTCTCTCCGGGCAAGAAATGTAATGAGTGATAATTAGTGTTTGGCATTGAAAAAGGTTGGGGACAGCCGAAACTGTTTGCCTGTATAAACTTGTGACAAGCTCAAATAAAAGAGCAGTGTGCTGCAACTCTTCGTTGTTCTTTATATATATATATATATATATATATATATATATATATATATTTTTTTTTTTTTTTTTTTAAATGGTAAACATGTTGTGAGAACGCGGAAGAGCCGCCGCCATGATCCGGCGGCAGGCGGCTCCTTCCGCGTACAGACGCTTGCCACACATGGAGAGGCTGCCGCCTCTCCTCTGCATGAGGCGGCTCTCTCCGGGCAAGCGTCGGCAGGGCACGCAGAAACCGCCGCGTGGGACGCGGCGGTTGCTGCCCATAACCCCGCTGCGGAGACTCCGCAGAGCGGGGCAGCTGGAGCTGGGACATGTAGTCCCTCAGGAGTAAGAGTGACGCGCGCGCGCGCACTCAGACATAATTTATGACTTCCTGAGGAGAGTCAGCTGACCAGGCTGGTCAGCTGACGCCAGCACTTCTCCCTATTGGTTCAGCACTTAGGGAGGTGCTGAAAGGCATTTAGGTATATATATTGCCGGCTGTTCATTTGTTCCTTGTCTGGCGTTGCGTTCACATACGTGGGAGCACCCAGATCCGTTAGTCAGATCCGTTAGTGTGCCGGGACCAGCTGGAGCTGTAATCCTACACTAAGCTAGAATTTGTTGATAGCTTAAAGTACTAGTTTGATTGTGATTATATGTTATGACCTTTGCCTGCCTCGACTATCCTTCTGAACTCTGACCTTGTACCTCGTTATTCTGATACCTGTTGCCGAACCCTGCCTGTACCTAGACTCCGCCTCTGCCTCCTGATTTTGTACTCCGATATTTCTGATACCTGTTGCCAAACCCTGCCTGCACCTAGACTCCGCCTCTGCCTACTGTATCTGTACCTTATCTGTCAGTGTGTTTACGACTTGGCTTGCCCGACCTCGAGAACCGACCTCACGATTGGAGGCGGTTCCTTGTCCCGTTAGTGACACTTGCGCCTGAGTGTCACTTTCGGACTTTCCTTCCCACTGTAAGTCTGACTCCTCCCGTCTCGGAGAGCTCAGACCTGTGGAAGGGATCTGTGCAGTTCTCCTTGCTGCACTGAGGCTTGTCCTCCATATTACTGTTGCACCAATCACTACACTCTACTCAGGTGGCCAGAGGTTAGCTAGTATATTGGATTATCGGTGATACTGCAGATCACATATAATCTGATATACGTCTGTATTTCCCGTGATACTGCAGTTCACCGGTAATCAGACCTCTCTGTGCTTCACCGAGCATTACACATGTCTTCTTAAAGCAGGCTTTCTCAACCAGGGTTCCTTGAGGTCTCTGCAGGGGTTCCCTGGCATTTCCCCACATCGTGGGGGAAGTATAATAGAGCACACTATATTGGGGGTACTGTAAAAAGAAGCACTAAATTGGGGGTCAGAATAATAATCAGAACATTAATAAAAAAGCACTACGATAAGGAGCCGGTATGAGTGGCAGTGTAATAGGGGGTAGTGAAAAAAAATAACCACACATACTTTTAAAGACAATGCCACCTGCAAAATAAATGCATGGGTTCCTCAAGGTCAAAAAAATAGTTTGCAGGGGTTCCTTGAGATCCAAAAGTTATCTGCAGGGTCCCTCCAGGGTAAAAAAGGTTGAGAAAGGCTGTCTTAAAGGATACATCTGGCAAAAAAAAAAGTTTTGCTCACCTGGGGCCTCTTCCAGCCCCTAGAAGTCCCTAAGTCCCATGGAGCAGTTATTTTCTGAGCCAGGCCTCCACTCTCCCCTCCAGAAGATCGCGACCAGCAGCTGGGCTGGGATTTTCTGTGTATGCGCCGGGCCAGAAGCACATCTCTCATGATTGTGCGCCCATCACCAGGGGAACTCTGTGCTTCAATTCAATTCAATTTTCTCTGAACTCTACAAGCGCAGAGCGCTCCTGGCATTGGGAGATCACAAGAGGTGCTTTGCATGCCTGCGTTTGTGCAAAAGATTTCGACACAGCCGCAGGTCACGATCTTCTGGAGGGCATAGCGGAGCCTGTTTCTATAGCCTTCTATAGTGTATTGGGGCTAGAAAGATTACAGGTGAAACTCAAAAAAATAGAATATTGTGCAAATGTCCATTCATTTTAGTAATTCAACTTAAAAGGTGAAACTTATATATGAAATAGACTCATTACATGCAAATCAAGACATATCATGCCTTTATTTGTTATCATTTTCATGATTATGGCTTACAGCTTATAAAAACCCAAAAATCTAAATCTCAGACCATTAGAAAATGTAAATGTCAATATTTTAGGCTCAAAGTGTCAGACTCTAATCAGCTAATTAATACAAAAAAAACTGCAAAGGGTTCCTATTAAATATATTAGTCTCACCTTTTAAATTGAATTGCTGAAATAAATGGACTTTTGTAAGATATTTATAGTTTTTCAAGTATCGCCTGTACATCATTAGGATATTAGAAAATTTTAAAAGTTTTCTGCAAGCTTTTATTTTGAAAAGTTTTTAAACTAACCTAATAACAGTACAGTCAGGAATGTTTATGGTGAATATTGTAGGGCCCTGACGTAATGTTTGATATAAGTACTCCAAGACACAAAAAGCAATAAAAACACAATCTTCTAATACTTTCTCAGTCTTCCCTAAGCTAATCAAAAGGGGTGTGGCTAGAGTTGGGGCGTAAAATTATTATCTGGCTTTGAAGTTGAGGGTGGGTGGAGGAATAATGGAGGTATCTACGTACTGATATGGTTGACCAGTTACAACTCAAACTAAAATACAAGTTTGGGGTGCAGTTTCTTAATGACAAAAAAAAGCAAAGAGCAGTACCCATGCTAGTCTCTATTTTTTCAATATCCATTCGAGGACAGACTGTTGAAATCTGAATGTTGTAGGCAATAACTGGTCTATTATTCCCTGCGTTTATGTGCTACTGCTAAAATTGTTAATGTGTTTATATGGTTTTATTAGTATGGGCCATTACTCCCAAACTAGGAGAGGAATAACACTGAACATAACATACAATGATTTCTGTGGGTGCTAAAACAGGCCTCCGCTCAGTTATTCATCCATCTTGAGTTGACTCCATCCAGCATTACTAATGTACTTTGTGTATTGCAGTTTACATTGCTATTAACAAATACAGCAGTGTATCATTTCTGTTTGAGACATCTATGAGCTGTTCTATAGAATTGTCTTGCAGTTTTCTTTAAACGTTTTGCCTGTTGCAGTGTTAGCAGTATTATTACCCCAGCCATTGCAGAGTGGGTTAAATCCCTGCATGATCACTGCTGTGTCCACCAGAACAGCCATTTCAATTTGTGCAAGTGGTTTGTAAAATATATTTGCTACAATCATTTTATACTGTGTGCAATGACTGGCAGAGTTGGGACAAGATCCTCCAGCACCCAAGGCTGAGACACCAAAGTGCGTCCCTCCATCCCTCCCACCCCAGCTGTCACACACTGATTGTGTTATTAGACTAAGAGGTGCCCCATGGCCCCCAACACCTTAATCTCTAGTGATCTGGTTTGCAGTCACTGCCACCTTTTCTTATTTCTCTCTGCTTCAAACACATCAGGGTAATAATAGCTGAGTGAGTTGTGTGACCCCCCTACACTGCGCCCTGAGGCTGCAGCCTCTCTCACCTCTGCCTCGGCCCAGTCCTGAGAACTGCACTATATGGCAATTTTGTCAAACAAGAAAAGCTGATTTGACCTCAGGGTCCAGTAATAATCCCCAAAACAATATTTCTCTGACTCATAAGTAAGCTGCTTATTTTTTCTTCCTGTGTGGGCTTAGAATTTTCATCAAAGTCACTATCGCATCAAAAATGGCATTTTCAAATTTGAGAAAATTTTCGCAAAATTACATTGGGGTTGATTCACTATAACAAATGGTGTGCCTCATCAGAGGTAACATGCCTTATCAGAGTTAATGTGCCTTATCAGAGTTAATGTGCCTTATCAGAGTAGCATAGCAAGTGCTATGAACGTATGCCTGCTAATTGGCAACGACGAGAGCTCCACTCATCCTGCCCTGAGCCCCTGCGGGTCCAATCACTTTAAAGGACATTATTCCCGCACTTTGATTGGCCCAGCAGGCTGCCTATCAAGTTTTCTGTCAAGTGACAGGCAGCCTAATAGTAATATCACATTATTAACAGCAGGCTAGGAAAACCCAAGCGATTTCACAGTGCAGAAATAAAAAAAAAAAAATAAAGATTAACTTTATGCTGTAGGATTCAAGCCCAAAGACTAAGGAACGGAGCACATATGTCTGGTAGCAATGAAGGAGGAGCCTGTGAGTGCTTATATGGTACCAGGTCAAAGGGTCTCTGGCCAACACGCAGTGCTAGAACAAGTACCAGGTGCGAGGCCAGAGAAATGAGCAGGGTATTAAACAGAGCAACAGAGCAAGGAATTCCTCACATGGTGAAAAAAGGGTTTAAAGTCCAACATGACTTCAGTAATCAGAGGTAGTGAATAAGTTTGTGCAAAAATGAACAAATGTTGCATCCACTATCCCCTCATGTGGGCGACAGCATAAAAAGTGTGCAATATGGAACATAGGGGAAAGTCTTAGACTCAGTGACCAACAATTTACTCTGCTTAATTTAGTGTTCTCATGTGACATGCTGCAGCTCAACACAATAGCACACTGGCTGGCTGTGAGTCTGTGACAAACAAACTGCTCAACCTCAGCCAGTCAGCCATCCTCCATTCCTACCTAGTCAGGACAGCAGTGTCACCTCCTCCCTTCTGCTGTGCAAGTCAAATGAAACACTGATGCTCTCCTGCCTCCCCCCTCCACACTCACTGTCAGACTCCTCACACAGTACAACAAGCTGCTTTTTTTCCAATGATGGCATTTTCACCTCGCTCTCCTTTCCTCCAACTCTGAATGCATGCTGTTAGTGTAAACGCAGTACAAACATGCTGCCCCTGTAATCTCTGCGCCTGAGGAAAATGTTTCACCTTGCTTCATGTGAGAACCCTGGTCTTAGAGCTTACTGAGTCCAAGGGTAAAAGAGCCATAAGCCATGAACGACACGGCTCCGGTGTAAGCCCTCCGGATCCATGAAAGAGTTCTCTTTGGAGTCGTCTCTGGGCAGAGCGACCGACCCCTATGGACACGCCCAAGACGTGTGGGTCATGACACCAGGAAACCTGGGAGTCAGAAATAAGTTACATGGGAGTGGGCATTTCATTTGACAATGACTGCTGCTTTGTCTGGCTCAGTGATCTGAAAACTTGGCTTGATTTACGAAGCTTACTTCTCTTTCGCCTTACCTGTGAGGAGAGCTAATGCATGGGATAAACAAATGACGGGGTTGACGCATAAAAGCACAGTAATATAGCAGTGCATATATATCACAGAGCAATATTACCCTTAGGCCCCTTTTACACTTAATGCGTTGGTATGGGTTAGTACGCGTTTTTTCCATAGCAGTGCATTATGAAAAAGCTTTCAGCTAAAACGTGTGTAGTGGGAACTGAGCCATAGGAAAACATGGACATTACTTTGAAAATTCGTTTTCTTTCACTTATAACTGAGAGCAACTGATTAAGGGTAAAGGGGGGCCTTACTACCGTCACTGTGTACTGTGAGCTACACTATTAGCACGACCAACGGCACTCCACTAGCATGACTGTTACTGAGGTAATGCCCGTTACTAAAGAGCGTTATCATCAGTATTGCAAATTAGCATATCAATGGTGGCACTAGCCAAGTACCGAGGGGCGTGCTTATAGCGTAACTGGCGTTACACAGCGCCGGTAGTAAGAGTAACATTGCTGAGCGATAGGGCTGGGACAAGGTCCTCCAGCACCCAAGGGTGAGACACCAAAGTGCGGCCCTCCATCCCTTCCATCCCAGCCGTCACACACTGATTGCTATTAGACTAAGAGGTGCCCATAGCCTCCAACACCTTAATCTCTAGTTACCGTATCTGGCTGCAGTCACTGCCATGTATCCCCTTTTCTTATTTCTCTCTGCTTCAAACACAATAGGGGAATGATAGCTGAGTGAGTTATACACCCCTCCAACAGTGCGCCATGAGGCTGGAGCCTCTCTCGCCTCTGCCTCGCCCGGCCTTGCTGGCCGATGTCTGTGGATGGCAATATTACCACGTTTTCATACATCAACCCCATGGAGAGGTAATTCATGAGATAAACAGAGAAGACAAGATAAATCATGAGTTAAGTTAGATCAGGATCCTTTAGATTGTAAGTTCACAAGGGCAGAGCTCTCTCACCCTTTTGTGGAATTTGTTATACATTTTATTCATCATGTTTACGTTTATCACTATAGTTACCAATTCTGTACTTTGTACCAGTTCTGTACATTGGTGTACAATTTTGTATATTGGTGTACACCATTATCTGTATTATTATGTACCAGATGTTTGTTTCTTACTTTACAAAACGCCACAGAATATATTGGCTCTTTATAAATCAATACAAATAGAAATAATAAGTAGAGATAGATCATGGGTTAAGTCAGTTAGGCAGCGGTCACACTGCTCTGCTATCATGCGCATTTTCTGCACACAAATACTGAGAACCAATGTCAATCAGTGGTCTAGTTCACTGACAGCAGTGAAGAGCTGTGTGAATATCAATTACATGAGCTTCTGTGAAAAACTACACACTTTAACCCAAACGCAGAATCGCGCAGGCTGACATTTGTGTGCGGGAAAAAAGCGACACACAGCAGTGGGAAATGTGCACCGCAATTTACATTTAAATTGCGGTGCTCCAGTGATCGGCAAAATGGCTGCGATCCGCTTTTTGAAGCAGATCGCAGCCAGTGGAAAGGGCCCCTTAATGCGAAAAATAGGCCTAGCTAATACAGTGCTATACCCCACTCTATACACTTTACATATCATGAACTCCCTATCAAATACAGTAAATAGGAGTATAATAACTTTGGGGGAGCCGTGGAACTCCATCTGTAAGCACAGAGGGGCCCACAAACGTTGGTCTTCACCACTCTGAGTACTGCTGGCGATTTGTGCTGGCTGCTTGAGTTCTGGATAATCAGGATTCTGCTGTATTTTACGATATGGATCAAAGCACAGTTGCAGCGGCGCACCTGCAGTGAGCCCCCCCCCCCCCCCTCCCCAGGCAGAGATCTGCTCCCCAATACCAATCATTTCCCTGATCTACTACATTGCAGTGGTGGGCCGAAATTTCGCATCAAAATTCACATTTACGCATTACAGTCGTAATGCGGAATTTCAGGGAAAATTGTAATTCATTTTGTATATAATAGTAATATTTCAAATTATTGCATAATTTTTTGCGTAATTTTCGTGCAGTTTTGCGAAATGTTGTTGCAATGTAGCAGTGATAGCAGAGAAAATGGGTTTTAAACTGTCATTTTTAGTTTAAAAACCATTTTTTTTTGTATTTTTAAAATCGATTTTCTCAAAAACTACAAGGTATTTTTGAAACATTCTTTTTTTGACTTGTACTCACAATTCTCCTTAACATATGTAGCAATTTTGGTGTCACTACCATGTATGGCGGCTTTGCTATTCACTGCCAAATTCAGCAAAAAAATACAATGCCCATAGACACTGTGCAGTGGAGTGGCAGGTGCCATAGTGTGATACTGCCTGGCGCCTGCAATCAGAGCAGGGACAAGGTCCTCCAGCACCCAAGGCTGAGACACCAAAGTGCGCCCCTCCATCTCTCCCACCCCAGCCATCACACTGATTGCTATTAGACTAAGAGGTGCCACAGGGCCCACAACCTCCCCAACACCTTAATATCTAGTTATCTGGCTTGCAGTCACTGCCATGTATCCCCTTTTCTTATTTCTTTCTGCTTCAAACACAATTAGGAATGACAGCTGAATGAATTCTGCACCCCCTCCCACACTGCGCCCTGAGGCTGGAGCCTCTCCAGCCTATGCCTCGGCCCGGCCCAGCCTGCAATAGTGGCATTTGGAGCATTTGGCAGTTGGAGGAGCAGGTGCAACACTGACACTGTGCAGGGGAGTGGCAGGTGCCACAGTGTGATACTGCCTGCAATAGAGGCAGTTGGAGCATTTGGCAGTTGGAGGAGCAGGTGCCACACTGACACTGTGCAGTGGAGTGGCAGGTGCCATAGTGTGATACTGCCTGGCGCCTGCAATAGTGGCAGTTGGAGCATTTTGCAGTTGGAGGAGCAGGTGCCACACTGACACTATGCAGATGAGTGGCAGGTGCCACAGTGTGATACTGCCTGGCGCATGCAATAGTGGCAGTTGGAGCATTTGGCAGTTGGAGGAGCAGGATCCACATTGACACTGTGCAGGGGAGTGGCAGGTGCCACAGTGTGATACTGCCTGCAATAGTGGCAGTTGGATCATTTGGCAGTTGGAGAAGCAGCTGATCACATTGCAGTCGATCAGCAGTAAGACAAAGCCAGATATTTAGCTACTTTTGAGCGAAAAGAGAGCGATGGAGAGACCTGCGCCATCAAGCGGACCACCTGTGGAGCCACATAGTCCACAGACTGGGAAACGGGGGCGGCCAGAGTCTTTCCAGGACCAGGAAGGAAGGAAGAGGAGGAAGGAGGATGATAGTCCCGGCATTCACCATGGAGCAGGTAGGGTACATTTTCATGCAGGCCTACTTACTGGTTGTTATGGGCAACCATCCCTTTCAGATCTAGTTTTATCTGCCCCTCTCTTGAAAAAGGAAAGTAGATACAAGCAGTGTAACATCATTAGTGAGTTACATATGTTAAATGAAGCGTGTTGCTGTCATCTCCCTACCCTACATCTCATATGGCTCTTCCTAGTCATTTACACCCAACCTTCATCAGTACAGGGCCCAAAATAATAAGTGGGAGCCTAAAATAATGCCACATACAGTGGCGTAGCAATAAGGGATGCAGAGGTTGTGACCGCACCGGGGCCCTTGGACCAGAGGGGCCCATTAGGGGGCCTTCATCTATCTTATTAGCTTTTCATTGGTGCTATGCTGGCAATGATCACCTCTATAGTACATTGCAGAGTGTAGCTGTTTCCTTACTCTGATTGCACCTTTTCTGACACTGCAGCTTTCCTTGGTAGGTTTTGGGGCTTCATAACAATTTAGTACTTGGGCCCAATGTAACACTCGCACAGGGGCCCCGAGCTCCTTAGTTACGCCATTGGCCACATAGATGTGTGTGCAATCTGCTGCCCTGTGCTAGCTGCCGCTAGAGACAGTTGCTGGTTTTCTCCTATGTATGTCCAGCTTTGTGTGGATGGGGGGTTTCTATGATCCTGGGCTATTGGGATACAAGCATGGGAGAATGCAGTATTGCCTATATATTGCTATTAAAGTGTTATTATTTACTGGTGGATGTGTTAGATGGTATTGGCCAATTCCATACATGCAATACACAAGTAATATTATCATAGTTAGTGGGGGGTATTAGTTGATATTTGGACTATTTGGTTACATTTTAAAGCCGTGTTTTGAAATAATTGTTTTAAGTAGTTGTGTATGGTGTTATTACATGCTGGGGTGAGATATATTGATATATGTGTACTAATTGTAATTTTTTTGTAGCTAATTTTACGTAGGTTGGACCTATAACACTAATCATTTGAATCATAAGTACTAATTTTAATTGTATAATGTTTTTGAAATAATTTGAGTATATGAACGATATTTTATCAATTCAGAGATACAGGAACTAATAAAAACCAGTTTGGGTCATGTATGGTGATTGGAATAGGTTATGTACCGTATAAGGTTTAATTGTTTATGTTGTAAAGGATAGCAGAAGTGGCTTGCTTTGTACAAACAGAGGGAGCGGGTATATATGTGCAGGAGTCCCCATGCCCACTGCTTCCCCCGTTCACCTCCGACCCCCTCTGTTCCCTTGTAATAACCCGCATAAGTCATGGTCAGGTCGTGCACAACTGTGCAAGTGCAGGCCTGGTGTCCTCGAGCGCTCTGTGCATGTGCGATATGAGTCACGATCAATGATGCACATGTCGTACCTGCACTTGCATAGTAGAGCAAGACCTGGCTGTGACTCATGGGGGATTTTACAAGGGAATGAAGGGGGGAGCGGTGGGCATGAGGACCCCTGCACACACGTCTCTGCTCCCTCCATTTTTACAAAGCAAGTTGCCTCTGGCAGAGCCACATCATCTACATGACACTTTAGGCAGGTGCCTAGGGCCTAGTTGATGTCCATGGGGCCTGGCTGGCACCCTTTCTGACCCTCATTACCCATCTTACCCTAACAAAGAAGCTAGGTGGCCAGCAGGGGAGCCATATTTGTTATCTTGTCTAGGGCCCCATATCACGTTAATCCTTCTCTGGTCTCAGGCATGCTTTAACTAGTACATGTGAGTACACCTCCCCTATTCTCCATCTGCTGTGTCCATGTATGAGTCATTTACAGCACTCATGCTTCCTGTACTGTTGTGGCTCCTCCACCCCTCAGGCCTACTGCAGCTACTGGAAGGCTGCTTTATTAAGGGGACATGGGGGGGGGGGGGGGGGGGAGGGAGAGAAATGGATGTTACCTCACTGTAGTTTTACTAGCTGGGATAATTCTACAGTAAACTATTATAATTTATATTAAGGTCACAACTGTGAATTCAGTTGGCCTAAGTTGTGACATGGGTTAATTGATAAGTGGAGTTTGATCTGTCAGGCGTTCTCAGCCTATAGGCTCCAGAGGTGTAACTCCGCCCCCACTGTCTGACCTTCCCCTCACTATACATGTGAAATGGGGAAAGAAGCAGTTCTGTAAATGTAACAACTCTGAAGTTTTGAGATAGGGTAGGAGGCAGAAATCCATGGGGTGAGTTATAAGGAGTGAAGAGGGCAAGTCTCAGACGTCACATATCATATACCCCAACAGTCCCGGTTCCACGCCCTGCCCCCTTCTTACCCAATGGCGGCCTCTCTCCTCTAGGCACTGTGTTGTTTTTCCTTATGGGCCCGTTTCCACTACGGCGATTTCGCCGCCGATTCTGCAGAGTTTCCCCGCACATGATTCGCACGGGGGAAACTCTGCCATAGGGGATGACGGCGCCGCTGCGGAATCGCTCGCGGGAGCGATTCGCCCGGAATACCCCGCAGTTTTCGCTGCCGAGGCTGCGAATCCCATAGCCGTGCATGGCACGGCTCATGGGATTCGCCTGCGATCCCGCCCACTCGCTCAGTGCGGCGTGCGTCTGCGAGACGCACGCCGCACAAGTGGAAACAATAGTGCTGCAGTGCTGGGCTGTCTGCCTGTAGATAAGTATGCAGACACAGCACCTCATTCTGCCTTTCTCTTCACCATGCCAGGCCAGTTGCCTGGTCCCGCCCCTTCCTGCCCCCTCACTGGATCACCCCACCCACAGTTCTCTTATCATCTACATAGTGCAAAGTTGATGTGAAGGGGCAGGTTAATTAACAATAACATTTCTATAGACCCTTTCTCCCATAGGACTCAAAGCGCTTAAGCTCTCTCAGGCCTGGTACACACCAAAAACCACTAGCAGATCCGCAAAATGCTAGCAGCTTTTGAAACGCTTTTTCTTCTTTTTCTGTAGCGTTTCAGCTAGCATTTTGCGGTTTTGTGAAGCGTTTTTGGTGTAGTAGATTTCATGTATTGTTACAGTATTGTTACAGTAAAGCTGTTACTGAACAGCTACTGTAACAAAAAACGCCTGGCAAACCGCTGTGCGGTTTTTCAGAGCGGTTTGTGTTTTTCCTATACTTAACATTGAGGCAGAAACGCATCCGCAATCCAAAATCTGCAGCAGCCCGGGAGTATGCGTTTCTGCAAAACGCCTCCCGCTCTGGTGTGCACCAGCCCATTGAAATACATTACCCTAGCGTATCCGCAGCCGCAAGCGGATCACAATCCGCAGCAGAACCGCTCTGGTGTGCACTAGGCCTCTAAGTCAGAAATTGGTAGTAGGATGAAATATTAACACAATACAACAATTTTGTGTTATTTAACACAATAAAATTATATTTTTTCAAAGGCCAAACTGAACAACAGGTGG
The DNA here is from genome assembly GCF_040937935.1 of Hyperolius riggenbachi. Taxonomy (NCBI): domain Eukaryota; kingdom Metazoa; phylum Chordata; class Amphibia; order Anura; family Hyperoliidae; genus Hyperolius; species Hyperolius riggenbachi. The sequence goes on along the minus strand of NC_090648.1, from coordinate 118,635,150 downwards.
GTTTTTAGTCTGGATTAAAAAACATCCAGAGATGGAGCTATCCTGATCTGCTGAGGTGATTACTCCAATAAATGGCCGCAGCCTTTCTCCAATTGTTGTTATGTGGTCTTTTCTACTAATAGTACAGTATTAGGCAATGGTAAGTTGGGTAAAACATGTGGTGTGCAATGCCAGGCTCCCTATTTATGACTGTATTCTGATCTGCAGACTGTGATGTAAACATTTCCTGTTTAAAAGGTTAAGTGCAACTACTGTATGTTCAAGTAAAATTCAGCTAATGAATCCATGCTTAGTGATACCGCAGTCACTACATACTCAGGACATTTCCATGGTGTTTATCTACTATCTGAGTACTGGGAACCACAGCTCGTACGAATGCAAGACTACACATCACAGAATCATAGAGGTCATACGAATGACATTAGTCCTATTCCTTATAATTTCCCTATTCCAGGCAATGCCACCCATCACGGCACCTTAATCATCCACCTGTACAGCATTACAGACTATGCATCACTGAAGCAGCATATGGTAGCAGCCTGAGTAGGTACAAGAGGCTGGACGCTGTGCCCCACTGACTATTGCAATAAACTTGCCCCCCGGGGCCCAGCAGAGCAAGATCATCCACCAGGCAAATAAGGCAGGTGCTTGGGGCCTATTGGGTGTCACTGGGCCCACCTGACACCTTCTTTGAACTTTCCCCACTTCTGCTTACCAAAAGGACCACAAGGGGGCCCCAAATCTTTTACCTTGCTGTGGGCCCCATTACATTTTAATCCATCTCTAGGGCCTGCTACAATTTGTGGCACCATTGCAGCTCACCTTTCCTGGTGCACTGCTCAGTCCTGCTCCCAGATCTCATCCCTGTTGCTGCCTCTCTTCAGTGACCCGCCACATGATATTGCATAAGGTGAAGGGACATGGAGAAGAGGCAGCCAGTGGGGATGAAGTTGGGGCGCATGGATGGAGCAGCATTCCAGGACAGGTGAGTTGCAATTCTGTCAAAACAGTGCAGGGGCACAAATCAGGGGGAGACCTGGAGGGGGGTGGGTAGCAGTGAGGGGAGGGGGTGTCTAGCAGCACTTGGGGACTCTGGGGCAACTGCCCCCCTTTGCTTATATGGTAGCTCTGGCCCTGGCTGCTCCGTGATGCAGAGCCTCCAAGCAGGGTAAGTCTGCCTGTTGCTGGAGATCTACTAGCCTGCCAGTGTTCTTAGTGATTGGGAGGCTAAACACACTATTGGTGACCTGTGAGGAGGATACATTTAAATATAACTTTGAATATACATATATAGCTTTAACGTTATATTTTAATTTATCTTCATCAAAAATCACAAATAGTGTGTTTAGTTGAAGCTCAGGCTATTGTGAGTTACTGGGATTAGGGGGTGCAGAGACAGGGCTGACAGGTAGGTAACAATGCAGTAGATCAATGGTGATGCCACTTACTTGACAGGCCGACACGCTTCCCCTAGTGACGTCTGGTGAGGCACACCTCCCAACTTTTTGAGATATGAAAGAGGGACACTTAAGCCACGCCCTTGCCACACCTCTAACAATGCAACCCACCCCCCCCCCCTAATCACGCATATCATAAAGATTTCATAAGAAAAATATTTTGTTTTATAATTCAAACCACACTGCTCCTGGTTCATTTTCCTTTCTATTAACATTTGAAAATAATACATATACCAATTTAAAGGATGAGGATAAAGATTAGAGTCAATTAAGCACATTTTTCAGTAGAAAAATACATATATATTTACACAGATCTGTACATCACTCCTGAAAGAGGGACAAATGAGTAAGAGAAGGGGACAGGGGGATTGGGTCCCCAAAGAGAGACTGTCCCTCCAAAAGAGGGACAGTTGGAAGCTATGAAGTGATGATGCAGTCGACTATGGAAGAAAAAATATCTTTCTGTATGAAGTTTATTTATACCTGACCTGTATTATACATGTTGCAGGGTATGCTGAATGAGGCTTCAGCCCTCCTTGCAGCACTGAAGCGTGTTCTGTGGAACTTCAGTCATCACATAAAACTGTATCTGAAATGAACGCTCTGCACTCCCTGTTGCTTAAAACACAAAATATTGCAAAAGTAATTCATGTTTTGAATCTGAAAGGCCTTATTTCCTTTTACTCTGCCTGGGCAGTGATCACATGATTATGCCTCCAGGAAGCTGCTGCCTCAGATTCGTGCATCTCTTTATATTGGATTCTTCAAAAGCTTTACAACAATAATTACTTTTGCAAATAATATTGGGAATTATGGGTTCATCCTTTGGGTGTTACATAGCAATCCAGACTGACCACTGTTCAATAGCTTCTCCTGTGCTACTGCCAGTCCATTAGTATGGCTGATGAGAGAGAGAGAGAGAGAGAGAGAGAGAGAGAAAGAGAAAGAGAAAGAGAAAGAGAAAGAGAAGAGAGAGAGAGAGAGAGAGAGAGAGAGAGAGAGAGAGAGAGAGAGAGAGAATTCCTTTTGAGCCACCAGAAAGCAAGAAAATACTCAAAATAATTTTGATAGTAATTTTTCACCTACTTTTTGGTACTTTTTTTAGTTGAAAAGTGCTGAAAAGTTATTTAAAATCGAAGATGAAAAATTATCTCCTAGGAGAAAACTCAGGTGAAAAAGTTAATTGCATATGGCCCATTGTCATAAAATGCCTTTTAAACCACAGCAAGATAGAAAATACTCTGAATATATGTAATGGTAATTTTTCACTAACATTTAGGTACTTTTTCAATGTGAAATGCTTAAAAGTTAACCTGTTGCCAATGGGCGTGGCCGCGGCGGCAGCCCCAGGACCGCCTAACGCCAATTGGTCGTAAAGTCCTGGGGCTGTGTTTCGCAGGAGATCGAGCGCAGGGAGCGCGCATCCCCTGCTTGGTGGGTGTAAACATACATATATCCAGGCACATCGCCTCTAGTTAGGACATTAAATAAATTATTAGGGAAAGGGAGGTGCTGAAGGGGGTGTGGCTAGAAAACAGCAAAAATCTATTAACCCTTCGCACACTCACATGCAAATGTTCACACAATTGCATTCACAGATTCACTCATCCAGGCACAACTGTTATCCCTACAGCTAAATTAAAAGCCAGGGTTTTAGTTCACAGAAGAATGCATTCTTATGCTTAATCACCTATACTGCGCAGAAGTACCCAGGTAAACATAGGTGTCCTAACTCTGGCCCTGTAACATGCATAGTGCAGACATGCAAACACATTCATTGCATCAAACCTATCAATGGATTAGGAGCACACATCCTAACTTCCTCTCCTGGGAAAGACAGTGCATCTTACCAATCGCACAAGGGAGCTAATGTTATGTGTCCATGTGCACAATGCGCATACACCAGCATAAGCTGTCTGCATGCTGACAAACATACAGGGGAAGGGGGAGTGCACCGAATTGGACCCTAGCCACAGGGGTCAATGATAAGAATAAACATACATATATCCAGGCACATCGCCTCTAGTTAGGACATTAAATAAATTATTAGGGAAAGGGAGGTGCTGAAGGGGGTGTGGCTAGAAAACAGCAAAAATCTATTAACCCTTCGCACACTCACATGCAAATGTTCACACAATTGCATTCACAGATTCACTCATCCAGGCACAACTGTTATCCCTACAGCTAAATTAAAAGCCAGGGTTTTAGTTCACAGAAGAATGCATTCTTATGCTTAATCACCTATACTGCGCAGAAGTACCCAGGTAAACATAGGTGTCCTAACTCTGGCCCTGTAACATGCATAGTGCAGACATGCAAACACATTCATTGCATCAAACCTATCAATGGATTAGGAGCACACATCCTAACTTCCTCTCCTGGGAAAGACAGTGCATCTTACCAATCGCACAAGGGAGCTAATGTTATGTGTCCATGTGCACAATGCGCATACACCAGCATAAGCTGTCTGCATGCTGACAAACATACAGGGGAAGGGGGAGTGCACCGAATTGGACCCTAGCCACAGGGGTCAATGATAAGAATAAACATACATATATCCAGGCACATCGCCTCTAGTTAGGACATTAAATAAATTATTAGGGAAAGGGAGGTGCTGAAGGGGGTGTGGCTAGAAAACAGCAAAAATCTATTAACCCTTCGCACACTCACATGCAAATGTTCACACAATTGCATTCACAGATTCACTCATCCAGGCACAACTGTTATCCCTACAGCTAAATTAAAAGCCAGGGTTTTAGTTCACAGAAGAATGCATTCTTATGCTTAATCACCTATACTGCGCAGAAGTACCCAGGTAAACATAGGTGTCCTAACTCTGGCCCTGTAACATGCATAGTGCAGACATGCAAACACATTCATTGCATCAAACCTATCAATGGATTAGGAGCACACATCCTAACTTCCTCTCCTGGGAAAGACAGTGCATCTTACCAATCGCACAAGGGAGCTAATGTTATGTGTCCATGTGCACAATGCGCATACACCAGCATAAGCTGTCTGCATGCTGACAAACATACAGGGGAAGGGGGAGTGCACCGAATTGGACCCTAGCCACAGGGGTCAATGATAAGAATAAACATACATATATCCAGGCACATCGCCTCTAGTTAGGACATTAAATAAATTATTAGGGAAAGGGAGGTGCTGAAGGGGGTGTGGCTAGAAAACAGCAAAAATCTATTAACCCTTCGCACACTCACATGCAAATGTTCACACAATTGCATTCACAGATTCACTCATCCAGGCACAACTGTTATCCCTACAGCTAAATTAAAAGCCAGGGTTTTAGTTCACAGAAGAATGCATTCTTATGCTTAATCACCTATACTGCGCAGAAGTACCCAGGTAAACATAGGTGTCCTAACTCTGGCCCTGTAACATGCATAGTGCAGACATGCAAACACATTCATTGCATCAAACCTATCAATGGATTAGGAGCACACATCCTAACTTCCTAGCAAAATAGATTTTTGCTGTTTTCTAGCCACACCCCCTTCAGCACCTCCCTTTCCCTAATAATTTATTTAATGTCCTAACTAGAGGCGATGTGCCTGGATATATGTATGTTTATTCTTATCATTGACCCCTGTGGCTAGGGTCCAATTCGGTGCACTCCCCCTTCCCCTGTATGTTTGTCAGCATGCAGACAGCTTATGCTGGTGTATGCGCATTGTGCACATGGACACATAACATTAGCTCCCTTGTGCGATTGGTAAGATGCACTGTCTTTCCCAGGAGAGGAAGTTAGGATGTGTGCTCCTAATCCATTGATAGGTTTGATGCAATGAATGTGTTTGCATGTCTGCACTATGCATGTTACAGGGCCAGAGTTAGGACACCTATGTTTACCTGGGTACTTCTGCGCAGTATAGGTGATTAAGCATAAGAATGCATTCTTCTGTGAACTAAAACCCTGGCTTTTAATTTAGCTGTAGGGATAACAGTTGTGCCTGGATGAGTGAATCTGTGAATGCAATTGTGTGAACATTTGCATGTGAGTGTGCGAAGGGTTAATAGATTTTTGCTGTTTTCTAGCCACACCCCCTTCAGCACCTCCCTTTCCCTAATAATTTATTTAATGTCCTAACTAGAGGCGATGTGCCTGGATATATGTATGTTTATTCTTATCATTGACCCCTGTGGCTAGGGTCCAATTCGGTGCACTCCCCCTTCCCCTGTATGTTTGTCAGCATGCAGACAGCTTATGCTGGTGTATGCGCATTGTGCACATGGACACATAACATTAGCTCCCTTGTGCGATTGGTAAGATGCACTGTCTTTCCCAGGAGAGGAAGTTAGGATGTGTGCTCCTAATCCATTGATAGGTTTGATGCAATGAATGTGTTTGCATGTCTGCACTATGCATGTTACAGGGCCAGAGTTAGGACACCTATGTTTACCTGGGTACTTCTGCGCAGTATAGGTGATTAAGCATAAGAATGCATTCTTCTGTGAACTAAAACCCTGGCTTTTAATTTAGCTGTAGGGATAACAGTTGTGCCTGGATGAGTGAATCTGTGAATGCAATTGTGTGAACATTTGCTTGTGAGTGTGCGAAGGGTTAATAGATTTTTGCTGCTTGGTGGGTGGAGCGGAGCTCCGCCTCCTGTCTCTGAGCAGCGGTTGCCGCCCCCCAATGTTTGTTTGTACACAAACACATATTACACTAATCCACTGCGCTACTCTGCAGGAGGAGGAGGAGCTAGGAACCCCCAGTCACTATAGTTATGCCACTTAGTTTGAGACTGGTCAATAAATCTTAAAGAAAACCTGTACTGAAAAAAGTTCCCCTGGGGGTACTCACCTTAGTAGGGGGAAGCATCTGGACCCTATCAAGGCTTTCCCCGTCCTCGTGTGTCCTACGGCGGTCTCGCTGCAGCCCCCGGAAAGCACAGGCGACAAATCCGACAGCCTGTGCAATATTTACCTTTTTGGGCTCCAGCGGGGGTGCTGTTGCGGCTCTTCTGACGGAGGTAGGCGAAAATAGCCGATCTCCGTCGGGAGACTTGCACCTGTGCAGTAGAGCGGCCCGACGGAGATCGGCTATTTTTGCCTATCTCCGTGGGAAGAGCGGATACTGTGCCTGCGCTGGAGCCAAAAGGTAAATATTTACATCGTCGCCGCTCTGGGAGGATTTTCTCCGCTGCCGTGGGACCGAGGAGGACGGGGGAAGCCTCAATAGGATCCGGAGGCTTCCCCCACCCGAGGTGAGTACCCCCCAGGGATTTTCTTTAATAAACAATTTGGCCTGTGGCTTAGACTATATTTTGGATTCTGGCCCCCTATGTGATTATGTTTGACACCCCTGGTTTAGAGGCTTTGGGGGGAGGGGGATGTGTAATTGTCATTTACAGACTACAGATCCCCTCAGCAGAAGGTTTATGTTGTGTCTATAGAAAGCTTTCCTCCATCCATAATCTCTGCCACATACTGACTGTGATATTCTCTTCTCACCCCAATAGGAACAAGTGGATGTCGGCCACACTGGATCCCAGACCGCATCTCCAGCGACCTGATGAGGCTCCGGTTTCTGCGGAAACTCGGCTCTGGGGCTTATGGAAAAGTAAGTGGAAAGAATCCATTATCGTCTACACAATGTATACAGTATAGTCTCCCCACTACTGAATTGTGATCCCTGGGCTCCTGCATGCTTCTGTCTTCTTCCCCTCAGGAGCTCTCCTCAGTGACCCGGCAGTGTGGTCCCTGCCAAAAACACAGCAGGGACCATACCTCCCAACCTTTTGAGATGAGAAAGAGGGACACTTAAGCCACGCCCCTGCCATGACCCTTGACTACGCCCTGTCACACCCCTAGTCACGCATACCATAAAGATTTCATAAGAAAAATATGTTGTTTTATCATTCAAACCACACTGGTCTATTCTATCCTGGTTCATTTTCCTTCATATTACCATTTTAAAATTAGTAATATATCAATTTAAAGGATGGGAATAAAGTTTAGAGTCAATCAAACACATTTTTTGTATAGAAATATATATATTTACATAAAAAGAGGGACAAAGTCCTGAAAGAGGGACAAATGAGGAGGAAAGAGGGACAGAGGGACAGGGCTCCCAAAGAGGGACTGTCCCTCCAAAAGAGGGACAGTTGGGAGCTATGGCAGGGACCCACAATTCACTTGGGGAGAGAACTGAGGGGGCCCAGCAGCCAGCCCAGAAACAAAGAGGTCCCCTAATGCTGCTGACAAGAGAGGGGCCAGGGAGGCCCCGTGTTCATTTTGCCCAGGGCCCCATCATAGCTACAGCCGGCTCTGAACACAGCAGCAAATTAATATACAGATAGTTTCTCTCAGAATCTGTCTCATTTTATCACTGAAGAAACTTTTTCCTTTATTTACTTTCCCCATGATAAACTATGACATGGTGAATACAGTAGAGTTGATGAACCACCTGATTCTGGCCTCAGAGAGGTGATGAAGAAAAAAATATTGGAAAAACTGTTACTCAAATTGGACAATAGAGTTGGGCCGAACCTCCGATTTTAGGTTCGCGAACCCTGTTCGCGAACTTCCGCGAAAGGTTCGGTTCGCGAAAAAGTTCGCGAACCGCAATAGACTTCAATGGGGAGGCGAACTTTGAAAGTTTAAAAAAATTCTATCAACTGGAAAAATGATAGAAAACATGTTTCAAAAGCTCTAATACCTGGAGCCACACCTAATTGAGTGAAATACACATCACTGCTGGAGGACTCGCCCACCCTCCCTCCTCCAAGCAAGGTCCTTTATACCATTTGCCTGCCTACACTAATTAGTTATGGGACAGCTGCTACACACTCTGCTAGGGAGATTTTAATTGGCCTCCTCCCTCCACTCTTAACCCATTCTCTCCTCCCTCCTACCGGAGGGAGGAGGGTCTCTTCTGCCAGGGAATTATACTATTTTAAAAACCAGTATACATCATACCATAGCTGGGAATACATACATGAGTATACATCATACCATAGCTGGGGATACATACATGAGTATACATCATACCATAGCTGGGAATCGAACCCAGATGTCACTGTGTGGTGGGCACGTCACCCTAAGCACTGTACCACTACAGAAATAAGTGAAGCTAGCCTAAAATTTAACATTTATGCTCAATGCAATAGAACCATTAGGTTGCTTAAAGGAGAACTGTAGTGAGAGGTATATGGAGGCTGCCATATTGATTTCCTTTTAAGCTATACCAGTTGCCTGGCAGCCCTGCTGATCTATTTGGCTGCAGTAGTGTGAATCACACCAGAAACAAGCATGCAGCTAATCTTGTCAGATCTTACAAAAATGTCAAACACCAGATCATACCATAGCTGGGAATTGAACCCAGATCTCACTGTGTGGTAGACACATCACCCTAAGCACTGTACCACTACAAAAGTAAGTGAAGCTAGTCTAAAATGTAACATTTATGCTCAATGCAATAGAACCATTAGGTTGCTTAAAGGAGAACTGTAGTGAGAGGTATATGGAGGCTGCCATATTGATTTCCTTTTAAGCTATACCAGTTGCCTGGCAGCCCTGCTGATCTATTTGGCTGCAGTAGTGTGAATCACACCAGAAACAAGCATGCAGCTAATCGTGTCAGATCTTACAAAAATGTCAAACACCAGATCATACCATAGCTGGGAATCAAACCCAGATCTCACTGTGTGGTGGGCACGTCACCCTAAGCACTGTACCACTACAGAAGTAAGTGAAGCTAGCCTAAAATTTAACATTTATGCTCAATGCAATAGAACCATTAGGTTGCTTAAAGGAGAACTGTAGTGAAAGGTATATGGAGGCTACCATATTGATTTCCTTTTAAGCAATACCAGTTACCTGGCTATCCTGCAGATCCTCTGCCTCCAATACTTTTAGCCCTAGACCCTGAACAAGCATGCAGCAGATCTGGTGTTTGACATTTTTGTAAGATCTGACAAGATTAGCTGCATGCTTGTTTCTGGTGTGATTCACACTACAGTGGCTGGATAGTGTACTGGTTAAGGGCTCTGCCTTTGACATGGGAGACCAGGGTTTGAATCCTGGCTAGGTCAAGTACCTATTCAGTAAGGAGTTCAAGGCAAGACTCCCTAACACTGCAGGGTGGCCTCTTGAGTGCGTCCCTGTGGCTTGCAGCTCTTGAGCGCTTTGAGTCTGACAGGAGAAAAGCACTATACAAATGTTTGGATTATTATTATTACTGCAGCCAAATAGATCAGCGGGGCTGCCAGGCAACTGGTATAGCTTAAAAGGAAATCAATATGGCAGCCTCCATATACCTCTCACTACAGTTCTCCTTTAAGTAACCTAATGGTTCTATTGCATTGAGCATAAATGTTAAATTTTAGGCTAGCTTCACTTACTTCTGTAGTGGTACAGTGCTTAGGGTGATGTGCCCACCACACAGTGAGATCTGGGTTCAATTCCCAGCTATGGTATGATCTGGTGTTTGACATTTTTGTAAGATCTGACAAGATTAGCTGCATGCTTGTTTCTGGTGTGATTCACACTACTGCAGCCAAATAGATCAGCAGGGCTGCCAGGCAACTGGTATAGCTTAAAAGGAAATCAATATGGCAGCCTCCATATACCTCTCACTACAGTTCTCCTTTAAGCAACCTAATGGTTCTATTGCATTGAGCATAAATGTTAAATTTTAGGCTAGCTTCACTTACTTCTGTAGTGGTACAGTGCTTAGGGTGACATGCCCACCACACAGTGAGATCTGGGTTCGATTCCCAGCTATGGTATGATGTATACTCGTATGTATCCCCAGCTATGGTATGATGTATACTCATGTATGTATTCCCAGCTATGGTATGATGTACACTGGTTTTTAAAATAGTATAATTCCCTGGCAGAAGAGTCCCTCCTCCCTCCGGTAGGAGGGAATAGGTAGAAGGGTAGAAGGGTGGCCAATTAAAATCTCCCTAGCAGAGTGTGTAGCAGCTGTCCCATAACTAATTAGTGTAGCCAGACAACTGAGTCAAATGGTATAAAGGACCTAGCTTGAACGGAGGGTGGGCGGGTTCTCTAGCACTGAAAGCAGTGTGTTTGACAATAACATGTCTGCTGACAGTGAAATGGAGGCTAAAAATTTTGCTCAATACAGCATTATGGGGCAAATCGAACTTCCGCAAAAGTTCGCCTGATGCAGGCGAACGCGAACCCCCAAAGTTCGCCTGGAACCGTTCGCCGGCGAACCGTTCGGCCCATCTCTATTGGACAATGGGGCATTCTGGAAGATGATTTATGGCTGATTCTAAGGTTACACTTGTGTTAGGAAGAGTACCGAAAGCACAAAACTAAACCCCACAAACTTTGCATTTATTCTCTGACTTGATATAGATACTTGAGGTGGGGAGCCTCACGGCTTCCTGCACCTTCTTACACCCCACCATTCCAGCACTGGGTCCCTCTCTTTCTTCAGTGTGCAGCTGCAGTCATGCACAAGCGTGTCCATACTGGGCAATGCGGTCCATGCATGCCCAGTAGGACACAGGTTTGTGCAGAGGGAAAAAGCTGTGCACAAGTGCCTTCCTTCTACTGGGCATGCTCAGACCTCACTCGCTCGTGCCCAATACAGACAGACACGCTTGTCCATGGCTGCACTTGCACTCTGAAGAAACCTATAGGGATCCAGCATTGGAACAACGGGGTGTAAGGAGATATGCGACGGATCAGGAAAAAAGGACAGAGAAAATTGGAAAGAAGGGTGCCGCATAGGCTGCAATGATAAAAGCTGCGATTAGCAGCCATAGAGGGAAATGTAGGTTCGCGGAGGAAATATCAGTAATGAGGGGAAAGTTGGGTGATATCTGGTGTGGGGGCCACCTGCACTATATAATACGGCTAAAAATGGTGGGCACTTCCCCTCATTACTGAGTTCAATGGGCACCCATGACAGCGCACCAAAATCTAGTTTTGCGATTTTTAAGGGGCATATTGGTATGTGTAAAGGGGGGGGGGTAATATTAGCTGTGGGAGGGTGGTTAAGGTTAGCCATAAGGGGGGTGGTTAAAGTTAGCTGTGTGTGGGTGTGTGTGTGTGTGTGGGGGGGGGGGGGGTTGAGATAAGGCATTGTTAGTGAGAGTGATCAGTGTGAGAATAGAATGTTTAGTTGTAGTAAAATATATTTGTCACCGGTATTTTACTGTATTTTTTTTCCACTCTAACGGCAGAATATCCGTAAATCCACCAATATTCTACTCTCAGCTTTTCAGGGTGCTTACATTTCTGGGCACCCTTTTTTCAGATGCGTGCCCCAGTCTGCTGGAAAGCATAACTACAGCATCGCAGCTGCCATATTTATTGTAATTAGATATTACACCTTCATTTAATCTGTATAAATTGGTATAATACTGCAACAGCAGCTCTCAGCAGCACTGCTTTAGTCTGGCCTATTATATAATATGAACCATGACAAATAACATGGCTGATGGGAAGAATTGGGGATGCTTGTGGGACCGCAGAAAGTGTCACGTATGTCACTCCTTATCCTAAATCATGCCTGTTTGGTGGCGGCTGGGGCACAAGATAGTAACCTGTGATTTCACCTCTTCCAGGTCCTGCTGGCAGAAGATTCCCGATCGGGCTACCACATTGCAGTGAAGACAATCCGGAAGCGGAGTCTGCTGAAGAGGCCAGAGAAGATCCGTATGGAGAGAACCGTCCTGCAGGTGGCGTCTGGGTGCCCTTTCCTGACGCATCCATACTTTGCATTCCAGACCAAGTCACTGGTCCTCTATGGAATGGAGTATGTGAGTGGGGGAGACTTCCATCATCCCTTTCAGAAGCAAGGTGAGTATAAAGAAGAAACAAGCACACCGCCATGTTACTATTAAAGTGGGATTTAAACATGTTTCTTTTTTTAAGGCCTCTTTTCCAGGAGCAGCTCCCAGGCAGTGAATACACTGCCTGTCAGCAGTCCTGTCCACCCACCGGGCAGTTGCTAGTGCTCGGAGCAGGCAGCAGACAGGCAGCACCACCATGGAGGTGCATCTCGGCTCGGACATGACAAGAGACTTTTTGCAGCGTGTTAACGCCAACATGTGTCAGACATGACATGCACGGTGTTACCAAACACTGCCATTTAGATGCATGTAATTACTGCGCTTGTGGCTGAACTACTAAACAAACAAGCAGTTTCTGTGGAAAGGCCTAAGTCTGGTGAAGAGTTAAAACATATCTCATGTTCTTACTGGTGTTGTCCCCTCACTTCTTTCTGTTGTGAAATAGGAGTTTAGAGGAAATCTGTCCAGAGCTGTGCCAGAACAGGCCTCTCCATGGCAGATTCCCATGATTTCCAGACTGGTGATAGCTGCCTGTGACACTGGGAATGTATTTCATTCTCAGGGTGGTGATTGTCAGAGTGACAGAATGTGAAGGGGGCACAGAAATCAATAATACTGACAGAGGTTCTATCCTAGCCGCACATTAATTTACTAAAAACTAAAAAGAATTGTCTGGAGACCCCCTTTAGTTTAGGCCCGGTTCAGATGGGCATCTGCGGCATCTTGTTGAAATGATTTTCTGCAAGCATCAGGGGTCGCGGTCCTTCAGAGGCTGCAGGCGGGACCCAGGAGAAGGCCGGAGCTGCGGCTTGGGACACACGTGACTTCTAGGGGCTGGAAGAGACCCCAGCTAAGTAAAGCTACATTTGCTGACCTCGGAAGTCTATTAACAATACAATCCCACGTATGACTGAAGATCCGTTTTGGTCGTTATGAAACGATTGGTTGTGCCTACTAACGGATATAAATTTGCTAACCAATTCAATCAGATTGATGGGATTGATACAAAAAAAAAGGGATTACATTAATCTGATTGAATTGGTTAGCAGCAGTGTTCTCCCCAGAATTTTTTTTCCAGCCGGGTGGCATGAAAAAGTAGCTGGGTGGGTCGAGATGAAAATGCAGGGCAACTCTGCTTACAGCATAGGAGGTGAGCTGATGACAGCCGGGTGGTCACCAAATCTAGCCAGGTGGAGCACCCAGCTAAAAGGAATTGTATCTTTAATGGGCATCCTAACAAAGACTTATAGAGGAAGAAAAAATTAGCTAAAATAATTCATGCCCTAACATATAGATGACACAACCTCACAGTGATGTGATCTTACTGTGTATATGTAAACCCAATTCTACTTCCATCCTATATGTGACTTTATCCTCTCTTCCTTCCATCAGATTCTATGCAGCTGAGCTCGTCTGTGGAGTCAAGTGCAGTACCTCCATTCTCTTGGAATCGTCCACAGGTAACTATCCTTCTTCACCTGCAGAGAATATTTTGGTTTATTCTAAATGTGGCCATATATCTAGTGATATCTGTACAGATCGACCAAGAGACAGATCTCTCTGTGTTCGAATCTGATCAGAGAGAGATCCGTTTCCTGCCCATACACGGCAGTCAAATTCCAGATCGATTTCAGCATGATATCTTTCGAGAATCAGCCTTGTGACACTGGCACCTCCATCACTGCCCCCAAATGTAAGGGTGCCCTCCGTGCATTCAAATTCTTTACAGCAACCGAGGGTACTGTCGTGTTTGTTACTGCCGCACACCCAATCGACCACGACAGCCTGAGATTTTCCAGCTTGTCCAATCGATACATTAGATCGATTTCGGCTCAAAATTGCCTCAAAATCATCAATCGAGCATGCTTGCAGCACCGATTTTCAACTGATTTGATAATAATACTAATTAAATCAGAGGGTTGATCGGCGGTAAAATCAGTAAATGTATGGCCATCCTTAAGGACCTCTGAGGCGAGGGCAATCTATTTTTACTCACCTGGGGCTTCTTCCAGCCCTGAGCAGCCATTTCAGTCCCTCGCTGCAGCCCAGGTCCTCCTGGGTGTCCCGCTGGCTGCCCGTAAAGAGAAGCGACCCACCAGCACTGAGGAGGTCCGGGGCTGCAGTGAGGGACTGAAATGGCTGCTAGGGGCTGGAAGAAGCCCCAGGTGAATAAACATAGATTGCCCTCACCTCAGAAGTCCTTTAAGAGTGACAAACCCTTTATATTGTGAGGCGATGTAACTAAATCCGGTCTTCTCTCTACAGAGATCTGAAGCCGAGAAACATCCTGGTGACTGCTGATGGCCATCTGAAGATTGCGGATTATGGCTTGGCCCTCACTCACATGCATGGAGACCGGACAGCCCGTGGGTATGCTGGAACCTCCGGATACATTGCGCCCGAGGTAAGGCATGAGCTCTCTTCTGTCCTGATGCTAAACCCTTTCTCATGAGTTGTTTCATCCTACAATGTACCTATACCCCGCTGAAAGTGGCCATACACTTATATATTGCCACCAAATGGGCCTTATTCAATTCACTTTTTCTCCTAAGTTTTCTAACATTTTTTCACATCTTATCAATAAAATGCCTTTTAAGCCACCAGCGAGCAAGAAACCACTCAGAATAAATTTGATGGCACTTTTTCTCCTACTTTTTGGTACTTTTTCAATTGCAGAGTGCTGAAAAGTTATATTAAACAGAAGATGAAAATTATCTCCTAGGAGAAAACTTAGGAGAAAAGTGAATTATATTGAGGCCCAATGTGGCAAAACAATCAATTCCTACGAAAGCACATTGATATTCAACAGATTTCAAAAGGAATCTATTTAAAGTCAATTGGAAACTATGTTAAAAAATAAATAAAGCAGATACTTACCTATGGAGACGGAAGGCTCTGGGTCCTATAGAGCCTTCTCGCTCCTCTCTCAGTCCCCGTTCCAGCGCTGGATCCCCCGTAGCAGCATTTGACCAAGTTGGTCAAATACTGCCCTCTCTCTGCTGCAAAGGTGGCTCTGGAAGTCTTCACGTGTGCACAGTATGGAGGCCGCCTGTCTTCTGGAGGACTCAGCTCCCAAAGACTTCCAAAGTCCACAGCAGCTGCGGATTCAAACAGGAGAACTGCTGCTGCAGTGTGGGGACCAAGAGAGGAGCGGGAAGGCTATATAGGACCCAGAGCCTTCCCTCTCCTTAGGTAAGTATCTGCCTGATTATTATTATGTTTTTGTATAAATTCCCATTGACTTTATAATCAATTGAACTATAGCATTGTACTGTTTCATGCACTGCAATGCTATGGCCTGTGCATCTACCCCACCCCCAATCACTGCAAATCCACTGTCCTGTCCGACCGATAAAATCTCTGATCAAATCTGCTAGAATTCTGTTGCACCAACATGTCCATTCAATTGAACCCCAATTGTTTTTTACTTGAATGATTGATGAACACTTGGTAATCACTGTCTTTATCTCCATTGCAGATGGAAGCCAGGGAGGAGTACGGTGCCGGAGTGGATTGGTACGCACTTGGTGTCATCGTGTCCAGGATGCTGCTTATAGGTAAGTATGAAGATGACCCGAGACTTTCCACTGCGGAATACACCAGCGTGATGCAGCTAATCAACCAGGTAATTCAGTTAATGCAAAAGTACATTAATTAAAATATTTCTTAATTAAAAAAGGAAAGAAAAATGTAAAATTAATTTCTTTTTTCCCAGCTCCGTTGTGAGGATCCCGCCAACCGGCTCGGGGTACATGGCGACATCCGGAGGCACCTGTTTTTCAGCGAGACCAACTGGGAGGATGTAGAAGCTCTGAAGGTCTCACCCCCTTATGTTCCTCCTCCAGTAAGTATTGGTCACAGAATGTGGGGCAGCGTCTGGGTAACCTCTGGAGAAATGATATTTATAGTGGCAGAGTATAGTGCAGAGTATAGTGGCAGAGTATAGTGCAGAGTGTAGTGGCAGGGTATAGTGGCAGAGTATAGTGCAGAGTATAGTGGCAGAGTATAGTGGCAGGGTATAGTGGCAGGGTATAGTGGCAGTGTATAGTGGCAGGGTATAGTGGCAGAGTATAGTGCAGAGTATAGTGGCAGAGTATAGTGCAGAGTATAGTGGCAGGGCATAGTGGCAGGGTATATGGCAGAGTATAGTGCAGAGTGTAGTGGCAGGGTATAGTGGCAGAGTATAGTGCAGAGTGTAGTGGCAGGGTATAGTGGCAGAGCATAGTGCAGAGTATAGTGGCAGAGTATAGCGGCAGGGTATAGCGGCAGAGTATAGTGCAGAGTATAGTGGCAGGGCATAGTGGCAGGGTATATGGCAGAGTATAGTGCAGAGTGTAGTGGCAGGGTATAGTGGCAGAGTATAGTGCAGAGTGTAGTGGCAGGGTATAGTGGCAGAGCATAGTGCAGAGTATAGTGGCAGAGTATAGCGGCAGGGTATAGCGGCAGAGTATAGTGCAGAGTATAGTGGCAGGGCATAGTGGCAGGGTATATGGCAGAGTATAGTGCAGAGTGTAGTGGCAGGGTATAGTGGCAGAGTATAGTGCAGAGTGTAGTGGCAGGGTATAGTGGCAGAGCATAGTGCAGAGTATAGTGGCAGAGTATAGCGGCAGGGTATAGCGGCAGAGTATAGTGCAGAGTATAGTGGGAGAGTATAGTGGGAGAGTATAGTGCAAAGTGTAATGGCAGGGTTTAGTGGCAGGGTTTAGTGGCAGAGTATAGTGGCAGGGTATATGGCAGAGTATAGTGGCAAAGTATAGTGCAGAGTATAGTGGCAGGGTATATGGCAGAGTATAATGGCAGAGAATAGTGCAGAGTGTAGTGACAGGGTTTAGTGGCAGAGTGTAGTGCAGAGTATAGTGCAGAGTATAGTGGCAGAGTATAGTGGCAGAGTATAATGCAGAGTATAGTGGG
The DNA here is from genome assembly GCF_040937935.1 of Hyperolius riggenbachi. Taxonomy (NCBI): domain Eukaryota; kingdom Metazoa; phylum Chordata; class Amphibia; order Anura; family Hyperoliidae; genus Hyperolius; species Hyperolius riggenbachi. Next base: position 118,617,986 of record NC_090648.1, on the reverse strand, counting down.
AGAGTATAGTGGAAGAGTATAGTGGGAGAGTATAGTGGGAGAGTATAGTGGGAGAGTATAGTGGGAGAGTATAGTGGGAGAGTATAGTGGGAGAGTATAGTGGGAGAGTATAGTGGGGTTTAGTGGCAGGGTTTAGTGGCAGAGTATAGTGGCAAAGTATAGTGCAGAGTATAGTGGCAGGGTATATGGCAGAGTATAATGGCAGAGAATAGTGCAGAGTGTAGTGGCAGGGTATAGTGGCAGAGTATAGTGGCAGAGTGTAGTGGCAGGGTTTAGTGGCAGAGTATAGTGCAGAGTATAGTGGCAGGGTATAGTGGCAGAGTATAGTGGCAGAGTATAGTGGCAGAGTATAGTGGCAGGGTATAGTGGCAGAGTATAGTGGCAGAGTATAGTGCGAGAGTATAGTGCGAGAGTATAGTGACAGGGAATATTACAGAGTATAGTGGAAAGTATAGTGGTAGGGTATGGTGCAGCGTATAGTGGAGAGTATCGTGGCAGGGTCTGGTGGCAGGATATAGTGGTGAGTATAGTGGCAGAGTATAGTGGCAGGGTATAGTGGCAGAGCATAGTGAAGGGTATAGTGGCAGAGTATAGTGGCAGGGTATAGTGCAGAATATAATGGCAGAGTATAGTGGCAGGGTATAGTTTCGAGTATAGTGGCAGGGTATAGTGGCAGTGTGTAGTGGCAGAGAATAGTGGCAGTGTATTGTGCAGGGTGGCAGAGAAAAGTGGAGAGTATAGTGGCAGAGTCTAGTGGCAGAGGCAGAGTATAGTGGCAGCCAGGGTATAGTGGCAGGATTTAGTGCAGAGTATAGTGGTGAGTATAGTGGAAAGTATAGTGTATCAGATAGTGGCAGAGTATAGTGCAGAGTATAGCGGCAGAGTATAGAGCAAAGTATACCGGCAGAGTATAGTGTAGTGGATAGTGGCAGTATAGTGGTTATAGTGCAGAATAGTGGCAGAGTATAGTGGAGAGTCAGCACTATCTGTTCATCATAAAAGCCAAGCATGTAAGAGTCACCTATTTGCGCTTCTCTCTTTCTTCCTCTTACAGCCGAAAACTAAAAATCCCAAGAAGAGCATCAGCCTGGAGAAGATGGAGGCAGCTGCGGCAAGGAGGCCACTACAACCAGAGGCAGAGGCTACATTCAGCATGTTTTCCTTTAATACATACAGCTGGATAACTCTGCCTGCTGCATCCCACTGAAGTGTCCTCATGGAGGATGCTCCAGTCCAGTAAGTATGCTTGATGTCTTCTGAGAAGACATCAGAGAAGACCCCCTATACTACTGATACTGAGGCAATGATAATACCTATACTGAGGCAACTATACTACCTATTCTGAGGCAACCATAATACCTATACTGAGGCAACTATACTACCAATACTGAGGCAACTATACTACCTATTCTGAGGCAACTATAATACCTATACTGAGCAGTGGCGTACCTAGGGCATTTGACACCCGGTGCTGGGTATTATAAGACACCCCCCCCCCACAAAAAAAAAAGTAAAGGGGCGCCGCAGCAAAAAAATGGGCGTGGCCATGACCAGATGAGGGCGGAGCTAACTGTAATTTGCCGTGAACCCGGGTGAGAGTGATATGGAGGCTGCCATATTTATTTCCTTTTAAACAATACTAGTTGCCCTGCTAATCTATTTGGCTGCAGTAGTGAACTGAATCACACCAGAAACAAGCATGCTTGTTCAGGGTCTGTGGTTGAAAGAATTAGAGGCAGAGGACCAGCACGGCAGCCAGGCAACTGGTATTGCTTAAAAGGAGATAAATATGGCAGCCTCAATATTATTCTCACCTCGGGTTCCCTTTAAAAGTGCAATGCAAAGACAGTGGGCCCAAGTTTTGGTGACCCTTTCCCCAGAAAATTCACATAATTGTGCAGGTTTTCTCAAGAAAATACACGTAATGTGTGCAGATTTGCCCAGAGAATACGTTCAATCATGTCGGCAGATTTGCCCAGAAAATACATGCAATCATGTCTGCAGATTTGCCCAGAGAATACGTTCAATCATGTCTGCAGATTTGCCCAGAAAATACATGCAATCATGTCGGCAGATTTGCCCAGAAAATACATGCAATCATTATTATTATTATTATTTATTAGATTTATATAGCGCCAACATATTACGCAGCGCTGTACAATAAATAGGCTTACAGACAATGTTAACAGGGTTGACAGAACAATACAGGTAACGGACCATAGATACAACAATACAGGTAATAGCAATAAGATACACAACACAATGCAGATAATAGTACAATGCCAGATCATAAACTGGAATGGTAGTGGTAAAAATTTACCAGTTCCAAATTCTGGGTAAAGGGCACACAGTCAAGTATGATACACAAGGGAAGAGGGCCCTGCCAAAGGCTTACAATCTAGAGGGAGGGGCTGGTTACACAAAAGGAGGGGGTGCATCAAGAAGTTATTGGCAGAAAGGATTAGGGTAGTGTCGAGTTGATGTAGGCCTCCTTGAAGAAGTGAGTTTTGAGTGCTTTTTTGAAGGTGTTGAAGGTGGGAGCGAGCCTGATGGGCAGCGGGAGAGAGTTCCACAGGATAGGGGCAGCTCTAGTGAAGTCCTGCAGTCTGGCAAGGGAGTGCGAGATGCGTGGGGTGGTTAAGAGGAGGTCGTTGGAGGAGCGAAGTGGGCGGCCAGGTGTATATCTGCTGACCAGGTCAGAGATGTAGGTTGGGCAGGACTTGTGTAAGGATTTGTATGCCAAACATAGGATCTTGAAGTTGATTCTGAAGTGAATTGGAAGCCAATGAAGGGATTTGCGTAGGGGAGTTGTGGAGACAGAGCGGTGGGAGGAGTAGATGAGTCTGGCTGCTGCGTTCATGATGGATTTTAGGGGGGCGATGCGGTTTTGAGGAAGGCCTGACAAGAGGGAGTTGCAGTAGTCCAGGCGGGAGATGATGAGGGCATGGACAAGGAGTTTGGTAGTGTCTGGGGTCAGGAAAGGCCGGATCTTGGAGATGTTGCATAAGTGGAAATAGCAGGCTCTAGCTACGGTTTGGATGTGGGAGGTGAAGGAGAGGGCCAAGTCTAGGGTGACACCCAGGCAGCGGGCTTGTGTGGCTGCCTCATGTCGGCAGATTTGCCCAGAAAATACATGCAATCATGTAGCAGATTTGACCAGAAAATACATGCAATCGTGTGGCAGACCTGTCCACAAAACACTTCAATCGTCAATAGTTGCCCCCAGTATAGCTAGTATAGTTGCCCCCTGTATAGCTAGTATATTTGCCCCCTGTATAGCTAGTATATTTGCCCCCTGTATAGCTGCCCCCAGTATAGCTAGTATAGCTGCCCCCCCAGTATAGCTAGTATATCTGCCCCCAGTATAGCTGCCCCCAGTATAGCTAGTATAGCTGCCCCCAGTATAGCTAGTATAGTTGCCCCCAGTATAGCTGCCCCCAGTATAGCTAGTATAGCTGCCCCCAGTATAGCTGCCCCCAGTATAGCTAGTATAGCTGCCCCCCAGTATAGCTGCCCCCAGTATAGCTAGTATAGCTGCCCCCAGTATAGCTAGTATAGCTGCCCCCAGTATAGCTAGTATAGCTGCCCCCAGTATAGCTAGTATAGCTGCCCCCAGTATAGCTAGTTTAGTTGCCCCCAGTATAGCTAGTATAGCTGCCCCCAGTATAGCTGCCCCCCAGTATAGCTGCCCCCAGTATAGCTAGTTTAGCTGCCCCCAGTATAGCTAGTTTAGTTGCCCCTAGTATAGCTGCCCCCAGTATAGCTGCCCCCCAGTATAGCTGCCCCCAGTATAGCTAGTTTAGTTGCCCCCAGTATAGCCAGTACAGTTGCCCCCAGAATAGCTAGTATAGCTGCCCCCAGAATAGCTAGTATAATTGCCCCCAGAATAGCTAGTATAATTGCCCCCAGAATAGCTAGTATAATTGCCCCCAGTATAGCTAGTTTAGTTGCCCCCAGTGTGAGGAAAGCCTGGAAGGAGGGGTGGCGGGGAGGGGGGCCGGACCCCCCACCTCCCTCACCTGGGTCCCCCTCCTTCTGGTGCTTCCCCCTCCTAATTAGCAGCAGCGAGCAGGAGCGGCGAAGAAGACTCACTCACCTGCTCCTGGTGATAGCGGCGGCGCATAGCGTCATCCTCACGCGACGCTGGTCTCCGACTTCTCTGTTGCTCACTGTGCTTCCGCCAATCAGGAAGCACAGTGAGCGGTGGAGAAGGCGGAGACCAGCGTCACATGACGATGACGCTATTTGCCATCGCCTGGAACGCAGGAAGGAGGTGAGTAAGTCCTCTTGCCCGCTGCTGCCCGCTGCTGCTAATTAGGAGGGGGAAGCGCCAGAAGGAGGGGACCCAGGTGAGGGAGGTGGGGGGTCCGGCCCCCCTCCCCGTCGCCTTCCCCGCCACCCCTCCTTTCCGTGCTGCTTCCCCATCCTGTCCTGCACAGGCCTCTGTGGGAGGCCTTGATGACACCCCCTGGGGCGCCCGACACCCGGTGCGGGGCGCCCCCTGCCGCCCTATGGTAGGGACGCTACTGATACTGAGGCAACTATAATACCTATACTGAGGCAACCATTCTACCAATACTGAGGCAAACTATACTACCTATACTGAGGCAACTATACTACCAATACTGAGGCAACTATACTACCTATTCTGAGGCAACTATACTACCAATACTGTGGCAACTATATTACCTATACTGAGGCAACTATACTACCAATACTGAGGCAACTATACTTCCTATTCTGAGGCAACTATACTACCTATACTAAGCCAACCATATTAATTATACCGATGCAACTATACTACCTACTCTGGGGTGGGAGCGCATCCTCACAAGTTTGCCTCAGGCAGGAAAAAGTCTAAAACCGGCCCTGACCCCCCCTTTCATGTGTGTCTTGTCCTGTATGTCTCTTTAGGGCCTATTCATAAAGACAAGGATCATCTGATTGCCAGAAAATATTGCATTCTTTCTGTAGATATAATACCATTTTTAAGTTTCTCATATTTCTGAAAGCATTAATTTGCCTAAATAATCACCATACTTATAAAGGCTCAACAATAATCTGAGATTACACTTCCTTGTGGCCATCTCCAATTATTGTGCTGAGTTTATTTACTGTGCAGATTACCGACTACCTGGTGCCCTCTGCTGTCCTGGAATCTTCCTGGGTCTCTGCACTGAACTGCATCCTAGACTCAGAATTGCACAAGACCCCTGCTGTGCGACTGAGACTAGGCTGCAATTCACTGCACAGCCCAAACACATCCCACACAGTGTGAGCAGCAGCCTAGACTCAGAATTGCACAAGACCCCTGCTGTGCGACTGAGACTAGGCTGCAATTCACTACACAGCCCAAACACATCCCACACAGTGTGAGCTGCAGCCTAGACTCAGAATTGCACAAGACCCCTGCTGTGCGACTGAGACTAGGCTGCAATTCACTGCACAGCCCAAACACATCCCACACAGTGTGAGCTGCAGCCTAGACTCAGAATTGCACAAGACCCCTGCTGTGCGACTGAGACTAGGCTGCAATTCACTGCACAGCCCAAACACATCCCACACAATGGGCTTGATTTACTAAACCATGATAAGACAAGTATCACACCTTATCAAAGATATCACACTTTATTAACATGTTATCAAAGTTATCACACATTATCAAAAGTTAGCACACATTATCATAGTTAACATGCCTTATCAGAGTAGCATAGCGAGTGCTACAAACCCGCAGAGGCTCAGGGCAGGACGAGTGCTATTGCCAATTATTAGGCATAAGTCCGTAACACTCGCTACTCTGATAAGGCATGTTAACTTTGATAACGTGTGATAACTTTTGATAATGTGTGATAACTTTGATAACATGTTGATAAGGTGTGATATCTTTGATAAGGTGTGATATTTGTCTTATCACGGTTTAGTGAATCAAGCCCAATGTGAGCTGCAGCCTAGACTCAGAATTGCACAAGACCCCTGCTGTGCGCAAGAGATTAGGCTGCAATTCACTGCACAGCCCAAACACATCCCACACAATGGAGAGCATCCGGCTATCGCAGATCTGCACTTTTGTCCATAAGTAAAATGCAATATAAGGCTCCATTCAAGTAAATGAAGCTGAGGGACACATCCATGAAATTACCGTAGGCAATTAAAGCACTGATTGAGCCCCCCCCCCCCCCCCCCCAAAAGAAAATAATAATCAGACCATATCTTTATAAACATTGCACTTTTAGAAGGTCATCCAATTTTAATATTAAACAACACAAAAATGGCAATCTGAATGTAAGATCACCACTCTTTATACATAGGCCCATTTATGTGAGTGCTTGTGTGAGTGTGTGTGTGAGTGCATGTGTGAGTGTGTGTGTGAGTGCATGATAAGTGTGTGTGTGTGTGCGTGTGTGCGTGCGTGCGTGTGTGATAAGTGTGTGTTTGAGTGCATGGCGAGTTTGTGTGTGTGAGTGCATGATGAGTGTGTGTGTGTGTGTGTGTGTGTGAGTGCATGGTGAGTGTGTGTGTGAGTGCATGATAAGTGTGTGTGTGTGAGTGCATGTGTGAGTGTGTGTGTAAGTGCATGGTGAGGGTGTGTATGAGTGCATTATGCGTATGTGTGTGAGTGCATGATAAGTGTGTGTGTGAGTGCATGGTGAGTGTGTGTGTGCGAATGCATGTGTGTGAGTGCATGGTGAGTGTTTGTATGAGTGCATGGCGAGTGTGTGTGTGAGTGCATAGTGAGTATGTGTGTGAGTACATGATGAGCGTGTGTGTGAGTGCATGATGAGTGTGTGTGTAAGTGCATGATGAGTATGTGTGTGAGTGCATGGTGAGTGTGTGTGTGAGTGCATGATGAGTGTGTGTGTGAGTGCATGGCGAGTGTGTGTGTGCATGGCGAGTGTGTATGAGTGCATGGTGAGTGTGAGTGTGTGTGTGAGTGCATGTATTAGAGCATGAAAAGTGCAAGTGTGAATGTGTGTGTGTGAGTATGCGTGTCTGAGTGCATGTATGAGTGGGTGTGTGAGTGTATGAGTGAGTAAGTGTGTGAGTGCATGGTGAGTGGACGTGTGAGTGCATGAGTGAGTGCATGTGTGAGTGAGTGTGTGAGTTTGTGTGTGAGTGCATGTGTGAGTGAGTGTGTGAGTGAGTGCATGTGTAAGTGTGTGAGTGCGTGTGTGTGTGAGTGCGTGTGAGTGCATGAGTGAGTTAGTGTGTGAGTGCATGTGTGAGTGCATCTGTGAGTGCATGGTGAGTGTGTTTGTGAGTGCGTGTGTGAGTGCATGGCGAGTGCGTGCTTGAGTGTGTGTGAGTGTGTGAGTGCGTGTGTGAGTGCATGTGTGAGTGCGTGCATGAGTGCATGTGTGAGTGCGTGCATGAGTGCATGTGTGAGTGCGTGTGTGAGTGCATGTGTGAGTGCGTCTGTGAGTGCATGGTGAGTGAGTGTGTGTGTGAGTGCGTGTGCGTGTGTGTGTGAGTGCGTGTGTGAGCGCATGTGTGAGTGCATGTGTGAGTGCATGTGTGAGAGGGTGTGTGAATGCATGGCGAGTTTGTGCGTGAGTGTGTGTGTGTGAGTGAGTGTGTAAGTGAGTGAGTGTGTGTGCGTGTGTGAGTGCATGGCGAGTGCATGTGTGAGTGTGTGTGTGAGTGCATGTGTGAGTGCATGTGTGAGTGTGTGTGTGAGTGTGTGTGTGAGTGCATGTGTGAGTGCGTGTGTGAGTGCATGTGTGAGTGTGTGTGTGAGTGCGTGTGTGAGTGCATGGGGAGTGAATGTCTCCTCTGAGATCGCCACCTCGCCGTGGTAGAGGGGCTTGCGTGTTCCTATGAACCTGAGAGCGATGCCGTCAGGAGCTTACGCTTCTGGTAGGGTCACCCATGGCGGTAAGGTCAAAGGGGAGGAGCCAGACAAAGAGCGATCTGTAGGCCTTCATACATTTCTATATCTTACCATGTTTAGTTTGTAAAACTGTAGATTCCCCCCAGCTGAAGTTACCAACTTACCTGTATTATTTAGTCTTTGGGCTCTCGGATATCGGTATCATGCAGCCTTTGTGTCCCCCAGATAGTACTATTAGGTGGCCTTTGTGGCCCATAGATAATTATTTTAGGCAGCCTCCCTGCCCTGTATACCCCCAGCCCCTCTGATATATCAGTATTGGCTAACCATTGTTCTTCCCAGATATAGTATTAGGTAGCTTATTAGCCCAGTCCCTCCCCATCGTATAACAGCAGCAGAATAAAGACCCATGCTAAATAATAAAAGGCAAGTGTCGCTGCGTCTGTCTGTGTGTCAGTGCTTTTTAGCACTGCGCATGTGCTAGGATAGACGCAGAGACACTGCCGAGAGGCGGAAGAGGATGGGGCCGGCGTGTGTGCACGCGGCATGGGTGCGGGCGGTGGGCGTGCGCACGTCAAGTGCGCGCGCGCGGCGGGTAGCAAACTAGCTCGTTATTAAATGGGCTAAGGTCACTAGTATATATATATTATGCAGCGTGCTTGGGCATGTGCAGTATGGAGCCGCCCATCTTCAGGGAGCACTCCAGCACACAAGTTCTTCTGAAGCCTGTTGAAGGCTCACGGAGGTGTATTCCACCAGCTAATGGGGTGACAGCTCTGGAACGAGGGGACAGGGAAGGCTCAGTAGGATCCAGAGCCTTCCCTCTGCATAGGTGAGTATCTGACATTTTTTTTTCCACTTCAGTTTTACTTTAAAAAGCAGCCACTTTTTAGCATCTGACAGATTCCCATTTGTAAGCTGGACTGCTAACTTGGAAGGGCTTCCTGCTACATACATGTGCTAAATTACTGTCACCCTTATGGCCCATACTCACGGGCTACAATTGTCGCCGCAACAGGTCGCCCATGAGTATGAGGCGCAACACGGGTGCGCACCCTGAACTGTCGCTCGTCGCTGCTGTCGCCAGGCGATTGGCGCAACTGTCGCTAGTCCGCGTGTGTATGCAGACTAGCGACAGCAACCTCTGTAGAGAACACGGAGCTTCCGGCAGGGGGAGGAGGAACGTCGGCGACAGCTTCCGTCGCACCGCTGATCCCTCTTTCGCGTGTGTAAGCGGAGGGACGTGGCGACGAGCTGTCGTCGAACTGTCGCGCACACGCTCCCGTGTGCTAGCGACAGTGAAGAAAAGTTGCCCGTGAGTATGGGCCATTAGCAATCACCGATCAATCTCTAAGGCAACAGTGTGGAGTCAAGCACTGTACAGACACACTGTGCGGCAACAGTTGAGCAGCATGAGCTATGGAGAGGGAAGGAGGGGTGAAGCACAAGTGAGCATTAGCCTGCAGCGTGAGTAAGTAAAAAAAGGTAATGGACATGTTTGTCGCTCATCATTTATCAATGGCCAAGTACCCCGCTTAACTAAGGATTGAAGGTCTAACATGACATCTTTATTTCATCGGATTCAGCCTTACTCTGAACCAGCATGAAACGACAGTAATGCCCTCGCCAGCTGCCTCTGCCACCACAAGTCCATGTATATGAGGAGTGAGGCGGCACAAGGATGTAACGGGCAGCACTCTGCCATGCAGCGCTGGGACTCCAGTTTGAATTTGGACGAGGACGCTATCAGCATGGAGTTTGCATGCTGTATGAATATATACTCGGTGAGGTGCTGCGGAAGGTGTCAGTGCTATCTACATACTTATCAATAAAAAGTTGAATGCATCCATTTTTTGTGTTTTTCTTATGTGAGATGTGTTTGTAAATGAATGAGGTTTCTCAGATCCTCTTCTAGCCTTTGTTGCTGCCCAGGACCCTCTGCTTCCTGTGGTTGCGCATCTCTTCATCTGTACTTGGCATGTGCATATAAGGTCTGAACATGCCCAGTAGTGCGCTTGTGCACGGAGGGAGGAGCCATGCAGGAGCGTCGTCATTCTGCTGGGTGCACCTTACTTGTGCACGCCCAGTCTGGTTGCGCTGGGACACGCTTGGAGCACAGCCACAAGACGCATATTTCACAAGCTCTTCTGTAGAGGGACCCTGCGCTGTACGGTGGGGGCATTGGCCGCCAAGTTTCTAGATATATGGCTACCTTTAAAAATACTTATGCTTTCTACATTTTGTGGGTCGCCCTAATTGTGCAACACCGGCTGCTTTCTCAGCATAGTTAACAGTAAAATTGCTGTGTGCTCTTTTGCTCATGTCAACTCTATGATTAGTGCATATGCTCCATTGTCACTATGCTGTTTCTTTGGTCTCTCATCATCCCCCGAAAATGGGGCTTCCATTGACATAAGCTAAAACTAATGCTACACATCACATTTTGTTGAGTGGGACATGATTGGATCAGTTCAAACCTGCATGAAATTTGCACCAGAATTATTAACAACTCATTGACCAGCTCTACTATACACCCAGGGCCGGTTCTCACATGAAGCAAGGTGAAACATTTGCATCAGACAGCAGAGATTACAAGGGCAGCATGTTTGTACTGCATGCAGTCAGAGTAGGAGGAGAAGTGAGAGGAAAGCGAGGTGAAGAGGTCATTATTTTTGAAAAGCAGCTTGTTGTGCTGCGTGAGGAGTCTGACAGTGATTGAGGAGGGGGAAGGCAAGAGAGCAGCAGTGTTTCATTTGACTTGCACAGCAGAAGGGAGGATGTGGCACTATTGTCCTGATTGTGGAGGAATGGAGTGGCTGAGGGCGAGAAGTTTGTCACAGACTTAGAGACAGCCAGTGTACTATTGTGTTGAGCTGCAGCATGTCCTATGAGAACATTAAATAAATGAAGCAGAGTAAATTGTTGAGTGCTGTGCAATCATTCCAAATTGGGGGTGGGGGGGGGTCTCATCCGCACAAGTTTGCCTCAGGCAGCAAATAGTCTAGAACCAGCCCTGTATACACCAGCTCAGTTTTCTATCCTTCCATCTCACAATCTCTACCAATTCTGATCTCTAGAGATATTACACCTACAAAGATTGAAAAAAGTTCTTGCACTGCCTTATCAGTGGCATAGCAATAGGGGGTGCAGAGGTAGCGACCGCATCGGGGCCCTTGGGCTAGAAAGGCCCCGAGGGGTCCACCCCTCAAACACAATATTAGCCCTTTATTGGTCTTGTGCTGATAATATTCACTTCTATAGTTGATTTGAATAGTAGTAATCATTAACACACAGTTTCCCATCGCCTTCTTGCACCTCTGACACTGCGGTTGTCCTTGATTGGTTTTGGTGCGTTGTATCAATTGTTATCTATAGCATGCTGGGGGGGGGGGGGGCAATGCTAAACTTGCATTGGGGCCCATGGCTTCTTAGCTACTCCACTGTGCCTTATATAGGGAGGGGGCTGGCTAACTTCTGATTGGCTCCTGAGCCTGGCTCTGTGGCCTGACAGGGCTTGCAAAGTCACTTGGGAAGGCTCAGTTGGCTTTTATTAGCATCTTATTGACCATCATTAATAACAGTGACCACATTACTCATTCACAACAAAGTCTGGACCTTGCCAGCACTTGAACTATTTCTTCTTCCAGTCAAAACACAACGTAATTAGCTAGATACGCTAATTGACCGGCAAGATCCAATCCATAGGACATTAGGGCCGTTCGAGGAAGCTCTTCACCAATCCTGACATGGAGTATTGATGGAAGGTTGTTGGCCGCAGAAGTTCAGCTGCCATAAACCTCATCTGATTGAGGAACACAGTCGGAAGAACTTTCTTAGCCTGGACATAAGTCCATATCAAACATTTATTATCACTTCCAACACCAGATAAAAGCACAGCAATAACACACACCAAAAAAGATTTAATAAAGTAAGAGAAAGTGAGAAGAGGAAACGTTTAAACATCAGCTCCCAGGAAAGGAAAACCTGCATGTCATAAATCAGCTAAGCTTATTCAGGAAAAATCCCATTAACGGGAGCTTATTTATTCATAAAATATTTTATCAATAAAAAGAAAGCAGCACGCTGACGGTTTATTGGACGAGACCACTGATCTCCCCGTACAGGCGCGCTTTTATTAATGACCCCCTGGAGTGCAGCTCCCACTTCATTACAGTAATTCTTTGCTTTGCGCTGATGTAAAATATCACACATTGTTCCATACTTTATGGGTCTTGTGATTGTCTTCTAATTATTACTCTTGAGGACATGGTGGAATTATCAGCAAATGACACACGGCTAACACTTTATATGCATACTAATGAGTCTATATTCCAAGCAGATGGTTCTGACCCAGGGCCAGGACAAGGTCCTCCAACAACCAAAACGGAGGTGCTAAAATGCACCTCATCCATCAGACCTTGATCATCTTGAGCACCCCCCACTCCCACCATTGGAAATCACTTCCATGGGATAATATTCAGAGGTTTCCCCCAATGTGTGTTACCTGAGGAGAGGATCTAGAGCAGGGATGTCAAACCGGTCCTTCGAGGGCCGAGGTCCTCACACATTTTTTACACAGCTCAAATGAATTGATGGGTCTGAATCAGGAAAGGTGTGGTTCATCAGGTAGTACACATTTCTCTCTTTCTCGGTCCATCATAAACACTGGCATGGATATGGCCCTCCAGGCCTGGAATTCGACACCTGTGATCTAGAGGCTTCCCTTTCATTAGGTAAGTAGTATGTGAATTTTCAGTGCAGCTGAGGTTTGCTTTTTTTTTACATTGGACTGGGAGACAGAGGCAGAAGGTGGCAAATGCACCCACTATTAGGTGCTCCAGTGCATTGACCTCTTGGAAAGACATGCGACACATGGAGTCATATCTGAGTGTGGCACTCAGGCATAACACCATTCAGTTTCTTACTGCTGGGTAACTGTACCACATTTAACTCTGAAACGCGTTGGCCAACACACAGACATTCAGCTGCAATATACTGCTTTGGAAGCGAAGGCCCTCTGTGGCAGGCAAATAGTAAACTGAACTGCCTGACAAGCCTGCATTGCCTCCTGTGTGAAAGAGGCCTTAAAGCTTGATTGTCAGCCATAAAATCAAATTCCATTTACCCAATGCTCTGTGTTTATTATGCAGTCTAAAACCTGTTTCTTGCATTTGCAAGCATTCCAATGTAATCATAAATGTTTTTGCTGTAATAAATCTTATCTCAATCAGCCTGGCTCTAATTGGTACATTGCCCAGGAGAAGGAAGCTTGTTATCTCCATCCCACATTTCTGGTCCTTACTGACTGACTGAGGGCAGTTCAGTGTGACACATGGCTGAGAAGGGAGGAGCTGCTGAAATTCGATCTATGCATTGCTTGCATCTGTTTACAAAGCAAGCTAGATATGATAGTGCAGTTTGTAGAAGTAAAAAATAGTTAGTGAAGAATCGACATCAGGATTGGTTTCAGTCAGAGGCGGCAAAGATGGAAAATGCCTAAAACAGTTTTCTCTTTATTTACTATATAAAATTATTAATCTACCTATATTTGTGGGGTTTTTTTGTCCTGGGATAGTATGGCTGTCCCTGCTTCTTTCATCTATTAACAGTAAGAGAATTCTCCCCAAAATGGAATTCTACTCCTTGTTTTTATTTAAAGCAATGATCTGCCATCTGAGAAAGCCCCAGCTTTATTCATTCTACACGGATCTGCTCAATTTTCTGCTCAGTTTCTCACAAGATAGAACTTTGTCACAAAGAGCATATCAACTTTGCATGAACCGGTAAACATGAGGCGTGTTACAGCATGATGATCACATAGAGGCTTGCCACAGACAGCAAATAGGCTTACAATACAGTCACACACTGATAGCAATGATACGTTTACGCAGAAGATGCTTCGGAAGTAGCCATGATAAATCCAGGTACGCTGTTTAACACCAGCTCTATATTCACAACAAATCTCATCAGTAAAAACAGGAGGAGCTTTTTATTACTTGTACAGTGAATTCTTTAGACCCAGCTGTGCTGGCAGCACGGTGGCATAGTGGATAGCACCCTCACCTTGCACTGCTGAGTTCTTTGTTCAAATTCCAGCAAGGGCACTATCTGCACAGGGTTTGTATGTTTGTGTCTGCGTGGGTTTCCTCCAGACACTCCAGTTTCCTCCCACATATCAAAAACATACAGATAAGTAAATTGGCTTCCCCTTAAATTGGCTCTAGACTATGAAAAATTCACTAGACTACAATATATACATAGACATATGACTAGGATAGGGATTACATTGTCAGCCCCTCTGAGGGACCATTAAGTTACAAGACAATATACTCTGTACAGCACTGCGGGAGATGTTAATGCTATATAAATAAATATAATTATGATAATAAACTATAAAGCTGATATAGCTGTAGAATGTAAAACAATATGGGAACAGTCATCATTGTAGAGCCACTTCTTAGTACTTCTCAAGTGGTCAGGTGATCTTAACCTTTTGGCTGACCTGTGTATACATCAAGGGATATTTGAGACAAACGTATCCAAATCAGAGCACACTTGATACACCTTGGCTCTACAAGGGTACATAGGGCTCGATTCACAAAGCGGTGCTAACCCAGTTAGAGACTTTAGGCGTGATAACCATTCCACCACGCTGGTGAAAAAACAGTGTAAGGGCTCGATTCACAAAGCGGTGCAAAGTGTTAGCACCATGGTGAAAAGGCCCTTATCACGCCTAAAGTCACTTTAGGCATGATAAGAAGAAACTCGCGCGAAGTTGCCGCGCGTACGCGCGTAAGTGCGCGCGCAACACCCGCCGCTTCGCGCGAAGCTCCCATTAAGCCCTATGGGACTTTGCGCGCGCTCTTATGCGCGTACGCGCGAACGCGCTTACGCGCGGTAACTTCGCGCGAAGAGCAGGAAAAATCGGTGATAACTCAGTGGTGAAAAGGTCATCACGCCTAAAGTCTTTTAGGCGTGATAACTGGGTTATCACCGCTTTGTGAATCGAGGCCCAGGTGTGATAAGTTTAGGTGTGATAAGTTTAGGTGTGATAAGTTTAGGCATGATAAGTTTAGATAAGTGTAGATCGCGTGCAAAGTCCTGCACGCAAAGCAGCGCCATTAAGCTCTATGCGAAGTGCACCAGACTTTGTTAGCGCTAAACTTTTGATCAGCTGTGCACTGCGGTGCTAACGCAGTTGGTGCTTAAACTTATCACACCTAAACTTATCACACCTAAACTTATCATGCCTAAACTGAGTTTAGGCATGATAAAGGGCTTTTCACCAGGGTGCTAACTGTTAGCACCGCTTTGTGAATCAAGCCCCTAAACTTATCACACTTGGGGCTCGATTCACAAAGCGGTGCTAACCCAGTTAGAGACTTTAGGCATGATAACCATTGCACCACTCTGGTGAAAAGCCAGTTTAGGTGTGATAAGTTTAGGCATGATAAGTTTAGGTGTGATAAGTTTAGGCATGCTAAGTTTAGATAAGTTTAGATTGCTTGCAAAGTCCCGCACGCAAAGCAGCGCCATTAAACTTTATACGAAGTGCACCAGTCTTTGCTAGCGCAAAACTTTTGATCAGCTGTGCACTGCGGTGCTAACGCAGTTGGCGCTTAAACTTATCATGCCTAAACTTATCACACCTAAACTTATCATGCCTAAACTTATCACACCTAAACTTATCACACCTAAACTTATCATGCCTAAACTGAGTTTAGGCATGATAAAGGGCTTTTCACCAGGGTGCTAACTGTTAGCACCGCTTTGTGAATCAGGCCCTTAAACTTATCATGCCTAAACTGAGTTTAGGCGTGATAAAGGGCTTTTCACCAGCGTGCTAACTGTTAGCACTGCTTTGTGAATCAGGCCTATAGGGTGAGGCCCGATTTACCTCACAGCCGGCACCTATAAGCACACATGTTCTGGCACCCTAGGCTCCACGCTCCATCAATCTACAAACCTCTGCCAAACCGCACCACACGTGTGCTGATTGTCCCAGCTGTCACTTCTCCCTAGCTTCCTTTGCCCATCATAGCTACGGTGTCCCTTAGCATTAGGTCGCCGGAAGTACCCTCAGTATTAAGTAGCTAGAGGTGCCCCCAACTGAAAGGAGATCTCGTCACTGGAATGCCAAGAGCAGGGTGAGGGGAGGAGAGAGGGAGGCACTTGAGGAAGGGAGTGAGCCGTCTTTCCATCATCAGGCGCCTGTAGGCACGTGCCTACAATGCCTTATGGTAAATCCGGCCATGCATAGTGTACAAAAGTTAAGGGCCACTAATGTATACTAAAGTAGTCTTCACTGTTTTACCTGTAAAGCTAAATTCCAACAATTAATCACACATTTTTAATTGTGCACTTCCTACGCTAAATGCAGCTATGATTCACTTTAGGCCTTAGCGGGTTTTAATTGCCCCAATTTTACCTTAATAATGTGGTGTGGCATCAAGATAAATGCGTTAAAAATAAGTCTTATGTAGTTCTGCCATTTTCCAGATTGGCTTCTGTAATAGTCACCAGTGCAGATATTTTGCAGAACGTCCCTTTAGGGGCCTCTTGTCAGGACTGCCATTTTCCATGAAGGTCCCAGCAGAAGTACTAGAGGATAATGCACGCCGCTTCCTCGCTTGTCCTTAAATCCCATGTTTGCGGAAGAGTCTTGTTAAATCAAAACCCCTGTCGCTGGGCTGTTAAAGATGAATTTCAACTCATTGAAGGAGACAAGGGATGACAAACGGCCTGTGCTTTACCATTTTCATAATAGCCATAAATTTCATGGAGAACATTTTCTCCGTATCCCGCTTTATAAGGAAATATTGCCGTTCTCCCATGTTTTGGAAATGAGGCCACACTCGTCTTATAGAAAGAGCGCAATCTCCCGGACAGCTGCCACTACAGGAGGTATTTACTGGCGCCATTAGCTGTGCTGGACTGAACATGACATATGGTGACAAAAAGAAGAAAAAATACTGTATTGCAAGAGAGAAGAATAAGGGCTTCAACAACAACTTTTCAGCCAGTGTCAGGCTACACAAAGGGACCTATTTGTAAAGGTGGTGATCAGCCTGGTGTCCAGCAAACGCTATTATTTCTGCAAAATGAATAACACTATTCAGATTGCCATATTTAGAAAAGTGGCAGTCTGATGTAATAAAGATGTGACTATGCCATTGCTAACATTTTCTATATTTGATGCAGCTGTTCCAAGGAAATTCCTGTCATGTGATCCAGAGATCCCTCAAACAGGCATCTAGCTGGCAGCAGGGTGGGTGTTGCAAGCTAGAAAGCAGCTCTAAAGATGGCTATACAGCTAATGACATGGTCGCCAATTGTCCATCTGATTCAATAATTGTATCAATCAATGAACTTTGGTGCCTGATCGACGATGCAACCAATTTCGGGCTGGTCACATTTATTGATTGGACATGCTGCAAGATGTCGGGCCATTGTGCTAGAACGGATGCACAATGGTAACTGCGAGCGACATCAGGACATGCGTTGATCGTGACAAAACCCTTTTGCGTTGTCCCCCCTACTGTAAAATGTATCGTCCCCACCCATGTCCGGTGTAGTATACTTTTCTTGTCCGTGCCTGCCGCTGGCTCCGTGTGCAATCCACATTCATGCACCCCACGTGGTTGCCGGAGTAGCTTGGGCATGTTTGTAACATCAGTTTGAAAGGGGTAGGGAAATATTAGTCCTACAATTACAGTCACGTGCAGCACCTGCACTGCAATGTCTCTGCAAGGAATCTAGGCGGTCCTGAATATTCAGGACCGCCTAGATTCCTTGCAGAGACATTGCAGTTTTCAAAACATTTTCACTGCAAGCATTGCATGAATGTTATATAACTAACCCTTTAACAATTATTTTTATGATCTCACATGACCTATTTGACTCATGCAAACTTGTGTCCTCTAATAGCAGACCATTTTTAAAAGGCTCCACTTTAGATTGCAGCAAGATGAGATAACGTTGCGCCTTCAAAAATAAACACAGAGACACAGGGAGGCCAAATAGTGTAGTACAAATGGGTATCTTGACGAGTAAGTTAGAAGAGGGGTAATCACAAGATCGGGTTGCCAAAATGGGCATCCAACCAAGCAGGCATGTGGAGATTATGAGACTCTACTCGGGAGGGCACTGGATCCTCTCGGGGCTGAGAGTTGCCAAAACAAAATAGGAGTATAACAATACAAATGGGGAAAAGACATGCCCAGGTGAGTACAAACGTGGTTAAAAAAACAATAAAATAAATAAGGGAGATTGGCTTATCTACAATGAGAACATTTCTGGTAGCGTAAAAATTGTTTTCATCAGACAATGGTGACATGTTTTGTATGCTCAAATCACTTCTTCAACCCAAGTATTCATGCCAAAAACAATAACACAGCTGAACTATAAGTTCCTCATTCCCAGGACACGCAATTGATCCTTTTTCTTGAGCGCCATGTATTTTGTTGAATGCAAGAACACACAGCCTCAGAGGAATCATCACTCAGCGCAAAACGGCTGTCAGGCTCTCTGGTGCCCGCACCCACTGTCCCACCACTCTCTCTGGCTCTATGGTATGCGTCTTCCTGCACCTCCATGTTTGATGTCTGCATCTGATTACAGTTTATGTACCATTGCTAAATAAATTGCAAGCAAGTTAACTGCTGCAGTGCCAGGTTTACTTTTGTCTTATTTTCAAAAAACAATTTTATAATGTAATTTGCAGGACTTTATTCACTAGAGGGATGTGATTCTTGCTGAATTTCAAATACTCTGTATTTTTTGGTGCAATTGTGTGTCTGTCCTATTGAGTACAATACAATGGGACTTTGCAAGAGCGGCAAAAATCACATAGCAAGTGCACAGAAGATAAATGTGCATGCCTTGCATTCTGCAGAGGAAACAAGGTTGTCTGTTAATGGCATGCACAATCTCCAGTGTTTGCAGCAGTGCAATGTTTGCAATCTCGCCTTTGTCCCGCTCTCCATCACCTTGCTAGTCATAAGGAATCAGCACTGGCCACGTGCATATTGAGAATGGCAGCTGCCCTTGCCACTGGATTATTCTCCCCGTGTTTACAACACATAAAATAGCACCTCTGCAGGCATGATTAAGTAAGCAATTATATTTCCTGATCTATTAAGTCTTGATTGCTTATCAAAGCATTCAGCCAGATCATTTTCTTCCTGTCACTTCCAATTAATTGAGCACTTTCTTTAGTAAGAAAGCCTTTTTTTCCCAACATGCTTCCAGACCGGCGCAGAGCCGCTCATCCTGTTAAACACGCGGAGTATCATGGCCATTTATTTGTCTTGTTAGGGATTGCTCTGCATACATCTCAGTTGATAACATCAACTGTAATCTATGTGTGGGAACAAAGGGTTCTGATTAAACTCGTAACTTCACCTGCGCTGTAAAATACACTTGCTTAGTTAGATTTATTCCCTGCCAGTCTGAGGCTACTGGCAGATTAACTCTATCAGGATCAAGGCAGGAACTGAAACAATGAAAAAGGCTGCTAAATATACTGCCTGTCCAAAACAAGGGTTACCACTTGGATTTAACAAATATGCTGGAGCTATGAATTAAGACTGGAGCTAAACTCAGAACCTGGAGAGAAATCCTTGCTTGCTCTGTAGCATATACATCTGTCCATTCTGCAGGTTTCAGCATCATGGGAAGGACTTCTATTTGAACATTAAAAAGTGCTAATCAGGGGCATAACTACAAATCATGCGCAACCCCCCCCCCCCCCCCCCCCAACGAAACTTTGATGGGGTTTCCTTAATGTCCACAACCCCCCCCCCCTTGCCTCCCCTTGGGGCCTCTCTTACAAGGCTCATAGAACAACTGTGGCCACACCCATAGCCTGTGTAGCCACAAAATCACCTGATCTGAAGTATAGGAGAGAGGGAAGGTTAGTGATTAGTAGTGGAATGCTTTGATGTCTCTCCCCCTACAGGCCATATACAGCCATACTAATTCGAAGCAGGGGGATCTAACAAACAAGAAATAAACACATGTGCTAAAATAAATTGCCTGGAGCACTTGCAAGCCTCTAAATAAATTGGCTGTTAAAGGGTTAATAAAAAAAAAACAAATATTGATTGTTCAATTATCAACCAGTGTATGGCCATTACTATATATCTGTTGTCTTACATGCACTAGGAGCAATTAAAGGGGTTCTTTCGCGAAAAAAGTAGGCAGTTAAAAAATGTGACAGATGACAGGTTTTGGGCCAGTCCATCTTTTTAAGGGGGATTCTCAGGGCTTTCTTTGTTTTCAACAGCATTTCCTGAACAGCAGTTTAACTGCCAAAATAGCAAGATACCAGCCGGCCTCCCTAATCACTTCCACACTATTATGTCAGTTAGATTTTGCAACTGTTGTTCAGGAAATGCTGTTGAAAACAAAGAAAGCCCTGAGAATCCCCCTTAAAAAGATGGACTGGCCCAAAACCTGTCATCTGTCACATTTTTTAACTGCTTACTTTTTTCGCGAAAGAACCCCTTTAATCAAATACCACAATGTATAGGAGGCATGTTGTAGAATAAACAGTATCAGTAGCAAATATAGTCTATCACTTGTCGCAAGCAATTAAGCTCTCACTTGGTGACCTCCCAGCCTTGCATGCATTAGCACCATTCTTCATCAATCTGATCATTTACGTTGCTTCCGCCCTGTGATAATACTTTACTGACAATTAATGGTGCTTCCCATCACACAGACACAGTTCAAAGAAAGTTTTGCCTGGAAGCTAGAACAAATTAACCAATCAGGAGCTAGTTAGCTGTTCACACAAGGGCACTCTATCCCATTTATCATTAAATCAAGGAAATCTACACTTTTATATCTCATTTCTGTCCTTTTAAGTAAGGATAAAAGAAAAAATAATTAAATTCAAGGCAGCACTGAGGTAACCTCATAAAATGTTGAGCAGTCTAGCCTGATCATTTTTCTTTTTTTGTGATGATAACAAGGCATTAGCTTTTGCCAACGGAACCTGCCAAATGGTTCCGTGGTCCATTCCGCCGAACGGACAAAAAATGCTGCAGGACCCTATTTCCTGGACCGTTTCACTCAGCGGAACGGAAACGGAAGGATTTGCAGTACATAAGGAACCTATGGAAAATGGACGTTTTACAGCACACTGGCTGTAAAAACGGACCGTTTTCCTGGATCCAGATGGCCGGATCCGTACGGATCCGTATGGAGAATTTGAAGCAATCCGGGGGAGTGGGGGAGGGGGGAGGCATTTTGGGACTTTAGGAGGAAATAAATGGCCAGCTTTTGTTTTATTTAAATAAGTATAAGTCTTCTGTGGTGTGAATCTAAAAAAAAATCTCTCTGTTCCATCTAAAGTCTGGTACATACTTTCAATGATGATTGGCCAATCACTGACCAATTTTACCACCTACATGTAGAATGAGAAGCCCCACTCAGACATTTCTTCCCTATGAGATGGGGTTGTTCTCACTCAATGGCAATACTTCCAGATAAGACATTACCTAAATTCCTTAAAACGAAAATTTAACTGGTTGAAACTCCTCACACCATTGAGAATCTGATCCTTACAAAAGACACACCCAGCCACTTGGTCTCTTTGATTTATCAGTTGCTGCTGTCCACTCCAGCTTCTGACAAGCTTAAGTTTCAGAAACAATGGGAGGCAGATATGGGAACCACAATCCATAATGACCAGTGGCAAAAAATACTCACATTAAATCATAAGGGGTCTTTAAAGAGAATCTGTATTGTTAAAATCGCACAAAAGTAAACATACCAGTGCGTTAGGGGACATCTCCTATTACCCCCTGACACAATTTCGCAGCTCCTCGCCGCATTAAAAGTGGTTAAAAACAGTTTTTAAAAGTTTGTTTATAAACAAACAAAATGGCCACCAAAACAGGAAGTAGGTTGATGTACAGTATGTCCACACATAGAAAATACATCCATACACAAGCAGGCTGTATACAGCCTTCCTTTTGAATCTCAAGAGATCATTTGTGTGTTTCTTTCCCCCTGTTCTCATGCACTGAAGTGACAGGCTGCTTGTTTCTTCCTGCAAACAGCTTTGCCCTTGTCTGTAATTCTTCAGTATGTGAAAGCCCAGCCAGCTCAGAGAACGATTTATCCAGCTTGTAAAAGATAAGAGAGAAGCTGCTCTAATCCTAAATAACACACAGGCAGTGTGCAGAAAGGGGCCTGGAGGGGGGAGATCATATCAGAACCACAACACTGAAGAACTTGGCAGCCTTCCAGACACAGGCTGACAAGTCTGACAAGAGAGAGATAAGTTGATTTATTACAGAGACAGTGATAGTATAAAGTGCTGCAGTAAGCCAGAACACATTAGAATAGCTTTTGGAACTTGTAGGATGATAAAAAACAGGATGCAATTTTTGTTACGGAGTCTCTTTAAGTGTGAACACACAGGACCTAGGATATACAATTATATCTCGCTGGTATAGAACTCCGACAATTTTACATAAAATTTACCCTTCAACTTTAGATGTATGTTGGAGATGTGGTACGCATAAAGGGACACTTTTACATATCCTCTGGTCTTGTCCTTCCATTGGCCCTTACTGGACATAAATACATCAAATAATGGGAAAAGTTTGACAATAATGGAAAAAATGTGACAAGATTGACTGCTCCTCAAGTGCCTTACCACTTCACAACACGAATGAATCCATTAACATGAATCCTATAAACGTTCTCAAAAAATTCATATGATAAATGCAGCCAGAGCCCTGATACCCGTTTACTGGAGGTCTACCTCTCCCCCTTCAGTCAAAGATTGGATAAAAAGAGTTGACTCTATCGAAAGCATGGAAAATTTAATTCCCATGTCAAAAGACCAAAATGAGCAACACTCCATCACATGGATGGTCAGGTTTTGAATATCAGTGTACTGATGAATACAAAAATATCTTGGCTTCTTAGAACAAGGTAGTGTTCATCATGAAGCTCAAATCTTCGTCTTTTCCTTAATTTTCTGTTCTCTCCTCCCTCTTCTTCTTTCTTCACTTTTCTCTAACTTCAGTGGCACATGACTGAGTAAATATTTTTATCTGGCTCTATCAAGGCTTATTATATGCATACCTAAAAATTGTATTTCTTTAATAACAATTGATATTGCGCTGTTATGTTTAGATATCACTTTCTATGTTTGATTAAGTTTAACTTTTGTAATACACTTTTATGGTTCTGAATATGACAAGGATTAATGCTTATTGTATTAATTTATTATCTCAATAAAGCTTAAATTGTGGGGGGGAAAAAGTCAAACTCATACCTAGAAATGATACCATTTTTTTAATGAAACAAGTTGTTTACCATTTTAGAAATGTGTGCCTTTGGCATGCCGTACTTGTTCTGTGCAGCAACTTTCAAATCCGTTGAGGCCTGGAACCCACTAGAAAGCGTAAAGCGCTACCGCAATCGCTATCGATTTGTGATAGCGATTTTGGGAGTGATTTCCCTGCGCCTATACAATTCATTAGAATTGAAACGCTCCCAAAATGCTGCATGTCCTGCGATTTCCCTAATTGCAATCACTCCAGTGGAATCTGTCCCATCCATGTACATTGGCAGAGCATTTAGGGAAGTCGTTAGTGATTTAAAGCGATCCCTAGACGCTCAAAAATATGCTCTAGTGGGTTCCAGCCCTGAGTAAGTTGACTACAGTCTCCCATAGTCTCCCTAAGTCTACAGTTAATCATTTAGTTACAGGGCTGTCCAACTCCAGTCCTCAAGGGCCTAGGTCCTCACACATTTTTGTCACAGCTAAAATTAATTGATGGGACTGGATCTGGAAAGGTGTGGTTCAACAAGAAGAACACGTTTTTCCTCTTCTCAGTCAGTCCTAAACACTGACGTTAATATGGTCCTCTAAGACTGGAGTTTAACACCTGTGATTTAGTTTAACTATTCGGAAGCCGTAAAACCAACACTTTGCTGCTTTCACAGCGGGACGTTACAGGCGCACGTTAGAGCAGTCTGTAATGCAGCCCAACTGACAGTAATGAAAAATCAATGGGCTGTTCACAGTGCCCCCATTGCGTTACATTGTAACGCTGGACGTTCAATTAAGGTGCAGCATGCTGTGCTTTATACGCGGATTTAGCCGCATTAGACTGTTTGCATATGCTCAGTAATGTTGTTTTTTGAGTGCAGGAGAGGAGGAGGGGAGAGTCCGCTATTGTGCATAGCCACATGGCTAATTAATATTCACTGCACTGCAGCGTTTACTTCCTGGAGCGGCCGCTTATTGGCTGGCAGGACCACGTGATGCGGAGTGTTCCGATCACGTGGTCTCCACAGTCTTTTGACGCATGCACCGTTTTCGTTCTATCACTATAGAACGAAAATGGCGCACCAAGAGCCGCATAACGCGACTCTATGTAGCGTCCACCTTTAGCACCACCATGCGTTGCATTAGGTGAACGTTATGCGACCTTAACGTCCCCTGCAACGCAACGTCCAAGTGTGAAAGAGCCCTAAAAAATATGTATCCACAAAAAAGGCAATGGTCACAACTGCAGCTGGAGATCACCAGTTTAGGTCAATTATGGTATGACCATCAAGCACTGGTCCTCAGTAGGGACTGTCAATGAGATGTAAATAATTCAGAGTTAATGCAGAATTATGCAAATGTTTATGTAAACTTAGGCAGCCTGAAAATGGACCTGGGTGAAGCTGAGATGGGATTTGATTTGTCCATTTTAAGCTGCATTAAATTTTGCATCATCTCAGAGTAATTTCCATCTCATTGACCATCCCTAAACCCCAGTGAAAAAATATAGATGCCCTTATAAATATGGCATTCGCAAAGGCAGGTTATAAATAGGCTCAGATGAGTTCCTGACTATCCGACTTAACATCTTAGATTCTGTTGGCTCTAAAAACGTTTTAATGCTTTGTAATTATAAAGGACATCAGTTACCAGGGCCTACAAAATGTCCTGTTTACCTTGAAAATGCTGGTCACATGTGAGGGCTATTTATCCCAGGCTGTAGTAAACATGCCTGATGCCTGCATGTGGTTGGCGTATGTAGGTCTGATTGCCATCACCTGACGAGAAGCTCACGCAGACCATTGTGGATAATTTATTAGCTCTTTATGGGCACATAACTGCACACTGGGCAATACCTTCACTATCTGCCAGTACCACGCATTGGAAATGTCAGATTTAACCCTTCTCCTCCTGTGCTTGTTTGTTAATTGGCGTTAGAAGCTAGGGATGCCAGCGAGCATGCTAGTCAGTTTCTTGCAGACGTACTCCCTATTTGCATAGCAATGACGGGCCCTCCGGTGATGTAGCTACAGTATCCTTTCAAGAAGGCTCTAATCTCTCCTGTTTCTGCTGCTCTCACTGCGAGGGGACTGGGGGCAACTCCTTTGAAAACTTGTTTGTAACATCTGCAAACAAATTGACCCCAGAGACATCAAAAGCTGTTGAACATTTCCGCAAGAGTTCAGAGCCATCTTTGGAGGAGACAGAACAAGAGAGCAAATCGGAACAGCAGCCGGATGCCTTCTGCTTCCAAGACTGCAAGCATTCTGAGGGAGCCTGGATCAAAGAGAGGATTGGACAAGACACACTAGAGGAGGGGGGGGGGGGGAGCAGAGGGACCTACCTATCCAAATGAGTCTTTTAGTCTATCTACAGGATGTATCTGTCCGTCTGTCTTCTATGCATTTTAGAATATGTGATAAGTGTAAAAATTGCAGAGCTGTTGTAAGCAGAACTGCCTACAGAAATGTATAATAGTCAATCAAATATGTCTGGCGAGAAATAATTTCTTCTTGTCCACCCAAGATCCCATGGTTGAGAGCTAGTTCACTGTGCTCAGTTACGTTGCAGAATAATTCTGCATGCCAGCTCACTGCCCATACAGTTCTATGGGCCTGATCACATTATTCTAACTCACTGCATGCAGGCTGTGTATTAAAGTCTATAGCCAGTCTTCATTGCAGTTCACACTCCTTATAATGTGTGCATTACGTAATGGACCACTGCAAACCTAGCAGTGAGAGTAACAGCAAATCTCTTTAGATTTCTAAACAGAACTAAAGGTAAGTAAAAAAAGTAGCTCAATACAGTAAACAATAGAGTAAAATCACAGTAAGGGCTGGTTCACACGAGAGGTGCTTTTTCATTTTTGAAATTGCTGTCGATTTTTCAATATTGCCCTGAAAGCGCCTACACCATGCTTTCCTATGCGCTAGATTGGGGCGTTCCGTTCGTTTTCTGATCTGAAAAGCACTGCATGGACCATTCTCTGGGCAATTTTGCGATAATGGGAGGTATAGGAAAATAGCAAAGTGCTAGAAAAAGTGCTTTTGCCAGAGCGATTTTGTATTAGTTTTGTTCCCTGTCAATTTAAATGTGACGTGTTTCTGGGTAATTTTTAGGTCCTTTTCACTTTAAAAATAAGGCTTAGGACAATTAGAAATCGCAAAACACCCCAAAAAACGCTTACAAAAACGCTTGCCAAAAAAGCCCAATGCACAGAAATCACCTGGAATCGCAAAGTAGCATCAAAACACGCCAAACGTGAATGTGAACAAGGCCTAGGGCCTGATCCACTGGCTGCACTGATGGATTGCAAAGCCCATGCAAATTCCAAAATTGTAACATCCAAAAATAAAAAAACTGCCAAAAATACATGTTACCCCTCCCTCCCCCATTTTTTTTCAACATAGGTCCTACTTCCTATATTTATCCAAATATTTTTATTTTTTTTAATGTTTACCTGATCTAGGTGCTTTTGCTAGTGGGATTCTGGGATTTTTTTTTTTTTTTGCTACAGATACAAACTTATCCCAGCAGGCAAACAGCAAGCTTCCTATTTCAGATAAGATAAGAACACTATGTACAGCAGGTAGATAAATTCCCCCCCGATAATTTTGTACCAACTTTAGCGGCTACCAGCAAAGCCCCCATACATGCTATTGCCACCTGAATTGCTACATATGCTAAGGAGAATTACGTGAAATTACGAATGATAACATGAAATCAATTGAATCTATAATTCGTAATTACGTATGGGCCTAATTGCAAAAATGTACGCAAAATTTTGCATTATTGAAATTAGGGAGCTGATTACAATCATCACTAATCAGAGGTTAGACAAATAAAATCAAAATCTGATTGGCTGGCCTAGCTACTGCGCTTTGCACTTATTTATTTTCTACTTGACTGCATGGTCCTCAAGCTACACCCCCTCCTCCGCCCCCACTAACGCCATCACTTCCCCCTAGTTTTCTCAGTTTGCTCTGGATCTCTCGTTGGAGTGTTGATAAAGAATGCAGCTGGTTCTCAGAAATAGTGTGAATAGCAGGAGACTGGTCATCAGTGCTTCACATGCATCCTGCACAGCTTCCCCTTGTTGCCATCTGCTATTTATGGCCCCATTATAACATCATATAGATGCCTTCCATTTGTCTCATTGCATTTTTGAGGTTTTACAAACATGGAAATGCAAAGCACACACGGCTGGCGCGCTCCGAATAAGCGTCTATTTGTTCTGTGTCTGCAGAAAGTCACAACTAATGTTCATTGCCGCTAATAATAACTGTAGCCACGTTAAAGAATCAGCCTAAACATCCTGCATTGTTTGTTTTCATTTTGTTTTAACATTCTCTGACACCGAGAACGGCTCAGCTTGTGAGATGAGATATTTACACAGGAAATAAAATCATCCAGTCTTTTTAGTAAAGGCTGAAATATATACTTTACTAAGATGGTTCATTTGTTTACTCAGTGAATCATTTCCATTTTTTTCTATTATATTTTGCCACTGTTCTTGAAGAGCTTATTCAATTTAGGGTTTATTTAAAACTAGAAATTATCCCGGCCATGCGTGAGCGCAGCCTTCCGCCCCCTGTACCTGTCACTCTGCTGTCCCAAGTTGGTCCACGTGCCGCTGGCCCAAACGCACGGACACAGGAATGCAGGAGGACCTAGGGACACAGTGGTTTTAATTATAGAGCAGGGATAGGGAACCTATGGCCGGGAGCCAGATATGGCTCTTTTTATGGCTACATCTGGCTCACATACAAATCAGTAGAGGTTGATTCATTAAGCTACACTGCTCAAATTTTCAAAGTAGTCAAGTGACAGGCAGTCTATTGGGCCAAAGTGCTGGGATCTTGTTCAACAAAGTGAATCAACCCCCAAGTCAGCTAGCTAATTGTACAAGCTGTTAGTCGGTATTTCTCCTGTCTGGCTCTAAGGGAAATTGCCGATGTTGCTGAAACCCAAGAGAAGCTGAAGACGTGTGTGACACTTCCGCTACCTGGTGGATCCACTGTATACACATCACCATGGCAACATGGACAGCCCTCGGCTGCACAGGCGCACTGTCCTAGTTTGAAACATATTGTATGGCTCTAACGGAAATATATTTTAAAATATGTGGCGTTTACGGCTCTCTCAGCCAAAAAGGTTCCTGACTCCTGTTATAGAGGATAGACACTGTACACATGTCTGCCGGGTAAAATGTCATACATTAAGCTCTTCCCGACCACCTAACACCGATAGTCGTCGAGAAGGTGGCAGCCCCAGGACCGCCTAACGCCGAAAGGCGTCAAGTCCTTGGGCGGGGTTTTGCAGGGGATCATGATTGCCGCTATTAGACTGTTAGATGGCAAAACCGCCGTCTATTTACATTGTACAGCGCTGCGATCTACGGCAGCGCTGTACTGGGGACAGCAGTGTCGCTTGGCTGTCCCCTAGAGAGACTCACTGAGTGATCCCCTCTCATAGGCTGATGCCTACGAGATGGGGTCACCGTGATTGACTGGCGGGGGAAGAGAGGGAGAGGGCTTAACAAAAAAAAAATAATAAAAAATAGACTAATGTATTAAATAAAATAATACAAATAAATAAAAAAATAAACAAACATTGCAGCAGGGTTCAGAGCTTACCAACAGAATGCTCTGATGGTGGCCAGAAAAGGGGGGAGGGGGGGGGGGGGTGTTCACTTGTATGCTACCTGATATGGCTCTGCAGCAAGCTTTTAAATCTGCAGAGCACTAAATTGTAATAAATAGCCTGGTCACTAGGGGGTGTAAGCCTGTGGTCCTTACGCGGTTAGACATTAGAGAAGACAGTGTCAGGTAGGGGATTCGGCATCACAAGGTCACTGCCAGATCGATTTCAGCAGGAAATTGATCAGGAATCGGACTGTGATGTACCGTATATAGGCAGGCAACAGATCTGTCTCCGCTCAGATTCGATCAGAGAGAGATCTGTCTCATGATTAATCTGCCTATCATTGTCTTATGCAAGAGCACCTTAAGTATTGGTTTTTGCAGCCATTATGCTCACTATATACCTGATGAAAGGGGTGTTAGCCCATGAAACGCGTTGTTGTGAGCTCAATAAACTTTTTGCCTTATTAAAGATACTATAGATCGTTGGAGGAGAGTACACTCTTTCCGTCATGTTACATTGTTGATAATTATTTTACGTATTTTGCACCTCCTTACTTACAAAAATGGAACAAGGCAAGTTCAGAAAGCAATCATGTTGATAAGCGTAAATTACCGTTGGACCTGAATTTTTCAAGTTTAAATGTTTTAAATGTAGGTATGCTTGTTTATAGGCTTCTCCACTCCGTTGGTTTCTTGTGAGTAGAGTTGAGGTCTTACATTTGCTGACATTTAGGGTTAATTTCCATGTGAATATTTGCTTTTACTTGTATCGAAACTCACATGTTAATGAAAGTCTGTGGGCTTGTTTCCATTACACGAAAACACTGTTCGTTTTACTGCTGTCAGCTGTCAGCCTTGGGGAAACAAAAAAGACACACGGACACCAGGAGCTTGATATGGTGCAATTTATCTGGATAAAGAAGGAGGTTTTATAATACAAGTATAAAAACTTTATTCTGTGCTAAAGACAATGCTGTGTAAACTGCTTAATCAGGTCAATTAACTTCCCTGGCATCAGGGGCGTTGCTAGGGCCTTTGATCCGGGGCACTGCCCCCAAACCTGTTGCCATGGTGCCCCAGATCACACTGCGCGGCAGGAGGGGGCACTGGGCGGAGCGGCGGGGGGGGGGGGGGGTTGAGTGTGCAGTTTAAAACTCACCTTCTGTTCTGATCGCCACAGGCAGCTTCCATCTACTTACGACTTTCTTCCCCAACATCCATCGCCTTGGTTAAAGTGTTCCCTGTGATGACGTGACCAATGTCATCACAGGGGGCTCTGTTACCAATGCGAGGAAGGAAGGCGGAAGTTGATGGAAGCTGTGCCTGTGTCGATGAAAGGTGAGTTTTTAACTGCCCGCTCCCCCCCGCCGCTCCCCCCAGTGCCCCTAACCTACACTGGGGGAAACTACCTATCTAACCTACACTGGGGGAAACTACCTATCTAATCTACGCTGGAAAGCTACCTATCTAATCTACGCTGGGGGAAGCTACCTATCTAATCTATACTGGGGGAAACAACCTATCTAATCTATACAGGGGGAAGCTACCTATCTAATCTATACTGGGTGAAGCTACCTAGCTAATCTATACTGGGGGAAGCTACCTATCTAATCTATAAAGGGGGAAGCTACCTATCTAATCTATACTGGGGGAAGCTACCTATCTAACCTACACTGGGGGAAGCTACCTATCTAATCTATACTGGGGGAAACAACCTATCTAATCTATACAGGGGGAAGCTACCTATCTAATCTATACTGGGTGAAGCTACCTAGCTAATCTATACTGGGGGAAGCTACCTATCTAACCTATACTGGGGGAAGCGACCTATCTAATCTATACTGGGGGAAGCTACCTATCTAACCTATACTACGGGAAGCTACCTATCTAACGTATACTCTGGAAGCCAATTTATCTAATCTATGCTGGGGGAAGCTACCTATCTAACCTATACTGGGGGAAGCGACCTATCTAACCTATACTGGGGGAAGCGACCTATCTAATCTATACTACGGGAAGCTACCTATCTAATCTATACTGGGGGAAGCCAATTTATCTAATCTATGCTGGGGGAAGCTACCTATTTAACCTATAATGGGGGAAGCTACTTTTCTAACCTATACTGGGGGAAGCTACCTACCTAACCTATACTGGGGGAAGCTACCAATCTAACCTATACGGAGGGAAGCTACCTATCTAATCTATACTGGGGCAGCTACCTATCTAACCTACACTGGAGGCACCTACCTATGGGGGGAACCTACCTATCTAACCTATACTGGGGGGACCTACCTATCTAACCTACACTGGAGGCACCTACCTATCTACAACCAAGCAAAGCCCCAGGGCTCCCAGCCCAGCAAAGCACAGCCCCCAGCAAAGCAAACCCCCCCAGCCTAGCAAAGCCTCCTGGTCCCAGTCTAGCAAAGCATACAGCCAAGCAAAGCACCCCCCCCCCCCAAATGCCCCCACCAAATTGCCCAGCCCAGCAAAGCCCCAGCAAGTCACCTTGCAAAGCCAGGCCGGCTTAACATCACAGCCAGCCAAGCTGGCACAGCATCACCGTCAGCCAGGCCAGCACAGCATCACTACCAGCAATGCCAGCACAGCATAGCATAACCACCAGCCAGACAGCCCAGCATCACCGCCAGCCAGCCGAAGACAAGACAGAAGCCAGGTGTGGTGCTTATTTATGTGAAATACTGCCTATTGAATATATTTAAGTTACGTCACTACTATTTTCATGTACATTTGGCCCCATCTATGACCACGCCCACTTTCCACGACCTCACCATGCCCATTTTTGCCACGGCGCACTACGCTCGCCACACAATCATTCCCTCTTGGTGCCCAGGGGTGCCCCGGATCTCCCAGGAACCTAGAAACGCCCCTGCCTGATTATTTCCAGATTTAGGGTCTAAAAGCCGTGCAATTTTGTTCAAAAGATTTCAGACCCTAACAACAAGAAAAAAAGCATACCACAGAGAGATCTGCTGCAGCTCCTGCATATAGCTCACTCAGGCATGGGATTACCGCTCTGAGGTGTGGATTCCATTCCAAGCATGACTCGGGATTGCGCAAAAAAAAGTGGGATCAGCGCATCACCAGGCCGCCTCTGAATGGCCTCTGCTCAGAGATGCGCTGAGCCCCCCCAGAAACTGCAAACGCACCTTGAACCCAAACAGAGGCTCTGCATATACACCAAAGGAAAAACTATTAAGTGGGAGCAGCTGACCAGAAATAAATCAATCAAACATAGCAAAGAAATGAACAGCGCTACTTAAAAACAGATGAGTGCTTACCTGCAAAAAAGTGCACACCCCACTCATGGGATTCAAATACACAATGAGCATACACATGACCTGTCTACCACTTGGAGGATGTTAGTTTCACTAACAATTTGCAATTTGTTAGGTACTTGTCCCTCCCACTGTCGAAGAAGTCTTTCACTTTTTTTTGCACAATTCTCAATTTTACTGGTAGCGCGCCCAGGCTATGCATATGCATAGGTAGAATTTAGTTAGTGTTAGGTCCCCTCCCATGGAGGAAAGACTTCTTCGACAGTGGGAGGGACAAGTACCTAACAAATTGCAAATTGTTAGTGAAACTAACATCCTCCAAGTGGTAGACAGGTCATGTGCATGCTCATTGTGTATTTGAATCCCATGAGTGGGGTGTGCACTTTTTTGCAGGTAAGCACTCATCTGTTTTTAAGTAGCGCTGTTCATTTCTTTGCTATGTTTGATTGATTTATTTCTGGTCAGCTGCTCCCACTTAATAGTTTTTCCTTTGGTGTATATGCAGAGCCTCTGTTTGGGTTCAAGGTGCGTTTGCAGTTTCTGGGGGGGCTCAGCGCATCTCTGAGCAGAGGCCATTCAGAGGCGGCCTGGTGATGCGCTGATCCCACTTTTTTTTGCGCAATTCTCAATTTTACTAGTAGCGCGCCCAGGCTATGCATATGCATAGGTAGAATTTAGTTAGTGTTAGGTCCCCTCCCATGGAGGAAAGACTTCTTCGACAGTGGGAGGGACAAGTACCTAACAAATTGCAAATTGTTAGTGAAACTAACATCCTCCAAGTGGTAGAAAGGTCATGTGCATGCTCATTGTGTATTTGAATCCCATGAGTGGGGTGTGCACTTTTTTGCAGGTAAGCACTCATCTGTTTTTAAGTAGCGCTGTTCATTTCTTTGCTATGCATGACTCGGGATTATCGCTAAGGAGGTTAAAAGAGAATAACAAGATTTTTCTGTAGTTCTGGATTCTCTTCCAGCCTTTTGAGACATGGTTTCGACAGTAAGCAAGCATTCTGGGAAATGTAAAGTGACTGGAAGTGCCCAAAACCACCCAAAAAAATCAAAGATAGTCCTCTGTAAATAATGTAACAAAAAAGTCTGTCGCCTAGGCTTTCCACCACTTCCTGAACCGGCACGTTAAGTGTGAGTGTATAGTGCACAGGTGTCAAAGGCCCACAGGCCGAATACGGCCCTCTTTGCCATTTTATGTAGCCCTTAAGAGCTTCCAGTGTGCATCATTGTAAGCAGTAAAAGCACAACAGTACACTGTTGTCAGTGTTTCTGGTTAAAACATTGTCAGTTTGGGCCTGGCTGCAGCAATATCCCACGGGACCCACCTACAAAATTAGTATGTGTCGTCCCCTTCCTTGGATCCAAATCCCCTCTCCAACATGGCTGATATTAAACACACACATACACACACACACGGACACACACACACACGGACACACACACACACGGACACACACACGGACACACACACACACACACGGACACACACACACACACACACACGGACACACACACAGACACATGGACACACACACGGACACACACACACACACACCTCTTTACCCCCGGCAACCATTCCACTGTAAAATTTACCTGCTCCATCGATGTGTGGTGTCTCTTCTGTCCTTCCCAGCTGCTGCACACTCCATACCTCCAGCTCCCGATCACATGACATGCATTCAGGGCCAGAGATATGCTGCATAGAGCAGGTTTTTGTCAGGATGATTAGAGAAGCCCTGGAACAGGTACATATTAAACTGCTCCACTGCGCTACTCTGAAGAAGGGGGAGTAGCTATAGTTATGCCACTTTATTTTAGACTGTTCAACAAATGTTAAATTTTATTAAAGAATACGGCCTACGACTTAGTCTATGTTTTAAATTATGGCCCCCTTACATGACTGACTTTGACACTCATGGTCTAGTGCAGGCCCGGACTTACATCACAGGAGCCTATAGGCGCACAGATGTCCTGGCACCTTAGACTTTGCCCTCCATGAACCTACAAACCCCCACCAAACTCCACCGCAAGTGTGCTGGCTGGCCCAGCTGTCACTTCTCGCT
Organism: Hyperolius riggenbachi; assembly: GCF_040937935.1. Classification (NCBI taxonomy): domain Eukaryota; kingdom Metazoa; phylum Chordata; class Amphibia; order Anura; family Hyperoliidae; genus Hyperolius; species Hyperolius riggenbachi. Next base: position 118,583,842 of record NC_090648.1, on the reverse strand, counting down.
TACCTCCCTGACCCATCATAGGTAGCTACAGATGCCCTTTAGTATTAGGTAGCCAGTGGTACCCTTGGTATTAAGTTGCCCACAAGTGAAGGGAAAACTCATTAGTGGAATGCCGAGAGCCAAGTGAGTAACATCTCATTTACACTCTGCTCAGGACTCTGCATAGGGAAGAAGGGCGGAAGGCATTTGGGAATGGGAGTGACTTGCTTTTCCACCATCAGGTGTTGATGGGCATGAGCCTACAGTACCTTATGGTAAATCCGGTGCTGGTCTAGTGGATTGTGCAGAATGGATATCTGGACTTTTCTTACATCTGGATCTATTATTGTAATCAAATCAGCCATATTACAGTTTGAAAACAATTTATATGAATTTGTTTGTTCAACGTTAATTGCAACATTTCCCGGATAGCCTTACCAATTAAGTGATTGATTTGACTTGCTTCCTGGGGTCGCCCTTTAGTCCGGTATTCTCAGAGTTTGCTCATTGAGAGAGTCTGGCAGGGCAGGCACTGTGTGTACTGTCAGAATCTGTGAATCTTTCTACAAGCCCCGCATCCCCAATTACCTTTCCTTGTACAAAGAGAAGCTAATTAGTGTCTTGTTTGCATCGGTTATACGTCAATATTTCTCCATATGATAGAACTAGAAGTAGATTTCTCAGGTGAGAGGCGGCAGGAGTTATCACCAAATACATGCAGCTTTATCAGCAACTAATAGGAAATAGACAGGCATGTAAAGTGGTATAGGTCTGAGCATTTATGGAATTTTACAGCAATAATAAGTACAGAGCAGCAAACTAATAAAGGAGGGTGGCAGACTTCTTCCTGAAATATTGGCTTTGGAATCTAGCTATACATACGTTATTCCGATGATGCCCCTTCTTTGGTACTGTCACCAGCACTTTCATGCCTTCCTTTGGATTGCCTGATTTATTCCTATGAGGAGTGTGTTTTTTTAAAGGATACCCGAGGTGACATGTGACATGATGAGATAGACATGGGCATGTACAGTGCCTAGCACACAAATAACTATGCTGTGTTCCTTTTCTTCTTTCTCTGCCTGAAAGAGTTAAATATCAAACATGTAGGTGGCTGACTCAGTCCTGACTCAGACAGGAAGTGACTTCAGTGTGACCCTCACTGATAAGAAATTCCAACTATAAAAACACTTTTCTAGCAGAAAATGGCTTCTGAGAGCAAGAAAGAGATAAAAGGGGTCAATAGTTCATGGATTTTAGCTCTGGCATACTTCAATAAATGTGTCATTGAGCAAACACAACAAAACAGTTAAACCTTCAAAACTAAATTTAAATATAAAATAAAACTGTGGAATATCTTAAAAAGTCATTTTTAGGAGAAGGAAGATAGATACAATAATTTATTTCATTTGTTTATTTTCGTCTCTGGTGTCCTTTAAGGCACTACTGGCATTATTACACTGTATTTGTAGTTTTTAGATTATGTATTAATGGCCACAAGGGATGATCAGGAATGCTGTTTTCCAATTCCATGGAAATTTCGATTTCTGCCAATGCCGATTTCTGTTTTCCGATGAGTCTTTTTTGGTCATGTTTTGCATCCTCTGATTGGCCAAATACTTCTGAGTTGTTTCTGCATTCTCTCATTGGTCCAATGCTTCCGAGTTCTGTGGTTTGGCTAAAATTAACGAGTTACAGCAATGCGGCATTTCCACTGAAGTCCAATTTCTGATCATAAATTATGATTTACAACCAGATATGCGGACATTTCAGTTCTGCAAAATCCGACTGAGCATCCCTGCAAGTCACAACATGTAACTGCTACAGAATTTAGCAGAAAACACGCATATTTGTGTGATCGTGTCTAGAGGGGCAGTAGCATATTATTGGCCTCATAGCCATGCACCTTTGGGTTACACATTTGCATAGACTTTGAGTACCTACATTATATACAAATTACAGCTTGCTTTAAACCTAAGCAGTGGTGGATGGTGTACTGGTTAAGGGCACCACCTTTAACATGGGAGACCAGGGTTGGAATCCTGGCTAGGGTCAGCACCTATTCAGTAAGGAGTTCAAGGTAAGACTCCCTAACACTGCAGGGTGGTCTCTTGAGCGTTTTGAGTTCTACAGGAGAAAAGCTCTATATAAATGTTTAGATTATTATTATAGATTATATATAAAATCACACATAATAAAGTGTGATTTTCTCACCCCCAGGGCCCGTATTCCTTATAAGGTCTTAAAACCCCCACCCCCATGTGAAATTGGGCTAGGGGAAATAAGAGTTATAGCAAACAGAAAGGATAGTGCCCGTTCACATCAAAAACCGCAAAATGCCGGCGTTTTGCGGGAGTGATTTTCCCGCGATTAACGCAGAAAAATCACTGGACACTGTGGCGGTTTTGGAGCGATCGCGATTAGCGGTGCTATGCATGCTAATCGCGATTGCTAAACGCTAATCGCGAACCACTGGCAAACCGCTGCATGTAACACGTTTGCGGTTAACGCTAACCGCAAACGCGGCAGTGGGAACACTGCCATGTGTTACATTGTAGTGCTGGTGGTTTGCCTAGAGTGGGAATCGCGCGATTCCCGCTCATGTGAGAACGGGCCCTTGGACAAGCTGCAGCAGTTCTCCTGTCTCTCTACTTTGTGAAAAGAGATGTAATTTGAACCGGGCAGGCAGAGAGCAGGGGAGGGAACAAGGCTGAGGGGAGGGAGGGAACCAGGCTGGGGGGAGGGCACAATGCTGAGGGTGTACTTTGGCAAGGCTTCAGCATGAGGAGAAAGAAGGAAGTGCTACTACAGATATAAAAGTAAGTCTGTTCTTTCCACTAGGATGTACCAGATGTAAACTTTATATGTTCATCTAATGGTACACATTGCATAGACACATTTATCTAATTCATCTAATGGTACACATTGCATAGACACATTTATCTAATTCATCTAATGGTACACATTGCATAGACTACATTATTGTATTGCCATTCAAACCTTTTTTTGCCCAGAGATGCTCTTTAACGATGCCTTTAAACAACTTGGAAAATTCCAGAAAATTATGTCACGCCTTTAGGCAATTAGACAGTTAGCTTCAGATAGCCAATTAGCTTAATTGAAGTCAACATGTATATATTAAGACCAACCATCAAACTCACTTCTCAACATAATGAGAAAATAAAAATAAGTCACTCAAGACCTAAAAAAAATAAAAAATAAAAATGTGGATCTCCACAAATTGTTCATTGGGAATAATTTCCAAACACCTGTAGTTTCCATTTCCATCTGTTCGAAGAATAATCAACAAAATGAGATCACACCCAATCACACTGCTTAGAAAGGAGATGCATTTTGTCTCCTAGAAACAGAGTGCGCACTATGAAATAAATAACAAATTACAAGACACAAAGGGTGAGAGAACCTTGCCCTTGTGAGCTTACAATCTATAGGAATGGAGGGAAACGAGGTATCAAATCTAACCCAGAATAACCACAAATAACCTAGTGAAGATACTTGTGTACAGTAAACAGGTTGAGGAATATCTAAAGCCATAGTAAAAGCAGTCCTGTATTGACATTTCCTGAGTGGCTACTGGGGAATAAAGAAGCCAGTACACCAAAGCCACCATAAAAAAAAACAGAAAAGAAAAAAAAAAAAAAAAAACCTCAGATTGAAGTGTGCAAGACCACATGGGGACAAAGATCTAACTTCATACCCCTGGTCTCATGAATTTAAACTTGGCCATGATTAAATTTGTAGGAAAAAAGTTGAGGCTTAGGAGCCAAATCTCATTATCCCAACTATCAAGCCCCCTTGTTATGAGCCTTATCATACAGGGTGCTTTGCTGCAGGAGACACTGGCATACTTCAAACAGATAACGTCATGAGGTAGGAAAATGATGTTGATATTATACAGCAACAACTGAAGAGCTCAGCAAGTAAGTGGAAGCTCAATCAGAAACTGGTCTTTTAAATGGGCAATGATTTCAAGCATACCTTTAATGTTTAAGGGTTAGGCATTAGGTAGGCAGTTTGTGCAGAAGGGGGGGTGTTAAGGGTTAGGTGTTAGTTAGGTAGTTTGTGTGTGAGTGTGTGTGTGTGGGGGGGGGGGTTAAGGGTTAGGCGTTAGGCAGGTAGTTTGTACGGGGAGGGAGGTTTAGGTGTCAGGCAGGTAGTTAGTGCTGGGAGGGGTTAACTGTTAGTTGTTACGCAGGTAGTTGTGTGTGTGTGTGTGTGGGAGGGGGGGGGGGGGGTTAAGGGTTAGGCATTAGATAGGGCTGGTGCACACCAAGAGCGGTTCCAAGCGTTTTTAAAAATGCTTGCACTTTGAAAAGTGCTTAGCTAATGTATTTGAATGGGATGGTGCACACCAGAGCGATTTAGTTTTTTTCCCCAAACACAAAAGCAGGTCCTGCAGCATTTTCGCTGATTTCTGAGGCGATTCAACCTCAATGTTAAAGGGACTCCAAGCAGTAACTCAGTTCAAAATCTGAACTTACCTGGGGCTTTCTGCAGCCCACCGTAGGTCGGGAGGTCCCTCGGCGTCCATCTGGCTCTTCTCCAGGGGGGGGGGGGGGGGTTGAGGGTTAGGCAGGTGGTTTGTGCGGGGGGAGGTTTAGGGTTAGGCGTCGGAGGAGAGGGTTCTTTGTGAAGGTAGGTTTAGATTTGGCCATAGTAAAATATCAGTATTTAATACCGATCTTTTACTATCGGCATTACAGGACGCCCACATTTCCAGGCGCATTTATTGGATGTACACTCGCACTGGGGCCCCAAGCGCTTTAGTTACACCACTGCAAAGAGCAGATACATTGGCAGGAAAATACCTCTGTAAATTGACATTAATACAACACTCTGCTTCACTGGTTTATTCTACATCAGTAACCATCCATTCCTAATTTCCAGAAGCCGCCCGATCTCTGATGCTGTTCCCGATCAGACTCCGCGAGTCCTAGCAGGCCTGGCACCAGCCTCTGATGGTTATAAATGCACATTAAGAAGTAGTAGTGACATTACTTGTGAGCTCTGACAGAGAAGGACAAACACCTGAGATGTGAACATACTGCCGCTGCAGAGATAATTAAATCAAACAATGCTGTGGATCCCCGAGGTGACTCTCTGGGTTGTATTTCTGTCCTGCTGATCCAAACGCAAAGATTTACATTATGAGGTTCAAGGTTAGCCTATCACCCAGAGATCATCATAGATCCTCCGAGTCCTGCAGGCCTCACAAACGCATTTGAAAAATGAATGAATTATGAACATGAAGAATCTCGCTCCTTCGAGCCCCAGCAACTAGAATCCAGTCAATGAAAAATAAATTAGAGATGAACACAGCTAAGCACAGCTAGAGACATGTATCTGAACTGGTTTACACTGACAAATTATGTATTACTCGCTGGTGGGGCGCGCTACGCTGCACGGGGTACAAGTGTGCGTACCGTTTCTCTGGATGCCATCCCGCTGCGCATGCGCCCTCCAATTAACGCTGCAGCCAATCACTAGGGAGCCCCAAATATACTACCTTGCCCATAGCTCCCAACTGTCCCTCTTTTGGAGGGATAGTCCCTCTTTGGGAGCCCAGTCCCTCTTTCTTCCTCATTTGTCTCTCTTTCAGGACTGATGAGCCAATTTATGTAAACATGTGTATTTTTCTACTGATAAATATGTTTAATTCATTCTAAACTTTATTATCATGCTCTAAATTGATATATTTCTTATTTTAAAACCTTAAAGAGACTCTGTAACATGAAAAAGATCCCCTGGGGGGTACTCACCTCGGGTGGGGGAAGCCTCCGGATCCTAATGAGGCTTCCCACGCCGTCCTCTGTCCCACGGGGGTCTCGCTGCAGCCCTCTGAACAGCCGGCGACAGGCCCGACTGTAATTTCAATATTTACCTTTGCTGGCTCCAGCGGGGGCGCTGTGGCTGCTTTCCTCTCCGAACTACACGGAAATACCCGATCTCAGTCGGGTCCGCTCTACTGCGCAGGCGCCGGAAACTTACGCCTGCGCAGTAGAGCAGACCCGACGGCGATCGGGTATTTCCGTGTAGTTCGGAGCCGACAGCCGTCAGAGCGCCTGCGCAGGAGCCAGGAAGGTAAATATTACGTCACGGCTGCACGGAGGGCTGCAGCGAGACCCCCGTGGGACAGAGGACGGCGTGGGAAGCCTCATTAGGATCCGGAGGCTTCCCCCACCCGAGGTGAGTACCCCCCAGAGGATTTTTTGAGGTTACAGATCCTCTTTAAAGAGAACCCAAGGTGGCTTGTAAGAATCCTATTAGCACACAGAGGCTGGGTCTGCATATAATGGCCAGCTTCTGTTGCTATACTGTGCCCCCCCAGATCCCCCCCCCCCCCCCTGTGCTCTGCTATTCCCCATAAATCAAACCGCCGTGTCACTAGCAGGCTGTTTACATCCACACTGTCACTCTCCGCCGCTCCTCCGCCTCCTCTATATCGCCACTCCCTGCCTGTGTGACTTCCCTCCAAACAGCTTACAGAGGCGGGGAGCGGTGATATAGAGGAGGCGGGGGAGCGGCGAGAGTGATAGTGTGGATGTAAACAGCCTGCTAGCGACACGCTGCGTGTCGCTAGCACAGCTGTGTGATTTATGGGGGACAGCAGAGAGCAGGGGGGGCCTGGGGGAGACAGTATAGCAACAGAGTCTGGGCATTATATGCAGACCCAGCCTCTGTGTGCTAATAGGATTATTAAAACCCACCTCGGGTTCTGTTTAATATGAAGGAAAATGACTCAGGATCGAAAGGACCAGTGTGGTTTGAATTATAAAACAACATATTTTTCCTATGAAATCTTTATGGTATGCATGACTAGGGCTGTGCAGGGGGCGTGGTTAAGGGTGTGGCAGGGGCGTGATGTAAGTGTCCCTCTTTCTTATCTCAAAGTGTTGGGAGCTACGCCTTGCCTAGTGCTCCATTACATCTTAATCCATCTCTGATCCATCTCTGATCCTACCACACACAACTAAGCACTAGTATGGCACAGCAGTATGGCAATTCAGCCAAACTGGAAAAAACACATCCTCATCTCGTTTCCTCCAATCTAGCAGGTGAAACCCCAAAACAAGGCAGGCAATACATACAGGACAGTGGACACCAGTATCCTGCCATGCAGCAGAGTGTTCCTCAAGCACCATTGTGCACAGGAAAACGCAGACTACACATTTCTCAACTAGTCACAATTTAGTATTTACTGTGAGTGGTAAACTGACTTTATACTATTCCAGACAAAAGAAATACCGAGAGCCCAATATAGTGTAGTATGCAAAACAAAGGGTTGGAAATGAAAAGTATATAATGTATATACTCACAAACGTGGGTTACCTCCTAGGTAACCACTGTATAGGCAGGTGAGGAGATTAGACCTGTCCTCACTCAGGATTAAAAGTCGCTCTCTGTAGATAAAGAAATAAGGGGCAACACCCCTCCACCAGGGGTGGTTATTGATAATGTAAGAGTGAACAGAGGCGCCAGCAGGATAAAAGGTTCTAAAAGGCTTAAAATCCCTCAGGAGGTGGTGGTGGACTCGCCTCCCCGAAGCAGACAAGATACCGTCAGTTTTATGACAACAGGTTTATTAATATACTCCAAAACAAACAGTGCAACGCGTTTCATGGGTATGTTCCCGCTTCCTCAGGCAATAAACAGATAGGAGTACACAGTATAGTCTCAAGGTCACGAATAGCTCCTCTTGACAGAGGCGCTATTCGTGACCTTGAGACTAGTGTTGGGCGAACATCTAGATGTTCGGGTTCGGGCCGAACAGGCCGAACATGGCCGCGATGTTCGGGTGTTCGACCCGAACTCCGAACATAATGGAAGTCAATGGGGACCCGAACTTTTGTGGTTTGTAAAGCCTCCTTACATGCTACATACCCCAAATTTACAGGGTATGTGCACCTTGGGAGTGGGTACAAGAGGAAAAAATTTTTTAGCAAAAAGAGCTTATAGTTTTTGAGAAAATCGATTTTAAAGTTTCAAAGGGAAAACTGTCTTTTAAATGCGGGAAATGTCTGTTTTCTTTGCACAGGTAACATGCTTTTTGTCGGCATGCAGTCATAAATGTAATACATATAAGAGGTTCCAGGAAAAGGGACCGGTAATGCTAACCCAGCAGCAGCACACGTGATGGAACAGGAGGAGGGTGGCGCAGGAGGAGAAGGCCACGCTTTGAGACACAACAACCCAGGCCTTGCATGAGGACAAGAAGCGTGCGGATAGCATGCTTTGTACCACCATGCAGTCATAAATGTAATAAAGATAAGTGGTTCAATAAACAGGGACCACGCGGCAACGCTAACCCAGCAGCAGCACACGTGATGGAACAGGAGGAGGCGCAGGAGGAGAAGGCCACGCTTTGTGAGACACAACAACCCAGGCCTTGCATGAGGACAAAAAGCGTGCGGATAGCATGCTTTGTACCGCCATGTAGTCATAAATGTAATAAAGATAAGAGGTTCAATAAACAGGGACCACGCGGCAACGCTAACCCAGCAGCAGCAGCAGCAGCAGCACACGTGATGGAACAGGAGGAGGCGCAGGAGGAGAAGGCCACGCTTTGTGAGACACAACAACCCAGGCCTTGCATGAGGACAAAAAGCGTGCGGATAGCATGCTTTGTACCGCCATGTAGTCATAAATGTAATAAAGATAAGAGGTTCCATAAACAGGGACCGGCAACGGTAACCCAGCAGCAGCAGCAGCAGCAGCAGCAGCACACGTGATGGAACAGGAGGAGGTGCAGGAGGAGAAGGCCACGCTTTGTGAGACACAACAACCCAGGCCTTGCATGAGGACAAAAAGCGTGCGGATATAGCAGCAATGCTTTTTGCCGCCATGCAGTCATAAATGTAATACAGATGAGAGGTTCAATAAACAGGGACCGGAAACGCTAAACCATCCCAGATGTTCATCGGTCATGTTACTTGGTTGGGGTCCAGGAGTGTTGCGTAGTCGTTTCCAATCCAGGATTGATTCATTTTAATTTGAGTCAGACGGTCTGCATTTTCTGTGGAGAGGCGGATACGCCGATCTGTGATGATGCCTCCGGCAGCACTGAAACAGCGTTCCGACATAACGCTGGCTGCCGGGCAAGCCAGCACCTCTATTGCGTACATTGCCAGTTCGTGCCAGGTGTCTAGCTTCATGCCCGGTTTCAGGTCCAGCGGTGCCAGCCACAAATCCGTCTGTTCCTTTATTCCCCTCCAAATTTCCTCCCCTGTGTGCTGCTTATCCCCAAGGCAGATCAGCTTCAGCAACGCTTGCTGACGCATGCCAACAGCTGTGCTGCACTGCTTCCACGATCCTACTGCTGCTGGTGCTGGGTTAGCATTTCCGGATGAGGTACAGCTTTGAGATGCGTTGGAGGAGAAGGAGTCAGAGAGGTAGGTGCTGCTGTTGTTATCCAGCTGTTTGCGGCGTGGGCAACACCCGCGCCGTAGCAGGTGAGGAATCGCTGCCAGGCTCCACAAGGTTCACCCAGTGCGCGGTAAGGGAGATGTATCGACCCTGGCCGAACGCACTCGTCCAGGTGTCAGTGGTGAGGTGAACCTTGCAGGCAACGGCATTCTTCAAGCTTCGGGTTATTTAGCTGACCACGTGCTCATGCAACTCAGGCACTGCAGAGCGCGCAAAGTGGTAGCGGCTGGGAACCACGTAACGTGGGATGGCCACTGACATCATGCCCTTGAAGCTGTTTGTCTCCACCACTCGATATGGCAGCATTTCGCAGGCCAGAAGCTTGGCTATGCTGGCTGGCTGTTACTGCCACGGCCCGGGGGTCATTTGCTGGCAATTTCCTCTTGTGCTCAAACATCTCAGAGACAGACAACTCAACCGTAGCGCTGCACACCGAAGGGCTGTTGGTTGTTGTGTTTGATGAACACTGGGAGACCTCAAGAGCACTAGTCCGGAAAGTGACAGTGTCAGCATCGTCTGATGTTTGTGAATGTTGTGAACCACGCAATGGCTGGGCTACTGCTGCTGCTGAGGCGGGTCTGGTGGTGAGTCTGGTGAACCCAAGGGAGGCAGTGTTGCTGGTGGTACCCTGTCCTGCCGCGTTTGCCCACAGAGTGGGATGTTTGGATAGAATGTGGCGGCTCATGCTGGTGGTGGAGAGGTTGTTAATACTTTTCCCCCTGCTCAGGCGGGTCTTGCACACCTTGCAAATAGCCATGGTAACATCCTCAGTGCAGTCTTCAAAGAAAGCCCAGACTTTAACTGGCTGAGGACTCGGACCTCGTGCGTGATGTGCTGGTGCTGCTTAACCCACTGCTGGACGCTTGAGAGGTCATCCAAGTAATTATCTGGTCCTGTTCTTTTGGATCTGTGAGGGTTGTTGTCCTGGACAACATGGGCAGTATTGAGTGGGTTTTCTTGGGTGCTCCCCTGTGGCCTGTACGTGAACCGTCAGGGGAAACACCTCTTCCCTTGCCCCTCCCTCTTTCACCGGATTTCTTCCTCATTTCACTTATCCTTAAAGTACACGCTGACTGGCAGCAGTACAGTGGCAGTACAGAAATGCTATACAGTGGTGGGTGAGCGGTGTACCACTATTGTCAGCAGTGACACAGAGCACAATGCTATACAGTGGCGGGTGAGCGGTGTACTACTGTTCCCAGCAGACACAGAGTGGAAGTAAACACAATGCTATATAGTGTGGCTGAGCCGTGTACACAGAGTGGCATTAAACACAATGCTATATAGTCTGCTATATAGTCACCCCGAACAGGGTGATGTTCTGCAGAACCCGAACAGTGGCAAACACTGTTCGCCCAACACTACTGGGAGGGAACGCAGATTTTAGTACCTAAACACACGATACAACATGTTTTCCGGGGTCGGACTCTGAGGCACATACAGATGGTCCCGATCATCATCCTCATCATACAACTCTTCTCCTGAGTCTGACCCACCCACCACCTCTGCCACCCCAACATCCCCAGACACAGACCCCTCATCGTCCTCAACATTAACTTGGGATGCTGGCCTGAGCCAGACCTCCTCCTCCACATCAGGCCCCATCATCTCCTCAATGGCAGCCCTCATTAATCGCTCTGGCGACGGACTGATGGACACAACGTTCTCCTCCGGGGAGGGCTGCTGCTGACCACTGGCTGCTGGGGTGGATGTTATAGCTTGCGTGGGGCGTTGGCTGTTGCTGTTGTTGGGAGTGCTGCTCACAGCGGAGGTCTCTGGGGAACTCATGTTGAGCTCATATAGTGGTTGACGGTGAGTGGAGTATTACTGATCCCAGCAATATACACACTGACTGGCAGAGTACGCAATGCTATATAGTGTGGCTGAGCGGTGTACACAGAGTGGCAGTAAACACAATGCTATATAGTCTGGCTGAGCGAGCGGTGTACTACTGTTCCCAGCAGAATCAGAGTGGCAGTAAACAATGGTATATAGTCTGGCTGAGCGGTGTACACAGAGTGTCAGTAAACAATGGTATATAGTCTGGCTGAGCGGTGTACACAGAGTGGCAGTAAACACAATGCTATATACTCTGGCTGAGCGAGCGGTGTACTACTGTTCCCAGCAGACACAGAACAGTAAACAGAATGCTATATAGTGTGGCTGAGCGAGCGGTGTACCACTATTCCCAGCAGACACAGAACAGTGAACAGAATGCTATATAGTGTGGATGAGCGAGCGGTGTACCACTATTCCCAGCAGACACAGAACAGTAAACAGAATGCTATATAGTGTGGCTGAGCGAGCGGTGTACCACTATTCCCAGCAGACACAGAACAGTGAACAGAATGCTATATAGTGTGGCTGAGCGAGCGGTGTACCACTATTCCCAGCAGACACAGAACAGTGAACAGAATGCTATATAGTGTGGCTGAGCGAGCGGTGTACCACTATTCCCAGCAGACACAGAACAGTAAACAGAATGCTATATAGTGTGGCTGAGCGAGCGGTGTACCACTATTCCCAGCAGACACAGAACAGTAAACAGAATGCTATATAGTGTGGCTGAGCGAGCGGTGTACCACTATTCCAAGCAGACACAGAACAGTGAACAGAATGCTATATAGTGTGGCTGAGCGAGCGGTGTACCACTATTCCCAGCAGACACAGAGTGGCAGTAAACAGAATGCTATATAGTGTGGCTGAGCGAGGTACACAGAGTGGCAGTAAACAGAATGCTATATAGTGTGGCTGAGCAAGCGGTGTACTACTATTCCCAGCAGACACAGAGTGGCAGTAAACAGAATGCTATATAGTGTGGCTGAGCGAGGTACACAGAGTGGCAGTAAACAGAATGCTATATAGTGTGGCTGAGCAAGCGGTGTACTACTGTTCCCAGCAGTGACACAATGACAGGGGGGACCCTGGCTAGCGTGGCTGGAGCGCGAACTACCCTGCCTGCCTACCCAAAGCTAAACCCACAGACAAATGGCGGAGATATGACGTGGTTCGGGTATTTATTTACCCGAACCACGTGACCGTTCGGCCAATCAGAGCGCGTTCGGGTCCGAACCACGTGACCCGTTCGGCCAATCACAGCGCTAGCCGAACGTTCGGGGAACGTTCGGCCATGCGCTCTTAGTTCGGCCATATGGCCGAACGGTTTGGCCGAGCACCGTCAGGTGTTCGGCCGAACTCGAACATCACCCGAACAGGGTGATGTTCTGCAGAACCCGAACAGTGGCGAACACTGTTCGCCCAACACTACTTGAGACTATACTGTGTACCAAACCTACTCCCTATCTATGCATCGCACAGTATCAACATATTAAATAAACAACTCTGGACAACTCTTGTAGTGTTTGATTTTTAAAGTGTATTTACCAATGTATATATAAACACATATATGTTTATATATACATTGGTAAATACACTTTAAAAATCAAACAATACAAGAGTTGTCCAGAGTTGTTTATTTACTATACTGTGTACTCCTATCTGTTTATTGCCTGAGGAAGCGGGAACATACCCGTGAAACGCGTTGCACTGTTTGTTTTGGAGTATATTAGTAAACCTGTTGTCATAAAACTGACGGTATCTTGTCTGGTTCGGGGAGGCGAGTCCACCACCACCTCCTGAGGGATTTTAAGCCTTTTAGAACCTTTTATCCTGCTGGCGCCTCTGTTCACTTTTACATTATACTATTCCACACTTCTTCAGAACCATTTATTCACACTTGTAAACGCAAAGCGCTAGCTGCAATTAGCACGGTAAAAACACTGTACACTCTTGCGATTCTCAATCGGTCGCGATCAGCGCTTTTTAAGCACTGTATCGCGATCCCTTCAGAGTCGGGGTAAAATGCTACATGCAACTCATTTTGCAATTGCCGCTAATCACGAATCGCCTGCGATTGGCGGCAATCGCAGCAGTAAGATCACTGCCATATAGTTAATGTTCCACTTTTTAAAGCGCTAGCGGCTTGGCGATTAGCGGTAAACGGACGCTAATTGCCTAAGTGAGAACGGACCTTGCTTCCACATTACTTGATAAGTTGTTGCAGGGCTGGATTTAGCATTAGGCACACTAGGCACGAGCCTAGAGGTGCCAATGAGCTGGGAGGCGGCTATCCTGGAGCTCATGTCAATGCCCCTAGAGCATAGAGAGCTGCATGGGCAGTTTGATCCAGCCCTGTCCATCCAGCTCTCTATGCTCCCTCAGTGGTGACCAGCCCATCTTAATGCAAGTAGCATAGGCAGGCTGGATGGTGAGGTTTATGGTACCAGAACTGTGCTCCTGAGGTGTAAATCCGGCCCCGTCTGTTGTCAGATAAATATCTATGGCAGGTGCCCAAACACTGGCCACTTCCTGTTTTGCAGACTGTCCTTGCTATAGGCTGCCGTCTTTTCAAAGAGATCAAGTCTGTGCCTGCCATGCTGCATTTTGAACGCCAATCCAGACAGCAGCCACACCCACAAAGTGGGAAAATTACTGTCTCAACTCAGGAGCTTTCATCATGTGATCAAAATTAAACATTTAGCTATTTTTATTTTTGCTCCAGGAACCTCATTTCAAACAAAAAAGGTACCAGTTGAGCATTGTGAATCCTATGCTATTATTAGATTATATTTTTAGATCCAATTCTGGAGTTTGACTTTTAAAATGTCACATCTCGAGGGGGGTAAAAAAAAACAGAATGGCATAACACGAGAGGATGAAGCAAGCTCAATATACACCAAAAGCACCTCATTACCCAGCTTTAACCATGACTGGCAGAGCAGCTACCATCCCACAGATAAAAGCTGGGATTTGTTAGCATCATACTGCATTCAGTACCAGCTGCAGACCCTCATTGCTCTGCCTCCGGAGCGCTCTGACCTGATGGCACCAAAGGCTTTTATCGATTGGGAGAGAACCATTCACAGGTAAAAATATAATGGGTTCTAAATGTTTTCTCTCTTAATCAGCCACAACAATACTTCAGCTTTTAATAAACAGGCTCTTAGCTGCATGCAGACCTATTGTGTTCCTTCCGTACAAAAGCTATGATTGAGCTTCTTTATCAGCTTCTGAACCCGTTTAACAAAGCAGACAATTTATTGTTGGTAAGTGCACCTGCCACAAAGTAGGAAATAAGTGTTCCCTTTTTTTCTGCCTTGGAGAGAGATGTTTGGGCTGTCATAAACTGTACGCTGATTCCCCATCAATTTCAGCATGAAATCTTTCGGCAATCTGCCTTGTGATACCCCCTCACTGCTCCCAGGTGTTGTCCCACCCATAGTGTAAAGGAAACCCCATGCCCCTGTATTAATAAATTACTTCTCCGCCGCCCACCAGAGTCCTCTTCCAAGTTCACACCCTACATGGTTGCCAACACAACCAATTGGGGCAAGAAATAGGAAAAACTGGGAAGAGGAGTCTGGCAGGCAATTTAGAGGTAAAGTATTAATGCAGGGTCATAACAGATTAGCAGGATGTTAGGCAACTGGTTGTTTAACTTCTTAACGACCATTCCACGCCAATTGGCGTGGACGTGGCTGCAGCCCCAGGACCGCTCAATGCCAATTGGCGTGGGATTTTGCAGGAGATCGCGAGCGCCAATGCTCCGCTCCGTCATCAGTCTCCCAGCGGTGATCGCCGCTAAGAGACTGTTAGACAGAGAAACTGCCGTCTATTTACACTGTACAGAACTGTAATTTACGGCAGCGCTGTACTGGGGACAACCGTGTGACACGGCTGTCCCCTGGGGAGGCAGGAGAGCGATCGTCTCTCATAGGCTGATGCTTATGCCAGCCGATTGCTGTGATTGGCTGGTGGGGGGAGGGATATAGAAATAATAAAAAAGGTACATTTATTTAAAATAAAAACAAATAAATATTAAAAAAAATAAACAAACATGCTGGCAGACATCAGAGCCCACCAACAGAAAGCTATGTTGGTGGGCAGTAAAGGGGGGAATCACTTGTGTGCTAGGTTGTACAGCCCTGCAGCGAGCCCTTAAAAATGCAGTGGCCTAATTAGTAAAAAAAAGCCTGGTCACTGGGGAAGGGGGGGGGGGGGGGGGAGGTGATGCGTAGAAGCCTGTGCTCCTGAAGTGGTTAAAAGGAAATTAATATTGGATCCTCCCTATTCCTCTTACTTCAGGTACCCTTTAAACACTTCTTGCCAAAAACTTTAACAGAGAATAAAAATTACAACAATCTGGCTTCACGCCAGAAAGGCACCTTGTTTGTCACCTTTAAACTCTTCAGCATAGCCAGATGTTTAAAGGGAAATACATATGGCAGCTTCCATTTTCCTCTCTCTTCAGTTATCCTTTAAATGTGTTTCAAATGTAATAAAACTGAAGCTTAGGTCAATGATGCAGTATTCACATTGCAGATATTAGTCCTGTTATATTTTAGGATGCTGATATAACTCTGATAGTCTACTGTAAGAAGTGACTTATAGCTGGTCCATACGCCACCTAGATACCGGGCATGGCTTAGCCTCCCTCCCATACTTGAAACACTCTGTATAACTTATACTAAGAATAAAACTCTGAGGCTGCTTATTTGGAATTTTTTTGGCAAAAGCAGCCACTTTATTAAATACTATAGATAACAGAATTTTGGAAAAACCTTGTAAACATAAACTGGTAAACCAAAGAAACGTAAAAACATATGAGGTGAGGGATCCGGGGGTTTATATATAAGACCAGAATTGGCAAACAGCCTTGATAACCATCCCCCAAACGTATGCGCTGTCTCGGGGACAACTGTTTGCCCTCAATTACCAAAGTTATTTCAGGTGTCCGCCCCGCAGCGAAGACCTCCTTCACACCAAAAACCTACATCCGGATCCTTATCCCGCCGGCTGCAATGACAACTAATACACACATCAAATTAAACAGACACATAACATAAGGGTGGGTGGGTCTCAAAACGTTTAAACTGTGTGGGTGGGTCTCAAAACTTTTCCGGCAAATCCCTGTTCCTAGCTCCTCCCTCCCAATATTTATCCCTTTTTGTTTGTTTGTTTGTTTTTCCACATGCATCTCTCAGTCTCAGCCCATGTAAATCAATGTACTGACTCACATCTAATGATCTACCGTTATATGTTGTTTTGCATGCAGAATTTAAAGGACAACTCACTACTTCATCCTTATCCAATATGGAATTTGTCCAGAGCTTTAATTTAAAATATTTCTAGCAAGGGCTCTCCTCTACCTGTCCTCCCTTTTTCATTGGTTTGAAACATTCCATAGGCTTAAGATAACCAAAGAAACAGCCAATGGAAACTGGTACCCAGCACAACCAATCAGATGCTTGAATGTTGTAAAATGCATGTTTATTATGAACAAAATCTCCACCTTTTTCAAACCAGCTATGGTATATAATTGTTAGTAAGCCAGTAGTACCCAGATAAGCCGACCCCCCAGTCTTTATATATAGAAACATGAGAAATCAGGATGACTGGCCAATCAGCAGACCCCAAAAATGTCTTTGAACTCCTCCTCAACCCAGTGCAGAGTTTGAAGCTATCTATCTGGTCACCGGCAGTCAGAAGAAAGCTGGGACTCACTGCAACTGACAACAGTTATGGCTGCAGAGGTTGTATGAGGAGTCAGAAGCAGGGTTAGTTCTAACAATGAATCCCCTGGGCAAAATAAATCTGGGGGCCCCCTGACAGTCCCAACCAAGGAAGTGGCATGAGGGTCCCTTTGTTGCAGCCAAATCTCCCCCCTGAGCCGGCTGCTGCCCTACATAGCCCCCCCCCCCCCCCCCCCCCGGCATACGTTTAAACTGTGCTCCCTGAAGCCCCTGCAGAGTCTTTGGCAGAGTAACATCCCACCTGTTCTGGTGGGCGCACTCCTCTGTCAGTCCGTGGCTTCATGCACTTCCAGACTTCCTCCTCACAGGGCACCTCTCCCCTGTGACCCAGCGCATGTTATTACGTCATACCATCAGTAGGTCACAGAGAAGATGCAACCAGCGGTGGATGAACACAGGAGTGCACAGAGCCCGGACAGGTGAGAAAATACTCTGCCAAAGACTCTGCAGGGGCCCCAGAGAGCAATAGTTAAGTGGAGGGGGCACCTATAGGCTCTGGGCCCTGGGGTAATTTGCCCCCTTTGCATCTATGGTACCGCCGGCCCTGGTCAGAAGATGCAGTCAGGATGGAAAAACTGCTGCCAGAACCTGGACAGGTAGCTTTAACCTACACATATGGACTCTGCATAAGGGCCTGGGGAGGGAGGCTGTAGAGGACTCTCATATTAGTCTAACTGGCCTCTTGACCCACAGATGAGCAGCGCTCTTTTTTTAGCCCATATTCCGGCACAAGGACGTCAGCCTATTCACAGCGGTGCATACAGTATATATCGCCCTGAATGTGTGTCACACTGAGCCTGGCATGTAAGAGGTGAACAGGCCCCAATGCACTGTGGGTATTTAAGAGCACTGCCTATTTCTTCAGGGAGCACACATAATGCCATGGAAAAACCATTGTTAGTTGGAGCACTTCTAGGACTCCAAGCTGAATGAGATAACTTTTAAAGGTCACAGCTAAGTCTGCTGAGGAACTGATCAAAAGATCAAGTGCTGAGCGGAATCTCCTCCTGACGGCCTTGTCACTCCTTCTATTTCCCTTGATGCCGGGGCTATCTGCCAGAGATACGGACGGTGAGCCGCCTGAATACCAATACTTGTGAAATGGGAGCTGCAGGCAGGAAGGGGAGGAGGGCCTGGGAATACAACAATGATTGTCCCCTGAGAACATTTATTGTCACCTCTAACATGCGAGGAGCATACTGATTGTTCTTATGGCATAATTATTCAGTCAGCTCCTGCCGTTCCAGTCATTATTGTATACTGAGGGGGGAAACCCTTTCTAGTAGTTCATCTTTTACAGGCAATTCCAGTAAAGGATTGGGTATCATGGAATCCTCACTATGGTTACGGAAGAGCTAAAGATGCTGTTATTAACTAGCTCGGGAGTGATGCAACATGGGAAACCGAACTTGCCCACTTAACGTGTACCCGAGGTGATATCTGTGACATGATGAGATAAACATGTGTATGTACAGTGCAAAACATATTAATAATCTTGTTTTATTTTGCTACTTGAAAGAGTTAATTTGTAGGCACGGAAGTAACAGCTTCTGTCTTATCTCTACCTTGTCAGGAATATGGTACACATCACAGACAAGCACATTGCAGCCATAAATGTTTTCCTGGCTGAATAAAACTTCTGATGGCAGGGGAGATAAAATACATGAACCATTGACCTTTTTGTAACTCTGGAATACTTACTAGGCTGCCACTGATTAGAGACAGTAAAACAGTCACTCCACAATCTACTTTGTAAATGTTAAAATCTAAAAGAAAACTCTGGACTACTTAAAAAAAGTCATTTTTAGGAGTAGGAGGATCAATGTAATTGTTTATCTCATCAGTTTATTTTCACCTTTCATTTTAAAGCTCAATCATTGCAAATACATGCTGTTTTACGAAGGCACAATTATATTTAGAATCACTTTAACGCAAGGGTTTGCAGTCTTTTTTAGCCCCTTATTCTCTTCTAGTGGTTCTGCGTCACCATGAGATTTCTGGGTATTCTGTAGTACTGGTCCTGAATCCATACCATGCACTGATGAGGACCAGAAAGTCCAAAACAGGCTGTTTGCATGTTGGATTGGTGTGGCTCTGCAAAATGCATAAGCTATAGGATCACTATGCACCAGTGGTTCTGTATGTGTGCCTGGCTTTTAGGGGAATAAAAAAATTATTTGCGTATTTGGGAGTGATGCATCATGGGAAACCATACTTACTTAACCTGAATTATTGCAAATACCTTCTGTTTTAAGAAGGTAAACTCATTCATATTTGCTGTGTCACCCATTGACTTGCATTGCTGCATAATGCATGCGGTAGGTACGGATCATGTGGCAACGCGATGTAGACTTTGCTTCATGAATGTGGTGATATGGATACTTCTGGCACACCATCGCCTGAAGTGTTCAAGTTCCCATAGACCTCTATGGCCCCTGCAGTAGGAATGCGGCGGGAAACACTAGTGGAAAAAGGGCCTTAACTTAAAGGGGAACTGAAGAGAGAGGTATATGGAGGCTTTCATGTTTATTTCCTTTTAAAGGACTTCCGAGGCCAAGTGTTTAAAAAAAAAAAAAAAAAAGTTATGTACCTGTATAACTTTGGAGGACACGGAGGACGCCGTCCGCGCCCTCCATGCCGTTCCGCCGGGTCCCCACCGCTCATAGCCCCTCCGGATGGCTCCCGACCCCACGGCCAGGGTCGGGCTCTCCTGCCTGTATAAAGATGGCCGCCGGCCCTGGCCGCGGCTGCGCACTCAGCATAGCCTCTAGTGCGGCTGCCCAGCTCCATGGCCCGCCCCCCGATCCACGCAACAGGCTATGAGGGCTATGAGCGGCGGGGACCCGGTGGAACGGCACGGAGGGCACGGACGGCGTCCTCCGTGTCCTCCAAAGTTATACAGGTACATAACTTGTTTTATTTTTTTTTTAAACATTTGGCCTCGGAAGTCCTTTAAGCAATACCAGTTGCCTTGCAGCCCTGCTGATCCTCTGCCTCTAATACTATTAGCCATAGCCCCTGAACAAGCATGCAGCAGATCAGGTGTTTCAGTGGTTCAGACTTTAAAGTCAGATTTGACAAGACTAATTGCATGCTTGTTTCTGGTTTTATTCAGATACTACTGCAGAGAAATAGACCAGCAGGGCTGCCAGGCAACTGGTATTGATTAAAAGGAAATAAACATGACAGCCTCCATATACCTCTTACTTCAGTTCCCCTTTAACTTGTGGTAATAATTGTTATAACACACTGTATACTGTATAATTGCTGCACCAGCAATTTTGTAATTGAATAATAGTAAAATAATCAGTATTCCAGTTTGTCTACAGCCAGCCATGATTTTCTAGATAGGTTATATTTTTTGTATGCACCTTAAATTAGGCTTTCTTGCAACCCCGGGAACAGCGCCCAAATTAGTGTACAGGAAGACCGGCAGGGCCGGATCTCTGGAAAGGCGACAAAAGGCCCGGGCCTTGGGCAGAAGCTGGCTGAGGGGCGACTGGACATGAAAGAGGGATTGCTACAAATGGAAGAAGAGGCTGCAAATGGAATACAGAGGTTACAAATAAGGAGCAACAGATCGAAATAGGGAGCTGAAGCTCAAGGGATTTCTATATATATAAAGGGGGCTGCCGTACATGAATGATAGACATGGAAATGGGTCTGCACAGGGAATAGGAGGGGGTTGCTGCACATAAAAGGGGAGTGTCAAGAAAGTTGGCCTAGTGGTGCAAAAAATATAAATCCGGCCTTGAAGACCGCAAGTTTTCATTTCTCTGTTAAAGTGAACTGGAAAATCTAAAGGGAAAATCCACATCAAACAGGGTATTTGGATGTACAATTTAAGTTTCACAAGCCTGGGTTGATCGTTTGCAGACACAACCAGGTAAGGTGCCCATATATATCTACTGATGATGGGCAGACCTGAACAAGAGACAAATCTCTCTCTAATCCAATCTGATTAGAAAGAGATCTGTCGACTGCCTATACACCGCAGGCCGATTCCCGATCAATCTCATGCTGAAATTGATCCGGAATCGGCCTTGTTACACCACATCTGACCGCTTTGCTGACCCAATGCTGTCCGTTCATTGTGCCTCCCCGGTGCCCAGTACACTATACATTACCTGTCCGTGCAGGGGTGCCTCTAGCCATTTTGTCACTCCAGGCGAGAAAACCTTTGGCGCCCCCCCATGAAAATGTGGCCGCGTTTCACCAGGCAATAAACGTAAAACAGCAGCATTTCACTAGAAAATAATCATAATGCGGCAATGTTTCACCAGAAAATAATTGTCATGCGGCAGCATTTCGCCAGAAATTACCATTACTGCGGCAGCGTTTCACCAGAAAATACATGTAAATGCATCAGCGTTTCACCAGAAAATACGCAATGTGGGCAGCGTTTCACTAGAAAATACACATAGGCAGGGCTACCCTCCCCTCCTTCCCATTAGTTCTCCCTAATAGCCATGATACCTGCCTGCAACTATAAGAAAAAAAAGTCTACTATTAGTCAGTTCACCACCTCGGCACACACCATCTGGCGGAGGGGGGGGGGGCTGTCTATGGTCCCCCTCCTATGCCCCCCGCCCCTTTTCAAGAGGCTCAGAAGGAGGCACAAAGGGGGACACAAGGGGCCTGATTCACAAAGCGGTGATTACTCAGTTATCACGCCTAAAAGACTTTAGGCGTGATAACCTTTGCACTGCTGAGTTAGCACCATTTTGTGCTCTTTATCGCGCGCAAAGTCCCGCGAACAAAGTTTTGCACACGCAATCGCGCAACTCCGTGCGCAGCGCCCTTAGGGTTTAATGGGCGCATCGCGCGCAAAACTTTGCGCCCGGGAACTGAGTTTAGGCGTGATAAAGGGCTTTTCACAGGTGTGCAAACACTTTGCACCACTTTGTGAATCAGGCCCAAGGAGTCACAAAGGAGCACAGGAGGAGTCACAGGGGGACTAAAAGAGACACACGGGGGACAGAAGAAGGCACAATGGGGGACAGAAGGAGGCACAAAGGGGGACAGAAGGAGGCACAAAGGTAGACAGAGAGAGGCACAGGGGGACTGAAGAAGGCACACGGGGACAGAAGGAGGCACTAGGGTCAGAAGAAGTCACGAAAGAGAACAGGAGGCACAAGGGGACAGGAAGAATATGGGAACAGAAAGAGGCACAATGGAGACAAAAGGAGGCACAATGGGGGACAATGAGACACAAAGGAGGACAGAAGGAGGCATAGGAGGACAGAAGGAGGTACACAGGGGGGCAGCGGGGGGTACAGGGGGACAGAAGAGGGATGAGAGCCAGAAGGAGGCACAAAAGAGGACAGAAGGAGGCACAGGGGACTGAAGGAGGCACACAGGGGGACAGAAAGAGGCACACCGGGGGACAGAAGGAGGCACACAGGGGGACAGAAGGAGGCACACAGGGGACAGAAGGAGGTACACAGGGAACAGAAAATAGCCGAAAGGGGGGCAAAAGGAAGCACAGCGAGACAGTAGGAGGCACAAAAAAAGGGACAGAAGATGGCAGAGGAGGATGTAAGGAGGCACGGGGAGACATAAGGAGGCAGAGGGGGACAGAAAGAGCCACAGTGAGACAGAAGAAGGCACAGGGGGACAGAGGAAGGTGCAGGGGACAGTGGTGGCACATGGGGACAGAAGGAGGCACAAAGGGAGACAGAAGGAGGCAGAGGGGGACAGAAAGAGCCATAGGGAGACAGAAGAAGGCACAAAGGGGCTCAGAAGGAGGCACAGGGGGATAGAGGAAGGCGCAGGGGACAGAGGTGGCACATGGGGACTGAAAAGGCATATGGAGACAGAAGGAGGCACAAAGGGAGACAGAAGGCAGAGTGGAACTGAATGAGGAACAGGGGGGGGGGGGCAGACGTAGCACAAGGAGAAGGAGGAACAAAGGGGCACAGAAGGAGGCAGAGGTAGCACAGGAGGACTGAAGGAGGCACATGTTAACAGAAGGAGGCACAAAGGGAGACAGAAGGACAAACGGGGTCAGACATGGCACAAGGGACTGAATGAGGCACAAGGAGACAGAAGGAGGCACAAAAGGGGAAAGAAATATGCACAAGGCATAGAGGTGGCAGCTGCCAGCAACTTACGCTAAGTAGATGCAGCAGAAGCAAGTAATAGAACACCCACGGGGATGGGGCTTGGTCCACGGGTGTGGCTTAATTTGGGGGTGTGGCTTAATTTGGGGGTGTGGCTTAATCCAGCAACATGGCGCCCCCAGGACCAATGGCACTCCAGGCAAAGGCCTGTACTGCCTATGCCTAGAGGCGCCCCTGTGTCCGTGTCCGTCGTATACAAGTGCCCCACATGGACATGGCTGCTGGCGTACACATGGCGCATGTGTGACATCACACACGCGCCAACGTTACTCCAGCAACCACGTGGAGCACGTGTATGGATGGAGGACGGCACCCGGAACAAGTGGCAGACACAGATTTTCACCCAATTTTATTATGATTGAATCGGATGTCCGATTGGCCGCCAAGTTGCCAGATGTATGGCCACCTTTACAGCTTCCTCTCACTATGTCACAGAGAGGCCTGTACACTGAGGTAAGTTTGCTGCAGTGAAGTGTGTTCAGAATTTTGCACACCTCCCAACTTTTTGAAATGAGAAAGAGAGACACTTAAGCCATGCCCCTGATCACTCCCCCGCCACACCCCTAGTCACGCATACCATAAAGATTTAATAAGAAAAATATATTGTTTTATAATTCAAGCCACGCTGGTCCTTTCTATCCTGGTTAATTTTCCTTCATAGTAACATTTTAAAATTAGTAATATATCAATTTAAAGGATGGGAATAAAGTTTAGAGTCAATCAAACATATTTTTTAGTAGAGAAATACATATATTTATATAGAAAGAGGGACAAATGAGGGAGAAAGAGGGACAGAGGGACCGGCTCCTAAAGAGGGACTGTCCCTCCAAAAGAGGGACCGTTGGGAGGCGCTATGATTTTGCAATCCACATAATTGTTTTAGAAGGAATTGTTTATTTCTCCACAAATAAGTAGCAACTGTTTAAATCCATTGAGCAGGTCGAGTATAATGCAAAAGATCATACAAAGACCACAAAACACTGACAGTTACATCTGGCAATCTAAACAGACACTGATTGGTTGTGGCAGCTGGCCTAGGGCACGGGGTCAGCTATGTACCGACTGCATCTGAAATCACCTACTCTGCCCACAGACAGCTCATGATGTCTGCCTGCATATGAATAAACAAATGCACTGATACATGACAGATTTATACATTATATTCAGGGGCACATAAATAATTAAAGCTGTGACTCCTCATTGGTGGAACACGCCTCTTTTATATTAAAGAGATATGGAGATCCTGCTGCTGTCTTCTCCATTATCATCAAGCTTATATGAGTGACCTACTTGAGATGTAAAAAGAAATTGCTTGTAGAATGGATTGGTTTGGAGGTATGGGGTGAATGTACACCAGCGCTCACACATCTACACATTCCATGCATTATTTAAACCAAACGTTGTAGCAGACATACGATGTGTCGGAAGGTTATACTTTCCTGGCTAGAATGAGATGACTACATTCAGCCAGTGAAGTCAGGAGCCCTGCTCTGGGGGTGCAGAGGTGCCAGTTCCATTGGGGTCCCCGGATCAGAGGGCCTTCCTTCAGCTGCTACATCACGTCTTTACAGGGTTATTGATCACTAAATGGAAAACAAAAGTTTGCCTCTTAAAACAGAAAGAATTTGCGATAATTCAGGTTGGAGTGAGCTCCGAGATGTCTCCCAGAGCAACACTGCTGAATATATGCAAATTATCTATTGTCCCTGGAAGCTAGCCACACCTCCAGACTCCCTGGAATGCAATGATGTGTCAGCTTATTATTTCTACAGAGCCATAGTAATCCAACATGCATACAGTCTGTTTCTGATTGGTTGATTCTCATCAGTGCATGGCATGGATTAATGTGGCTCTATAGAGTAGGACTTGAAACACCCAGAGGTGTGTGTTTAGCTTCCAAGGATGACAATGGTTGATTTGCATATTTCAGCAGTGATGCATCTTGGGAGACATTTCAGACCTCACTACAACCTGAATTATCGCAAATACTTTCTGTTTTAAGAAAGCAAACTTTTGTTTTCCATAGCATTTTAGTAAAAGGGCTTTTTGGACCATAGTAGCCCCTTACACACTCCAGTGAGTTCTGGTTCACCATGAGCATGCTGGTTAGTCTGATCAACTTAGTATGTGCTTTGAAAAGTGTTATTAAAAAAAAAAAAAATCAACCTGATCTCCCTGCCATGCTTAAACATACGTGTGTGTGTGTGTGTCCCGTGTGTGTGTGTGTGCGTGTCCCGTGTGTGTGTGTGTGTCCCGTGTGTGTGTGTGTGTGTGTGTGTGTGTCCCGTGTGTGTGTGTGTGTGTGTGTGTGTGTGTCCCGTGTGTGTGTGTGCGTGTGCGTGTGCGTGTGTGCGTGTGTGTGTGTGTCCCGTGTGTGTGTGTGTGTGTGTGTGTGTGTGTGTGTGTGTGTGTGTGTGTGTGTGTGTGTGTGTGTGTGTGTGTGTGTGTGTGTGTGTGTGTGTGTGCAGAGGCGAATGTGGGTAATATGGTGTTCATGGCAAACAATAAAATTGTGCCCCTCTACCCGAGTGCCCTTCTCCTGAAAAGAAAAAAAAAGCTGCGTGCTTTGCTGGGCTGGGGGCTTTGCTTTGCTAGGCGCTGGGGGCAGTGACGGCGTGGGGTGGCAGGCAGGGCGCTCATGGGTGCTGTGGTGCCCATGGCACGAGCCATGCCTGTATCCCTCCAGATACGCCACTGCGTGTGTGTGTGGGTGTGTGTATAGGAGGGTGGAGCAGAGTAAATTTGGCACTGAGGACTTTGGTTTGGTAATCATTCCGCTGTCTGTATTATTTCTCCATGTGATTCCATGGGATATAGAAATAGAAATTCAAAGCAAAAGCTGCAAAATACAGTTTTATGCTGGGTACACACTATGAGATTTTCTGGCAGATTTACTGTCAGGTCGATAATTTCCAACATGTCTGATCTGATTTCCGAGCATTTTCTGATCGATTTTCAACAGAAGTGTACAGAAACAGTCGGCAATCGATCGGAAAATGTTCAGAAATCGATCGGAAATCAGTTTGGACATGTTGAAAATAATCGACCTGACAGTAAATCTGCCAGAAAATCTCATCAATCTTAAAAACAGAATAATGCTAGGTACACCCTGTCAACAGCCACAAACAAGTTATCTCACTATAAGATAATGCACTGCTTTTGTCTTCAGTCAGCAGAACTCATTGTGCTGTAAATTCTTGGCTTGCTTTGATCTCTCTTCAAGCAGATCTCTCTTCAAGCAGAAATCATAGAAACTGGAAGCCGAAGTCCTATTTTACTGTCTCACACTGCCCCCTAGTGACAAGTGGCTATAAATACACATTACAGCAGTACTAAGTAGAAGGTAGGAAATGTAACAAATAAAAAATAAAAATAAATTGGTCTGGAGCACATTCAAGCCTCTAAATAAATAAAGGATTAAGAGCACCTACGGTAACTATAACCAATTACTTTATCTGTAAATCTCTAATAAGTTTCTATTTCTTTACCATATCTGTTCTTGTTGGATTGGATAGCTTCATTCTACTTTCTGTCAGGACAGAAAGCTAGGGCAGTCCTTGCATATAAAGGGCAAAGACATCAATAAAGCTTTCAAACTTGTCTAACTCTCATCCACAATATTAAAAGAATTAAAAAAATACGCTGCAATTTGCCATTAAGTGATTCAGCGGGGGCAATGTCTATATTTCTGCAGTGACAGGTTCACTTTAAAGCAAAGTTACTGGAATGGCATCAGACAATGTTAGGAGGAAGGCTAGTGTGTTGGTGATGTTGAGAGGCCCAATTTCCCTACGTAGATAGCTTCATGAAGGGCCTCAGCAGACCCACCATTGTCACCTCACAATATGGCAGGCTTCCTCCTAGCTGCCGGGGGCCGCAGTGACTATATTGCTGCCAGGGAAGCATCTTGGATATGAAAGGGTTTGCAGACGGTGAGTGTTGCTCGTCCGTACCCTGCTAGCCGGTGCTGTGCAGCTGATTCCCCCGCTCTGTGGCCTCAGGTTTAGCATTTGGAGAGCTTTGGCAGACGAACACAGAGCTGCAGCACTTCTAAGACTTGGTAATTCTGCTAATTGGCAGAGAAATTCTGCTGTCAAACTGCAGGATCCACAGTCTGGCAGCAGCAGGCACATTTCTTTTTCTATTTTTTTTCCCCCTGCTTCTCACATCAACCACGCCATTTATTTCATCCTAAACACTTATCCTTTCTGAAGCAGCTCCAGGAAGATCAGCTACATAAAGTACGTTCATTGAAGCTGTTTAGCACGCAATACGCATACAGCAATTGCAACAGACAGCAAAGTATTCTTTCACGGGAATAAAGGAGGTCTCCAGCCAAGCTCATAAACGCTCTGTTGAAACAAATATGCAGGAAGTGATTTGACTGGCGATGAATTTGCAAAGGAATGTGCATACTCTCGCTGTGCTGTGTGGGTACAAAACATAGGGACGGTGACCCCGTTTACAAACCTACACCTCCTGCCTGAGCCGGCGTGGGACTGTAGGCATTACTTTAAGACTTACGGCAACACAAAAGTTAAGAACCAAATATACTTATTCCTAAAAATGTATCTCAATATAAAAAAATTGCATTATAGTGGACCTGAACTGTTGCACAAGAGAAAAGGAAAATATAGAGGAATGCCCCCTGTATGTATTTAGAGAGTTTAGCCTGTCAAATTCCCCCTCAACTGTAACTAATCGCAGGCGTAACTTGATCTCTCAGCTGTATCAGCTCAGGAATTCCCTCTCCCACAGCAGAGCAGCTAATTTGTAAACATATGATGTTAAGCCTATGTCTGCTTCCATGAAAGGTTTACAAAAAAGGTTTAAAGGTTTTAATGCTGCTGCTTATCTTTTAGAGAAGAGAGGAAGTTCTGAGTTCAGTTTAAAAGAACATTGTAATACTGGATTCCATTTTGCAATGTCTTAAAAAAAGCTTACCAACTTTAAAAAATATTAATTAAGAAAAATCATAGTTCAACAATAACGATGAGCATAACCCCATCATAAAGGCTGTATTTACCTTGCAGGATCCTGTAGGCACGGATGTCCTGGCAGACTAGACTTCTCCCTCCATGTACCTACAAACCTTAGACGAACTGCACCGCAAGAGTGCTGGCTGTCCCAGCTGTCACCTCTCCCTTACTTCCCTTGCCTGTCATAGGTAGCTGCAGGTGTCCCTTAGTATTAGGTTGCTAGAGGAACCTCAGTATTAAGTAGCTAGTGGTTCCCCCGACTGAAGGGAGATCTAATCAGTGGAATGCCCGAGAGCTGCATAGGACTCTCTATAGGGAAAGAAGGCGGGAGGAAGGCACTCTGGGAGGGGAGTGAGCCGCCTTTCCATCATAAGGTGCCTGTAGGTAAGTGCCTACAGTGCCTTATGGTAAATCCGGCCCTGTCCATCATAATTCACTCAACTGCCACAGTCTTAATGCTCTATATACTTTGGGGTTTATTCACAAAACATATCCCTCAAGTCACTCAGGCCGTGGGGGAGGGGGGTAATTGATTTTCTTGTGACAGATAATTTAAAACCAAAGAACTGCACTTAATGCCGCGTGTGTCCTAGGGCTTACTTGGAGGTGCACTCTTCTTTATTTTATCAATAAAGTCAAAAGTACAAATGTAGCATAAAAAAGCTCTTCACAGTCCATGCACAAACTTGAACCAAATGTATAGCAAAATCTCTTCCTTCTGCACAACAAAATTGCGCAGTCACATCAAAACACCTCTGTGAATGAGCTTCTAGACCAGGCATGGGCAAACTTGGCCCTCCAGCTGTTCCGGAACTACAAGTCCCACAATGCATTGCAGGAGCCACAGTCATGACTCATAAAGGCAAATGCATTGTGGGACTTGTAGTTCCGTAACAGCTGGAGGGCCAAGTTTGCCCATGCCTGTTCTAGACAGTAGATCCTGATATACACACAGTGAGAACCTCTGATATACACACAGTGAGAATCCTCCACCACACCCCTTCAGCAGAAAACTTACCATTAGGAAAGACCGTATGGAATATGGGTGTTACAGCACTTGTAGGGTAGTTATACAGGTCTCCCTCTAACTTAAACAGCTCCTTTTGATCACCTGCTCCATTCAAAGTACTCAGTTACAGTATGCATAGCCAAAAAATAATACTTCACATAGTGTAAAACAGTACTGCAATTTATTTAAAAAGAGTTGTACACTCACATTTAAAACCCGAATCAGATCGCACAAGTTTTTAGCAGCTCTCCCCCGCTAGTTGTTCTCTGGACCAGCTCCCATCTTGTGCTGCAAAGCCAGAACGCCTAGACCATGATGCTGCCACACTTCCTTCCTGCTCTGCGTTTAGTTCCTCCCCAGGGCAGTTTTCTAGGCTAAATTGCACCCAGGGCGAGGGTGTAAATATTGTGCCCCCCCACCCATGTGAACTCGTGAACCCTTACTCTTTAGGGACAGTCACACAGCCACAGGTCACAATTAGATCTGCCTACTTACTAGTGACCAACCACTCATCCAGGAGGAAGCAGGGACCAGGAAAACACACAGGCAAAGAGAGATCTGAAAGCCGACTCCTTTATGGGCGCTGTGCACTGAGAGCCTGCGGTACCGCTACAGGAAATCAGGTGTCATCACGCGATGGTGACGTGATGATGACGTGACGTCTGACGCAGGCAGCCCAAGAGGAGTCAAGGAAGGTGATTGCACTGGTAATTTTCTTCTTCCACTTGGCTGCACCGCGCATCACCAGCTCCCTAGAGGTTATGTCCTTCTGCCTGCACCCACCTTCTTCTAATTGTCGGTCTGCGCCCAGGGCGGTCGCCCTGCCCGCGCTGCCCAAGAAACGGCCCTGTTCCTCCCTACACGTTTCATCACTTACAGTGCCTCATCGGAGTCAATAGTGCATCATGCAGAGTTGTGGTCTATTTCCTGGATCAATGAGCATGTCATATAAGGCTATTCTATGAACTTTTAGTGATTACACCCCTATACTTCACAACTATCACTGCCATTTTCCTCATACCCGTGATTAGTACATAGATGCCTCGTACAGGAAGCTGAAGTTCAAAAAGCTGTGACAAGAGCCCTTGCAGGTTTGTCCACAATGTATTGTGTGTTAATCCAGGTTAGGTTATGTATTGCTATGGTCATGAACGAATATCAGTGAACATGCTGAGTTTTCCAGTTTACTGGGAGTCGTGCTCTAGAAATGTGTATTTAATTTCAGCATTGCTTAATGTGAACAATACAGTGAAAACAAACTGCTATAAATTGGTGTCCCACATGCATAATTTTGACCTACTTACACCCTGTAGACATGAATAATGAAACCTGCTTACACTAATTCAAGCTTTGTCTGCCAGTATATCAGATTGCAGGTCAGATGTTGCATTAGAAAGCGTGTAATGTGCTACTGTCTCAACACTGAATAAAAGATCAAATCTTTGTAGGGTACCAAGTCTCAGACAATCTCTATAAAGTACCAAATTTCAGTGAATCTCTGTAAAGTACCAAATCTCAGTACATTTCTGTAAAGTACCAAATCTCAGTGAATCTCCATAAAGTACTAAATCTCAGTGAATATATGTAAAGTACCACGCCTCAGTGATTCCCTGTAAAGTACCACAACTCAGTGAATCTCTGTAATGTACCACATCTCAGTTAATCTTCATAATGTACCACACCTCAGTGAATCTCCAAAGTACTAAATATTATCCTAATACATTTCCATAATGTACCAAATTCAGTCAATCTCTGTGAAGTACCAAATCTCAGTGAATCTTTGTAAAGTACCAAACGTTAGCGAATCTTCATAAAATATCACATTTCAGTGAATTTCTGTAAAGTACCAAATCTCAGTGAATCTCTATTAAGCACCAAATCTCAATGAATCTACATAAAGTACCACACCTCAGTGAATCTCTGTAATGTACCACATCTCAGTGAATCTTCATAATGTACCCACACCTCAGTGAATCTCCAAAGTACTAAATATTATCTTAATACATTTCGATAATGTACCAAATTCAGTCAATCTCTGTAAAGTACCAAATCTCAGTGAATCTTTGTACAGTACCAAACTTTAGCGAATCTTCAGAAAATATCACATTTCAGTGAATTTCTGTAAAGTACCAAACTTCAGTGAATCTCTATTAAGCACCAAATCTCAATGAATCTCCATAAAGTACCAAATCTCAGTGAATCTCAATAAGTACTAAATCCCCCGGGACCCAGTGCTGCAAGGCAAGAGTGCTATTCATTATGTCACTGTGCTGCCCCCGGGCCCATCACTGCAAGGTAAGATTCCTATCTATCTCCCACCAGAAAAATAACATTGCACAAAAATACACCAAATGATTGCTTTTTTCCTCCTTTATTGCATGTCTCATTAGTGTTGGCATTTAAATATTGAATTCAGAATCCTGAATCAACCCAACCCACCACACTTTGGCACCCGAGCAAGTGAACGGGTCAGGAGGCTTGGAAGGAGGAACCATCTGAGTCAAGTGAAGCATGCCATGAAGAGCAAGCAGGGGCGTAGCAATAGGCCCTGCGGCACCTGCGCCCGCGGGGGGGCCCGCCCCCCCCTGGGGCCCGCTCGGAAGCGGAAGTGATGTCAGCCGCTAGAGCGAGAAGGCGGCGATGGAACGCAAGGAAGAAGGTATGTATCCCGCCGCCGCTGCTGCCCGCTGCCCACACACATTCACTAGCTGGAGGGGGGCGCAGAGGGGAGAGCCCCGAGGTGAGGGAGAGGGGGGAACTTCCCCTCTCCCCGCCGACTGTGGGCAAGGCTTTCCCCTCATGCTGCCACCCCTCCAGCCCCCAAAAACCGGCCACGAGCGGGCCCCGGGGGGGGGGGGGGGGGGCGCTCTGAAATTCTGCAGGGGGATTTTCAGGTGTCTGCTGCCCACATTACGATTTTCAGGTGTCTGCTGCCCACATTACGATTTTCTGGTGACTGCTGCCCACATTAGGATTTTCTGGTGTCTGCTGCCCACATTAGGATTTTCTGGTGTCTGCTGCCCACATTACGATTTTCTGGTCACTGCTGCCCACATTGCAATTTTCTGGTGTCTGCTGCCCACATTACGATTTTCAGGTGTCTGCTGCCCACATTACGATTTTCAGGTGTCTGCTGCCCACATTACGATTTTCAGGTGTCTGCAGCCCACATTGCGATTTTCAGGTGTCTGCTGCCCACATTACGATTTTCTGGTCACTGCTGCACACATTACGATTTTCAGGTGTCTGCTGCCCACATTACGATTTTCTGGTGACTGCTGCCCACATTAGGATTTTCTGGTGTCTGCTGCCCACATTAGGATTTTCTGGTGTCTGCTGCCCACATTACGATTTTCTGGTCACTGCTGCCCACATTGCAATTTTCTGGTGTCTGCTGCCCACATTACGATTTTCAGGTGTCTGCTGCCCACATTACGATTTTCAGGTGTCTGCTGCCCACATTACGATTTTCAGGTGTCTGCAGCCCACATTGCGATTTTCAGGTGTCTGCTGCCCACATTACGATTTTCTGGTCACTGCTGCACACATTACGATTTTCAGGTGTCTGCTGCCCACATTACGATTTTCTGGTGTATGCTGCCCACATTACGATTTTCAGGTGTCTGCTGCCCACATTACGATATTCTGGTGACTGCTGCCCACATTAGGATTTTCTGGTGACTGCTGCCCACATTGCAATTTTCTGGTGACTGTTGCCCACATTGCGATTTTCTGGTGACTGCTGCCCACATTGCGATTTTCTGGTGACTGCTGCCCACATAAGGATTTTCTGGTGACTGCTGCCCACATTAGGATTTTCTGGTGTGTGCTGCCCACATTATGATATTCTGGTGACTGACTGCTGCCCACATTAGGATTTTCTGGTGACTGCTGCCCACATTACGATATTCTGGTGACTGCTGCCCACATTAGGATTTTCTGGTGACTGATGCCCACATGGCGATTTTCTGGTGACTGCTGCCCACATGGCGATTTTCTGGTGACTGCTGCCCACATTGCAGTTTTTTGGTGAACTCTGCCCACATTACGATTTTCTGACCCACATTACGATATTCTGGTGAACGCTGCCCACATTACGATTGTCTGGTGAATGCTGTCCACGTTACAATTTTCTGGTGACTGCTGCTCACGTTACGATTTTCTGGTGACTGGTGCCCACATTACGATTTTCTGGTGAACTCTGCCCACATTATGATTTTCTGGTGAACTCTGCCCACATTATGATTTTCTGGTGAACGCTGCCCACATTACGATTGTCTGGTGAATGCTGTCCACGTTACAATTTTCTGGTAACTGGTGCCCACATTACGATTTTCTGGTGAACTCTGCCCACATTATGATTTTCTAAAGGCCCACATTACGATTTTCTGGTGAACTCTGCCCACATTACGATTTTCTGGCCCACATTACGATTGTCTGGTAAAATGCTGCCCACTTTACAATTAATTTACAGTGAAACGCTGCCCCATTACGATTATTTGGCACCTATGGGGGGGGGGGGGGCATCCAAATATTCGCAGGGGGGCCCAGTGATTTCTAGTTACGCCCCTGAGAGCAAGTAAGTGACCTCCCCATGACCCTGTCTACTTGCCCCGATTCACAAACCACTCAGAGCTATTGTTTTATAGTACACACATCACATGCCACCACCGCTAACCCAAGACCTACTGTAATTTACAATGTAATACACATCGTATACAACTAGTGGAAGGGGAGGGAGGCCTATTTGCCTGGACCGGGGTTTTAATGAGATCCTCGTAGATCCGTCATTACGTTATCATTAAGAGAATGCTTAGCGCGAGCCGCAATAACATCCTGTGTACACAGCGGCCTTTTCCAGGAAGAATTAATGGGCGAGTTTTTGATAACCAAGACTCTCTTTCATTAAGCTGAAGATGGAGAGGTTGAGCTTCTTCACATGTCATTATATACAATAGTTTGTATACAGTTAAGCCGCACTGATTGCCCTTAGATACAGCATAAACTAGCTAATCATTTCCTACTGCTAGCTATTTATAGTGTTGGGCGAACAGTGTTCGCCACTGTTCGGGTTCTGCAGAACATCACCCTGTTCGGGTGATGTTCGAGTTCGGCCGAACACCTGACGGTGCTCGGCCAAACCGTTCGGCCATATGGCCGAACTAAGAGCGCATGGCCGAACGTTCCCCGAACGTTCGGCTAGCGCTGTGATTGGCCGAACGGGTCACGTGGTTCGGACCCGAACGCGCTCTGATTGGCCGAACGGTCACGTGGTTCGGGTAAATAAATACCCGAACCACGTCATATCTCCGCCATTTGTCTGTGGGTTTAGCTTTGGGTAGGCAGGCAGGGTAGTTCGCGCTCCAGCCACGCTAGCCAGGGTCCCCCCTGTCATTGTGTCACTGCTGGGAACAGTAGTACACCGCTTGCTCAGCCACACTATATAGCATTCTGTTTACTGCCACTCTGTGTACCTCGCTCAGCCACACTATATAGCATTCTGTTTACTGCCACTCTGTGTCTGCTGGGAATAGTAGTACACCGCTTGCTCAGCCACACTATATAGCATTCTGTTTACTGCCACTCTGTGTACCTCGCTCAGCCACACTATATAGCATTCTGTTTACTGCCACTCTGTGTCTGCTGGGAATAGTGGTACACCGCTCGCTCAGCCACACTATATAGCATTCTGTTCACTGTTCTGTGTCTGCTTGGAATAGTGGTACACCGCTCGCTCAGCCACACTATATAGCATTCTGTTTACTGTTCTGTGTCTGCTGGGAATAGTGGTACACCGCTCGCTCAGCCACACTATATAGCATTCTGTTTACTGTTCTGTGTCTGCTGGGAATAGTGGTACACCGCTCGCTCAGCCACACTATATAGCATTCTGTGCACTGTTCTGTGTCTGCTGGGAATAGTGGTACACCGCTCGCTCAGCCACACTATATAGCATTCTGTTCACTGTTCTGTGTCTGCTGGGAATAGTGGTACACCGCTCGCTCAGCCACACTATATAGCATTCTGTTTACTGTTCTGTGTCTGCTGGGAATAGTGGTACACCGCTCGCTCATCCACACTATATAGCATTCTGTTCACTGTTCTGTGTCTGCTGGGAATAGTGGTACACCGCCCGCTCAGCCACACTATATAGCATTCTGTTCACTGTTCTGTGTCTGCTGGGAATAGTGGTACACCGCTCGCTCAGCCACACTATATAGCATTCTGTTTACTGTTCTGTGTCTGCTGGGAATAGTGGTACACCGCTCGCTCATCCACACTATATAGCATTCTGTTCACTGTTCTGTGTCTGCTGGGAATAGTGGTACACCGCCCGCTCAGCCACACTATATAGCATTCTGTTCACTGTTCTGTGTCTGCTGGGAATAGTGGTACACCGCTCGCTCAGCCACACTATATAGCATTCTGTTCACTGTTCTGTGTCTGCTGGGAACAGTAGTACACCGCTCGCTCAGCCAGAGTATATAGCATTGTGTTTACTGCCACTCTGTGTACACCGCTCAGCCAGACTATATACCATTGTTTACTGACACTCTGTGTACACCGCTCAGCCAGACTATATACCATTGTTTACTGACACTCTGTGTACACCGCTCAGCCAGACTATATACCATTGTTTACTGCCACTCTGATTCTGCTGGGAACAGTAGTACACCGCTCGCTCAGCCAGACTATATAGCATTGTGTTTACTGCCACTCTGTGTACACCGCTCAGCCAGACTATATACCATTGTTTACTGACACTCTGTGTACACCGCTCAGCCAGACTATATACCATTGTTTACTGAAACTCTGTGTACACCGCTCAGCCAGACTATATACCATTGTTTACTGCCACTCTGATTCTGCTGGGAACAGTAGTACACCGCTCGCTCAGCCAGACTATATACCATTGTTTACTGACACTATATAGCAGACTATATAGCATTGTGTGTACACCGCTCAGCCAGACTATATACCATTGTTTACTGACACTCTGTGTACACCGCTCAGCCAGACTATATACCATTGTTTACTGCCACTCTGATTCTGCTGGGAACAGTAGTACACCGCTCGCTCAGCCAGACTATATACCATTGTTTACTGACACTCTGTGTACACCGCTCAGCCAGACTATATACCATTGTTTACTGCCACTCTGATTCTGCTGGGAACAGTAGTACACCGCTCGCTCAGCCAGACTATATACCATTGTTTACTGACACTCTGTGTACACCGCTCAGCCAGACTATATACCATTGTTTACTGCCACTCTGATTCTGCTGGGAACAGTAGTACACCGCTCGCTCAGCCAGACTATATACCATTGTTTACTGACACTCTGTGTACACCGCTCAGCCAGACTATATACCATTGTTTACTGCCACTCTGATTCTGCTGGGAACAGTAGTACACCGCTCGCTCAGCCAGACTATATACCATTGTTTACTGACACTCTGTGTACACCGCTCAGCCAGACTATATACCATTGTTTACTGCCACTCTGATTCTGCTGGGAACAGTAGTACACCGCTCGCTCAGCCAGACTATATACCATTGTTTACTGACACTATATAGCAGACTATATAGCATTGTGTGTACACCGCTCAGCCAGACTATATACCATTGTTTACTGACACTCTGTGTACACCGCTCAGCCAGACTATATACCATTGTTTACTGCCACTCTGATTCTGCTGGGAACAGTAGTACACCGCTCGCTCAGCCAGACTATATACCATTGTTTACTGACACTCTGTGTACACCGCTCAGCCAGACTATATACCATTGTTTACTGCCACTCTGATTCTGCTGGGAACAGTAGTACACCGCTCGCTCAGCCAGACTATATACCATTGTTTACTGACACTCTGTGTACACCGCTCAGCCAGACTATATACCATTGTTTACTGCCACTCTGATTCTGCTGGGAACAGTAGTACACCGCTCGCTCAGCCAGACTATATAGCATTGTGTTTACTGCCACTCTGTGTACACCGCTCAGCCACACTATATAGCATTGCGTACTCTGCCAGTCAGTGTGTATATTGCTGGGATCAGTAATACTCCACTCACCGTCAACCACTATATGAGCTCAACATGAGTTCCCCAGAGACCTCCGCTGTGAGCAGCACTCCCAACAACAGCAACAGCCAACGCCCCACGCAAGCTATAACATCCACCCCAGCAGCCAGTGGTCAGCAGCAGCCCTCCCCGGAGGAGAACGTTGTGTCCATCAGTCCGTCGCCAGAGCGATTAATGAGGGCTGCCATTGAGGAGATGATGGGGCCTGATGTGGAGGAGGAGGTCTGGCTCAGGCCAGCATCCCAAGTTAATGTTGAGGACGATGAGGGGTCTGTGTCTGGGGATGTTGGGGTGGCAGAGGTGGTGGGTGGGTCAGACTCAGGAGAAGAGTTGTATGATGAGGATGATGATCGGGACCATCTGTATGTGCCTCAGAGTCCGACCCCGGAAAACATGTTGTATCGTGTGTTTAGGTACTAAAATCTGCGTTCCCTCCCAGTAGTGTTGGGCGAACAGTGTTTGCCACTGTTCGGGTTCTGCAGAACATCACCCTGTTCGGGGTGACTATATAGCAGACTATATAGCATTGTGTTTAATGCCACTCTGTGTACACGGCTCAGCCACACTATATAGCATTGTGTTTACTTCCACTCTGTGTCTGCTGGGAACAGTAGTACACCGCTCACCCGCCACTGTATAGCATTGTGCTCTGTGTCACTGCTGACAATAGTGGTACACCGCTCACCCACCACTGTATAGCATTTCTGTACTGCCACTGTACTGCTGCCAGTCAGCGTGTACTTTAAGGATAAGTGAAATGAGGAAGAAATCCGGTGAAAGAGGGAGGGGCAAGGGAAGAGGTGTTTCCCCTGACGGTTCACGTACAGGCCACAGGGGAGCACCCAAGAAAACCCACTCAATACTGCCCATGTTGTCCAGGACAACAACCCTCACAGATCCAAAAGAACAGGACCAGATAATTACTTGGATGACCTCTCAAGCGTCCAGCAGTGGGTTAAGCAGCACCAGCACATCACGCACGAGGTCCGAGTCCTCAGCCAGTTAAAGTCTGGGCTTTCTTTGAAGACTGCACTGAGGATGTTACCATGGCGATTTGCAAGGTGTGCAAGACCCGCCTGAGCAGGGGGAAAAGTATTAACAACCTCTCCACCACCAGCATGAGCCGCCACATTCTATCCAAACATCCCACTCTGTGGGCAAACGCGGCAGGACAGGGTACCACCAGCAACACTGCCTCCCTTGGGTTCACCAGACTCACCACCAGACCCGCCTCAGCAGCAGCAGTAGCCCAGCCATTGCGTGGTTCACAACATTCACAAACATCAGACGATGCTGACACTGTCACTTTCCGGACTAGTGCTCTTGAGGTCTCCCAGTGTTCATCAAACACAACAACCAACAGCCCTTCGGTGTGCAGCGCTACGGTTGAGTTGTCTGTCTCTGAGATGTTTGAGCACAAGAGGAAATTGCCAGCAAATGACCCCCGGGCCGTGGCAGTAACAGCCAGCCAGCATAGCCAAGCTTCTGGCCTGCGAAATGCTGCCATATCGAGTGGTGGAGACAAACAGCTTCAAGGGCATGATGTCAGTGGCCATCCCACGTTACGTTGTTCCCAGCCGCTACCACTTTGCGCGCTCTGCAGTGCCTGAGTTGCATGAGCACGTGGTCAGCTAAATAACCCGAAGCTTGAAGAATGCCGTTGCCTGCAAGGTTCACCTCACCACTGACACCTGGACGAGTGCGTTCGGCCAGGGTCGATACATCTCCCTTACCGCGCACTGGGTGAACCTTGTGGAGCCTGGCAGCGATTCCTCACCTGCTACGGCGCGGGTGTTGCCCACGCCGCAAACAGCTGGATAACAACAGCAGCACCTACCTCTCTGACTCCTTCTCCTCCAACGCATCTCAAAGCTGTACCTCATCCGGAAATGCTAACCCAGCACCAGCAGCAGTAGGATCGTGGAAGCAGTGCAGCACAGCTGTTGGCATGCGTCAGCAAGCGTTGCTGAAGCTGATCTGCCTTGGGGATAAGCAGCACACAGGGGAGGAAATTTGGAGGGGAATAAAGGAACAGACGGATTTGTGGCTGGCACCGCTGGACCTGAAACCGGGCATGAAGCTAGACACCTGGCACGAACTGGCAATGTACGCAATAGAGGTGCTGGCTTGCCCGGCAGCCAGCGTTATGTCGGAACGCTGTTTCAGTGCTGCCGGAGGCATCATCACAGATCGGCGTATCCGCCTCTCCACAGAAAATGCAGACCGTCTGACTCAAATTAAAATGAATCAATCCTGGATTGGAAACGACTACGCAACACTCCTGGACCCCAACCAAGTAACATGACCGATGAACATCTGGGATGGTTTAGCGTTTCCGGTCCCTGTTTATTGAACCTCTCATCTGTATTACATTTATGACTGCATGGCGGCAAAAAGCATTGCTGCTATATCCGCACGCTTTTTGTCCTCATGCAAGGCCTGGGTTGTTGTGTCTCACAAAGCGTGGCCTTCTCCTCCTGCGCCTCCTCCTGTTCCATCACGTGTGCTGCTGCTGCTGCTGCTGCTGCTGGGTTACCGTTGCCGCGTGGTCCCTGTTTATGGAACCTCTTATCTTTATTACATTTATGACTACATGGCGGTACAAAGCATGCTATCCGCACGCTTTTTGTCCTCATGCAAGGCCTGGGTTGTTGTGTCTCACAAAGCGTGGCCTTCTCCTCCTGCGCCTCCTCCTGTTCCATCACGTGTGCTGCTGCTGCTGCTGCTGCTGGGTTAGCGTTGCCGCGTGGTCCCTGTTTATTGAACCTCTTATCTTTATTACATTTATGACTACATGGCGGTACAAAGCATGCTATCCGCACGCTTTTTGTCCTCATGCAAGGCCTGGGTTGTTGTGTCTCACAAAGCGTGGCCTTCTCCTCCTGCGCCTCCTCCTGTTCCATCACGTGTGCTGCTGCTGCTGCTGCTGCTGCTGGGTTACCGTTGCCGGTCCCTGTTTATGGAACCTCTTATCTTTATTACATTTATGACTACATGGCGGTACAAAGCATGCTATCCGCACGCTTTTTGTCCTCATGCAAGGCCTGGGTTGTTGTGTCTCACAAAGCGTGGCCTTCTCCTCCTGCGCCTCCTCCTGTTCCATCACGTGTGCTGCTGCTGCTGCTGCTGCTGGGTTAGCGTTGCCGCGTGGTCCCTGTTTATTGAACCTCTTATCTTTATTACATTTATGACTACATGGCGGTACAAAGCATGCTCTCCGCACGCTTTTTGTCCTCATGCAAGGCCTGGGTTGTTGTGTCTCACAAAGCGTGGCCTTCTCCTCCTGCGCCTCCTCCTGTTCCATCACGTGTGCTGCTGCTGGGTTAGCGTTGCCGCGTGGTCCCTGTTTATTGAACCACTTATCTTTATTACATTTATGACTGCATGGTGGTACAAAGCATGCTATCCGCACGCTTCTTGTCCTCATGCAAGGCCTGGGTTGTTGTGTCTCAAAGCTTGGCCTTCTCCTCCTGCGCCACCCTCCTCCTGTTCCATCACGTGTGCTGCTGCTGGGTTAGCATTACCGGTCCCTTTTCCTGGAACCTCTTATATGTATTACATTTATGACTGCATGCCGACAAAAAGCATGTTACCTGTGCAAAGAAAACAGACATTTCCCGCATTTAAAAGACAGTTTTCCCTTTGAAACTTTAAAATCGATTTTCTCAAAAACTATAAGCTCTTTTTGCTAAAATTTTTTTTCCTCTTGTACCCACTCCCAAGGTGCACATACCCTGTAAATTTGGGGTATGTAGCATGTAAGGAGGCTTTACAAAGCACAAAAGTTCGGGTCCCCATTGACTTCCATTATGTTCGGAGTTCGGGTCGAACACCCGAACATCGCGGACATGTTCGGCCTGTTCGGCCCGAACCCGAACATCTAGATGTTCGCCCAACACTAGCTATTTACGACAAATAACCCCTAATTCCCAGTTCAGAAAGTGCACCAAGCCATGCAGCCTGTGATTTGTTTCTTTTGTTGTTATTTCATTTCTATGTCTTTTATAACATGGCTGTGTGTGCACAAACTACCGGTACATCCGTCTGTTACACTCTAATAAGCTACCTGCCTGCATATGATGATTTTTACCAGATTTCACTGCACATATTACATTCCCAAATGCGCTCCTTCTGGACCAACCCTGCTTGACAGAATAGATCGTTTATTTGTCGCTCTTCCTCTGCTGCTCCTCTCTGTCAAGCTCTTCATTGGCTACCAATTAACCAGAGGATCCAGTTCAAACTCTTAACCCTGACCTACAAAGCTCTTCACAATCTCTCACCCCTATACGTCTCCTCACTAGTTTCCAGATAGCAACCTAACCGCAGTCTCAGATCTGCACATAACCTTCTTTGGTCCTACTCTAGAATCACTCCTCGCAATTCATGTATACAAGATTTTGCATGTGCTTCATTCCTCCTCTGCAATGCCCTTCTATAACAAATCCCTCGCTCTACAACCTTTCATATCTTTAAACGTGCCCTTAAATTCACTTTTTCTGTTAAGCATACCCTTTACTTTAGGCCAGTTCCCCTTCGGCCTCTGGCCAAGTTGTACTCCTACTACATAGATAACCTAAAGGTATCTAGGAATGAATATTGTATACTACCCCACCTTTCGCACCACCTCCTCCCCCCATTCCTTTAGATTGTAATCTCGCAAAATTAGGGCTCTCTCACGCTTTTGTATCTTGAAATCTGTTACACATTTTATTTAGTTTACCCGCCTTGTCACTGTGATCACCAAATCTGTATTTTGTGCCAACTTTGTATTTTGTATATTTATGGCTTGATTCACTAACCGGCGCTAAGCCGGTTAGTGTGCCTTATCTGAGGTTAGTGTGCCTTATCTGAACTTAGTGCCCCTTAAGTAGCTTGTGCACACTAAAAGATGCACAAAGCTACATCGCACACTGCACCGTGCACAGCGAGCACAGCTTAATGCGCCGATCTTTGCGCACGGTGCAACGATAACGTCGCACCCGCTATACTGTATATGATGCGACCATAAGGTTGCATAGGATGTGACGATAACGGTGCACTGATGTGTCGTTTAGGTCATGTACAGTATAGCGGGTGCGATGTTATTGTGCAGTGCGCGATATAGCTTTGTGCATCTTTTAGTGTGCACAAAGCTACTTAAGGGGCACTAAGTTCAGATAAGGTATAGTTTAAAAGCTTATGTATAATACACTTAAAGTGTGGACAAACAGTAAAGGGAAGGTCCTACCTTATAATCAAAGTAGTCCATTCACTGAGTTTATTTCTAAAAAGTAGATACTTTATTGGGCACTTAGCTGACAACGTGTTTCACAGTAAAAAAACGCTTCCTCAGGTCGAATACTGTGCCTTTAAAAACAAACTAGGCACTTAGGATAGCATACAGATGTGAGTCTCACATCTGTATGCTACACTTAGGATAGCATACAGATGTGAGTCTCACATCTGTATGCTATCCTAAGTGCCTTGTTTCTTTTTAAAGGCACAGTATTCGACCTGAGGAAGCGGTTTTTACTTCATACTTGGCTTTCACCCTGATCATTTGCAGGGTGTCTAGTTGCACGTCCAGGATTGCACTCTTCACTCCTTCTTTTCTTTTGCTTCCGGTGTGTGTAGCTGTGCTATGGCTACATAACATGTGTATCCATATGTTTGATATTAGCATGTACAGTGCATATTGAGGGCATTATTTATATTATATTGTGCTTGTTTTTATGGTTTTATTGTTGGTATGGTTCAATAAAGGCTAGTTTTGTACTTTCTATACCTTGTGGTGCGGTTTGTGTAGGGCCATACTCTTTTCTTCATTGTAGTATACTAGTAGATTGTGTTGTTTTTTTTACGATGAGTTGACACATTTGTGAAAGTAAAAGTTACAATACATAGTTGGGTTGAAAGAGTGCTATGAATTATGCCACAGTGCTGCCCCCACATTAAACAAAACAAGTGTAAGTTGTAGTAAAGCCATCATAAACAGAAGAAAAATGATCCATAAATCACATGCTTTATCAATATCAAGGCCTGAAATCAATCAAAAGATTGTGCTAATGTTTCAAATAACAATTGTTTATGTGGAAAATCTTCACTATTGCCTAACACAGCTACATGGAGACATTGGCTGCCAATCTCAGGAGAATCTTGCCTAGTTGCCTAGTTCACTGCAAGACTGAACATTGCACATCGCTATTCCTTTATAAAATATGCTCATTGGAGGACCAATACATTTAGAATTTGTATTATTCAAAAGCAGGGATGGTCGTAGTCAGCCAACTTCGCTACGCTGGAAATACGTGTAGTTTTACGCAATTACGCTTCGCCAAACTACGGCTCCGAAAACAAATATTCGCTTCTTAAGCATTTAGTAGAATACGTGTTAAAATACGCAATTACGCGTAGTGCAAAGCGTAGTGTATGCGGATAGTTATGCCCGTATGCAAAAAATTGTACGCATTAATTTCTTTATAAATGCATTTACTGGGAACCCTTCTATGCGTACATTCCCCTTTCCAACGCGTAAATTTGTATGCATACAATCGCATGCGGAAAATTAGACGCGAGTAACGCATTCGTAGTTCACTACACAATACACATGTTAACTACGCATAGTGGGCGTAAGCTACGCGTAGCGGTACTTCGCTACGCGTAAATTCGTAAGCGTAGTTTTGAAACTTTGCCTATGAACTACGATGCGTAGATGCGAACTACGATGCGTAAATTCGCACTGGCATAGTTTCTGCTTATCCCTGTTCAAAAGCTGAATGCAGGTGGAGAAAGAGGAAGTTCTCCATTAAGATGGTGAGGCAAGGGTGACCTTTTACATTAGGGCTGTGCTATGCATCTACCAGCAAGCATTCATGTTGCTTCTTTATTAGTATTTTTGTAAATTATGCTTTAGGACAATAATGTAACAGTGTGACTTGACTGATTTTTTTTTTTTGCACCTTTACAATTAGCTAATCAAGGAAACCCCACTGATTCCTTCACTCACTTGGATGATGGGGCAACATGGAGCCTACCAGATTAAAGCGATTCAGTAGTGATGCCATGTTGATTTCCTAATAAACAATGCTTATTGGCTGGCTGTCCTATTGATCCTCTCTGCCTCTGATTCTTTAAAGGACAACTGTAATGAGAGGGATTTGAGGCTGCCATATTTATTTCCTTTTAAACTATACCAGTTGCCTGGCTATACATGCACATCACTTCCTGACAGGATCCCCTCGTCCCGCCTTGAGATCAATGGGAACATT
This sequence comes from Hyperolius riggenbachi, assembly GCF_040937935.1. Lineage (NCBI taxonomy): Eukaryota > Metazoa > Chordata > Amphibia > Anura > Hyperoliidae > Hyperolius > Hyperolius riggenbachi. The sequence goes on along the minus strand of NC_090648.1, from coordinate 118,539,382 downwards.
CATCCCATTGCATTTACTGTTGATTGTCGTCAATTGATCAAATGCTGTGGTCAATCCAATTTTCTAAGACACTGACTGCACGTAGCTTCTAGTGTTGTCTACAATTCCGTATCCCACCCGGGGCTCAAAACACAATGATGAACCAACAAAAAATGATGCCGGGCAGAAAAGCATTTGACATCAATAAAATGAGCCACCGGCAGCCCATGGCATGAACCGGCCCTTCTAAAGCACAGGGCCTTGGGCGGCTGCAGCCCATGGGGCAAATGGACATGAAAGAGGGGTTATTACTTATTATGAAAAAAAGAGGGTGAAAATAGGGAGCTACACATAAAAAAGGAAATTGATGCTCAAGGTAGATGTTTGTGAAAGGAAGTGGGTGCTGCACATGCATAATACACATGGGAAGGGGAACTACACATGGGATGGGAGGGGCTCTGCTGCACAAGAAAGGGAAACCACAGCATACTTGGCCTAGGGGCACAAAAAGTATAAATAAATCCAGCCTTAATAAAGCATAGCTTATCTTGGTTTTGGGGTACATTATCACTGCAATAGTTGTGGGATCCAAGAAACCCTGATTGCTGTGCAGAGTAAGATTTGCATTGGCTGTGAATAGGGCCACACGCTGGAACAGAATATGTCAGGCATTGATATTGGCTGCATTAGGGATCTGTAGGGAGATCAGAGCTGTTCATTGAAAACACTTTTCAAAATTATGTTTGCTTTTTGCAGAAAAAAAAGAAAAAGAAAACAAACTTCTTCATAGAAAGTGGCACAATTTCATGTAAAGAGGAGCAAAGAGAACTGTTTTGCTTTCGAGCTCCTCTGCTGGGAGATGGGAGATGCAGAGACCTCATCATCAGAGAGTCCCTCGAGCAATATAAGAATCTATTAGCTGTTTTACCTCTCCAGAATCTATCAGAGACTGAAATATCAGATATGCATGGACGGACGCTTTAACATCAAATCTGTCAAAGGGGGAAAGAAAAAAAATGCATCTAAATACATATTACTGTCAGGGCCGGGTTTGTGGAAAGACCGCAAAGGCACGGGCCTTGGGCGGTAGCAGCTCAAGGGGCACCTGGAAATGAAATAGGGGTGGCTGCATCCGGAAGAGAAGGCTGCTAATGGGAAGAAACACATGAAAGTGGGAAGCTGATGCCCAAGGGAGCTGTGCAAGGAAGAGAAGGGCTGCAGCACATGGATGTTACACTTGGAAGAGGGGGCTGCATATGGAATAGGAGGGGCCTATTGTATTTGGAAGGGAAGCCCCAACATAATTGGCCTGGGGAGGAAAAGTATAAATCCAGCCTTGATTGCTGGACATGTAACTGAGCAATGTCTCTGCTTCAATCTCTGGCCTGTTTGTAAAGAGAGCTAATGTTCCTCTGCAAATGCAGCATTTGAAAGTCTCGTCCACAAAGCAGCATCACTCTCTATCTACTGTCTGCAGATTCTAAGAGAAAATGATATTTGTTTATTGCAGAATTTCCAATACGACTGAACACTGCAAGCTAATAAAACTGCCAGGCTGTGTGTGTGAGCCTGGCCAAGCAGATATGGCGGGAATCCGCAGCTACCTCATATCATTCTGCCACAAACAAAGCACAAAAGACAAACTTAGCATTATTGTCTTGCGCGTTTTCTATATTGGTTTTCAGAAATATATATATTTTTTTATTTAGCATGTTAAACTTGTATGTTACATATTAACTTGTGTGCATTTTTGGTTGAGCTATATACAAATCAGCCACGGCATTGAAAACACTGGCCTGGGAAGTGAGTAACATTGATTATCTCTTTACAATGGCATCTGTCTAGAGGTGGGATATAGTAGCCAGCATAGTGAACAGCCGATTCTTAAAGTGATCGCGAGCCGAAGCTCGGGATCTAAATCAAATAGATATATTAACAGAGGGAAGACTCAGGATCCTACTGAGGCTTCCCTTGCCGATCGAAACCCCCTGGTTGTTGAGCGCCCCCCCCCCCCTTCACGTCGAGGCTGCGCAGCTCTTCTTCCTCATGCAGGGCCACGAAGTAGCTGCACTAGCCCACCCACGCATGTGCAGTACCTTGGAGACCATGGGTCTGGCTTACTGCGCATGCGCGGGCAGTTCGGGTCGGCTATTGCACAGCCCCGCATCAGGAAGAAGAGCTGGGCGGCCCTGTAAGGATTAGCGACAATGCATTGTCGCTATTCTTTTGGGGGGCCGCGTTCAGCGATGGGGACAACACAGCAAGGAGGGAAGCTTCAATAGGATCCTGAGGCTTCCCTCTTTTAAGGTAAATATGTGATGTTGTGCACCTGAGCTACGGCTCGGATACTCTTTAAAGAGAGTCTGAAGCGAGAATAAATCTCGCTTCAGACCTCAGAGTTAGCAGGGGCATGTGTGCCCCTGCTAAACCGCCGCTATCCCGCGGCTTAACGGGGGTCCCTGATCCCCCAAATCCCCTCCGTAATGCGGGGGAGCGCTTCCTGGTTGGGGCAGGGCTAACCGCTGCAGCCCTGCCCCACGTGCATCTGTCAGCGCGTATCTCCGCCTCTCCCCGCCCCTCTCAGTCTTCTTTCACTGAGAGGGGCGGGGGAGAGGCGGCGATGCGCCGCTGACAGACGCGACTGGAGGCAGGGCTGCAGCCGTTAGCACTGCCTCCAGGAGCGACCAAGTCTGCGACCAAGTGTCGCAGTGGGGGGTTTGGGGGTCAAGGGACCACCATTTAGCGGTGCTATTGCGGCGGTTTAGCAGGGGCACACGTGCCCCTGCTAACTATGTGCTCTGAAGCGAGATTTATTCTCGCTTCAGAGTCTCTTTAAAGGACAACTGAAGTGAGAGGGAAATGGAGGCTGCCATATTTATTTCCTTTTATGCAATACCAGTTGCCTGGCAGCCCTGCTGATCCTCTGCCTCTAATACGTTCAGCCATAGACCCTGAACAAGCATGCAGCAGATCAGGTGTTTCTGACATTATTGTCAGATCTGACAAGATTAGCTGCATGCTTGTTTCTGGTGTTCTTCTGACACTACTGTAGGCAAATAGATCAGCAGGGCTGCCAGGCAACTGGTATTGTTTATATACTAAGCAAATTTAAAATTGGTCGCACAGCCTCATAAAGTATACCAAGTCACGTTTATTATATCAAAATGTTAAAAGACACCAATCCTCAGACATTTTTGCCATAGGTCAGTAGGTTCCCCAAATAATCCCCATAAAAACAGTTACTGCGGACAACATGACGCTGACTGCGTTCCAAATTGCAACAATGCAATACATTAAGCATGAAGACAAAACCGTATCTGGCCAGAAACATCAATTTTGCTGCACTTATCCTTGCGTCCGCGCATTCATTCATAACACATACATGTGCCTGAATATTTGATATGGGGGGCCTGCTTCATTTTGACTTCGATTCCTCCAAACGGTTCAGTTCATCATGGTATCGCCAGAACTTGAATAAGCAGCCGCTTGATCAAAGCAAATAAGGGTAGATCTCACCCATATCAAGTAGAGGTATCTCATCCAGGAAACTTCCGCTGGTCCGTGTGGCAGAGTCCTATTGATAGGCCTGGGAGCATAGTACTGTTGGCTCAACCATGCCGCAGCTCTCTTGCACGGAGAACGCCAGCCCGGAATTCCGTGCCCCACGTATGTGGATGATGCTGCGATACACGCAGCCGCGTCAGCTCCGCCCACCGACGCGTTTCACGTCCCAATTGGACGTTTCATCAGGGTGTGGCCTCGCTAGCAGACGTCACCTCATATGTAGTGGTTCAGGTTCCGCCCACCGCATCTCCGTTGCCTTGCTCACCACTTGTTTTTACTTCATAGAATGTATGCGGTGCGGCCTGTGTACACATCACACTGTAAGACAGCCTCTTCTATGCCATTATATTACGAGCAGACCATATCTAAACTTGATGTTTTAACCCTCCTGGCGGTTTGCTAAAAAATCGCCAGGGGGCAGCAAATCTTTTTTTTTTTAATTTTTTTTTTGTTTTTTCATGTAGCGAGACAAAGTCTCGCTACATGATAGCCGCTGCTCAGCGGCATCTCCCCAGCCCCTCCGATCGCCTCCGGCGATCGGCGATCAGGAGATCCCATTCAAAGAACGGGATCTCCTGGAGGGCTTCCCCGTCGCCATGGCGTCAAAGGGGATTCCGATCCACCCCATAGAGCTGCCTGGCACTGATTGGCCAGGCAGCGCACGGGGTCTGGGGGGGGGGGGGGCGGCTGCGGCGCGACGGATAGCGGCGGATCGGCGGGTAGCGGCGGCGATCGGGCACTGCACGCAGCTAGCAAAGTGCTAGCTGCGTGCAGCAAAAAAAAAAATTATGCAAATCGGCCCAGCGGGGCCTGAGCGGTGCCTTCCGGCGGCATAGCCCGAGCTCAGCTCGGGCTTACCGCCAGGAAGGTTAAGTCATTGTGTATATCATTCTCAGAGACTTTTTACTTATAAAAAGTTTTCTTACGCCACATCTGCACAGTAAATGTCCATAGCAGAGGGAAATCACAGAGAAAGAAAGTCCATGCATGCAATTCATAACAAAGTTTATCATCCAGGGGTGTCATGATTAGCCTAATGGGTCATTTCACACTGTACATTTGCATGACAGTTCCAAACATGATTAATTATCACTCGGGCACATATTGTCTTTAAAGGCACAGTCATCATTCACTGCGGATCCAACCATACATATGTTCCACCCATTTTTTTCTCTGGTATTGTTTACAAGTAAATAAATACAGCCGCCTTCATATTCTTCTCACTTCAATTGTCCTTTAAAGGTGATGCGTTGGAAGCAGGAAAAATAGTCAAGCAGTGGAACCTGAGAAACATGAACAAGGGTAAATAGTGATGGTTAGGTGACAGGGATGGTCGGAAATGATGATTTTCGATTCCAATGAAATTTCCGTTTTCAGAAAAGTGTCTTTCCAATTTCATGGATTTCCGCAGATATCCAATTTTCCAATTTCCGAACAATGTTATTCATCAATCAAGTTAGATAATTGTAAACATAAAAAAAAAATTGTGGAATCCGCAATTTTTTGCACATATAAGCTATTTATTATGCAGAAACCGCATTTCTGGTTTTTAATCGCAGTGAACGCCTGCAATCTCTGATTAGCCTAATACTTCTGAGGTCTTCTAATTGACCTAAAATGACCATGGTAATCCAATTTCCATGGAAAAATTATGCCTTCTCTGATTGGACTTATATTTCTGAAAACTCCTGATTTGCCTACTGCATTAATCTGATTTCCACGAAAAAATTCTGCATTTCCTGTTTGGCCTAAAATTACAGCAGTAATCTGATTTCCACATTACAATTCTGCATTCTGTGATTGGTCCAATGCTTCCAAGTTCTGTGATTAGGCTAAAATTTACGAGTTGCTGTAGTGCAGCATTTCTACAGAATTCCACTTTCAGCATGCCAAATTTCTACATACCGATTTCAGCTGCAGTAAGCCTATCCCTATTAGGTGTCTATATCAGAACATCACTACATGGCAGGACTTGTGGGATGCTCCCAGAATTGTGCATTCTGGGAGCATCCCAAAAGTCTTGCCATGTAGTGGCGCTTTGTGTCCACCGAAAGAGGTCCAAAGAAATACAACTGGTGAACAAGTCATGGAACAGCTACTGAAGCTCATATTGATGAAAGACCTAATGGTGGTGGTCATGAGAGAGAGGTCTCAGAACACACAGTGTACCACAGTATGCTTTATATGGGGCTTTGTAGCTGCCCACCAGTCACAGTGCCCATATTCTCAATTCCAGAATAAAGCTTTGTTTACTCACCACCACCACCATTAGGTCTTTCATCAATATGATGCTTCTCCATTCACAAAGAACAGCCACATCACCTGCCAACAGTAAAATGTTCACTGGAGTTCCTCTTTAAGGGAACCAACAGCCATTTTCACATGTGCTGATGTGTAAAAAAAAAAAAAAAAAAAAAGCAGGGGACACACTTCCTGTGTCCATGTACACTAACAGGAATTATCTCCAAATAGGACGCTAAAACATAACTTTTATTTAAATAATCATAAAACAGACATGAGTCTAATGTAGGCTACCATCTGATATGATCAATTATCATGTGTAACGATTGTGGAACTTTCTCCGTGATCAGCGCACAACTCCTCCACAAGCGTGTAATTGCAGGCACCCAGCAAAAGGTGCTACGCACCTGTAGAGGGAAATTCCTGTTGGCAGATGGCGCTGGGGAGTGCAGAGGAACCAATCCTCTGTACCTCCACAAATGCCAGACAGGAATTGTACGAAGCGCAGAACGCAATCGCAAGAGAGGCAATTGCGAATGAGAACGAGCAACGGGACAGGTTGTATGTGTGTGCGCCAATCCAGTCGCCACCCCGCGACCGCGCACACACAACAGCAGATATGAAATAGGAACGCGATCGCGAGAGGTGCGATCGCCAGACGTGACACAAGGCAGATCAGAATAGAATACGAGGGTAGCAAAGGCACAGCAAATAATACAATGAAAAGATGCGGAAAATAACAAACGCTAGCTAACCGCGAACACCGCACTCATTCGCAACAGTGCACGTGGTTATGCGCGGTCTCCACGTGATAAGCACAACAGAGACAAGCACGCCTAACTAACCATCGACAGACAAACATGAAACAGGGGACGCGAACGCTTGCTTAACGGTTACCTCACCGAGCCTCCAGCAAGCGGTCGTAGCAGACAAGACAGACACACGAAAACAGGGACAAGCGAGAGATAGGATCCACAGCACTAGCGAAAAGTGGCTAGCGTGATCCAGGTACAGAGTAGCAGAACAGAAGGATCCACAGCACTAGCGAAAAGTGGCTAGCGCGATCCCAGGAGACAGAACAGAAGGATCCACAGCGCTAGCGAAAAGTGGCTAGCGCGATCCCAGGAGACAGAACAGAAGGATCCACAGCGCTAGCGAAAAGTGGCTAGCGCGATCCAGAGAGGCAGAACAGAAGAGATAGCTGGTAGCAACCGCTGCACCAGCTATGCTCCAAGAACAGAGATCAGAACGACTTCCTATCGACCACCGCTGGGACAGGACAATCGCGACAAACAAAACAGATAAACAATCCTAACTGCACTAGGGAAATCTGCCTAGCACAGTTTCCAGGAATTACTCTAAGCTGATCTTCAAACAGAGAGTAAGGCTGACACCCCACCAGGAGTGTTACATAGGACGAAATCCTTATGACCAGCGAAGCATTGTGGAAAAGACATAGTACTTATAGTACACACCTCCAATGAATGTGGACAGGCAATTTGCATGACAACGTATGCAAATTCCTCTGCAAGCACAAGCTGCAAAACTGACAGAAGCTCTTCTTTCCAGAGTCCTGCAGCATGCAAACCTACACAATGGTCAAAGGGCTGCCTGCCTGCAAAGGCAGCTGAGCAAATCATCACATCATGTAAATGAACTAGGGGGGTGAATAGACAGACATGTCTGGAGATACATTTCTCCCCCCTTACAGTTCACAGCAGTATTAATATATTACACAAACCCCCAACCAAAAATACAACCCGACATGTTTCACTTCCTGGCGGAAGCTTTTTCAAGGGAACTGCGTGAAGTGCACAAAGTGCATCAGTGCTAGAGTGGCAATTACATTAAAACAAAAAACATTTATAAAGAGTCATACAGCGCGTCCGCTCATGACAGCAGCCTAATGTGAACTGGCTATGCTGAAGCCCTTTTATACCTCCTTTGGTCAGTTGGTCACATGAGCAGGGGTGTGTTCACAGATTACACTCCTGTAGTAGTATTGACTCTCATGATTGGTCAGAGTGTATGTCAATCTCCAATTCAACCAATCAATGTGGGGGCCTATAGGGCTCAATAATGTTTCAAAATTATCGTAAAATACGCATAGAGGCGTCCAGATATAAAACGCAAAAGCTTCCGCCAGGAAGTAAAACATGTCGGGTTGTATTTTTGGTGGGGGGTTTGTGTAATATATTAATACTGCTGTGAACTGTAAGGGGGGAGAAATGTATCTCCAGACATGTCTGACTATTAACCCCTAGTTCATTTACATGATAATTGATCATATCAGATGGTAGCCTACATTAGACTCATGTCTATTTTATGATTATTTAAATAAAAGTTATGTTTTGGCGTTCTATTTGGAGATAATTGCTGTTAGCAATTTGTATGAAAACCAACTGGTGGTGAAAAAAGCAGACGGCAGGCAGGTCTTAATCATCCCTCATATCTGTGGAAGCATTTCACTTAGTAAGAATATTTTTTACATGTTTTCCTTAAAGTGGGATTGTCGCCACAAAATCAAATTCCATTTGCCCACTGCTCTGTGTTTATTTTTGTCTGCATTGCAAGCATTCCAATATAATTATAAATGTTTATGCTGTAATAAATCTTATCTCAATCAGCCTGGCTCTTTTCTGGTACAATGCCGGGAAGAGGGAAGCTTGTTATCTTCCATCCCACATTCCTGCTCCTCACTGATTGGCTGAGGGCAGCTCAGTGTGACAAAGACGGGAAAAACAGCTCACCTCACTGCAGAAGATGCAAAAATACAATCTATGCTGAGCGCACATGTGCTTACAAAACAAGCTACATGTGACAGTGCTGTTTCTAGGAGAAGGAAAGAGTAGTAAAGATGGAAAATGTCTGGAACAGTTTCCCCTTTATTTACTATATAAAATCCACTGAAATTAAAAACGTGGACAGTACAATACATATGTTCTGTAAGTAGAACACTTACTTTTCTACTTATATATGTATTTTTTCCTGGGATAGTATGTTTTTTTTTTGACTGATATGGTGTTATAGTCCAAGAAGGAGTACATTAGCTATGGCTCTATAGGCTGCTACTGGCTGTCACTTTAAACTTTAGTGCTAGTTTCAGTTCTAGCTACCACTGGTATTTTCCATGACCTCCCCAGGGATATTTTTAAATTAGTTAGCTTTTTTTTTTTTTTTATTTGAAGCATTAGTTCGATTTAGTCAGGTTTTCGGATTGAACCTTTTCTAAAGAGCTTTCATTTCCAGCAGAAATTAATTAATGTTTTTCCTTTTTTTTAATAACCTCAGCACAAAAAAATAAATAAAAATATCAGTCCAATCTTTTAATCTTGACATTTCTTTTGTTGGCTTTCAGAGCTGTTAAGAACATCAAACAAATACAGCAGCGTATTAATCAGAAAAGTACTTAAGGATATGAGGAGACCGAGGAGACTGGAGGAGGCGGGCGTCGGGGCTGCGCATACAAATATCTTTATTCGGCCTAAATTTGGCTCCGGTATACAGATGGCTGTGCTACCTCCTAGATGCCTTTCCATTCAGACGCCCATAAAAGGAAGAGAAAACACCATTCTTGTTAAGCTGCAGGGATTTATGACCCTTTATAATTATTTACGACTTTAGAAAGTGTGAGGTACAAATAATTCCCCAGCTAATGTAATTGAGGGACGGATCCCGGTGTTTCCGAACTGTTCTCTTTGGAATAATAAAGGAAACTGAAGGGACATTTGGTCTCAGTATGTAACTTAATAAACTGGCAGTCTGAATCTTGTAGAGAAGCTAACAAAGTCCCATCTCCTGGCTATGTTGAAGGGTTAATGGTGACAAATAAGGTGCCTGTTCGGCGGGAAGCCAGATTATTGTAATTTTCTTTTCCCTTTTTTTTTTTTGCAAGCCGTGTTTGAACACTTTTTGACCCAGTATAAATGTGACAGTTATACAGATCAGACTCTAGTAACAGGGACATGGGCAGATTTCAGGCAAGGCCACAAAGGCCATGGTCTAGGGCACCAGGAAATCAGGGGGCGGGCTGCGAGCAGCAGGGTGGCAGCAGCAATTAGCCTGACGCGATAACCATTCGTCCTGCTACACAGAGTTTGCAGATAGCAGTGGGCGACTACCAACAGCCAGATCTGGGCCTCAGGGGATAATGAGGCAGCGAACAGGCACTTACAGTGATCTCTGAGCTGCCTGTTACCAGTGATGATCACCGGATGAAATCCGAATAGGTTTTATTCGGATTTCATCCAGGTAATTAAATCACCTGAGCGGATGGGCGAGGGGGGGGTTAATCTTACCTATCAGACGTTTTCTTTGATCCGTCCCACAGCGCCTCCCACGATGCGTTCCAAGGGTGTCACGCGACTACAAACACTTCCTCCTTCAACCTGGAAGGAGGAAGTGTTTGTAATCAAGTGACCGCTGCTTGGAGCGCATCATGGGAAGCGCCAAGGGGCGGATCAAAGAAGACATCTGATGGGTAAGATTAAACCCCTCCCCTCGCCCATCCGCACAGGTGATTTAATTAGCAGGATGAAATCCGAATAAACCTATTATACCTATTACCTAACCTGTTATACAAAATACTGAATACAGTAAAAGAGAACATGAAAATCAATGGACAGCGCCGTGTTCTGCCTGCACTATGCGCACAGCAAACTAAGCGGCTGCACGCTAGTAGCAAAGTACAAGGTCACTGACTAAACTTAGTGGCTGAACAACTGTGGCAGTGACTGCAACTAACTGAATTTGATCACTGGCTGGATGGCTTAGCTAGCTAACAAGTATACAGTAATAGAGCAGTAGAATCAGTATGAAGTTGAACCTGCCTGCCTGCACTAAGCACAGTCAGCAATCAGTACACTCTCTCACTGACAACTACACTAACTACAACTAACTTAAAGAGGAACTTCAGTGAAAATAATGTAATAAAAAAAGTGCTTCATTTTTACAATAATTATGTATAAATGATTTAGTCATTGTAAAATCTTTCCTCTCACCAATTTACATTCTGACATTTATTACATAGTGACATTTTTACTGTGGGCAGGTTATGTAGCTGCTGCATGCTTTTTTGGCAGTTGGAGACAGCTGTAAACAGCTATTTCCCACAAGGCAACAAGGTTCACAGACAGGAAACTGCCAACAGTACCTCGATCCTCAGAGCTTCTTGTGGGAGGGGTTTCAGCACAAAATCAGTCATACAGCACCCCCTGATGGTCTGTTTGTGAAACGCAATAGATTTCTCATGTAAAAGGGGGTATCAGCTACTGATTGGGATAAAGTTAAATTCTTGGTTGGAGTTTCTCTTTAACCACTTGAGGACCGCGGGCTTTACCTCCCCTTAAAGAGAACCTGTATTGAGTAAAATTATTTAAAATAAACACATGAGGTAACTTCAAATGAACATTACATAGTTACCTTGCCATCAGTTCCTTTCAGAAGCCCACCATTTTCCTATACAACCTACAACCTACCACCTCAATGAATTTTGACTCCTTTTCTTGTCACTAATAAAGCTTTCTTTTGGTGCTATTTGATTGCTGCTGTGATTTTTACTTTTTATTATATTCATCAAAAAAGACATGAATTTTGTCAAAAAAATGATTTTTTTTAACTTTCTGCGCTGACATTTTTCAAATAAAGTAAAATTTCTGTATACATGCAGGACAAACATGTTTTTGATAAAAAAAAACCCCATTCAGCTTATATTTATTGGTTTGGGTAAAAGTTATAGCGTTTACAAACTATGGTGCAAAAAGTGAATTTTCCCATTTTGTAGCATCTATGACTTTTCTGACCACCTGTCATGTTTCATGAGGGGCTAGAATTCCAGGATAGTATAAATACCGCACAAATGACCCCATTTTGGAAAGAAGACATCCCAAAGTATTCACTAAGAGGCATAGTGAGTTCATAGAAGATATTATTTTTTGTCACAAGTTAGCGGAAAATGACAGTTTGTGACAAGGAAAAAAAAAAAGTTTCCATTTCTGCTAACTTGTGACAAAAAAAAAAAAATGAAATCTGCCACGGACTCACCATGCCCCTCTCTGAATACCTTGAAGTGTCTACTTTCCAAAATGGGGTCATTTGTGGGGTGTGTTTACTGTCCTGGCATTTTGGGTGGTGCTAATTTGTAAGCACCCCTGTAAAGCCTGAAGGTGCTCATTTGACTTTGGGCCCCTTAGCGCAGTTAGGCTGAAAAAAAGTGCCACACATGTGGTATCGCCGTACTCAGGAGAAGTAGTATAATGTGTTTTGGGGTGTATTTTATACACATACCCATGCTGGGTGGGATAAATATCTCTGTAAATGACAATTGTTTGATTTTTTTTTTTTACACACAATTGTCCATTTACAGAGATATTTCTCCCACTTTTTTGCACCCTAACTGCGCTAAGGGGCCCAAAGTCCAATGAGTACCTTTAGGATTTCACAGGTCATTTTTGTTTCAAGACTACTCCTCACGGTTTAGGGCCCCTAAAATTCCAGGGCAGTATAGGAACCCCACTAATGACCCCGTTTTAGAAAGAAGACACCCCAAGGTATTCCGTTAGGAGTATGGCGAGTTCATAGAAGATTTTATTTTTTGTAGCAAGTTAGCGGAAATTGATTTTAATTGTTTTTTTTTCACAAAGTGTCATTTTCCGCTAATTTGTGACAAAAAAGAAAATCTTCTATGAACTCACCATACTCCTAACGGAATACCTTTGGGTGTATTCTTTCTAGAATGGGGTCATTTGTGGGGTTCCTATACTGCCCTGGCATTTTAGGGGCCCTAAACCGTGAGGAGTAGTCTTGAAACCAAATGTCGCAAAATGACTGTTCAGGGGTATAAGCATCTGCAAATTTTGATGACAGGTGGTCTATGAGGGGGCGAATTTTGTGGAACCGGTCATAAGCAGGGTGGCCTTTTAGATGACCGGTTGTATTGGGCCTGATCTGATGGATAGGAGTGCTAGGGGGGTGACATGAGGTGATTGATGGGTGTCTCAGGGGGTGGTTAGAAGGGAAAATAGATGCAATCAATGCACTGGGGAGGTGATCGGAAGGGGGTCTGAGGGGGATCTGAGGGTTTGGCCGAGTGATCAGGAGCCCACACGGGGCACATTAGGGCCTGATCTGATGGGTAGGTGTGCTAGGGGGTGACAGGAGGTGATTGATGGGTGTCTCAAGGTGTGATTAGAGGGGGTAATAGATGCAAGCAATGCACTGGTGAGGTGATCAGGGCTGGGGTCTGAGGGCGTTCTGAGGGTGTGGGCGGGTGATTGAGTGCCCTAGGGGCAGATAGGGGTCTAATCTGAGTGACAGGGGTTGATTGATGGGTAATTAGTGGGTGTTTAGGGTAGAGAACAGATGTTAACAATGCATTTGGGAGGTGATCTGACGTCGGATCTGCGGGCGATCTATTGGTGTGGGTGAGTGATCAGATTGCCCGCAAGGGGCAGGTTAGGGGCTCATTGATGGGTGGCAGTGACAGGGGGGGATTGATGGGTGGCAGTGACAGGGGGTGATTGATGGGTGATTGACAGGTGATCAGTGGGTTATTACAGGGAAGAACAGATGTAAATAATGCACTGGCGAATTGATAAGGGGGGGGTCTGAAGGTAATCTGAGCGTGTAGGCGGGTGATTGGGTGCCCGCAAGGGGCAGATTAGGGTCTGATCTGATGGGTAACAGTGACAGGTGGTGATAGGGGGTGATTGATGGGTGATTGATGGGTAATTAGTGGGTGTTTAGGGTAGAGAACAGATGTTAACAATGCATTTGGGAGGTGATCTGACGTCGGATCTGCGGGCGATCTATTGGTGTGGGTGGGTGATCAGATTGCTCGCAAGGGGCAGGTTAGGGGCTGATTGATGGGTGGCAGTGACAGGGGGTGATTGATGGGTGATTGATGGATGATTGACAGGTGATTGACAGGTGATTGACAGGTGATCAGGGGGATAGATGCATACAGTACACAGGGGGGGGTCTGGGGAGAATCTGAGGGGTGGGGGTGATCAGGAGGGAGCAGGGGGCAGTTTAGGGAATAAAAAAAAATAGCGTTTACAGATAGTGACAGGGAGTGATTGATGGGTGATTAGGGGGGTGATTGGGTGCAAACAGTGGTCTGGGGGGTGGACGGGGGGGTCTGACGGGTGCTGTGGGCGATCAGGGGGCGGGGGGGGATCAGTGTGCTTGGGTGCAGACTAGGGTGGCTGCAGCCTGCCCTGGTGGTCCCTCGGACACTGGGACCACCAGGGCAGGAGGCAGCCTGTATAATACACTTTGTATACATTACAATGTGTATTATACACTTTGTATGCGTCGATTCGGGTGCTAGTAACCCGCCGGCGCTTCCGAATGGCCGGCGGGTTACAGCGCGAGGGGGGCGGAGCCAGTCCCCGACGGAGGATCGCGTCACGAATGACGCGATCGCTCCGCCCATGCCCGTACAAGGACCGCCGCCAATTGTACATGCGGCGGTCCTTGCGGGATCCACTTCCCGGCCGCCATTTGTACATGTCGGGAAGTGGTTAAGTAATCACTCACTGGCTAGCTAGTATCAGATACAGTATAAGGGCAATGAAAGGACTGAAAACGCTCTTGATGAATGTACAATATGGCCTGAAGATTATACTCTCAGTGCCACAGAGTCTAGCAAGAACGGACCTCTGGAAATGGCCCCCACTTTATATACAGGAGGGGATGGCAGAGCCTCCCCTCCTATGATTGGTTGCTAGGGCCTGGCTGGGGGCCTTTGATTGGTCCAGGGATGTCAATTCTGCCCATTACTGCCCAATCACGACCTAATCACGGATTTCCACCGCGATCACGGCCGTAACCAAGTTCCAAAGATTTGCAATCACGGAATTTCCGTGGCCGATTTCCATGAACTAGAATTGATTACGGATTCGGATGTAGAATAGTGAAAAAGTGATCGTGAATCAAGGCTATTCCGTGATCACGGAAATTATCTGAGCACCACTGCCTATCAATGAAGGATCTCACACACTGGCTGATCAATGGGTAATGTAATCATTCACTTCCAAGAATACATGTTAAAGGGGGATAAACCGCTGACATAACATTCAATAAAAATGTGTTTTCCTACATTTTATTACCCATACAGTTACCATATTTGCTTTTATGCACAAATAATATTATCTGTTTACAAATTACAAGGTTCCAAAGTACAGTTTATCTGCTCTGAAAGCTGCCATTGCATTTTCTTGCATAGCTGCTGTATTTATATATTATAATCTATCTAGTGATCACTTCTCAGCTCTCTGCTTCTACAGCGGAGCGAGCTCATTTTCAGCACAGCTAGAAATGTAGCAGACAAAGGAATGTAAACAAAATATAATTATCACCTCTTTGGCCAGAAGCTGCCCACTGAAGAACAAAGTGCTGTTTTTAACTGTTTAAATGTTATTCTGCTACATTTTTTTTTTTTTTTGTGGTAGCAGATTTTATGCTGTAAATACTCTTTTACAGGTATAGGTGATTTATATCCTGGGCTTGGAGGAAGGTGGGAATCATATATAGTGCCAGATGTGAGGGGGGAAAATGACACGTGTGATCAGATAAATACAAATGTGTCTCCAAAACAGCTGTGCCCAACAATAATTTCTCCTTCAGTTGATCAGACAGAGCTGACTGGATAAAATATGTTTTGGTAGAAGGATCTTGGCAAACACACGACACACGGGCCTAGGGCACAGATGTTTATGAAACTGAACTACTCAAAATGGTAAAAAGCATATAAAACGAGTTGAAACTGGATCAATTTTTTTGTGCCAACTTCACAACACAGCATGAAATGCTGGTTAGGTTGTAACATCAGGGCACATGCTGTATGCATGGAGACATAAATTCAGTGTGTTATTGATGATTAATAAATTGTTCCAGTTATAATTCTATCTATGCTTACCATTTAGTGACTTGATCTCTGAGGAGAGGACATGTGATGCTCACCTGAATTAGTAGGCATCTTATAGAAGAAGACGGGGTGGATAAAAAGTATATTATTTTGCTTTATAAACACACTGCCTATGTGCATACTCTATGAGGGGTTGTGAATGCAACAGGGCCATTCGACATTTCAACGGCTGTATTAGATTTCCATTGGTGCTATCCTGCTAACGATCACCTCTATGCTTTGACTAGTGGTACCAGGGCCGGATTTACCATAAGGCACTGTAGGCATGTGCCTATAGACGCCTGATGATGCAAAGGCGGCTTACTCCCCTCACCGAGCGCCTCCCTCCCTCCTTTCCTGTGCAGAGTCCTGAGCAGAGCGTAAATGAGAGGCTATTCACTCGGGGCTCGGCATTCCACTGATGGGATCTCCCTTTAGCCGGGGCTCCTCTAGCTACTTAATATTGAGGGTATTTCTAGCTACCTAATACTAAGGAGCACCTGTGATGAGCAAGGGAAGTAAGGGAGAAGTGACAGCTGGGCCACCCGGCACACTTGCAGTGCAGTTCTGCGGGGGTTTGTAGGTTCATGGAGGGCAAAGTCTGGGGTCCCAGGACATCTGTGCCTGTAGGTGCCTGTGATGTAAATCCAAGCCTGAGTGGTACTAAAAAAACAAACTGTTCCCCTCCCTGTTTACACCTCCCTGACACTGTGGCAGTCCTTGGCAGGTGGTCCATGTCAATCATTATGTATAGAGTGCTTGAAGGGGCCCAATATAGAACTTGAACAAGAGCTCATTAGCTATACCATAGCTAAAACAAACATAATTAACTCCAAAGAAGCCAAACAAACTGGTTGTTTTCAGGTCTGGATTTCTGAGGAGGCCACAAAGGCTCTGGCCTTGGGTGGCTGCAGTCCAAAAGGGCAGCAGGATAAGGAAGAAGGGTTGCTGCATGTGTAGGAGGAGACTGGAAATTGAAAAGAGGAACCAAACAGGAACACCACATAGGAGAGGGGTGCTGCTGCCCAAGAGACTTGTACATGAAAGATGGGCTGCTGTATATGGCTGTTACATATGGATGAGGGGGTTTCACATGGAAGGGGAGCAACAAGATAATTGGCCTAGGGTCAGTTAAAGTATAAATCCAGCCTTGGTTGTGTTGGCTCAGAAAGATGTTTGGGGCAAACAGAGACCTGCGTTCCAAGAAAATGTATTCCAGTTCTGACATCCGGAAGGCCCTGTAAGCTGATTTATGAACCTTGGCTGAGTTTTCAGTACGCACACCTCCGACGTGGCACCACTGGTGGGCCGAGTTCATATCCTGAGTAGGGAGATTAATAAGGGAGTCTGAAGTACTGACAAATGCTTGATAGATCTCTTCCACCCACAGGATGCCAGATGAATGGGCCTTCGTTGAGTAAAAAAAATGAAAGCATTTTCTCCGGCGCATATTTTGCTTAGGCTGTAAAAAAACAACGGTAGGTAAAGCTTGCTGAATGGGAAATGGGAGAGATATTTGACGTTATGTATGTAGGCCTGAAACGGTCGTCATTTAACAATAGATACAGTTTTTCTGACAAGTGTTTCTCATTTGCAAAAACAGCTCCCTTCGTCAACATTAATCCCGGCACAAGCGTGCGGCAGGAGATAAATAAAGCGCGGCACGGTGCTTAGTTTTGCACCTGAAAAGGTCTATAAATAAGGATTCACAGAAAAGCCCTTCTGATTGATGGTGATACAAACAAGTGCGCTCGCAAGGTGCTGCCGCTCTCCTGAGGCTCTGCTGAAGTATTGAGACTCAGACAAAAATCCATCACTTTTCCCAGGACCGTAGCTCTAATTCACACAAAATGAAAGCATTGGACAAAGACGGAGATGGAGGCTTGAGATAACCAGAGATGGAGAAGGTAGCGAGGCGTGGGCTCCTAACTCCTCACCCTGAATGAGATGAAATGATAGAGGTGGCAACCTTTGAAGGTCACGCTGATTGTACACTACAGTCATACTCCCTGTCCCACATCACAGAGTGTGTACTGGACGGACGGTGGGATTAAGGCCTGATACACACAAGCACAGGCAACCTTTCAAGGCAATCGATCGTTACAGGGGCAGCCATGTTTGCTGACGGCATGGGAGGGCCTGTTTATGGCTGTTAGTGTTTTTTACTTTACTGAGACAAGTTATTTCATTAGAGACCATGGGCTTGATTCACTAAGCATTACTGCATTCGGTAATGTAGAACACAATAGAAAACATCTGATTTTACTGATGTTTGTTAAAGCGGACCTGAACTCAGAACTTCCTCTCTGCTCTAAAAGATAAGCAATGGCATAATAACCTTTAACCACTTAAGTCTATCTGGATGGATATATCCGTCCAGATAGCCTGCCCTGCTGCCGCTGTGCCGGGTGCACGATTACACACGCTTCCGCTCGTGCTCCCGTCGCCTTCTGTTAGCCCGGAGATCATGGAATGGGAACACAGCTCCCATTCATTGATCGAAAACCCTGTATGAAAGACCTACACCATCAGTGAGACGGCTCCATCATAAATCCCCTTCTGCCCCATCCACACTTTACTTCTGCTTACATAGTAATACTACGAGTGCAGAAGTAAGATCCGAGGGCATCTTACGGCCAAATAGTAAAATGACATCTGGAAATAAAAATTTCCAGATAATTATATTTTTTTACTGTTAAAATTAGTCCCTTACCTACCACACTCCCCAATAGTTACACAGCATTTTTTTTTGTAAAAAAAAAAAATACAATAAAAAAAAATACATAAATAGTTACCTTAGGGACTAAACTTTTCTAATATGTACGTAGTAAGGTTTATTATTGTTATTTTTTAAATTATGGACTTGTAATAAATGATGGACGCAAAACTGAAAAAATTCACATTTATTTCCAAATAAAATATCGGTGCCATACATTGTGATAGGGACATAATTTATAAGGTGTAATAACCGGGATACATGGGCAAATAAAATACATGGGTTTTAATTACGGTAGCATGTATTCATTTCAAACTATAATGGCCAAAACCTGAGAAATAATGATTTTTTTTTCCATTTCTTTCTTAAGCTTCATGTTAAAATGGCTTTAGAATAACATAATTCTTAGCAAAATGTAATTCACCAGCTAAGGCTGTTACCACACAGAAAAATTTTTTTACTGAACAACAGTGAGGTAAATTATCAACGTATGTGGTGAATACCTCAATAAATGTCAATCAATGTCATTTCACAAAATCACAAGGATTAAAGCATGCAGTAAAAACAAGTGAGATGTTCAGTAATTATCTCCATCTTGAGCTGTCAGTAAGCAGCAATTCACATTTGGTAAAATGTTACAGAGAAAAGGAGACAGCCAAAAGGAGGAGCCACTTTATCCTACTACTCCCTCCATTGGTGCCGATATACTTCCAGGCGGAACAAGTTTCTCTACTCCAGGCAGCAGAGAAGAGAGATGGACAAGACGTGGCTTCCCCTGCAGCCCTGTAGATGTTAACCCTTTAGACTCCTGCTCCAAGATGCCGAGGAGCAACTGCTGAGATCATCCAAGCATGGTGTGTCTTATGTTTATTGAAAGTTCATCTAAACTCCTGCTATGAACAAAAATGTTAAGAAAGACTGGTACAGCTTCAGAGGGGCTAAACGTGGATATGCAGATCTAAAGAGATGCTGGGGATGCCTCTTACTATTGTAATGCTGTAATAGCACAGAAGTGGTAGAACATCACCATAGCATAGCTTGCTGCTAAGATCTTCTTCACAGCTGGTTAGACTTCTATTGCTTGGCGAACTGGTCTTAGGGCTGGTGTACACCAGAGCGGTTCTGGAGCGTTTTTTTAAAACGCTTGGAGGGGGAAAACCGCTTGGCTAATGAAAGTGAATGGGTTGGTGAACACTAGAGCGGTTTGTTTTTTCCACAAACACAAACTCAGGGGCTGCAGCATTTTTGGTGTGGTGGCTGGATGGTGTAATGGTTAAGGCTTTGCCTCTGACACAGGAGACCAGGGTTCGAATCTCGGCTCTGCCTGTTCAGTAAGCCAGCACCTATTCAGTAGGAGACCTTTGGCAAGTCTCCCTAACACTGCTACTGCCTGTAGAGCGTGCCCTAGTGGCTGCTGCTCTGGCGCTTTGAGTCCGCCAGGAGAAAAGCGCGATATAAATGTCATTTGTCTTGTCTTTAAGATTTCTGAGGCTTTTCTGCCTCAATGTTAAAGTATAGGAAAGTTGAAAACAGCTCTGAAAAATGCTAGATCAGAGCTGTTTTCCAGGCGTTTTTGTTACAGAAGCTGTTCAGTAACAGCTTTACTGTAACAATATTTGTATTCTGCTACACAAAAACGCTCGAAAAAACGCTAGGCATGTTTAGAAAACCACTCTAAGGGCCCGTTCACACTTATAATCGCAAAACGCCGGCGGTAATTGCGGGAGTGATTTACCCGCGATTAACGCGGAAAAATCACTGGACACTGCGGCGGTTTTGGAGCAATCGCGATTAGCATGCTTTGCATTCTAATCGAGAATCGCAAATCGCCGCCAAACCGCTGCATGCAGTGCGTTTGCGGTTATCGCTAGCCGTCAACGTGGCATTCAGAACACTGCCACTTGCTGTTATGTGTAGCGTTTTTTGTAAAACCGCTAGCGGTTTGCCATGAGCGGGAATCGCGCGATTCCCACTCAGGTGAGAACGGGCCCTAAACATGCCTAGAATCGCTCTGAAATCTGCTTCAAAAACCGCTAGCGTTTTGCAGATCTGCTAGAGGTTTTTGGTGTGCACTGGGCCTTAGTGAATTGAAGCCATGTGTATTGGTAAAATTACCAAACTACTACGGCGTGTGGGAACATTTTTTGGGGAAAAAAAGGTCTCTTTTAGTCACAAATATTTAGTGAATACTTAGTGAATTGAGACACATGGGCCTGATGTATTAAAACTTTGTACACTTTGATAGACTTTATTTTTTAATTTAACCTGCTGAGCGGTCTGGACGAGCTCAGCTCGTCCAACACCGCCAGAGGCTGCCGCTCAGGCCCTGCTGGGCCGATTTTGATGAAATAAAAAGCAGCACACGCAGCCGGCACTTTGCCAGCCGCGTGTGCTGCCTGATCGCCGCGGCTCTGCGGCGATCCGCCGCGAGCAGCGGCGAAAGAGGGTCCCCCCAACCGCCTGAGCCCAGCGTAGCCGGAACAAAAAGTTCCGGCCAGCGCTAAGGGCTGGATCGGAGGCGGCTGACGTCAGGACGTCGGCTGACGTCGATGACGTCACTCCGCTCGTCGCTATGGCGACGATGTAAGCAAAACAAGGAAGGCCGCTCATTGCGGCCTTCCTTGTTTATTCTGGGCGCCGGAGGCGATCGGAAGATCGCCTCCGGAGCGCCCTCTAGTGGGCTTTCATGCAGCCAACTTTCAGTTGGCTGCATGAAATAGTTTTTTTTTTATTTAAAAAAAACCCTCCCGCAGCCACCCTGGCGATTTAATCAGAACGCCAGGGTGGTTAAGCTTTGTATGCATTCCAGATTAAATGGGGCCTCTAAAGAGGGCGTCTGTTGAGAATCTAGTCTGTGTGCGGCAACTCCTGACCCTCCTCGATGCATCTGTGATACTTCCAGCCTTCCAGATAAACTCAGTACAAGCACTGTCTGACTCTGCAGTAGATGAGACCGCTCTACCTCTGTTACCTTAGGCAAGGTGCTGGAAGCCACTGTCTGACTCTGTTGTTCTCCCTCCTTATCCCTCCGCCTCAGTCATGCACAGTTCATCGTCGTCCCTCTGCCTCACTCCATAGTAACAGAACACGTGGCTAGCCTGGAAGCCAGAGCAGGAGAGGGCTGCAGTACAAGAGGGGGGAACAATAGGCACACACAGCAGCAGGAGGGGGGGGGGCAACCCTCCCCTCCCCCCTCACATAGGGCCCCCCTTCAGCGCTCCCCCCCCTCCAGAAATTTCAGCCAATGGTCAGGGGACACAGGACTCACCTGTTGGGCTCCATACAATGCAGCTCTGCATGCTGCCAGTCTTCTCAATCTGCAACACTGCTCACAGTGCTTCTGCTAATCAGGAAGTACAGTGAGCGGCATTGCAGACTGAGAAAATGGGCGGCACACAGAGCTGCATCGCATGGAACCCAAAAGGTTCCTGTGTTCCCTGCCCGTTGGCCACAATCTCTGAAAGGGGGAGTGTTGAATGGAGGGCCCTATGTAAGGGAGGGGGTCGAGGCCTCCTTCCCTGCCTCTGTGTGTGCCCACTGCACCTCCCTCATGTACTGCGCCACTCGCCTGCTACTAAAAGTGTCCCTGGAGGGCCCCAGAGCCACGGGCCCCCACACTGGCTCCTGGTGAATGCATCCCTTGCAGAGGTGATTGTTACACCTCTGGCCACAGTGTATACTGCATGGGGATGGAGGGATTTGGAGGGCTGGGGCAGAGAGTTCCTATCCAAGGGCCGTGCCAGGGGAAATTTAACTGACACAGAGAGCACCCTTTTGTTTTGTGGGAGCTCCGGGCAATGGTCTGGATTGCCTGTGCCCTGAAACAGCC
Organism: Hyperolius riggenbachi; assembly: GCF_040937935.1. Taxonomy (NCBI): domain Eukaryota; kingdom Metazoa; phylum Chordata; class Amphibia; order Anura; family Hyperoliidae; genus Hyperolius; species Hyperolius riggenbachi. The sequence continues at coordinate 118,517,146 of NC_090648.1, read as the reverse complement.
CTGCTCCACCACTTGGATTTAATATGTGTCTGTTAATCACAAACTAGAGGAAAACATGAAAATGTAAAAGATAATGGTCGCATTATAGACCACATGGGCCCTGCTTGCTCCTGGGCCCCATAGCAGCTGCGACGGCTATTGCTTTGCCCCTAGATACCCCCAGAAATACCAGCAGCGCTGACTTCAATATAATTTATAATATGTTTATCATTGCATTATGCAAAATAAAGCTGGCACTGCAACCCCCTGAGCAGCTGTCACCTGTAGCGGCAAAGTCTCTCTGCTTCTGCGCCGCTCGTTACGCACATAATCATGGCAATGTTGAGAAACATTACACTGAGCAGCATGCAAATAAGTATGATTTAGTGTCACCGCGGATGAATCTTAAACTGCACAAAGCCTCCTTGGCTGTAGTTTCCCTACACTGTCCCCGTAGCAGCAGCAGCGCAAGGAAGTAGAGGCAGGAGATGGATGTGCGGAGAAGGCTTCAGATTCTAGAATATGTATTGATGAGTCCTGCTGTGATGCCTGGTCCATGCAGCACTCTGGCTGGGATCTGCCGATAACCGGAGTGATTATTGAAAAAAACACAGTTTGACCGATGAGCGCTCATTTGTATTCTCTTAAACCTTTTGCTTGTTCCGTGTTCCGTCTGCACAGAGGCCTCTCGCTGCGATGTCATCACAGCTCATGTTCCTGCTCCTCAGGCCACTCATAATGTGCAATTCTGGCTTTTTCTTGCGAATAAAACTTAATTTAGGACAGAAGAAAAAGTCATTAAACGAGAATGCTCTACATGAAGTTGCAAAAGTACATCAGCCGGCTCGGGAAAAAGAATTATTGCCGTAGTAGGAGCGTGTGTGTGTCAATAATACGGGGGAAATAAGGCTCAGATCAAGAGCAGGATCATTCACCAGGCAACCTAGGCGGGTACCTGGGGCCTAGTGGGTGTCAAGGGGCTCACCAACCACCTTCTTGGACCCCTCTTCACTACAAATCTACTACCTTGCCTAAGGTCCCATTATATCTTAATCCATCTCTGCTCAGATTTCAAGCATTGCTGCAAAGGCTTTACATATACAGTATGCTCTTATTTTTTTTTCATAATTGGGAAAAAATTGAACATAGGTGTGTGGTACATTGGTCAGATTTTAAATGTTACAATCAGTCACAAAATGTATTGCAATTCTTGAACTAAAAAGATCTTTAAAAAATTGTTTGGTGTGCGGCCACCTTTAAGGTGCAGGTGCAGCCATACTCGTGCAGACGCAGTGCGGCCGCAATTGTACATGGTTTTGGAGCATATCTGACAAGCATGGTTGTGCGCATTCAAACAACATTTTTAGTGTGCTGTACAGAATCAGTGGTATCAGAAAATACACCGCATGCGTTTTTGTCACAGCACAGTGCTGGTCCATGCAGTGTCAGTAAATGGGATCAGTACTGCACTGTGAGTTGCTCTATAATGCATGGCCACCTGTGCTGCTTGCAAGGTGTAATCGAGGACTCACTTTGCCTCCAGCTTCTGCACTTTATTCTTTCTTAAAGACTGTAAACTTACATTGGCACGACCATCTGCTCTGCTGTAGTGTTGGGCGAACAGTGTTCGCCACTGTTCGGGTTCTGCAGAACATCACCCTGTTCGGGTGATGTTCGAGTTCGGCCGAACACCTGACGGTGCTCGGCCAAACCGTTCGGCCATATGGCCGAACTAAGAGCGCATGGCCGAACGTTCCCCGAACGTTCGGCTAGCGCTGTGATTGGCCGAACGGGTCACGTGGTTCGGACCCGAACGCGCTCTGATTGGCCGAACTGTCACGTGGTTCGGGTAAATAAATACCCGAACCACGTCATATCTCCGCCATTTGTCTGTGGGTTTAGCTTTGGGTAGGCAGGCAGGGTAGTTCGCGCTCCAGCCACGCTAGCCAGGGTCCCCCCCAGTCATTGTGTGTCGCTGCTGGGAATAGTAGTACACCGCTCGCTCAGCATTCTGTTTACTGCCACTCTGTGTACCTCGCTCAGCCACACTATATAGCATTCTGTTTACTGCCACTCTGTGTCTGCTGGGAATAGTAGTACACCGCTTGCTCAGCCACACTATATAGCATTCTGTTTACTGCCACTCTGTGTACCTCGCTCAGCCACACTATATAGCATTCTGTTTACTGCCACTCTGTGTCTGCTGGGAATAGTGGTACACCGCTCGCTCAGCCACACTATATAGCATTCTGTTCACTGTTCTGTGTCTGCTTGGAATAGTGGTACACCGCTCGTTCAGCCACACTATATAGCATTCTGTGTACTGTTCTGTGTCTGCTGGGAACAGTAGTACACCGCTCGTTCAGCCACACTATATAGCATTCTGTGTACTGTTCTGTGTCTGCTGGGAACAGTAGTACACCGCTCGCTCAGCCACACTATATAGCATTCTGTTCACTGTTCTGTGTCTGCTGGGAATAGTGGTACACCGCTCGCTCAGCCACACTATATAGCATTCTGTTCACTGTTCTGTGTCTGCTGGGAATAGTGGTACACCGCTCGCTCAGCCACACTATATAGCATTCTGTTTACTGTTCTGTGTCTGCTGGGAACAGTAGTACACCGCTCGCTCAGCCAGAGTATATAGCATTGTGTTTACTGCCACTCTGTGTACACCGCTCAGCCAGACTATATACCATTGTTTACTGACACTCTGTGTACACCACTCAGCCACACTATATACCATTGTTTACTGACACTCTGTGTACACCGCTCAGCCAGACTATATACCATTGTTTACTGCCACTCTGATTCTGCTGGGAACAGTAGTACACCGCTCGCTCAGCCAGACTATATACCATTGTTTACTGACACTCTGTGTACACCGCTCAGCCAGACTATATACCATTGTTTACTGACACTCTGTGTACACCACTCAGCCACACTATATACCATTGTTTACTGACACTCTGTGTACACCGCTCAGCCAGACTATATACCATTGTTTACTGCCACTCTGATTCTGCTGGGAACAGTAGTACACCGCTCGCTCAGCCAGACTATATACCATTGTTTACTGACACTATATAGCAGACTATATAGCATTGTGTGTACACCGCTCAGCCAGACTATATACCATTGTTTACTGACACTCTGTGTACACCGCTCAGCCAGACTATATACCATTGTTTACTGCCACTCTGATTCTGCTGGGAACAGTAGTACACCGCTCGCTCAGCCAGACTATATAGCATTGTGTTTACTGCCACTCTGTGTACACCGCTCAGCCACACTATATAGCATTGCGTACTCTGCCAGTCAGTGTGTATATTGCTGGGATCAGTAATACTCCACTCACCGTCAACCACTATATGAGCTCAACATGAGTTCCCCAGAGACCTCCGCTGTGAGCAGCACTCCCAACAACAGCAACAGCCAACGCCCCACGCAAGCTATAACATCCACCCCAGCAGCCAGTGGTCAGCAGCAGCCCTCCCCGGAGGAGAACGTTGTGTCCATCAGTCCGTCGCCAGAGCGATTAATGAGGGCTGCCATTGAGGAGATGATGGGGCCTGATGTGGAGGAGGAGGTCTGGCTCAGGCCAGCATCCCAAGTTAATGTTGAGGACGATGAGGGGTCTGTGTCTGGGGATGTTGGGGTGGCAGAGGTGGTGGGTGGGTCAGACTCAGGAGAAGAGTTGTATGATGAGGATGATGATCGGGACCATCTGTATGTGCCTCAGAGTCCGACCCCGGAAAACATGTTGTATCGTGTGTTTAGGTACTAAAATCTGCGTTCCCTCCCAGTAGTGTTGGGCGAACAGTGTTTGCCACTGTTTGGGTTCTGCAGAACATCACCCTGTTCGGGGTGACTATATAGCAGACTATATAGCATTGTGTTTAATGCCACTCTGTGTACACGGCTCAGCCACACTATATAGCATTGTGTTTACTTCCACTCTGTGTCTGCTGGGAACAGTAGTACACCGCTCACCCGCCACTGTATAGCATTGTGCTCTGTGTCACTGCTGACAATAGTGGTACACCGCTCACCCACCACTGTATAGCATTTCTGTACTGCCACTGTACTGCTGCCAGTCAGCGTGTACTTTAAGTGAAATGAGGAAGAAATCCGGTGAAAGAGGGAGGGGCAAGGGAAGAGGTGTTTCCCCTGACGGTTCACGTACAGGCCACAGGGGAGCACCCAAGAAAACCCACTCAATACTGCCCATGTTGTCCAGGACAACAACCCTCACAGATCCAAAAGAACAGGACCAGATAATTACTTGGATGACCTCTCAAGCGTCCAGCAGTGGGTTAAGCAGCACCAGCACATCACGCACGAGGTCCGAGTCCTCAGCCAGTTAAAGTCTGGGCTTTCTTTGAAGACTGCACTGAGGATGTTACCATGGCGATTTGCAAGGTGTGCAAGACCCGCCTGAGCAGGGGGAAAAGTATTAACAACCTCTCCACCACCAGCATGAGCCGCCACATTCTATCCAAACATCCCACTCTGTGGGCAAACGCGGCAGGACAGGGTACCACCAGCAACACTGCCTCCCTTGGGTTCACCAGACTCACCACCAGACCCGCCTCAGCAGCAGCAGTAGCCCAGCCATTGCGTGGTTCACAACATTCACAAACATCAGACGATGCTGACACTGTCACTTTCCGGACTAGTGCTCTTGAGGTCTCCCAGTGTTCATCAAACACAACAACCAACAGCCCTTCGGTGTGCAGCGCTACGGTTGAGTTGTCTGTTTCTGAGATGTTTGAGCACAAGAGGAAATTGCCAGCAAATGACCCCCGGGCCGTGGCAGTAACAGCCAGCCAGCATAGCCAAGCTTCTGGCCTGCGAAATGCTGCCATATCGAGTGGTGGAGACAAACAGCTTCAAGGGCATGATGTCAGTGGCCATCCCACGTTACGTGGTTCCCAGCCGCTACCACTTTGCGCGCTCTGCAGTGCCTGAGTTGCATGAGCACGTGGTCAGCTAAATAACCCGAAGCTTGAAGAATGCCGTTGCCTGCAAGGTTCACCTCACCACTGACACCTGGACGAGTGCGTTCGGCCAGGGTCGATACATCTCCCTTACCGCGCACTGGGTGAACCTTGTGGAGCCTGGCAGCGATTCCTCAAATCCTCACCTGCTACGGCGCGGGTGTTGCCCACGCCGCAAACAGCTGGATAACAACAGCAGCGCCTACCTCTCTGACTCCTTCTCCTCCAACGCATCTCAAAGCTGTACCTCATCCGGAAATGCTAACCCAGCACCAGCAGCAGTAGGATCGTGGAAGCAGTGCAGCACAGCTGTTGGCATGCGTCAGCAAGCGTTGCTGAAGCTGATCTGCCTTGGGGATAAGCAGCACACAGGGGAGGAAATTTGGAGGGGAATAAAGGAACAGACGGATTTGTGGCTGGCACCGCTGGACCTGAAACCGGGCATGAAGCTAGACACCTGGCACGAACTGGCAATGTACGCAATAGAGGTGCTGGCTTGCCCGGCAGCCAGCGTTATGTCGGAACGCTGTTTCAGTGCTGCCGGAGGCATCATCACAGATCGGCGTATCCGCCTCTCCACAGAAAATGCAGACCGTCTGACTCAAATTAAAATGAATCAATCCTGGATTGGAAACGACTACGCAACACTCCTGGACCCCAACCAAGTAACATGACCGATGAACATCTGGGATGGTTTAGCGTTTCCGGTCCCTGTTTATTGAACCTCTCATCTGTATTACATTTATGACTGCATGGCGGCAAAAAGCATTGCTGCTATATCCGCACGCTTTTTGTCCTCATGCAAGGCCTGGGTTGTTGTGTCTCACAAAGCGTGGCCTTCTCCTCCTGCGCCTCCTCCTGTTCCATCACGTGTGCTGCTGCTGCTGCTGGGTTACCGTTGCCGCGTGGTCCCTGTTTATTGAACCTCTTATCTTTATTACATTTATGACTACATGGCGGTACAAAGCATGCTATCCGCACGCTTTTTGTCCTCATGCAAGGCCTGGGTTGTTGTGTCTCACAAAGCGTGGCCTTCTCCTCCTGCGCCTCCTCCTGTTCCATCACGTGTGCTGCTGCTGCTGCTGCTGCTGGGTTAGCGTTGCCGCGTGGTCCCTGTTTATTGAACCTCTTATCTTTATTACATTTATGACTACATGGCGGTACAAAGCATGCTATCCGCACGCTTTTTGTCCTCATGCAAGGCCTGGGTTGTTGTGTCTCACAAAGCGTGGCCTTCTCCTCCTGCGCCTCCTCCTGTTCCATCACGTGTGCTGCTGCTGGGTTAGCGTTGCCGCGTGGTCCCTGTTTATTGAACCACTTATCTTTATTACATTTATGACTGCATGGTGGTACAAAGCATGCTATCCGCACGCTTCTTGTCCTCATGCAAGGCCTGGGTTGTTGTGTCTCAAAGCGTGGCCTTCTCCTCCTGCGCCACCCTCCTCCTGTTCCATCACGTGTGCTGCTGCTGGGTTAGCATTACCGGTCCCTTTTCCTGGAACCTCTTATATGTATTACATTTATGACTGCATGCCGACAAAAAGCATGTTACCTGTGCAAAGAAAACAGACATTTCCCGCATTTAAAAGACAGTTTTCCCTTTGAAACTTTAAAATCGATTTTCTCAAAAACTATAAGCTCTTTTTGCTAAATTTTTTTTTCCTCTTGTACCCACTCCCAAGGTGCACATACCCTGTAAATTTGGGGTATGTAGCATATAAGGAGGCTTTACAAAGCACAAAAGTTCGGGTCCCCATTGACTTCCATTATGTTCGGAGTTCGGGTCGAACACCCGAACATCGCGGCCATGTTCGGCCTGTTCGGCCCGAACCCGAACATCTAGATGTTCGCCCAACACTACTCTGCTGTATAATGGCACAGCCATATATCGCCTTATCATTTCTTCTACTGACCTCCTGCTGTGTTTGATATATTACTGTATTTTATCTGTATCACCTTTGTACGTAATTCATAAACTGTATGTATACATAGTTTGTATTACTGTAATTTTAAAGATCAACGTAAGATGTTGTTACTATATAACAATAATAATCCAGCACTGAAACTCAGCTGGATAGAGAAGGGAGGATTGAGCCTGAGCCATCTACACCAATCAATGGAGTGGATGGAGAAAGAATATCCAGGCCCAGGGCATAAGGAGAAGGTAGACTGCTCATAACTGGCATCTGCAGACTACAAATAATCCTGCAACTCACCTGGGAGACATCACTTGTAAAATGATAAAGCGTGTTTGACATGGAACTCAAAATATTGCTTGTGAGACGTACAAATATCACTTCTTTTGATTTCTTTCTATGATAAAGAATATATTTGATTAACACTGACTGACTGGTGTTGACTTAGGGGACTATGAAGACCCCTCAGAGTTACTCAAGACCACTTGGTTCTGTATGCTGGTCTTTGGCACTGACACCTTGGCAATGTATTAATTAGGTAGTAATTACTGTATAATAATAATAATATGCTTTTATATGGCATTGACATATTCTGCAGTGCTCTGCAGAGAACATAGTCACTTATTGTCTCTCAGAGGAGCTCACCATCTAGCCTCTACCATAATCATAATCTTTTGTTCCTACCATAGTATAATGTCGGTTTTGATAGGAACTATATAACATATCACTATGTTCTAGGGAAGTTAGATATTGACACTGAAATGCTAACATTAGTATAGCATTACCTGACATGATCATAATCATCTGGCCTAGCCGAACACTAACTTTAAATCCCCATATCTGACCCTAACCAGTGCTACACCTCTTCCTTACATTATTACGTTAACATTTACCTTAACCCTAGACGGTAGACTCAACACCAACCTTCTCCCTTGTTTGACCAAGACTAAACTTAACTCAAGAGCTATGCATAACTTAGCATTCCCTATCTGTCATTAAACGCGCACCTGAACTCTTAAAGTGAACCTTAAGCCAGAAAAAAAAATGAGTTTTACTCACCTGGGCCTTCTACCAGCCCCCTGCAGCAGTCCTGTGCCCTCGCAGCCACTCACTAATCCTCTGGTCCCCCGCTGCCAGCTAGTTTAGCTTTTGCCGACAGGCCCGTCAGGACTGGCCACGCGTAGCTTTTTCCGCATTCCCGACTGTAATTAGCGCTATGCGTGCGTAATGCGGCAACGCGTATTTTTGTACGTGTGTCGGCAAAAACGAAACTAGCTAGCAGCAGGGGACCAGAGGATTAGTGAGTGGCTGCGAGGGCACAGGACTGCTGCAGGGGGCTGGTAGAAGCCCCAGGTGAGTAAAACTATTTTTTTTTCCTGGCTTAAGTGTCCCTTTAAGTAACTGCTGACTTGGGGAATTATTAGTTGTAGATAAATGGAATTTTCTGAAAAAAAAAAAAAAATCACCATTGTGTGTCAGTAAGATAATGTGTCATGACTTCTTCATCTTCCCATTCCCCTCTCTGAAGGGAAAAAAAGAGGCGTGTTTAGTTGAGCCAAACATGCATGTCATGATCTTTTGTGATAAAGAACTGCGGTAATCAGATCTTCCTACAATGGCATATCTAGTGGTAGGGGATGAAGTCAGTAAAACATGAAAGGAGCCAAAGGTTCTTTGTCTAGGATCATTGCTCTCCAAAAGTTTAGGACCTCCAAAGATGAATATGGGGGGGGGGGGGGGGGGGTGTCCTGTCCAGGGATGGAGTGTCCAGCCTTAGGTTGTTAGAAGAAAGAGATAGAGCTCTAATAAGTCTTATATATCTTGAACAAAATAATATATATTACATACATACTCATATATATAAAAACAGAATCTCTTGTTGTTGATATACAAAATCAATCTACATACAAGTCTGATTAAGCTATGTTTCTACAACTCTATTTTGTATGTAGTCCAGAACACCATAGTCCAATATATTCCTCAAATGGATTCAGCTCAACCTGGGAAATGGGGGATTAAAACCACCCTACAGAGATCCCAGGGAGCCGAGCCATTTTTCTATAAACAAAGTGTCCGACTGCCAATCTTGTTCCCCTAACTAGGTGGTTGACCAGCAACCATCCAGACAGGGTTCTAAGTTAGATTTTAGTATGAATTATGCAGTAGGACAGGTGAACTAGGCTACAAGAAAAAAAAAACAATCCTACAGGAATCTAGATCATTGTTTTATACTAAACAATATTCTTTATTGTAAACTATTAATAAAGATAATAGAAACCTAACATGATCTTAATTCTTCTTCTACTATTTCTCAACATTATAAAAGCATGCACTTCATTATTAATAGCAGTGTTGGCCAAGTACCCCCAATATGGCTAACAACATGTCAAGTACCCCTTGTTGCATATATGTTAAGTGCTTTAGGTTTTAAAATACTTTCTATGCATATGTATTAGGAGTTAGGAGTATTCCATAATAGCTCCTGAATATTTTTTAAAGATTCCCTGATGCTTTTAGTCATCAATAAACACTTTTTCAGGTTCGTTTATAAATACGTTATCATTTTTGATTCTCAAAACTTACTATGATGGATTTTCAGTGACAGTTTCAAGAAGCCCTCAAGCCCAGCCCTAGTCTCCCCTGTGGTGCAAGAACCTAGGCTGTAGAGGATGGCTTATAATGATGTAGACAGGAGACATGAATATGCGAGTGGGAGGGAGCAGAGGACCAGGAGACCTTCCGCTATGTCTGACTGAGTAGTGATGAGCACAGGTTTCACATAATCATAATTGTGCATCATAATCTGCAATTACAATTCAAAATTACAATTATGCAAAATTATGATTATGCTAAATTGTAAAGCCAAATTTAGGAAAAAAAATCATTATTCATTTTGTTTGTAACCATAATCAGGAACTGTCATTTTGCAATTATGCGTAATTTCATTCCGGTTAGTAACAAAGCCTTCCATGCATGCCATTGTCACCAAAATAGCTACATGTGTTAAAGGGTATAGTGGGAACAAGTCACAAATCAATTTTAAAAATGCAACAGAAAAATGGGTTTTAAACTCTGTTTTGCTGTGCAAAATGCCATTGTAAAAACATTTTTCCTTTGCATTTTTAAAATCTTCAAGGTCTTTTTGAAACTATAGCATTTATGTGGGTTTTGCTATTAATTGCTAAAGTCAGCACGAAATTACGAATGGATTACGCAAAATCAATGAAATGTACAAATCGTGGTTACGTGTGGCAATGATTTCAAACTTTTACGTGAAATTTTCCGTAAACGTTATTAGCAGATTACAATCATCACTATGTCTGAATACAATAATAATCAGCTGAGGAATTCCATCCTACTTTATCACTGTTTTCCCACAAACCTTGCCAGGGATGGGGTGGGTCTGGCTGCTTACGACCGTCACATTGTCACTGAAGCCTAACGTAAGAGGCAAGATAAGACAGCAACTGAATGTTTGTAGAAAATGGGTAAGTAACGGTTCCTACACACATACGATGAATGTCAACTGGCGGAAATCAGTACCCAATCCCTCGGGTGATATTGCAAGGCCGAGGCTGTGCAGATGTGATGCTAGAGATGTAATGTGTTCTGTTCCTATGCAGGGGAGGAGGAAGGCAGATGAAGCGGCGCGCTTGTGATGTCACGTGGTGGGCAGGGTAAATAAAGCTCTCGGCTGACTATCGCTGAATACATCCACCTGGCTGATCGCTGGCCAAGGCATCGGGTCGCGCCTGTAACCACACTGGATTCTCAGCAGAGGCGGTCATTATCTGCTGCCTTGGCCAAGTTTCATCTAGCATGTGTATGAAGCTTTAGCTTTAGAGAAGTAGTAAGTGGTCTCCAGGCTACACTCCCCAACAGCTTAAAGAGGATCCGAGGTGAGAGGGATATGAAGGCTGCCATATTTATTTTGTTGTAAACAATGCCAGTTGCCTGCCAGTCTTGTTGATCTTCTGGCATATGTAGTGTCTGAATCGACACCCTGGGACAAGCATATGGCTAATTCAGTAAAACCTGAGTCAGCTGAGTCAGAGTACCTGATCTGCTGCATGCTTGTTCAGGGTCTTGGTTAAAAGTATTAGAGACACAGGATCAGGAGGACTGCCAGGCAACTGGTATTGTTTAAAAGGAAATACATATGGCAGCATTCATATCACTCTCACCTTGGGTTCCCTTTAAATGAGGTGCAAGGTCAGTCCACCAGAGCACCAGGCCAGACACACATCCAATTATACATCCAAAATACAAGGATCAGCACACTCCAAAAAGTCCTCTGAACTTATAGGCTTATAGACAGATCCAAAGACTACCCACACCAATTAGATAACCATCAGAGATGGTCAATGTCCATCAAAAGCTTGGTTCCCTGGATCCAACAGGCTAAACAACAGTGGCAGCTGGGCAGACATAGAGTCACAACATCATATTTCCCAGACACCAGCCTATAGCAGTTGCAGACGTAAAGCCCTTCTTCAAGCCAAAAAATGTGTGCCTCTATCAAGCTTTAGAGTGACAATCTGATTCCAAATTGCAACTGTTCAATAAGCCATTTTATTTTGAATTTCACTTATTGATTGAAATTGAAAAATGTAAAATACTGATTGCCATTACCTCAAATGTACTAAAAAAAGACTATATATAAAACATGTACATATTTATTTACATTGTCCTTTAAGCCGTGTCCTCAATTTTTGCTCCATGAAGAAAACGGATGTCACATAAGGATTCATTCATCTCTATGGTGACCATATAGGAACGCGTAACAGCACATACATGAATACTGTATGAGTTGCTTTTCTTGTCTTTCAGACACATTAAGCACACAGGGGTGTCTTTTAGTGTATCTCTCCTGAATCCCATTTCAACAGCTAGGACATGAAGGCCCATCATTGATAATTGGAAATGATGGTTTTTCATTTCAGTATCTGTTTCTCCTGAGATCAGTAGGGACAGAAACCTTCTCTTGGCATGAATAACTGTGTTTACCTATGTACACCTTCGCCCATATGATATTACGATTTGTAAATTCAATTGACTTTGTGTAATTCATTTGAAATTTCCCTTAATTTTCACATAACTTTGTGCTAATTTTAGCGGTTCATACCAAAACCCCCATACATGCTATTGTCACCACATACGTTAAGGAGAATAGTGAGAACAAGTAAGAAAATAATTTTCCATAAACACCTTGTACATTTTGAGAAAATCGATATTAAGAATGCAAAGAAAAAATATTTTTTTAACTACTTAAGGACCAAGGTAATTGAAATCTACACCCTGTTTTGATGGTTACCTGGCTGTCAGGGAGTAGATTTTAATTCACTGCCGCAGCGCACATCCGCCGTTTTCGTCGGTCCCGCCGATCTCGCCGCTGTATCACTGCCATGTCCCATTGCAGCTCACCCGCTCTGCCTGTCTCTATGACGGCAGAGCCCTGTGAGCCGGTCAGGAGCCGATTTCATTGGCTCCTGGCCATGTCTATCAATGTAAGCAACTCCTATAGGCTTACATTGATAGACACGGTCAATAGCCAATGAAAGCAGCTCCTGACCGGCTCACCTGATTCTGCCGTCATAGAGACAGGCAGAGCGGGTGTCCTGAGAATCCCCAGCGTGCGGCATGAACGGCGGTTGCAGCGGGTATATGCGGCGATTTGTTGGTATTCGGCCGTTATTGTACTAGCAGTCTCTGGTCCTTAAAGAGAAACTCCAACCAAGAATTGAACTTTATCCCAATCAGTAGCTGATACCCCCTTTTACATGAGAAATAGAATGATTTTCACAAACAGACCATCAGGGGGCGCTGTGTGACTAATTTTGTGCTGAAACCCCTCCCACAAGAGGCTCTGAATACTGCGGTACTCTGGGCAAACTGCCACAATGTAACAATGTTCACAGACAGGAAATGTCTGTTTAAAGCTGTCTGTAACAGCCAGAGCAGCTAGAAACAGCTACATAACTTGCCCACAGTAACAATGTCACCATGTAATACATGTCAGAATGTGAATCTGGGAGAAGAAAGATTTTACAATGAGCAAACACTGACTAAATCATTTATACATAATAATTGTAAAAATGAAGCACTTTTTTATTAAATTATTTTCACTGGAGTTCCTCTTTAAGGGGGCAGAGACCGCTGGTACGTAAGAGGATAAACTAATTTTTCTAAATGAAATAACATTTTCCTTTGCATTTTTAAAATCTATTTTCCTAAAAACTACAAGGTCTTTTTGAAAAATTATTTTTCGTGAGTCTTCTCCTTAACGTTTTAACTAATTGGTAGTAATTTTGGTAGCAATAGCATGTACGGGGCTGTGTTATTAACCGCTAAAGTCAGCACGAAATTAGGCATTTAGGTGATGCAAATTATGCATTTTGATGCAAAACTACGACTCTGCAAAATGTGTGCTAATCACTACTTGAAATTAGCTGGTACCAGAGGTTTCTGTACTCACTTCTCCCCAACTGCCATATTTTTTTTTTTTTTTATTTTTTTTATTTTTAAACTCAGCGTACAAAATTGTACTATACCCAACTAGATTAGCTGCGCTTCACCGGAGCCCTCTTATGTTGGGTTTTATTTTGCATCATCGTTTGACATTTTATTGCTTCACAAATATGTACATCTGTATATACCTTTATGTAAATTTATAATTTTAACACAAAAAGTCAAACCACAATGAGGGAGCAGAAAGGAGCGAGGGACATAAAGAGGCCAGTGGCCTAGCTACCCCTCTCACCAAGTCCATCCCTCACATTTTAAGTTTTAAAAAATTATGTATGTCAAGTTCCAATCAAACTTCTGGACACTCGCACTCCCCTTCCATAAATTACATCCGTTCTCGTCCTCAACTGCCATATTTTTTATAGCATAAACCTGTACGCTTGGCGGAAGGAAGCATTTGTGTTCTGGCAACTGCAGTTAGATTTTTACTGTACTGAGTTTGACACGATAAAGGACATTTACAGTGAGAGAAATATGGAAGCTGCCACTGCTGATTTTGTTTTAAAAACATTCTGCTACCTGCCAATACCAATTAATTCTATAATAATTTCATAATGGCTGTTTTCTGTAAAACTAACAATAAAAGAGAAGCCACTTAATAAAATAAATGGCCTTGGTGTTCTGCAGCTTATAAAGAAAACACACCTGTCATGAAAAGGATGTGGAGGCTGCCATATTTTTGTATTTTTTAATAGTACTGCTTTCCTGACTTAACCACTTGAGGACCACAGTCTTTTCGCCCCTTAAAGGGATACTGTAGGGGGGTCGGGGGAAAATGAGCTGAACTTACCCGGGGCTTCTAATGGTCCCCCGCAGACATCTTGTGCCCGCGCAGCCGCTCACCGATGCTCCGGCCCCGCCTCCGGTTCATTTCTGGAATCTCTGACTTTAAAGTCAGAAAACCACTGCGCCTGCGTTGCTGTGTCCTCGATCCCGCTGATGTCATCAACAGCGCACAGCGCAGGCCCAGTATGGTCTGTGTCTGCGCAGTACACTCCTGGTGACATCAGCGGGAGCGAGGACACGGCAACGCAGGCGCAGTGGTTTTCTGACTTTAAAGTCAGAGATTCCAGAAATGAACCGGAGGCGGGGCCGGAGCATTGGGGAGTGGCTGCGCCAACACAGGATGTCTGCGGGGGACCATTAGAAGCCCCGGGTAAGTTCAGCTCATTTTCCCCCGACCCCCCTACAGTATCCCTTTAAGGACCAGAGCCTTTTTCTCCATTCAGACCACTGCAGCTTTCACGGTTTATTGCTCGGTCATACAACCTACCACCTAAATGAATTTTACCTCCTTTTCTTGTCACTAATACAGCTTTCTTTTGCTGCTATTTGATTACTGCTGCGAGTTTTAGTTTTTATTATATTCATCAAAAAAGACATGAATTTTGGCAAAAAAATGACTTTTTTAACTTGCTGTGCTGACATTTTTCAAATAAAGTAAAATTTCCTATACATTTGAGCGCGAAAGTTATTCTGCTACATGTCTTTGATAAAAAAAAAAAAACATTCAGTGTATATTTATTGGATTGGGTAAAAGTTATAGCGTTTACAAACTATGGTGCCAAAAGTGAATTTTCCCATTTTCAAGCATCTCTGACTTTTCTGCGCACCTGTCAGGTTTCATGAGGGGCTAAAATTCCAGGATAGTACAAATACCCCCCAAACGACCCCATTTTGGAAAGAAGACATCCCAAAGTATTCAGTGAGAGGCATGGTGAGTTCATAGAAGATTTTATTTTTTGTCACAAGTTAGCGGAAAATGACACTTTCTGACAAAAAAAAAAGAAAAAAAAAAGTTTCCATTTCTTCTAACTTGCGACAAAAAAAAATGAAATCTGCCACGGACTCACTATGCTCCTCTCTGAATACCTTGAAGTGTCTACTTTCCAAAATGGGGTCATTTGTGGGGTGTGTTCACTGTCCTGGCATTTTGGAGGGTACCTAATTGTAAGCACCCCTGTAAAGCCTAAAGATGCTCATTGGACTTTTGGCCCCTTAGCGCAGTTAGGCTGCAAAAAAGTGCCACACATGTGGTATTGCCGTACTCAGGAGAAGTAGTATAATGTGTTTTGGGGTGTATTTTTACACATACCCATGCTGGGTGGGAGAAATATCTCCGTAAATGACAATTGTTTTATTTTTTTTACACACAATTGTCTATTTATAGAGATATTTCTCCCACTCAGCATGGGTATGTGGAAAAATACACCCCAAAACACATTATACTACTTCTCCTGAGTACGGCGATACCACATGTGTGGCACTTTTTTTGCACCCTAACTGCGCTAAGGGGCCCAAAGTTCAATGAGTACCTTTAGGATTTCACAGGTCATTTTGAGAAATTTTGTTTCAAGACTACTCCTCACGCTTTAGGGCCCCTAAAATGCCAGGACAGTATAGGAACCCCACAAATTACCCCATTTTAGAAAGAAGACACCCCAAGGTATTCCGTTAGGAGGATGGTGAGTTCATAGAAGATTTTTTTTTTTTTGTCACAAGTTAGCGGAAATTGATTTTAATTGTTTTTTTTCACAAAGTGTCATTTTCCGCTAACTTGTGACAAAAAATAAAATCTTCTATGAACTCACCATACTCCTAACGGAGTACCTTGGGGTGTCTTCTTTCTAAAATGGGGTCATTTGTGGGGTTCCTATACTGCCCTGGCCTTTTAGGGGCCCTAAACCGTGAGGAGTAGTCTTGAAACCAAATGTCGCAAAATGACCTGTGAAATCCTAAAGGTACTCATTGGACTTTGGGCCTCTTAGCGCACTTAGGGTGCAAAAAAGTGCCACACATGTGGTACCGCCGTACTCAGGAGAAGTAGTATAATGTGTTTTGGGGTGTATTTTTACACATACCCATGCTGGGTGGGAGAAATATCTCTGTAAATGACAATTGTTTGATTTTTTTTACACACAATTGTCCTTTTACAGAGATATTTCTCCCACCCAGCATGGGTATGTGTAAAAATACACCCCAAAACACAATATACTACTTCTTCTGAGTACGGCGATACCATGTGTGACACTTTTTTGCACCTAGGTGCGCTAAGGGGCCTAACGTCCTATTCACAGGTCATTTTGAGGCATTTGGATTCTAGACTACTGCTCACGGTTTAGGGCCCCTAAAATGCCAGGGCAGTATAGGAACCCCACAAGTGACCCCATTTTAGAAAGAAGACACCCCAAGGTATTCTGTTAGGAGTATGGTGAGTTCATAGAAGATTTTTTTTTTGTCACAAGTTAGCGGAAAATGACACTTTGTGAAAAAAAAAACAATACATATCAATTTCCGCTAACTTGTGACAAAAAATAAAATCTTCTATGAACTCATCATACACCTAACAGAATACCTTGGGGTGTCTTATTTCTAAAATGGGGTCACTTGTGGGGTTCCTATACTGCCCTGGCATTTTAGGGGCCCTAAACCGTGAGGAGTAGTCTTGAACCCAAATGTCTCAAAATGACCTGTGAAATCCTAAAGGTACTCATTGGACTTTGGGCCCCTTAGCACAGTTAGGCTGCAAAAAAGTGTCACACATGTGGTATCGCCGTACTCAGAAGAAGTAGTATAATGTGTTTTGTGGTGTATTTTTACATATAACCATGCTGGGTGGGAGAAATATCTCTGTAAATGACACATTTTTGATTTTTTTTACACACAATTGTCCATTTACAGAGAGATTTCTCCCACCCAGCATGGGTATGTGTAAAAATACACCACAAAACACATTATACTACTTCTCCTGAGTATGGCGATACCACATGTGTGACACTTTTTTGCAGCCTAGGTGCGCTAAGGGGCCCAACGTCCTATTCACAGGTCATTTTGAGGCATTTGTCTTCTAGACTACTCCTCACGGTTTAGGGCCCCTAAAATGCCAGGGCAGTATAGGAACCCCACAAGTGACCCCATTTTAGAAAGAAGACACCCCAAGGTATTCCGTTAGGGGTATGGTGAGTTCATAGAAGATTTTATTTTTTGTCACAAGTTAGTGAAAAATGACACTTTGTGAAAAAAACAATAAAAATCCAATTTCCGCTAACTTTTGACAAAAAATAAAATCTTCATCATACACCTAACAGAATACCTTGGGGTGTCTTCTTTCTAAAATGGGGTCACTTGTGGGGTTCCTATACTGCCCTGGCATTTTACGGGCCCAAAACTGTGAGTAGTCTGGAAACCAAATTTCTCAAAATGACTGATCAGGGGTATAAGCATCTGCAAATTTTGATGACAGGTGGTCTATGAGGGGGCAAATTTTGTGGAACCGGTCATAAGCAGGGTGGCCTCTTAGATGACAGGATGTTTTGGGCCTGATCTGATGGATAGGAGTGCTAGGGGGGTGACAGGAGGTGATTGAGGGGTGTCTCAGGGGGCGGTTAGAGGGGAAAATAGATGCAATCAATGCACTGGGGAGGTGATCGGAAGGGGGTCTGAGGGGGATCTGAGGGTTTGGCCGAGTGATCAGGAGCCCACACGGGGCAAATTAGGGCCTGATCTGATGGGTAGGTGTGCTAGGGGGTGACAGGAGGTGATTGATGGGTGTCTCAAGGTGTGATTAGAGGGGGGAAATAGATGCAAGCAATGCACTAGCGAGGTGATCAGGGCTGGGGTCTGAGGACGTTCTGAGGTGTGGGCGGGTGATTGGGTGCCCGCAAGGGGCAGATTAGGGTCTAATCTGATGGGTAACAGTGACAGGTGGTGATAGGGGGTGATTGATGGGTAATTAGTGGGTGTTTAGAGGAGAGAATAGATGTAAACGATGGATTTGGGAGGTGATCTGATGTCGGATCTGCGGGCAATCTATTGGTGTGGGTGGGTGATCAGATTGCCCGCAAGGGGCAGGTTAGGGGCTGATTGATGGGTGGCAGTGACAGGGGGTGATTGATGGGTGGCAGTGACAGGGGGTGATTGATAGGTGATTGACAGGTGATCAGTGGGTTATTACAGGGAATAACAAATGTAAATATTGCACGGGCGAATTGATAAAGGGGGGTCTGAGGGCAATCTGAGCGTGTGGGCGGGTGATTGGGTGCCCGCAAGGGGCAGATTAGGGTCTAATCTGATGGGTAACAGTGACAGGTGGTGATAGGGGGTGATTGATGGGTAATTAGTGGGTGTTTAGAGGAGAGAATAGATGTAAACGATGGATTTGGGAGGTGATCTGATGTTGGATCTGCGGGCGATCTATTGGTGTGGGTGGGTGATCAGATTGCCCGCAAGGGGCAGGTTAGGGGCTGATTGATGGGTGGCAGTGACAGGGGGTGATTGATGGGTGGCAGTGACAGGGGGTGATTGATAGGTGATTGACAGGTGATCAGTGGGTTATTACAGGGAATAACAAATGTAAATATTGCACTGGCGAATTGATAAAGGGGGGTCTGAGGGCAATCTGAGCGTGTGGGCGGGTGATTGGGTGCCCGCAAGGGGCAGATTAGGGTCTAATCTGATAGGTAACAGTGACAGGTGGTGATAGGGGGTGATTGATGGGTAATTAGTGGGTGTTTAGAGGAGAGAATAGATGTAAACGATGGATTTGGGAGGTGATCTGATGTTGGATCTGCGGGCGATCTATTGGTGTGGGTGGGTGATCAGATTGCCCGCAAGGGGCAGGTTAGGGGCTGATTGATGGGTGGCAGTGACAGGGGGTGATTGATGGGTGGCAGTGACAGGGGGTGATTGATAGGTGATTGACAGGTGATCAGTGGGTTATTACAGGGAATAACAGATGTAAATATTGCACTGCCGAATTGATAAAGGGGGGTCTGAGGGCAATCTGAGCGTGTGGGCGGGTGATTGGGTGCCCGCAAGGGGTAGATTAGGGTCTAATCTGATGGGTAACAGTGACAGGTGGTGATAGGGGGTGATTGATGGGTGATTGATGGGTAATTAGTGGGTGTTTAGAGGAGAGAAGAGATGTAAACACTGCACTTGGGAGGTGATCTGATGTCGGATCTGCGGGCGATCTATTGGTGTGGGTGGGTGATCAGATTGCCCGCAAGGGGCAGGTTAGGGGCTGATTGATGGGTAGCAGTGACAGGGGGTGATTGATGGGTGATTGACGGGTGATTGACAGGTGATTGACAGGTGATCAGGGGGGATAGATGCATACAGTGCATACACGGGGGGGGGGGTCTGGGGGGGGGGTCTGGGGAGAATCTGAGGGGTGGGGGTGATCAGGAGGGGGCAGTGGGCAGGGGGGGGATAAAAAAAAAATAGCGTTGACAGATAGTGACAGGGAGTGATTGATGGGTGATTAGGGGGGTGACTGGGTGCAAACAGTGGTCTGGGGGGTGGGCAGGGGGGGGGTCTGAGGGGTGCTGTGGGCGATCAGGGGGCAGGGGGGGAAATCAGTGTGCTTTGGTGCAGACTAGGGTGGCTGCAGCCTGCCCTGGTGGTCCCTTGGACACTGGGACCACCAGGGCAGGAGGCAACCAGTATAATAGGCTTTGTATACATTACAAAGCCTATTATACTATGTACATGCGGCGATCCGGGTGCTAGTAACCCGCCGGCGCTTCCGAACGGCCGGCGGGTTACTACGAGCGGTGGGCGGAGCCAGTCCCCGGCGGCTGATCGCGTCACGAATGACGCGATCGCCGCATAGCCACTCCCCCAGCCGCCCCCGCCGATGGGCGTATTGCGGTCGTTTGGGCCCAGTCTTTGCCGCCGCCCATCGGCTGGGGGCGGTCGGCAAGTGGTTAAAGGGACACTGTAGGGGGGTCGGGGGATAATGAGTTGAACTTACCCGGGGCTTCTAACGGTCCCCCGCAGACATCCTGCGTTGGCGCAGCCACTCACCGATGCTCCGGCCCCGCCTCCGGTTCACTTCTGGAATTTCAGACTTTAAAGTCTGAAAACCACTGCGCCTGCATTGCCATGTCCTCGATCCCGCTGATGTCATCAAGAGCGCACAGCGCAGGCCCAGTATGGTCTGTGTCTGCGCAGTACACTCCTGGTGACATCAGCGGGAGCGAGGACACAGGTGTGCAGGCGCAGTGGTTTTCTGACTTTAAAGTCAGAAATTACAGAAGTGAACTGGAGGCGGGGCCGGAGCATCGGTGAGTGGCTGCGCAGGATGTCTGCGGGGGACCGCTAGAAGCCCCGGGTAAGTTCAGCTCATTTTCCCCCGACCCCCCTACAGTATCCCTTTAAATTTTGTTTTTTTTCCCTATAATAATATCTAAAATAATATCCAAGCCACAGCCCCAGTTTAGTAACTGTGCAATGCAGCGCAAAATGTCATCACTACAGAAGTGCACTGTTCTGTGGTCTGTCTCCTCTTTCACTTCATGGTACAGTGCCCATCACCTAATGTTATAATGTCCATAGGTACGTGGGTTTTCACAGCCTACGGGTTTTCTCCTATATTTTCACTTCTGTGGGTGGGTCTAAAGCAGACAGACATGAAAAATAAATAAATAAAATCAACTCATGGAAAACACGACATTTCCATGACTGTAATATGTACTCTGGGCTGCATTTCTGGAAAGGCCACCGAGGCCCAGGGCTTGGGCAGCAGCTGGCCAAGGGGCGACTGGACATGGAAGAGGGATTGCCGCTTATGGAAGAAGAGGCTGCAAATGGAATACAGAGGTTACAAATAAGGAGCAACACATGGAAACACGGAGCTGCTGCCCAAGGGACCTGTATGGAACTGAAGGAGGCTGCTGTACATGAATGTTAGACATGGAAGAGGGGGCTGCACAAAGAATAGGAGCACCAGAATAGGAGGGGGGTGCAGCACATGGAAGGGAAGCTGCAGGAAAATTGGTCTAGATGTGGAAAAGGTATAAATCTGGCCTTGTATGTACTATGCCTTTGATCCACTTCCATAGAAATCTTGGATCTTAGACTTTTAAAAAAGTGTTTGTATTGATCAATACTAACATGGGGGCACATGGGGGTTCTGGACAAATTGGGCTCTGCCAAATACTTTCATTTTAAATATTGGCAAGCTGGCGACAAATGGGAAATTCAGGTGTCAGGCAATACCCAATAATTATCTTTTTTTGCAAGTGTAACGATTTGTGTCAGCAAGAAACAGAATTTTGATTATTAGGTGATCTTCAGTATCACCTATAATGCAGATATATACCTGATTATATGGTGATCTGCAGAATCACCTATAATACAGGTATATCAGACAGCTGAAGTGACAGCAAATGCAAGTATAGTGATTGGTGCAACAGTAGTACTGATAGGTTTAGCTATACCTCACCAGAGGAGCTGGTGGGTACTAACAGTACAGCGCCCCTCACCAGAGTCAAGGGCCCTCTGGTGAGAGTAGAGTGGTCAGACTAATCGGGTTGGCAACAGACAGACAGATGCAGTACAAAATCGGAAGGCAGAGACAAAAAGGTTTAAACAGGCAGAGTCGGCAGCAAGATCAGATGGGCAGAGGTACAGAATCACTGAGCAGAAGAGTAGTCAGAACGAGCCAGAGTCATGCACAGATAATAACACAGTAATGAATAATATTATAGCTATCAAACAATTCCTATCTTGTGTGAAATCCCCGGTTTCCTCTTGGATCAAAGCACACCGGAACTATCTAAGGTCTGAGTGCTAACACAGAGTATTCACAACAGCAGACAAGTTGCGAGTGATTCAGCTTGGCTTATAAAGCAGAGGTGACCCCTCCATCACGCCCACTCCTCTCAGCCAATGAGGAGCGGCGAGTGTCTCCTCTGACGTCAGCCGACCGGCTGGTCAGCTGATGCGCCTCCTCCCCACATAAAGGTCCTGTCTGTGCGCACGCGCACGCGATAAGGCGACCTTATGTGCAACTGACAAACCCATCCTCGGCGTGCTAGACGCCCAAGGCACGGATAGATTGCTAGGCAGAGAGCTGGAGGCAGCTGCGGTGGTATCGCTGTTCACCGCAACTTCCTCTCCAACGTTTGTTACACCAAGATTCTTTTTCTGCTTTTAAGCCAGCAAAGCCAGCAACAAAAGGGGAAATGGCATTCAGTAATTATCATTTTTTGCTTGGTTTTTGTTTTGTGCGGGGGAGAGGATGGTTGATTGTGCAAGGGTGGGGGTTTAAGGTAAGATGCTAGGAACCGCAGGGGCGGGGGATCTTAGGGTTAGGCACCACCGGGGGAGGGGGGTGTAGGGGTTAGACACCACCAGATGGGGCTAGGATTAGGCATTGGTAGTGGAGGGTTCTGTGTGAAAGTAGGGTTAGGTTTAGCTATAGTAAAATATCGTTAACAATTGCCAATATTTTACTAACAAAAATGAACACTTTACATAGTAGAGTATCAGTAAATGTATCGATATTTTGCTAATGACACTGTTCCTGTGCCCGATTATCCATGGTCCCTGAAATTCACATACCTGATCTGCCACTTTTTTCTATAAATTGCTAAAGGATTCTCTTGTAGACAGCATTACGCTAAACACCGGCTGTAGTGTGACTTTAACAAAGTCTTAGTGCTGATGCAAAAGTGCAGAGTCTGCGAGGCTTATTCAGTATGGCGAGATCATCAAAGAAGGAAATATAATATGGGAAGTGCAGCTAGACTAACTGGGAGAATCAGACGTAGATGCACGGTACTTAGAAGAATGATTTCTATTCTCTTGCTGTGAGTTACTCCGCACATTGTTCTATACCTATACTTTTATTGTAAAATACAATAGGTAGCCTATACTACCCCTTTCCTGGCCCCATCAAGGCTGGCCAGTTGAAAAGCACTTTTCCTCTGAGGAAAAGGTAGTCGGTTATATTGAAAAAGGGAGGGCATATTGGCTGCCTGTTATATTTTCAGTGTCATACTCTTATTCTGTAATGGATTTAGTTACTATCGCACGTTAGGCAGACTGAAGCTGCAGCACACAGCTTCAACTATGAGCAGGGAGGTGCACTTTAAATAAAAGTGCACCCACAATCAAATAGAGCTCCTATGATCTGGTGGGTGCATACATACTACTGTGCTACTGCCACACCTCCTGTCCACATCCTACAACAGCCTCTGTGTCAATGATGTTCCATTGTTTAGGCTAGAATATGACTGCCTGATGCAGTGGAGGTGTAATGCTGGGTACACACCATGCGTTTTCCCGCTCGATCCGCGGGTCGATCGGGATCGATTCGACTATTTCCGACATGCTCAATTCGGGCTTCGATCGTTCCTGCCGTCAATTTGCATGTTAAGTATGCAAAATCAACGGCAGGAACAATCGAAGCCTGAATCGAGCATGTCAGAAATAGTCGAAATAAATCCCGATCGACCCGCGCATCGAGCGGAAAACGCATGGTGTGTACCCAGCATTACTCCAATACTACTACTGGAACCTAGTGATCTTCAAACACCTAGTGAATTCCCAATTTAACCACTTGACCACTGGGGGGCTTTTACCTCTTTAGGACCAGAGCAATTTTCACCTGTCAGCGCTCTTCCTTTTCTTTTGCCAACAACTTAATAACTACTAATCACAACAAAGTAATCTATATCTTGTTTTTGTTGTTTTTTTCACCAGCAATTAGGCTTTCTTTGGGAGGTACTTTATGCTAAGAATTATTTGATTCTAAGCGCATTTTAATTGGAATAATAAGAAAAAAATGTACAAAATGTCATTATTTCTCATTTTTCACCCATTATAATTAAAACGTTTAACTGTGGATAAAACCCACACATTTAATTTGCCTATTTGTCCCGGTTATTGCAACGTTTCAAATATTTCCCTATTACAATGTATAGCACCAATATTTTCTTTGAAAATAAGGCCCCATTCACACTAGAGCGGTTTGCCGCGATTTTTAAAAGCACTAGCATAATGAAACCCTATGGGCCGTTCTTACTTGGGGATTTTCGCTAATCACCGCAAATCGCCCAAAAACGGGCAAAAACGCCAAACGCAAACGCGTAACCTGCACCATTTTCAGGCGATTTCCAGGTGATCGCGTTTCAGTGCTATAGAAGTGCAAAATGCGATCGCGTCAAAATCGCTGCAGTGTTCAGTGATTTTTCCACGTGAAATCACGGAAAAATCACTCCTGCAAAAGAATTTGCCGGCGTTTTGAAAACGCAGGTGTGAATAGAGCCTAAAAGTGCATTTTTTTTCAGTTTTGCGCCCATCACTAATTACAAGCCCATAAATAAAGAAAACAAACAAACAGTAATCTACCCTCTTGACATACATATTGAAAAAGTTTAGTCACGAAGGTAACTATTTATGTATTTTTTAATGTCATTTTTTTATATACAAAAAATATATATATATTTGGGTACTATGGGAGAGTGTAGGAAGAAAGCAGTTAATAAATGTAAGGTTTGGTATTTTTATTAAATAAAATGTATTTAGTTGTCATTTTAATATTTACTATTCACGTATATAAGTATGTGAATAGGAAGTAATGTGTAGCACTGTAACTCCGGAAGACAAAATGACGCAGACATCTCGTAGATCGCACGAGAGACGAATATTGACTCCCCTGGGACTTCAAGTGAAGTTTTCCCAGGCTGTGATTATACTGCACCTGGTGAAGTAAGTGGTTAAGGCACTATTTTAACCTCACACCTTTTTGATTGTATTGTCATTACTCAGTTGAATATTTAATTAGTTTCAAAGAAAATCCCGTTTGATAAGTTAGTTACATGATTCAGAGATCCCTCCAGGAAGCACAAGGGCTGGCAGCAGAGTGGAAGTTTCCTAGCTAGTCAACAAATCTATGGTTCCAGTTCATCTCCATGCTGCTGAAAAAATAATTTTTGGACAATACTGCAGCTCATCAAACTCTGCTATAGCTGTGCTGCTGGCCACAAAGAGTTAATATCCCAGAACAGGAAAGAGGTGGAGAGGTCAGGTCATCTGTGCTCACAGTAGTGTTGGGCGAACATCTAGATGTTCGGGTTCGGGCCGAACAGGCCGAACATGGCCGCGATGTTCGGGTGTTCGACCCGAACTCCGAACATAATGGAAGTCAATGGGGACCCGAACTTTTGTGCTTTGTAAAGCCTCCTTACATGCTACATACCCCAAATTTACAGGGTATGTGCACCTTGGGAGTGGGTACAAGAGGAAAAAAAATTTAGCAAAAAGAGCTTATAGTTTTTGAGAAAATCGATTTTAAAGTTTCAAAGGGAAAACTGTCTTTTAAATGCGGGAAATGTCTGTTTTCTTTGCACAGGTAACATGCTTTTTGTCGGCATGCAGTCATAAATGTAATACATATAAGAGGTTCCAGGAAAAGGGACCGGTAACGCTAACCCAGCAGCAGCACACGTGATGGAACAGGAGGAGGGTGGCGCAGGAGGAGAAGGCCACGCCAGGCCTTGCATGAGGACAAGAAGCATGCGGATAGCATGCTTTGTACCGCCATGCAGTCATAAATGTAATAAAGATAAGTGGTTCAATAAACAGGGACCACGCGGCAACGCTAACCCAGCAGCAGCAGACGTGATGGAACAGGAGGAGGCGCAGGAGGAGAAGGCCACGCTTTGTGAGACACAACAACCCAGGCCTTGCATGAGGACAAGAAGCGTGCGGATAGCATGCTTTGTACCGCCATGCAGTCATAAATGTAATAAAGATAAGTGGTTCAATAAACAGGGACCACGCGGCAACGCTAACCCAGCAGCAGCAGACGTGATGGAACAGGAGGAGGCGCAGGAGGAGAAGGCCACGCTTTGTGAGACACAACAACCCAGGCCTTGCATGAGGACAAGAAGCGTGCGGATAGCATGCTTTGTACCGCCATGCAGTCATAAATGTAATAAAGATAAGAGGTTCCATAAACAGGGACCGGCAACGCTAACCCAGCAGCAGCAGCACACGTGATGGAACAGGAGGAGGCGCAGGAGGAGAAGGCCACGCTTTGTGAGACACAACAACCCAGGCCTTGCATGAGGACAAAAAGCGTGCGGATAGCATGCTTTGTACCGCCATGCAGTCATAAATGTAATAAAGATAAGAGGTTCCATAAACAGGGACCGGCAACGCTAACCCAGCAGCAGCAGCAGCAGCACACGTGATGGAACAGGAGGAGGCGCAGGAGGAGAAGGCCACGCTTTGTGAGACACAACAACCCAGGCCTTGCATGAGGACAAAAAGCGTGCGGATAGCATGCTTTGTACCGCCATGCAGTCATAAATGTAATAAAGATAAGAGGTTCAATAAACAGGGACCGGCAACGCTAACCCAGCAGCAGCAGCAGCAGCACACGTGATGGAACAGGAGGAGGCGCAGGAGGAGAAGGCCACGCTTTGTGAGACACAACAACCCAGGCCTTGCATGAGGACAAAAAGCGTGCGGATAGCATGCTTTTTACCGCCATGCATGTAGTCATAAATGTAATAAAGATAAGAGGTTCAATAAACAGGGACCGGGCGGCAACGCTAACCCAGCAGCAGCAGCACACGTGATGGAACAGGAGCAGGCGCAGGAGGAGAAGAAGGCCATGCTTTTTGAGACACAACAACCCAGGCCTTGCATGAGGACAAAAAGCGTGCGGATATAGCAGCAATGCTTTTTGCCGCCATGCAGTCATAAATGTAATACAGATGAGAGGTTCAATAAACAGGGACCGGAAACGCTAAACCATCCCAGATGTTCATTGGTCATGTTACTTGGTTGGGGTCCTGGAGTGTTGCGTAGTCGTTTCCAATCCAGGATTGATTCATTTTAATTTGAGTCAGACGGTCTGCATTTTCTGTGGAGAGGCGGATACGCCGATCTGTGACGATGCCTCCGGCAGCACTGAAACAGCGTTCCGACATAACGCTGGCTGCCGGGCAAGCCAGCACCTCTATTGCGTACATTGCCAGTTCGTGCCAGGTGTCTAGCTTCATGCCCGGTTTCAGGTCCAGCGGTGCCAGCCACAAATCCGTCTGTTCCTTTATTCCCCTCCAAATTTCCTCCCCTGTGTGCTGCTTATCCCCAAGGCAGATCAGCTTCAGCAACGCTTGCTGACGCATGCCAACAGCTGTGCTGCACTGCTTCCACGATCCTACTGCTGCTGGTGCTGGGTTAGCGTTTCCGGATGAGGTACAGCTTTGAGATGCATTGGAGGAGAAGGAGTCAGAGAGGTAGGTGCTGCTGTTGTTATCCAGTGGGAGGGACGGTGGTGCAGCTGTTTGCGGCGTGGGCAACACCCGCGCCGTAGCAGGTGAGGAATCGCTGCCAGGCTCCACAAGGTTCACCCAGTGCGCGGTAAGGGAGATGTATCGACCCTGGCCGAACGCACTCGTCCAGGTGTCAGTGGTGAGGTGAACCTTGCAGGCAACGGCATTCTTCAAGCTTCGGGTTATTTAGCTGACCACGTGCTCATGCAACTCAGGCACTGCAGAGCGCGCAAAGTGGTAGCGGCTGGGAACCACGTAACGTCGGATGGACACTGACATCATGCCCTTGAAGCTGTTTGTCTCCACCACTCGATATGGCAGCATTTCGCAGGCCAGAAGCTTGGCTATGCTGGCTGTTACTGCCACGGCCCGGGGGTCATTTGCTGGCAATTTCCTCTTGCGCTCAAACATCTCCGACACAGACAACTGAACCGTAGCGCTGCACACGGAAGGGCTGTTGGTTGTTGTGTTTGATGAACACTGGGAGACCTCAAGAGCACTACTCCGGAAAGTGACAGTGTCAGCGTCGTCTGATGTTTGTGAATGTTGTGAACCACGCAATGGCTGGGCTACTGCTGCTGCTGAGGCGGGTCTGGTGGTGAGTCTGGTGAACCCAAGGGAGGCAGTGTTGCTGGTACCCTGTCCTGCCGCGTTTGCCCACAGAGTGGGATGTTTGGATAGCATGTGGCGGCTCATGCTGGTGGTGGAGAGGTTGTTAATACTTTTCCCCCTGCTCAGGCGAGTCTTGCACACCTTGCAAATCGCCATGGTAACATCCTCAGTGCAGTCTTCAAAGAAAGCCCAGACTTTGGAGCACCTGCCTCCTTGCTGGCGATTTCTGTTTCCTCCTCTTTTGCCTCTCACTCTAACTTCCATGCTTGTGGTGCCTGAAATTGCGCGCCGCCTACCTTGTGGCACAAGGCGAACTCGTGCAGCAGTGGGTTCTTCAACAGACTCATCTGTGCTGCTGCTACGACGGCGATGTTCTCGTTCACAAATAAAATCTGGGTCTCTGTCCACATTGTCCATACCCTCCTCTTCCATCTCCTCAAACTCGTCATATGTCATTGTGGGGGGCCGCCGCCGTGGAGTAGAGCTCCCCAGAACAACCTCTGCGCAGCTCACTCCAACGTCGTCTTCCAGATCTTGTTGGCCGACCTCCTGCAATTGCAACCCCTCCTGCCCAACTTGCTCTGGGATTTGGGTTTCCGAGTCCTCCTCGGACTCGCCTTGTATTTCAGTGCGTGGTGCATTTCCCACAGTTAATGGTTGTGAATCCGGGCACAACATTTCTGGCTGTTCCTCCATTGACCTTTCATAGGTGGAAGTTTGTTGGGCTGGGAATAGCTCCTGCGAATACCCCATTGTGTCCTGAGGTAATTCATAGGACTGGTTATCTGGCAGTTGTGTGCGTGGTGTCGCTGCCGGTTGTGTCAGCTTTGTGCCCACTGGCTCCTTGTAACTGGCTGAGGACTCGGACCTCGTGCGTGATGTGCTGGTGCTGCTTAACCCACTGCTGGACGCTTGAGAGGTCATCTAAGTAATTATCTGGTCCTGTTCTTTTGGATTTGTGAGGGTTGTTGTCCTGGACAACATGGGCGGTATTGAGTGGGTTTTCTTGGGTGCTCCCCTGTGGCCTGTACGTGAACCGTCAGGGGAAACACCTCTTCCCTTGCCCCTTCCTCTTTCACCGGATTTCTTCCTCATTTCACTTATCCTTACAGTACACGCTGACTGGCAGCAGTACAGTGGCAGTACAGAAATGCTATACAGTACCACTATTCCCAGCAGCGACACAGAGCACAATGCTATACAGTGGCGGGTGAGCGGTGTACTACTGTTCCCAGGCCCAGCAGACACAGAGTGGAAGTAAACACAATGCTATATAGTCTGGCTGAGCGGTGTACACAGAGTGGCAGTACACACAATGCTATATAGTCTGGCTAAGCCGTGTACACAGAGTGTCAGAAAACACAATGCTATATATAGCGTGGCTGAGCGAGGTGCACAGTGGCAGTACACACAATGCTATATTAGTCAGGCTAAGCCGTGTACACAGAGTGTCAGAAAACACAATGCTATATATAGCGTGGCTGAGCGAGGTGCACAGTGGCAGTACACACAATGCTATATATAGCGTGGCTGAGCGAGGTGCACAGTGGCAGTACACACAATGCTATATATAGCGTGGCTGAGCGAGGTGCACAGTGGCAGTACACACAATGCTATATTAGTCAGGCTAAGCCGTGTACACAGAGTGTCAGAAAACACAATGCTATATATATAGCGTGGCTGAGCGAGGTACACAGTGGCAGTAAACAATGCTATATATAGTGTGGCTGAGCGAGCGGTGTACTACTGTTCCCAGCAGCGACACACAATGACTGGGGGGGACCCTGGCTAGCGTGGCTGGAGAGCGAACTACCCTGCCTGCCTACCCAAAGCTAAACCCACAGACAAATGGCGGAGATATGACGTGGTTCGGGTATTTATTTACCCGAACCACGTGACCGTTCGGCCAATCAGAGCGCGTTCGGGCCCGAACCACGTGACCCGTTCGGCCAATCACAGCGCTAGCCGAACGTTCGGGGAACGTTCGGCCATGCGCTCTTAGTTCGGCCATGTGGCCGAACGGTTTGGCCGAGCACCGTCAGGTGTTCGGCCGAACTCGAACATCACCCGAACAGGGTGATGTTCTGCAGAACCCGAACAGTGGCGAACACTGTTCGCCCAACACTAGCTCACAGGAAGAGACTGGCTGCTGCCTCCTGCTAAATCATATATGTCTACTGTGTGGATGATCATGGGATAGCAGTAACATTTTCAAAGGAGGGGCGAGATTCATAACAGAATGCTGACAGCCAGGTCCATTTAAAAAAAAAAATGTTTTAACACGAAACATGTATCATATACAAAACCTAATTACATTTCTAATTAATGCACATTTGTTGCCATATGCTCTAAAGGAGGAGACCTGAAGTGAGAGGGATTTGGAGCAGGCCATATTGATTTGCTTTTGGACAATACCGGTTGCCTGGCATCCTGCTGATCTCTTTATCTTCAGTGGTATCTAAATCACACACCCGATACAAACATGTGGCAAATCCAGTTAGACTTCAGGCAGAAACATCTGATCTGCTTTAACCACCCTGGCGTTCTGATTAAATCGCCAGGGTGGCTGCGGGAGGGTTTTTTTTAAATAAAAAAAAAAACTATTTCATGCAGCCAACTGAAAGTTGGCTGCATGAAAGCCCACTAGAGGGCGCTCCGGAGGCGATCTTCCGATCGCCTCCGGCGCCC
The DNA here is from genome assembly GCF_040937935.1 of Hyperolius riggenbachi. Taxonomy (NCBI): domain Eukaryota; kingdom Metazoa; phylum Chordata; class Amphibia; order Anura; family Hyperoliidae; genus Hyperolius; species Hyperolius riggenbachi. The sequence continues at coordinate 118,486,351 of NC_090648.1, read as the reverse complement.
AGAATAAACAAGGAAGGCCGCAATGAGCGGCCTTCCTTGTTTTGCTTATATCGTCGCCATAGCGACGAGCGGAGTGACGTCATCGACGTCAGCCGACGTCCTGACGTCAGCCGCCTCCGATCCAGCCCTTAGCGCTGGCCGGAACTTTTTGTTCCGGCTGCGCAGGGCTCAGGCGGCTAGGGGGGCCCTCTTTCGCCGCTGCTCGCAGCGAATCGCCGCAGAGCGGCGGCGATCAGGCAGCACACGCGGCTGGCAAAGTGCCGGCTGCGTGTGCTGCTTTTTATTTCATTAAAATCGGCCCAGCAGGGCCTGAGCGGCAGCCGCTGGCGGTGTTGGACGAGCTGAGCTCGTCCAGACCGCTCAGCTGGTTAAACTAAATCAAATACCCCAGGGATCTGCATAACACATGCTGAGAACATAAGCCCTGGAATATCCCTGTGGCTGCCATTGATCTGGATTGATCATATCTCACTAATACATTAATAATTTTCCATATTAATTAAAGTATTGGAACAGACGAAAGTCAGTGCTGCACAAGTCTTTTGTCATTTATTTTCCAAAATATATTCTTGCAAAAGAGAAACAGATAACTTTGGGGGTAAGGAATTTTTAGGCTGGATTCACACTGTACGCTTTGTATAACGCATGAGTTATAATGCATGTGAACTGCAATGCACATTGCAGGCATTATACCATACATCTTCATTCAGGCCGGGTGCACGCAAATTGCAAACGCATTAAAACGCATGCAAAATAAGTGAAAACGCATCTGCGTATAAAAATGAGAATGCACCAAAGACACAGTAAAAACGCAATAGCAAATCGCAAATGCACCATCCTAGAATGCTACTTTTTCATGCTAAGTATAAGTGAGACTTTTAGATATTGTTTAGTGCGCAAAAATAAATAGATATAAATAACAAAGTTATATCAGTATAAATTATATAAAGTCAACAAGCTTGGATGTCCTCAGGCAGTGCGCCGATATTCTAAGATGGGTATAGTGAGCAAAATATATAGCGCGACACAGTCCTATTGAGGTATACACGGTAATCCAATACAGCTCAATGTTCACACTCCACTTTGTATCCCACTCTCTGGGCCTTCTGATTCGCTACACCTCCACCACACCCGAATATGGAAAGGGACTCACCCTTTACAAAGACCTCCAATCAGGTCTTAGTCAGGCACTGGGGTTATTCCCGGGTCACCCCCGACCACTGCGATCTAATGATATTGGATCCTGAGTCTAGTTCTCATAGACTTTGTTCAGTAGTTACCTCCAAATAAAAACTCCACATAGTGTGATACTGTATAAACTGTTAAAACTTTTAAAATTGGGCGGGACCCAGAAATTGGCGTGGAGTGTACCGAGCGGACGTTCGCGGGGTGACAATAACGGCTGTGCGCGCGGCAGCTGTCCTGCGGATTGCATGCTCGATCGAGGGAGCCCACCAGTGGCCACCGATGCGGGGGAGAGCCGCTAAAAAACTCATGCTGGCTTTTTTAAAGTGGAAATTGTAATTGCAATAAATTTTAAAAGTTTTAACAGTTTATACAGTATCACACTATGTGGAGTTTTTATTTGGAGGTAACTACTGAACAAAGTCTATGAGAACAAGACTCAGGATCCAATATCATTAGATCGCAGTGGTCGGGGGTGACCCGGGAATAACCCCAGTGCCTGACTAAGACCTGATTGGAGGTCTTAGTAAAGGGTGAGTCCCTTTCCATATTCGGGTGTGGTGGAGGTGTAGCGAATCAGAAGGCCCAGAGAGTGGGATACAAAGTGGAGTGTGAACATTGAGCTGTATTGGATGAACGTGTATACCTCAATAGGACTGTGTTGCGCTATATATTTTGCTCACTAATTATAAGTGAACCCAGCTTCAAAGCCTGCATGCAATGATCTATTCTGGAATAATGAGATCGGTTACAATGCAGAGGTGTGAACAGGCCAATAGGATTGAATGGGCAGTGAGTTGACATGCAGAATTATTCTGCAATGCAACTCATGCTGTGTGAAAGCACCCTTAAAGCAGCAGGGGCAGCCATACTATCCCAAGGAAAAAAATACATATATAAGTAGATAAATACTTGTTCTACTTTCATAACATAGGTATTTTACTGTCCATATTTTTATTTCCGTGACTTGTATATAGTAAATAAAGAGAAAACTGTATCAGGCATTTTCCATCTTTATGCCTTTGACTGAAGCCAATCCTGATGTCATTTCCTCCCTTACTATTTTTTCTCCTAGAAACTACACTGTCATATCTAGCTTGCTTTTTAAACACGCAAGCATAGTATAGATTGTATTTTAGCAGCTTCTGTGGCGGGGTGAGGTGTATTTCCCTTTTGTCACACTGAACTGCCCTCAACCAATCAGTGAGGAGCAGGAATGTGGGAGGGGAGATAATAAGCTTCCCTCTCCTCTGCAATATACCAGAAAGGAGCCAGGCTGACTTAGATAGGATTTATTACAGCAGAAACATATATGATTATATTGGAATGTTTGCAATGCAGGGTCAGATTGTGGACTGCATAATAAACAGAGCAGTGGGTAAATGGAATTTCATTTTACGGCTGGCAATCCCGCTTTAAGCCTGGTACACACATGCAATTTTGATTTGCAAATGATTGGCCAATTTTACTAAGATTTGTTAGCCCTTATACTACATGGAGGGTGTAAATCTGGCCAGTCATTGCCCAATCAAAATTTGATGTGCGCACCGCTATAGAGATTAATGTCCAGATCGCCATAGAATGTAGTAAAAATCATCAACAAAATAGTGTTTAGCAGTATTGTACGAAAAACAAGGAATGAAGGGAGGTCATAGTATCCTCAACAACAACAAAAAACAGGTAGAAATATATCATTTCTTGGTTGGCTATGTCCGCAGTATAGCAGGTGTTTGTGTTCCAAATGTACAAATACTACCCAATGGGAGAGGCGGAATCCAGTTACATCCCGAGCCGTACATTTACCAGAGGATAATTATCATAAAACAAATATCCGCTGATTACAACAACATAATTGATATATCAATGCGAGTGACTATTCTCACTCTTCAATAGCGCTCTATACCTGCACTGATACCAACAATTAGCTTTCTGTTACAGCTTACAGTTTGCAGCCAGTTCTGAATCCTCCCCCCCCATAAAAAATAGACTGTAATGCTGGGAATACACGGTTTGTTTTTGAGGTGATTAGATGGTTCGATAGATCATTTCCGACATGTCTGATTTCCTTTTCGATCCTTTCGCTGCTTGATTTCTGATAGAAGTGAATGGAAAAAGATAAGAAAAACGAATCGACTTCAGAATCGAGCGGCAAAAACTATAAAGAGGAGAATCGAGCGACAAAAAGAGGAGAATCGAGCGACAGAAACGAACCGCGTATTCCCAGCATTAGGTCACACTTCATTTTTTCCAAGCATGGGATTTGTCTCCGAGGTACTGACTGCTTAGAAATGGTGATGTTAGCTACAACTAGCCACGAATATGTAGCTACTCGTAATCAAAATGTAAAACAGATAGCGCTGCCCACAGCAGAGAGGGGGTTAACTTACCTATGCCGCATATAGCTGATGCGTTCCATATAACTCCACTACTTCCTTATTCAAACCATGAAGGAGGAAGTAGTGGCGTTACGTGGACCGCGCGTGGAATGCATCAGCTATAGGCGGCAGCATAGGTAAGTTAACCCCCCTCTGCTTGCAGGCAACACTATCTAATTTTGATTACCAGTAGCTACAAGTAGCTATCACCACTACTTAGAAATTCCCATATTGCTGTAAGAGAGAAATTAACCACCTGGAGTAGGAACCCTTGTTACTCATTTTCAACACCTGGAGAAAGCCAATGGTCTTGATTCACAAAGCCGTGCTAACTGTTAGCACGCTGATGAAAAGCCCATTATCACGCCTAAACTCCGTTTAGGCGTGATAAAATAAACTCGCGCGCAAAGTCATTAAACCCTATGCGACGTTTCGCGTGCACTGGACTTTGTGCGCGTAAAACTTTACGCGCAAAACGTTGCATGCAAGTTTTTCCCTCAAAGCGGTGCTAACGTGCTTAGTGCAATGCTTATCACGCCCAAAAGTCTTTAGGCGTGCTAACCAGGTTAGCACCGCTTTGTGAATCAAGCCCAATGACTGGGAGGAACCATTCCTAGATCCATTTGACAGTCTCTGGTAGGAACACTTAGGGCCTGAGCCCGCTAACGCAGTTGTGTCCAATTTTCAATTAGACATCAATGTTACAGATGCTGAAAAGCGGACACAACTGCATTAGTGGGCTCAGGCCCTAACAAGCTAAGAAAACTGTGAATATTGATTGGTTGTTCCTGTGTCCATCTATGTGGTCAGTGGGATGATTGGTTGTTCCTGTGCCCCTATGTGGTCAGTGTAATGATTGATTGTTCCTGTGTCCATCTACGTGGTCAGTGGGATGATTGGTTGTTCCTGTGCCCCTCTACATGGTCAGTGTAAGAATTTATTGTTTCTGTGTCTATCTACGTGGTCAGTGGGATGATTGGTTGTTCCTGTGTCCCCCTACATGGTCAGTGTGATGATTGGTTGTTCCTGTGTCCCCCTACATGGTCAGTGTGATGATTGGTTGTTCCTGTGTTCCCCTATGTGGTCAGTGTAATGATTGGTTGTTCCTGTGTCCACCTACATGGTCAGTGTGATGATTGGCTGTTCCTGTGTCCCCCTATATGGTCAGTGTGATAATTGGTTGTTCCTGTGTCCCCCTACATGGTCAGTGTGATGATTGGTTGTTCCTGTGTTCCCCTATGTGGTCAGTGTAAGGATTGGCTGTTCATGTGTCCCCCTACGTGGTCAGTGTGATGATTGGTTGTTCCTGTGTTCCCCTATGTGGTCAGTGTGATGATTGGCTGTTCATGTGTCCCCCTACATGGTCAGTGTGATGATTAGTTGTTCCTGTGTCCCCCTACATGGTCAGTGTGATGATTGGTTGTTCCTGTGTTCCCCTGTGTGGTCAGTGTAATGATTGGTTGTTCCTGTGTCCCCCTACATGGTCAGTGTGATGATTGGTTGTTCCTGTGTTCCCCTATGTGGTCAGTGTAATAATTGGTTGTTCCTGTGTCCTCCTACATGGTCAGTGTGATGATTGGTTGTTCCTGTGTTTCCCTATGTGGTCAGTGTAATGATTGGCTGTTCCTGTGTTCCCCTACGTGGTCAGTGTGATGATATTGGTTGTTCCTGTGTCCTCCCACATGGTCAGTGTGATGATTGGTTGTTCCTGTGTTTCCCTATGTGGTCAGTGTAATGATTGGCTGTTTCTGTGTTCCCCTACGTGGTCAGTGTGATGATTGGTTGTTCCTGTGTCCTCCTACATGGTCAGTGTGATGATTGGCTGTTCCTGTGTCCTCCCACATGGTCAGTGTGATGATTGGTTGTTCCTCTGTTTCCCTATGTGGTCAGTGTAATGATTGGTTGTTCCTGTGTTCCCCTACGTGGTCAGTGTGATGATTGGTTGTTCCTGTGTTCCCCTATGTGGTCAGTGTAATGATTGGTTGTTCCTGTGTCCTCCTACATGGTCAGTGTGATGATTGGTTGTTCCTGTGTCCCCCTACATGGTCAGTGTGATAATTGGTTGTTCCTGTGTCCCCCTACATGGTCAGTGTGATGATTGGTTGTTTCTGTGTTCCCCTATGTGGTCAGTGTAAGGATTGGCTGTTCATGTGTCCCCCTACGTGGTCAGTGTGATGATTGGTTGTTCTTGTGTTCCCCTATGTGGTCAGTGTGATGATTGGCTGTTCATGTGTCCCCCTACATGGTCAGTGTGATGATTGGTTGTTTCTGTGTCCCCCTACATGGTCAGTGTGATGATTGGTTGTTCCTGTGTCCTCCTACATGGTCATTGTGATGATTGGTTGGTCCTGTGTCTCCGTATGTGGTCAGTGTAAGCATTGGTTGTTCCTGTGTCCCCCTACATGGCCAGTGTGATAATTGGTTGTTCCTGTGTCCCCCTACATGGTCAGTGTGATGATTGGTTGTTCCTGTGTTCCCCTATGTGGTCAGTGTAAGGATTGGCTGTTCATGTGTCCCCCTACGTGGTCAGTGTGATGATTGGTTGTTCCTGTGTTCCCCTATGTGGTCAGTGTGATGAATGGCTGTTCCTGTGTCCCCCTACATGGTCAGTGTGATGATTGGCTGTTCCTGTGTCCATCTATGTGGTCAGTGTAATGATTGGTTGGTCCTGTGTCTCCGTATGTGGTCAGTGTAGGTTGTTAATCATTACAATGTACAGATCTGGACTGATATGCTGATTGCTGATATGTTTAGAGCCTGAATTAGGACAGATGGGCGGTACATGTACAGTCACATAGGAACATTTCTAAATCAGAATTATTAGCATCTGAATGACCATCTTTAGGCACAACATATTTGTCTTACATATACAGTAGATTGAGTTGCCACACAAACAAAATAAACAAACAAAAAAAAGCAAACAAACCTGTCCCACCAAGATAGAAATAATAGGGTAGGGTCCTACAAACTGTTTATCTTTTTGCAGTCTAGCATCTATTGTGTCTCTGAAAGCCCCTTCATGTCACGCCTATCCCCATCCAACCTCCATTAATTTAATCAGGGTGTAATGAGAATCATATTGGTGTTTGACTTGCCGACCCGGACAGACATCTGATTAATTGGAATCTCTGCAAAGCATGACTAATCTGTGCGCAATGACCTTGCCTTGCGGAACAATACATTACCTCTCGAGGAGTAAATATTTTGTTACAGGGGAAGCCACTCAGTTTTGTGTCAGCTTTCAATAAATCTCTTCTGCCGTACCTGCAGAGTCTGTAGAATATCCATAAACACATCCTGCAAATAATATGCAGTACAGTCTAATTCATTTACCTGTGACTCTTATCTGACAGGTGTGGCCGGAGAGTAATGGCGCAGGCTTCGTGTACGTGAAAAAAGGTGCCTGGAAAGAAGGGCTCAGGAGATTGTGGCTAGTAGAATACCGTTAAAATTAGTGATATTCTATGACTTCATTCCAATAGTAAAATATCAGTAATCTTTACTAATAAAATATCAGTAATCCATATTCCAGCTACCCTAGTGATAGACCTCAGCAACAAACTCCATAGTGACAGACCTCTCAGTGACACACCTTAAAGGAAACCAGAGATCACGGTAATACAAAAATTGATACTTACCCGGGGCTTCCTCCCGCCCCATAAATATGTGTGAGTCCAACGCTGTCCTCCTGCGGACTGCCGTTCAGCCGCGATCAGCCCCGGTAACTTGCTCACTCGCGTCCAGTCTGGGTGTTTTGTACATGCTGCAGTGCTGCAGGACCCGCATTTGCGTTTTTCTAAAAATCACATCGTTCTGGTGTGATCCGACCCATAGAAAAACATTAGCCGAGCGCTCAGAAGCACTCTAGGTGTGCACCAGCCCTTTCTCAATGATTGGCTATTTTCCAGGGAAGGCGGGACATATAAAAAACAGGCTGAGGTAATAGCAGCCATAGTAACTCTGCAAAGAATAATGCTTATCATTTACAAATTACAATTTTTTAAATTTGTCCTTCAAAAGTTATCAGCTTCAAAAGTTTTTTTTTTTTTTTTAGTAATTTCAAAGCTGTCTGCCTAATCAGTTCCCTGGCCAGTTTCCCAGCATTCAGACTGATGGCAAGGCTGAGAGGAGTTCAGCAGGTCAGTTTCAAACCTGATCAATCAGTGCATATTACAGCGCCATTACAGGAGCAGAACATGCCATCCAATCTTTTAAAGTTACGAAAAAGTCGCATTTTTTATTTGATTGGCATAACTACAACTCATTGGGCCCCCTAGCGAAACTTTGATGCCCCCACCATTGTTCAACCCCCTCCCTCGCCCCCCCCCTTGGTGCCCTTCACAGCCTTGGGGCCCATCTCACAAGAGTCATAAAACCAATGGGACCATCATGATCAATCATGGGACCATGGGGCCATCATTCATGACAAAAACACCTGATCTGAAGTACAGCCCCCTGTATAGGAGTAGTAGTTTGGGCCCCTCACTGCTCTGGGCCTCCTGCAATTGCAGGGGCTGCTCCCCTTTAGATATACCCCTAGGGAGAACCTATACTGTACTGTTGTATTCATTCCCTGTCAAGTCATGAGAATTACTATTATGTATTTATATAGTGCTGACAACTTCTTTCAATGCTTTACAGAGTATAAATACTATCCCTCAGAGGAGCTCCCTATCTAATAACTACCATAGTTATGTGTCCACCGTAGTCTAGGGCTAATTTAGGGGGAAGTCAACTAAGAACTAACTAGCATAACATTAATTGGTGCTAGTCTACTTGAAGTGACCAAGCAGGAAACCTCATAGGAAAGTTTCGCTACCATGATTGTGTAGGAATCCGGCTGCTGCATTCTGTATGTATGCAGACAAGGTAGCATGCACTCATTGTTCTATCAACACTCGTGTTACTCAGGTAAAACGAGTCGCGTTAATTGCACAACACATGGGCCCATATGCAATTAATGTTTTTCACCTAAGTTATCTCCTAGGAAATAATTTTCATCTTCTATTTGAACTAACTTTTCAGCACTTTACAGTTGAAAAAGTACCCAAAAGTTGGTGAATGAGTACTTTTAAATTTATTTTGAGTATTTTCTTCCTTGCTGGTGACTTAAAAGGCATTTTATGACAAGGTGTGAAAATTAGAGATGGACCGAACGGTTCGCCGGCGAACTTCCGGGGGTTCACAGTCGCGGAGAACCGCAAACTTTTTGCGGAAGTTCGGTTCGCCCCATAATGCACCATTAGGGTCAGCTTTGACCCTATATATCACAGTCAGCAGATACATTGTGGCCAATCAGGCTACACTCCCTCCTGGAGCCACTCCCCCCCCTAATAAAAGGCAGGCATTGCTGGCCATTTTATTCACTTGTGTGCCTGCAGTAAATAGAGAAGGGACAGCTGCTGCTGCTGCAGACTCTTAGCTTGCTCCTTGCTGATTCTTATTGCTAAAATAGCACCCCACAACAGCTCTTTTGAGAGCTAATCTTGTTCTTGTGATCTATTTTTTTTCCCTGCGTGTCCCACTGACCCTTGTGTTGCATAGACAGCCTTGATAATTCATACTGTGTGTGTGCCACTGCCAGGCCCAGCACATTCATGACTACCTGACTGTGTGTGTGACAGGTGCACATTGTAATACCCATTACTGCATATACCCATGGCCGGATTTCTGGCAAGGCCACATAGGCCATGGCCTAGGGCACCAGATAAACAAGGGGCGGCCTGCAGACAGTGGGCATTATTTGCAGGGCATTATTTTCAAGTGTCCAAACAAATGAAAGGAGTCAGGATAACTGCACTATTAGTACCAGCTGGCATCTGCCTGTGCTGTGCTCAGGGCCGGCTCTACCATAGAGGCAATGGAGGCAATTGCCCCAGGGCCCCAGAGCCAGCAGGGGTCCCCAGTGGCTACAAGAGGCAAAAAAAATTCAAAAAGACCTTATAGTTTTAGAGAAAATCGATTTTAAAGTTTTAAAGGAAAAAAAATACACATTTAAAAACCTGATGACTTTAATGTTTAATACGGTAGCAAATCCACCTTAAATGCTAGAAACCCTAAATTTGCAGGATATGTTAAAGGACTTCTGAGGCCAAAAACAAGAAAATGACACTATACCTTTTTAATATCAGAATCCACGGAGGACGTCCAGCGCGTCCCCCGCACCGTTCCGCCGTCATTGCAGCCCTTTTCGTTCCCCCATGGCTCGGCCCGACCCCACTGAACGGGTCGCGTGTATGCCACAAGTAAGATGGCCGCCGCCTTGAGCCGCGGCTGCGCAGTACGCTTTGCCGTGAGTGCGACTGCGTAGCCTTGGGCAGCATTACGGGACTCTGTACGCGGCGGGAGGCGGGCTAAATGCTGCGCAGTCGCACTCGCGGCAAAGCGTACTGCGCAGCCGCGGCTCGAGGTGGCGGCTATCTTACTTGTGGCATACATGCGACCCATTCAGTGGGGTCGGGCCGAGCTATGGGGGAACAAAAAGGGCTGCAATGACGGCGGAACGGAGTGGGGGACGCGCTGGACGTCCTCCGTGGATTCTGATATTAAAAAGGTATAGTGTCATTTTCTTGTTTTTGGCCTCGGAAGTCCTTTAACCACTTCCCGACCGCCTAACGCACAGAGGCAGCCGGGAAGTGGAGCCCTTAAGGACCGGCTCACCCACAGAGGCGGCGGTCCATTTAAGGGCATGGGCGGAGCGATCGCGTCATCCGTGACGCGATCCTCCGCCGGCGCCTGTCACCGCTCGCTCGCCGCAACATCCCGCCGGCTATACGGAAGCGCCGGCGGGATGTTAACCCCGCGATCGCCGCATACAAAGTGTATAATACACTTTGTAATGTTTACAAAGTGTATTATACAGGCTGCCTCCTGCCCTGGTGGTCCCAGTGTCCGAGGGACCACCAGGGCAGGCTGCAGCCACCCTAGTCTGCACCCAAGCACACTGATTTCTCCCCCCCTGCCCCAGATTGCCCACAGCACCCATCAGACCCCCCCCCTGCCCACCCCCCAGACCCCTGTTTGCACCCAATCACCCCCCTAATCACCCATCAATCACTCCCTGTCACTATCTGTCAACGCTATTTTTTTTTTATCCCCCCCCCCTGCTCCCTGCCCCCTCCTGATCACCCCCCACCCCTCAGATTCTCCCCAGACCCCCCCCCCTGTTTACTGTATGCATCTATCCCCCTGATCACCTGTCAATCACCTGTCAATCACCCGTCAATCACCCATCAATCACCCGTCAATCACCCCCTGTCACTGCCACCCATCAATCAGCCCCTAACCTGCCCCTTGCGGGCAATCTGATCACCCCCCCACACCAATAGATCGCCCACAGATCCGACATCAGATCACCTCCCAAATCCATTGTTTACATCTATTCTCTCCTCTAAACACCCACTAATTACCCATCAATCACCCATCAATCACCCCCTATCACCACTTGTCACTTTTACCTATCAGATCAGACCCTAATCTGCCCCTTGCGGGCACCCAATCACCCGCCCACACGCTCAGATTGCCCTCTGACCCCCCCTTATCAATTCACCAGTGCATTAATTACATCTGTTCTTCCCTGTAATAACCCACTGATCACCTGTCAATCACCTGCCAATCACCTATCACCCATCAATCACCCCCTGTCACTGCCACCCATCAATCAGCCCCTAACCTGCCCCTTGCGGGCAATCTGATCACCCACCCACACCATTAGATCGCCCGCAAACCCGCCGTCAGATTACCTCCCAAATGTATCGTTTACATCTGTTATCTTCTCTAAACACCCACTAATTACCCATCAATCACCCCCTATCACCACCTGTCACTGTTACCTATCAGATCAGACCCTAATCTGCCCCTTGCGGGCACCCAATCACCCGCCCACACGCTCAGATTGCCCTCAGACCCCCCCCCCCCCCCTTGTCAATTCGCCAGTGCATTAATTACATCTGTCCTTCCCTGTAATAACCCACTGATCACCTGTCAATCACCTGCCAATCACCTATCACCCATCAATCACCCCCTGTCACTGCCACCCAACAATCAGCCCCTAACCTGCCCCTTGCGGGCAATCTGATCACCCACCCACACCAATAGATCGCCCGCAGATCCGACATCAGATCACCACCCAAGCGCAGTGTTTCCATCTATTCTCTCCTCTAAACACCCACTAATTACCCATCAATCACCCATCAATCACTCCCTATCACCACCTGTCACTGTTACCTATCAGATCAGACCCTAATCTGCCCCTTGCGGGCACCCAATCGCCCGCCTACACGCTCAGATTGCCCTCAGACCCCCCCTTATCAATTCGCCAGTGCAATATTTACATCTGTTCTCCCCTGTAATAACCCACTGATTACCTGTCAATCACCTATCAATCACCCATCAATCACCCCCTGTCACTGCCACCCATCAATCACCCCCTGTCACTGCCACCCATCAATCACCCGCTGTCACTGCCACCCATCAATCAGCCCCTAACCTGCCCCTTGCGGGCAAACTGATCACCCACCCACACCAATAGATCGCCCGCAGATCCGACATCAGATCACCACCCAAGCGCAGTGTTTCCATCTATTCTCTACCCTAAACACCCACTAATTACCCATCAATCACCCCCTGTCACTGCTACCTATCAGATTAGACCCCTATATGCCCCTAGGGCACTCAATCACCCGCCCACACCCTCAGAATGCCCTAAGACCCCAGCCCTGATCACCTCGCCAGTGCATTGCTTGCATCTATTCCCCCCTCTAATCACACCTTGAGACACCCATCAATCACCTCCTGTCACCCCCTAGCACACCTACCCATCAGATTAGGCCCCAATTTGCCCCGTGTGGGCTCCTGATCACTCGGCCAAACCCTCAGACCCCCTTCCGATCACCTCCCCAGTGCATGGATTGCATCTATTTTCCCCTCTAACCACCCCCTGAGACACCCATCAATCACCTCCTGTCACCCCCCTAGCACTCCTATCCATCAGATCAGGCCCAATACAACCTGTCATCTAAAAGGCCACCCTGCTTATGACCGGTTCCACAAAATTCGCCCCCTCATAGACCACCTGTCATCAAAATTTGCAGATGCTTATACCCCTGAACAGTCATTTTGAGACATTTGGTTTCCAGACTACTCACGGTTTTGGGCCTGTAAAATGCCAGGGCGGTATAGGAACCCCACAAGTGACCCCATTTTAGAAAAAAAAGACACCCCACGGTATTATGTTAGGTGTATGACGAGTTCATAGAAGATTTAATTTTTTGTCAAAAGTTAGCGGAAATTAATTTTTATTGTTTTTTTTTCACAAAGTGTCATTTTTCACTAACTTGTGACAAAAAATAAAATCTTCTATGAACTCGCCATACACCTAACGGAATACCTTGGGGTGTCTTCTTTCTAAAATGGGGTCACTTGTGGGGTTCCTATACTGCCCTGGCATTTTAGGGGCCCTAAACCGCGAGGAGTAGTCTAGAAAACAAATGCTTCAAAATGACCTGTGAATAGGACGTTGGGCCCCTTAGCGCACCTAGGCTGCAAAAAAGTGTCACACATGTGGTACCGCCGTACTCAGGAAAAGTAGTATAATGTGTTTTGGGGTGTATTTTTACACATACCCATGCTGGGTGGGAGAAATTTCTATTTAAATGGACAATTGTGTGTAAAAAAATCAAACAATTGTCATTTACAGAGATATTTCTCCCACTTAGCATGGGTATGTGTAAAAATACACCCCAAAACGCATTATACTACTTCTCCTGAGTACAGCGGTACCACATGTGTGGCACTTTTTTACACCCTAAGTACGCTAAGGGGCCCAAAGTCCAATGAGTACCTTTAGGATTTCACAGGTCATTTTGCGACATTTGGTTTCAAGACTACTCCTCACGGTTTAGGGCCCCTAAAATGCCAGGGCAGTATAGGAACCCCACAAATGACCCCATTCTAGAAAGAAGACACCCAAAGGTATTCCGTACGGAGTATGGTGAGTTCATAGAAGATTTTATTTTTTGTCACAAGTTAGCGGAAAATGACACTTTGTGAAAAAAAACTATTAAAATCAATTTCCGCTAACTTGTGACAAAAAAATAAAAACTTCTATGAACTCACCATACTCCTAACGGAATACCTTGGGGTGTCTTCTTTCTAAAATGGGGTCATTAGTGGGGTTCCTATACTGCCCTGGCATTTTAGGGGCCCTAAACCGTGAGGAGTAGTCTTGAAACAAAAATGACCTGTGAAATCCTAAAGGTACTCATTGGACTTTGGGCCCCTTAGTGCAGTTAGGGTGCAAAAAAGTGCCACACATGTGGTATCGCCGTACTCGGGAGAAGTAGTACAATGTGTTTTGGGGTGTATTTTTACACATACCCATGCTGGGTGGGAGAAATACCTCTGTAAATGACAATCTTTTGATTTTTTTACACACAATTGTCCATTTACAGAGGTATTTCTCCCACCCAGCATGGGTATGTGTAAAAATACACCCCAAAACACATTGTACTACTTCTCCCGAGTATGGCGATACCACATGTGTGGCACTTTTTTGCACCCTAACTGCGCTAAAGGGCCCAAAGTCCAATGAGTACCTTTAGGATTTCACAGGTCATTTTGAGAAATTTCGTTTCAAGACTACTCCTCACGGTTTAGGGCCCCTAAAATGCCAGGGCAGTATAGGAACCCCACAAATGACCCCATTTTAGAAAGAAGACACCCCAAGGTATTCCGTTAGGAGTATGGTGAGTTCATAGAAGATTTTATTTTTTGTCAAAAGTTAGCGGAAATTGATTTTAATTGTGTTTTTTCACAAAGTGTCATTTTCCGCTAACTTGTGACAAAAAATAAAATCTTCTATGAACTCACCATACTACTAACGGAATATCTTGGGGTGTCTTCTTTCTCAAATGGGGTCATTTGTGGGGTTCCTATACTGCCCTGGCATTTTAGGGGCCCTAAACCGTGAGGAGTAGTCTTGAAACGAAATTTCTCAAAATGACCTGTGAAATCCTAAAGGTACTCATTGGACTTTGGGCCCTTTAGCGCAGTTAGGGTGCAAAAAAGTGCCACACATGTGGTATCGCCGTACTCAGGAGAAGTAGTATAATGTGTTTTGTGGTGTATTTTTACACATACCCATGCTGAGTGGGAGAAATATCTCTGTAAATGGACAATTGTGTGTAAAAAAAATTAACAAATTGTCATTTACAGAGATATTTCTCCCACCCAGCATGGGTATGTGTAAAAATACACCCCAAAACACATTATACTACTTCTCCTGAGTACGGCAATACCACATGTGTGGCACTTTTTTGCAGCCTAACTGCGCTAAGGGGTCCAAAGTCCAATGAGCACCTTTAGGCTTTACAGGGGTGCTTACAATTTAGCACCCCCCAAAATGTCAGGACAGTAAACACACCCCACAAATGATCCCATTTTGGAAAGTAGACCCTTCAAGGTATTCAGAGAGGGGCATGGTGAGTCCGTGGCAGATTTCATTTTTTTTTGTCGCAAGTTAGAAGAAATGGAAACTTTTTTTTTTTTTTTTTTTCTCACAAAGTGTCATTTTCCGCTTACTTGTGACAAAAAATAATATCTTCTATGAACTCACTATGCCTCTCAGTGAATACTTTGGGATGTCTTCTTTCCAAAATGGGGTCATTTGGGGGGTATTTATACTATCCTGGAATTCTAGCCCCTCATGAAACATGACAGGGGGTCAGAAAAGTCAGAGATGCTTGAAAATGGGAAAATTCACTTTTGGCACCATAGTTTGTAAACGCTATAACTTTTACCCAAACCAATAAATATACACTGAATGGGGTTTTTTTTATCAAAAACATGTTTGTCCACATTTTTCGCGCTGCATGTATACAGAAATTTTACTTTATTTGAAAAATGTCAGCACAGAAAGTTAAAAAAATCATTTTTTTGCCAAAATTCATGTCTTTTTTGATGAATATAATAAAAAGTAAAAATCGCAGGAGCAATCAAATAGCATCAAAAGAAAGCTTTATTAGTGACAAGAAAAGGAGCCAAAATTCATTTAGGTGGTAGGTTGTATGAGCGAGCAATAAACCGTGAAAGCTGCAGTGGTCTGAATGGAAAAAAAGTGGCCGGTCCTTAAGGGGTAGAAAGCCCTAGGTCCTCAAGTGGTTAAGGAAATCATTGGGAATACGAAGAAAAAAACAATTTTTCAAAAAGACCTTATAGTTTTTGAGAAAATCGATTTTAAAAGTTTTGAAGGAAAAAAGTATACTTTTAAATGCGGTAAATGTCACTTTTAGTAGCAAACGTAAAGGTAGTGTAATTTTACATGTATCAAAAGAAAGAGCAATACATTTCCTTATGGGGTTTCCAGGGGGTCCATACGCAGTACGTATGGACCTCCTGGAAACCCCTCCGCAGCCGCAGTGCTTTGGCCAGGGATCGCTATATGTGGGGTCCCCCCTCCTGAAGCATTTTAACCCCTTGGCCCCCATGCAGGCTGGGATAGCCAGAATGTGGAGCTCCGACCGATTGGGGCTTCACACCCTGACTATACCAGCTGCAAAAAAAGGTCCCTTAATGCCGATTTTTGTTCCTGGATATCTGTTGGGGGGACCCTCAGGTTTATTTTGCCCTGGGGCCCCATTGTTGCTTAAACCGGCCCTGGCTGTGCTACAAGCAGCTGCAGTCCGTTAACCAAATGTTTGTGAACAGTGTGTGACTAGCAAAAAGCCAGACCTTGTCCAATGACATAGCAGCAGCTGCAGGCAGTTACAGAAGGCCGGGTCTCACGCACTTGGTGTGGGGGATGAAAGGACCCGGGGCAGCACCAGCAAATGGTACAGAATACAGAAGGCAGCCTCTCACAGTACCCATTTCTTAATTATTGATTGGCCAGCGCTGTTACCCTGGAGAAAGCAGTGGGTACAGGACTCACTTTTACGTGTTGCTGACCCCACCCAATGTCCAATTGTGAGACACTTTTGACTACGTGTGTGTGGTGGACGGCTCCCACCACGCCCATCACCTGTAGATCGCTTGATTGACCAGTTCCCCCGTGTGACGTGATTGATTCACTTCACGTTGCCATGGAGACCTCGGCACTAGCCACAATAGTGGACACCAGCGGCCCAAACATTTTTGGGTGGGTGTGTGTGGAGAGAGGTGGTAGGATACGGTTTCGGTTGGGGCGGCTGGTAATAGTCGGCCTTGGGCGGTAAGAAGTACAAATCCGGCCCTGCATATACCTACCTGTTGTTCACAGTGCACCCACCCACCTACCTACGTGAGTTGAGCGCACACAGTGTCACTGTGCCTGTCCGCTACCTGTCTGTGTGTGACAGGTGCACATTGTAATACCCATCACTGCATATACCTACCTACCTGTTGTTCACAGTGCACCCACCCACCTACCTACGTGAGTTGAGCGCACGCAGTGTTACTGTGCCTGTCCGGTACCTGTCTGTGTGTGACAGGTGCACATTGTAATACCCATCACTGCATATACCTACCTGTTGTGTTCAGTGCACCCACCTCATCACTGCATATACTTACCTGTTGTGTTCAATGCACCCACCTACATACGTGAGTTGAGCGCACGCAGTGTTACTGTGCCTGTCCGGTACCTGTCTGTGTGTGACAGGTGCACATTGTAATACCCATCACTGCATATACCTACCTGTTGTGTTCAGTGCACCCACCTCATCACTGCATATACTTACCTGTTGTGTTCAATGCACCCACCTACATACGTGAGTGCACGCAGTGGGATATACCACTCCATGCATACCTGTTAACTGCACCTGTGTGACTGCACATTGTATTAGTCAAGTCAGTGCATACCTTTCACATCATCCCCGCCGATATGGACACAATGGACAAAACATGCAGAGGTAGAGGCAGACCCAGAGGAAGGCCACCCGAAGGGGCTGTGCATGGTCGTGTTGATGTGATTTCGTGCGGCCCTGGCCTAAAGTACAGTGCTCAAAAGAAGGCACGTCCCATCAACTCCCAAGATTGTCCGGACGTGGTTGACTATTTAACACAGAACACCTCATCTTCTGCAGCCACCAGCGCTACTACAAGCACCACATCCGTTGCATTTGACACTTCGCAGGAGTTAATTGGTGAGGAATTAACTGATTCACAGCCATTATTGTTACAACCAGATGAAGGCACTAAGCAAGTTACACCACCTCATATGTCTGAGTTAAGCGGCGACACTATGGACGTAACGTGTGAGGAGGAGGATGATGAAGTTCCTGCTGTTGGTGCAGTTTTGGAGGTGTCTGAGGCAAGTGAAACTGGGCAGGATGATTATGATGATTATGATGATACAGATCCCACATGGGTTCCTAATAGACAAGATGACCAAGGGGACAGTTCAGAGGGGGAGTCAGAGAGGAGTAGGAGGAGACGAGTTCCTGAAAGAAGCAGGGGGAGCTCGTCGTCAGAAACAGCTGGTGGCAGTGTTCGGCACCATGTATCGCCACCCAGCATGCCCTTCAACGTCAGCTGCTGATGCCACCATAGTGCCATCACCCCAGGGGGATCAGCAGTTTGGAATTTTTTTAATGTGTCTGCCTCAGATCGGAGCAATGCCATCTGTTCTCTCTGCCTCCAAAAATTGAGCCGTGGAAAGGCCAACACTCACGTAGGGACAAGTGCCTTATGAAGGCACATGGAGAAAAGGCACAAACTGCAATGGGGAAGAGCACCTGAGCAAAAGCAGCACACAAAAGAAAAGACACCCTCCTTCTCCTCTTTCTCCTTCAGGTGCAGCATCTTCAGCTGCTCTCTCCCTTCCCTTGCACCTTCACAGCCACCCTACTCCACTCTGCCTTTGCCCTTGAGCAGTTCCTGCTCCTCTGCCCACAGCAGCCAGGTGTCCGTGAAGGAAATCTTTGAGTGGAAGAAGCCAATTTCTGCCAGTCACCCCCTTGCCCGGTGTCTGACAGCTGGTGTGGCGGAACTGTTAGCTCGCTAGCTGTTACCATACAAGCTGGTGGACTCTGAGGCCTTCCGTAAATTTGTGGCCATTGGGACACCGCAGTGGAAGATACCAGGCAGGCCGCAATTATTTTTCTAAAAAGGCGATACCCAAACTGTACTGTGAAGTTGAGAGGCAAGTGGTGTCATCTCTGGCACACAGCGTTGGGTCAAGGGTCCACCTGACCACGGATTCCTGGTCTGCCAAGCACGGTCAGGGCAGGTACATAACTTACACAGCCCATTGGGTCAACCTGGTGAAGGATGGCAAGCAGGGAGTACTTGGCTGTGCAGCGGACCAACTTGTGACACCTCCACGGCTTGCAGGCAGGCCTCCTGCCACCTCCTCTCCTCCTGCTACATCCTCTTAGCTGTAGTCCTTCTTCTCCTCCTTGGCTGAGTGGCACTTCAACTCTACTGGTGCTGTGGTCTCCTCTCCAGCTACACAGCCCCATCTCCCCAGGGCCTATGCTGCACGCCAGAGGTATCTCTGGGGAGATGGGGATGTTCTGTCCCAACAACTGGACACTCATGTGAAATGCATGCATGCTCATGCGGCCGTTTGAGGAGGTGACCAACCTGGTGAGTCGCAGTGAAGGCACCATCAGCGACTTGATCCCATATGCTTACTTCCTGGTGCGTACCGTGCGTAGAGTGGTGGATCAAGCTGTGGAGGAGCGTGAAGAGGAACAGTTACGGCAGGAATAGTTGTGGGAGCAATTTACATCAGAATCAGATGTTTCCTCAACACCTGCGGCAGCACAGAGGGGGGAGAAGGTGGAAGAGTCGTGTGGGGAAGAGGAGTCAAACGTGGATGATGAGGAAGGTGTTTCTTTGGAGGAGGAGAAGGCGGTGGCAGAAGAAGAACAACCGCATAAGGCGTCGCGGAGGGCTTGTGCTGCTCGACATTCCCGTGGTATTGTTCGTGGCTGGGGGGAGGTGGAGGACTTACCTGATGTCACTGAGGAAGGGCAAGAGGAGATGGATAGTACGTATGCATATATCTTTGTGCAGATGTCGTCTTTCATGCTGTCCAGCCTGTTGAGGGACCCCTGTATAAAAAAACTCAAGGGGAATGAGCTGTACTGGGTGGCCACGCTACTAGACCCTCGGTATAGGCACATAGTGGCGGACATGTTACCAACTCACCAGAAGGCAGAAAGGATGCAGCACATGCAGAACAAGCTGACAACTATGCTTTATAATGCGTTTAAGGGTGATGTCACAGCACAACGCAATAAAAGTACCACTGCCAGTAATCCTTCTCCCATGTCCACGCAGGCAAGGACAGGACGCTCCAGCGATCTCATGGTGATGTCGGACATGCGGACATTCTTTACTCCAATGCCTCGCCTTAGCGCTTCCGGACCCACCCTCCACCAACGCCTGGACCGTCAGGTAGCTGACTACCTGGCCTTAAGTGTGGATGTAGACACTGTGAGCAGTGGTGCTCAGCAGAGCTCGAATATTCGAGTAGCTCGAATATTCGAGCTCTTTTCCAGCTATTCGAGCTTGGTATTCGAGCTCCGAATAGCTGTAGCTATTCGAATGGGCTATTCGAGTACACTCGAATAGCCCATTCACTATTCGAGCTATTCGAGCAAAACGGCGCTATTCGAGCTCGGTACCGAGCTCGAATAGCCAGAGCAGGGACAAGGTCCTCCAGCACCCAAGGCTGAGACACCAAAGTGCGCCCCTCCATCCCTCCCACCCCAGCCGTCACACACTGATTGCTATTAGACTAAGAGGGCCACAGGGCCCACAACCTCCCCAACACCTTAATATCTAGTTATCTGGCTTGCAGTCACTGCTATGTATCCCCTTTTCTTATTTCTTTCTGCTTCATACACAATTAGGAATAACAACTGAATGAATTGTGCGCCCCCTCCTACACTGCGCCCTGAGGCTGGAGCCTCTCCAGCCTATGCCTCGGCCCGGCCCTGCGAATAGCGTCATAGCCCAGATTGATGTCCTTAGAGCCAATCAGAGGGCTCCCAGGCCCTCTGACGGCAGCCAATCACAGAGGGGGACCCTGGCGAGCCCCTACCCTATAAATAGCGGCCGCCATGTTAGGTTTCTCCGTGCTTGCCTGAGACTTGTACAGAGAGAGAGTTGCTCCTTTGTGCTTTGGCTTAGCAAGAGCTCTATTGTGGTCATTTACCTAGCGTTTTTGCTCACATACACCTCCTATACACACCTATATTGTTGTTAGTTAGTTAGACATTGTATTTTAGTTAGTAGCTTTTGTGTTACATAGAGACAGGCCAGCTGCTGCAGGCTTACAGCTTTAGGCCTCAGGGCCTTGCCTGTGTGGGCAGCTGTCCTCCTGTCCTCTGTTTATTTCTCTCTATTCTATACCAGTATTTCTGCTGTCCTTTACTACTGATTGTATTAGTATTGTAGTTATATATACTGTAACTGTACTAGGACACTCACTGTCACTGTTCATAGGCTACTAGCTGCTCCTGCGTGTGTGCACTCACTTTCTGTGTACACACTACACACACTCTATTTCCTTCTGATAACTGATTGATTATTGTAATTGATTATTGTAATTAGTTAGTTGTACTTACTGTTACTACTTACTGTACTAGGAGTCTAGGACACTCAGTCACTGTTCATAGGCTACTAGCTCCTGCGTGTGTGCACTCACTGTCTGTGTACACACTACACACACTCTTTTTCCTTCTGATAACTGATTGATTATTGTAATTAGTTAGTTGTACTTACTGTTACTACTTACTGTACTAGGAGTCTAGGACACTCAGTCACTGTTCATAGGCTACTAGCTCCTGCGTGTGTGCACTCACTGTCTGTGTACACACACTACACATACTCTATTTCCTTCTGATAACTGATTGATTATTGTAATTAGTTAGTTGTTTGTACTTACTGTTACTACTTACTCTTACTGTACTAGGAGTCTAGGACACTCAGTCACTGTTCATAGGCTACTAGCTCCTGCGTGTGTGCACTCACTGTCTGTGTACACACACTACACACACTCTATTTCCTTCTGATAACTGATTGCTTATTGTAATTAGTTAGTTGTACTTACTGTTACTACTTACTCTTACTGTACTAGGAGTCTAGGACACTCAGTCACTGTTCATAGGCTACTAGCTCCTGCGTGTGTGCACTCACTGTCTGTGTACACACACTACACACACTCTATTTCCTTCTGATAACTGATTGCTTATTGTAATTAGTTAGTTGTACTTACTGTTACTACTTACTCTTACTGTACTAGGAGTCTAGGACACTCAGTCACTGTTCATAGGCTACTAGCTCCTGCGTGTGTGCACTCACTGTCTGTGTACACACACTACACACACTCTATTTCCTTCTGATAACTGATTGCTTATTGTAATTAGTTAGTTGTACTTACTGTTACTACTTACTCTTACTGTACTAGGAGTCTAGGACACTCAGTCACTGTTCATAGGCTACTAGCTCCTGCGTGTGTGCACTCACTGTCTGTGTACACACACTACACACACTCTATTTCCTTCTGATTACTGATTGATTATTGTAATTAGTTAGTTGTACTTACTGTTACTACTTACTCTTACTGTACTAGGAGTCTAGGACACTCAGTCACTGTTCATAGTCTACTAGCTCCTGCGTGTGTGCACTCACTGTCTGTGTACACACACTACATACACTCTATTTCCTCTATTTCCTTCTGATAACTGATTGCTTATTGTAATTAGTTAGTTGTACTTACTGTTACTACTTACTCTTACTGTACTAGGAGTCTAGGACACTCAGTCACTGTTCATAGGCTACTAGCTCCTGCGTGTGTGCACTCGCTGTCTGTGTACACACACTACACACACTCTATTTCCTTCTGATAACTGATTGATTATTGTAATTAGTTAGTTGTTTGTACTTACTGTTACTACTTACTCTTACTGTACTAGGAGTCTAGGACACTCAGTCACTGTTCATAGGCTACTAGCTCCTGCGTGTGTGCACTCACTGTCTGTGTACACACACTACACACACTCTATTTCCTTCTGATAACTGATTGCTTATTGTAATTAGTTAGTTGTACTTACTGTTACTACTTACTCTTACTGTACTAGGAGTCTAGGACACTCAGTCACTGTTCATAGGCTACTAGCTCCTGCGTGTGTGCACTCACTGTCTGTGTACACACACTACACACACTCTATTTCCTTCTGATAACTGATTGATTATTGTAATTAGTTAGTTGTTTGTACTTACTGTTACTACTTACTCTTACTGTACTAGGAGTCTAGGACACTCAGTCACTGTTCATAGGCTACTAGCTCCTGCGTGTGTGCACTCACTGTCTGTGTACACACACTACACACACTCTATTTCCTTCTGATAACTGATTGCTTATTGTAATTAGTTAGTTGTACTTACTGTTTCTACTTACTCTTACTGTACTAGGAGTCTAGGACACTCAGTCACTGTTCATAGGCTACTAGCTCCTGCGTGTGTGCACTCACTGTCTGTGTACACACACTACACACACTCTATTTCCTTCTGATAACTGATTGCTTATTGTAATTAGTTAGTTGTACTTACTGTTACTACTTACTCTTACTGTACTAGGAGTCTAGGACACTCAGTCACTGTTCATAGGCTACTAGCTCCTGCGTGTGTGCACTCACTGTCTGTGTACACACACTACACACACTCTATTTCCTTCTGATAACTGATTGATTATTGTAATTAGTTAGTTGTACTTACTGTTACTACTTACTCTTACTGTACTAGGAGTCTAGGACACTCAGTCACTGTTCATAGGCTACTAGCTCCTGCGTGTGTGCACTCACTGTCTGTGTACACACACTACACACACTCTATTTCCTTCTGATTACTGATTGATTATTGTAATTAGTTAGTTGTACTTACTGACTGTTACTACTTACTTACTTACTGTACTAGGGACACTCACTCAGTCACTGTTCATAGGCTAGCTCCTGCGCGTGTTTGCGCGTGCGTGCACTCACTGTCTGTAGTGTACACACACTAAATTTACTTGTGATTACTACTGATTATTGTAACTGCTAGTTGTACTTCCTGACTGTTACTACTTACTTACTGTACTAGGGACACTCACTCAGTCACCTCACCCACCAACCCACTCCATTAAAGTACCCCACTTTTCACCCGCCCTTTTAAAAAACTTTTGTCTATACGCCCAAAACATCGAAGATGTCTGGAAGTGGCAGCCAGCGCGGTTTGGGCAAGGGGAAGGGCAGCAAGGGAATCAGGAGGAGAGGGAGCAGCATTGTGGCAGGCTGTGGCCGCGCCACCATGCACAGTTCCGCAGCAGCAGCAGCAGCGTCAGTGGCTAACATTCCTCCCATAGCCACTGGCCGTGGACGCCTTGGGCGCCGCCCAGCAGGAGCATCTGCAACTCACGCTGCAGAGACACAGCAGCAGCAGCGTGTAGCACCTGCTCCGATTTTCCTCCAGCCGGGTCGGAAACGTCCCATTGAGGAAAAGCATGCAGACACTGTGGTGCAACTCATGACGGAGGATGAGCAGCCCGCCATCAGCTCTGCATCCGAGGCCTCCACCCTCACCACCATCACCACCACCACCCCTGTTCGCAGCAGCCGCCCAGCAGGGTCTGGGGAGGAGGCCAGTTCACCGTCACTCGCCGACCTGTCATTCAGCAGTCTTTTGACCCCAGGCATCATGAGTAAATTGTCTGCTGTTGTTGGCGATCTTGAGGAGGAGATGCTGATGGGCACTTTGGGGGATGAGGGATTGGACAGCAAGACTGTGGCGACAGTCAAGCAGCCCATCCATGCATCAGGAGAGGAGTTTGGGGGGTCATCATCCCAGCAGGACATGTTTCAGGAGGGGGAGGATGATGATGACCCGGTGACAGACAGAGACTGGGTGCCACCACCTCCAGGGGATGTCGTCCTCAGCAGCTCTGAGGAGGAGGAGGATGCGCTTGTGGGCCTTGCAAGGAGGCGCATCATTGCAAGCATTGGCAGCAGTAGGCAGGTCCCACAGCCTGCTGGTGTCTCAGGCTCAGCAGCAGCAGCATCTGCCAGTACCACCACCAGCCGCACCCAAGCCCCCCCCCCCCAACCACCACAGGGAGACAGGCAGCAGCGCTTCCATGCCGTAGGGGGATGTTTCTGTCACCAATCTGGCGATATTTCACCATGCCCACTGTGTACAGCAAGTACGCCACTTGCAACCACTGTCAGCGGAAGTTGAGCAGAGGTGCAGACCCCTTAAAGTTCAGCACCAGCTCGCTCATCAACCACCTTGCTGCGAAACATTTCCACCAGCATGAGGAGTTCCAGAGGCTGAAGGCATCTGGTGCTGGCAGTGGCACCACACCCATCACTGCACAGCCTTCAGCAGCAGCAGCAGCAGCAGCAGCAACAGCAGCCACCCGCCCTCCTGCTCCTCCAGCAGCACCAGCAGGAGTGCGGAAACGCACTGCTCCTCCCCCCTCTGCAACTCCTGCCGCCGACACTGAGGCCTGTTCTGGCAGCCAGTCCTCAGTGGCCTCCTCCGCTGTGTCTGCTGATTCCCGTGCCAGCAAAAGGCCACGCCAGAGCCTTTTGAGCGAGTCCTTCCAGGGGGTGGTTAGGGCTCTGCCTCCCAGCAGCCGTCGCGTGCGGCAGCTGAACGGCTTGCTGGCACGGGCCATGTGCTCCCAACTCCTGCCGTACACGCTCGTGCAGGAGGGGAGCGACATTCGTGCGCTGCTTGCTTGCGCAGCCCCAGACTGGCAGCTCCCCAGCAGACACTTTTTCTCCCGCAAGGCCATTCCTGCACTGCACCGCTTTGTGATGGCCAATGTGGAGCGAGGGCTGGAGCACGCGGTTGGTGAAAGGGTCCACGTCACCATGGACTCCTGGAGCAGCCGCTTCGGGACAGGCCGCTACCTGTCCTTCACTGTCCACTGGGTCAGCTTGGTGGAAGGGGGTGAGGATGGGAGAGCAGCAGCGGGCACAGCAGCAGCAGCAACACAGTGGGTGGTGCCACCCCGCAGGGTCAGGGGAACTGCAGCAGGTTCCTCCGATCCTCTGCCATCCTCCGGCACACCTGGCCAAACCCCCCGCCTCAGCAGCAGCGTGAAGGCCCGCCACTGCCAAGCGCTGCTGCACTTGGTCAGCCTTGGGAAGACCAAGCTGACGGCAACCCATGTGTTGGCCAAACTCCAAGAGCAGGAGAGGATTTGGCTGACCCCCAGAGGCCTCAGAGTCGGAGAGGTGGTGGCCGACAATGGGGCCAATCTGGTTGCCGCAATAGACAGGGGAAACCTGACCCACATCCCCTGTCTTGCCCACGTGCTGAACCTGGTGGTGCAGAAGTTCTTGCGCACCTACCAGGGGATGGGCGAACTGCTGGAAACGGCAAGGAACGTTGTGCGTCACTTCCGGCGCTCGGCTGCAGCCTGTGCGAGCCTGGAAGACGTGCAAAAGGAGCTGGATCTGCCACGCCATCGGCTGATCCTTGACGTTCCGACTCGCTGGAACTCCACCCTGGCAATGTTGGAGCGTCTGGTTGAACAGAAGCACGCTGTCAACCAGTACCTTGCCCTGGCCACTGTTTCCGCCGCTCAGAGAAGGGACAAGACCAGCAACATCCCGTCCATCGTCCCCGATGATGACTGGAGGCACATGCAGCAGGTGTGCTTAGTGCTGGCTCCCTTTCTGCAGGCCACTAACATGGTGAGCAGGGACCATGCTATGGTCTGCGAGTGGGTGCCCCTGGTTTGTCTGCTGAACAGGGCCCTCGATGCTTTGCTGGAACAGGGAGCGGCAGCCTTGGACCAGCAGGAGCGGCGGCAAGCAGCTGCACAGTCCACCTCTGAGGGGGAGGAGGAGGAGGACTTGGTGGAGGTCCCTGAACTTGCTGCTGATGAGGGGGAGCAGCACAGTGCAGCTGAGTTGGTGCGGGGGTGGAGAGAGGATGAGGCTGACGAGGCAGAGGAGGAGGATGAGGACAGCAGCACTGCCGTCGATGTGCCAGCAGACGTGGCCCGCCTCTTCCCAATGGCAGCGCACATGCTGACGTGCCTGCGCAGGGACCCCAGGGTGATCCAGATGAAGCAGAGGGAGGACATCTGGATCAGCATGATGTTGGACCCACGCCTCAAGGGGAAGTTGAGCCAGTTCCTGCCGTCTGCAGGAGGAGACCCAGCGCAACAAATAAGGAGCTTGCAGCAGGCCCTTGTTGAGCGCTTGGAGGAAGCCTTCCCCCAGCCTTCCACCCCCACTGTCCAGCAGCCAGCACAGAGGCAGCAGCAGGTGCCTGCATCCAGCAGCAAGCGCCCCACAGACCTGCTGTCTCTCAGCCACGAGCTCTACAGGACTGTAGAGGCTCCGGCAGCAGTGACTAGAGAGGAGGTGCATGCAGCAGCATCCTCCACCGGTCACAGCCAGCGCCTGACCCGCATGGTGGCTGACTACATGGGGTCCTACAGCGGGCTTGACAGCGATGCCCCTGTTGATCCCATGGAGTATTGGGTCAAGCGCCTGGAGATCTGGAGCGAGCTGGCGCAGTACGCCCTGGAAGTGCTGTCCTGCCCCCCTTCCAGCGTGCTGTCCGAGCGCTGCTTCAGTGCAGCTGGTGGCGTGGTCACCGAGAAACGCTCACGTCTGTCTCACAAGTCTGTGGACAGACTGACGTTTCTGAAGATGAACCAGGCGTGGGTGGAAGGCGAGTTCCTGGCCCCTGTTGTCGGCGAGAGGGGGACATGAACTGGCTAAGAACCATCGTTAATGTGCCTTACCACCCTTTACCACCTCCTGGCTCCTGCTCACTAAGCCAGCCTGGTTCACTTTGACTATTACGTCGCCTGCAGCCACACATTTTACACCTACAGTGGGCTGCTGTGTACTGCCCTTCTGCTGTCTGTCTGTGTTTCCCACTGCCAGGGTACACAGAATTACCTTCTGCTGCCACTCTGCCACCAGCTATTACGTCAAATAATAGCTATATCTGTGTAATTGGTTGTAAAACCAAAACCAAAAAACCATTACAAAAAAAAAGGTTTAATTTTTCTGAGGTGCCCGGGTTGAAAACTGTGTTGTCCCAGTTGTGTATTGGACACGATGTGGGCTGCACGACCACTGTCTGGGACCTCCTGTTGTGTTTATTTACAGCCCTGGTATCACCGCTAGGTACCAGGGCTATTATGTCACGCTGCCTACCTGCTGCCACACTCACACTGCTCATCCTCCATTCCTCCTCCTGCTGCTGCTGCTGTCTGTCTGTGTTTCCCACTGCCAGGGTACACAGAATTACCTTCTGCTGCCACTCTGCCACCAGCTATTATGTCAAAAAATAGCTATATCTGTGTAATTGGTTGTAAAACCAAAACCAAAAAACCATTAAAAAAAAAAAGGTTTAATTTTTCGGAGGTGCCCGGGTTGAAAACTGTGTTGTCCCAGTTGTGTATTGGACACGATGTGGGCTGCACGACCGCTGTCTGGGACCTCCTGTTGTGTTTATTTACGGCCCTGGTATCACCGCTAGGTACCAGGGCTATTATGTCACGCTGCCTACCTGCTGCCACACTCACACTGCTCCTCCTCCATTCCTCCTCCTGCTGCTGCTGCTGTCTGTCTGTGTTTCCCACTGCCAGGGTACACAGAATTACCTTCTGCTGCCACTCTGCCACCAGCTATTACGTCAAATAATAGCTATATCTGTGTAATTGGTTGTAAAACCAAAACCAAAAAACCATAAAAAAAAAAAGGTTTAATTTTTCTGAGGTGCCCGGGTTGAAAACTGTGTTGTCCCAGTTGTGTATTGGACACGATGTGGGCTGCACGACCACTGTCTGGGACCTCCTGTTGTGTTTATTTACAGCCCTGGTATCACCGCTAGGTACCAGGGCTATTATGTCACGCTGCCTACCTGCTGCCACACTCACACTGCTCATCCTCCATTCCTCCTCCTGCTGCTGCTGCTGTCTGTCTGTGTTTCCCACTGCCAGGGTACACAGAATTACCTTCTGCTGCCACTCTGCCACCAGCTATTATGTCAAAAAATAGCTATATCTGTGTAATTGGTTGTAAAACCAAAACCAAAAAACCATTAAAAAAAAAAGGTTTAA
Organism: Hyperolius riggenbachi; assembly: GCF_040937935.1. NCBI lineage: Eukaryota > Metazoa > Chordata > Amphibia > Anura > Hyperoliidae > Hyperolius > Hyperolius riggenbachi. Next base: position 118,457,731 of record NC_090648.1, on the reverse strand, counting down.
TTTTTCGGAGGTGCCCGGGTTGAAAACTGTGTTGTCCCAGTTGTGTATTGGACACGATGTGGGCTGCACGACCGCTGTCTGGGACCTCCTGTTGTGTTTATTTACAGCCCTGGTATCACCGCTAGGTACCAGGGCTATTATGTCACGCTGCCTACCTGCTGCCACACTCACACTGCTCCTCCTCCATTCCTCCTCCTGCTGCTGCTGCTGTCTGTCTGTGTTTCCCACTGCCAGGGTACACAGAATTACCTTCTGCTGCCACTCTGCCACCAGCTATTACGTCAAATAATAGCTATATCTGTGTAATTGGTTGTAAAACCAAAACCAAAAAACCATTAAAAAAAAAAGGTTTAATTTTTCTGAGGTGCCCGGGTTGAAAACTGTGTTGTCCCAGTTGTGTATTGGACACGATGTGGGCTGCACGACCGCTGTCTGGGACCTCCTGTTGTGTTTATTTACGGCCTGGTATCACCGCTAGGTACCAGGGCTATTATGTCACGCTGCCTACCTGCTGCCACACTCACACTACTCCTCCATTCCTCCTGCTGATGCTGCTGTCTGTCTGTGTTTCCCACTGCCAGGGTACACAGAATTACCTTCTGCTGCCAGTCTGCCACCAGCTATTACGTCAAACAATAGCTGCTCACATTACTCCTCCATTCCTCATGCTGCTGCTGCTGTCTGTCTGTGTTTCCCACTGCCAGTGTACACAGATTTACCTTCTGCTGCCACTCTGCCACCAGCTATTACGTCAAAAAATAGCTATATCTGTGTAATTGGTTGTAAAACCAACACTACAAAACCATTACAAAAAAAAGGTTTAATTTTTCTGAGGTGCCCGGGTTGAAAACTGTGTTGTCCCAGTTGTGTATTGGACACGATGTGGGCTGCACGACCGCTGTCTGGGACCTCCTGTTGTGTTTATTTACAGCCCTGGTATCACCGCTAGGTACCAGGGCTATTATGTCACGCTGCCTACCTGCTGCCACACTCACACTGCTCCTCCTCCATTCCTCCTCCTGCTGCTGCTGCTGTCTGTCTGTGTTTCCCACTGCCAGGGTACACAGAATTACCTTCTGCTGCCACTCTGCCACCAGCTATTACGTCAAAAAATAGCTATATCTGTGTAATTGGTTGTAAAACCAAAACCAAAAAACCATTAAAAAAAAAAAGGTTTAATTTTTCTGAGGTGCCCGGGTTGAAAACTGTGTTGTCCCAGTTGTGTATTGGACACGATGTGGGCTGCACGACCGCTGTCTGGGACCTCGTGTTGTGTTTATTTACAGCCCTGGTATCACCGCTAGGTACCAGGGCTATTATGTCACGCTGCCTACCTGCTGCCACACTCACACTGCTCCTCCTCCATTCCTCCTCCTGCTGCTGCTGTCTGTCTGTGTTTCCCACTGCCAGGGTACACAGAATTACCTTCTGCTGCCACTCTGCCACCAGCTATTACGTCAAATAATAGCTATATCTGTGTAATTGGTTGTAAAACCAAAACCAAAAAACCATTAAAAAAAAAAGGTTTAATTTTTCTGAGGTGCCCGGGTTGAAAACTGTGTTGTCCCAGTTGTGTATTGGACACGATGTGGGCTGCACGACCGCTGTCTGGGACCTCCTGTTGTGTTTATTTACAGCCCTGGTATCACCGCTAGGTACCAGGGCTATTATGTCACGCTGCCTGCCTCATTGACTGCCTGCTGCCACACACTCATCCTCCTTCTCCTGCTGCTGAATTTACCTCCTGCTGTCTGTGTGTTTCCACTGCCAGGGAGCACATACAATGGCGCTTCCAACATGCGTGCGCCCACCAGCTATTTGTTACGCTCAAAAATAGCTGCATTTCTTTAAAAAAAAAATGGAAAGAGAAATAAGTGAAGAAGAAGAAGACGATATAGAAAAAGAAGGAGAAGAAGAAGAAGAGGAAGAAGAAGAAGAAGATGAAGAAGATGAAGAAGATGAAGAAGATGAAGAAGAAGATGAAGAAGATGATGAAGATGAAGAAGAAGAAGAAGATGAAGAAGATGAAGAAGATGAAGAAGATGAAGAAGATGAAGAAGAAGAAGAAGAGGAAGAAGAAGAAGAAGATGAAGAAGAAGAAGATGAAGAAGATGAAGAAGATGAAGAAGATGAAGAAGAAGAAGAAGAAGATGAAGATGAAGAAGAAGAAGAAGAAGATGAAGAAGAAGAAGAAGATGAAGATGATGAAGAAGAAGAAGAAGAAGAAGAAGAAGATGAAGAAGATGAAGAAGATGAAGAAGAAGAAGAAGAAGAAGAAGAAGATGAAGATGAAGAAGATGAAGAAGAAGAAGAAGAAGATGAAGATTAGAAGATGAAGAAGAAGAAGATGAAGAAGAAGAAAAAAAAGAAGACAATATAGAAGAAGAAGAAGAAGATATAGAAGAAGATATAGAAGAAGAAGATATAGAAGATAAAGAAGAAGAAGAAGAAGAAGAAGAAGAAGTATATACAGTACTGAACAAAATTCTGGACACAACTTCTTTTTCCACCTTTTTTTTTTTAAAGGAACATCCCCACATAATCACTTGCTGTTGTTACTTGGAAAAAAAGATGTTTCTTGCATCATTCACCCTCAAAACAAGTGTTGGAAGCTATTTAAGGCCAATTCGAATAGTCAGCTCGAATAATGAGCTCGAATACCGACTCGAATAGTCAGCTCGAAGTCCGAGGTCGAATCGAATAGTAAAAATTATTCGACTCGAATATTCGACTGACCTCGAATAATTTACTATTCGAATTCGACCAAACTCGAATTTTAAAAAGGGGTATTTGAGCACCACTGACTGTGAGCAGCGATGAACCCTTGGACTACTGGGTGCGCAGGCTTGACCTGCTGTGAGTGACCAGAGCTGTCCCAATTTGCCATCCAACTTCTGTCTTGCCCTGCTCAAGCGTCCTGTCAGAAACGACTTTCAGCGCAGCTGGAGGCATTGTCACTGAGAAAAGAAGTCGCCTAAATCACAAAAGTGTTCAGTACCTCACCTTTATCAAAATGAATGAGGCATGGATCCCGGAGGGCTACTGCCCGCCCGAAGACTAAGTCATTCCCCACACACAGCATCTCTGTCTGCACGCCATGTGACTGGATGCCTGCCCCAAGACTAAGTCGCTCCCCTGCCCGCAGGCCGCTTGACTGCCTTCTCTGCCACCACCAACAGGGTCCAGGACTCCAGACGGATTTCTGAATTTTTAAGGCCACTGCTAGCAGCGGCCGCTATAATATTTTTTCTGGTGCGTGTACATGCCTGCCTATTTTTTTGGGCTGCACTGCAGCTGCAACAACAAAACAAAAGGCATGTACATGTGCCCATTCCCCTTCGAGATCATTACCTTGCCGTGAAAGGGCTTGCGTATCACAATGAAGCAATGACCGCCGGCTTTATGAGTGTCTCAGGGGGTTGCACACCCAAGATAATAAGGTTGTTGCTTCATTGTGGACAGACCAAATTTGATTAGCTGGACAGTCACTGTGTTGTTCTGTCATTGAGCTACCACAGCCCGGCGACCATATGGGCTTGAAAACCGCCATGGCCTGCACTCTGGCCATAGTACACACCAGTCCAGCACGGCCGTCACTACACAAACAGCTGTTTGTGGTGCGTTACACAGTGAGTTTGGTGTGTCAGTGTGAAGCAGTACTCTAATTACACTCCCTGATTGATGTATACACATGCAAGAAGTTTTAAAGCACTTTAGGCCTGCAATTTAGCAATCAATGTGATTTCTGCCCTTAAAACGCTGCTTTGCGTCACATCCAGATTTTTCCCCGGGACTTTTGGCATGTATCCCACTCTGCCATGCCCCCCTCCAGGTGTTAAACCCCTTGAAACATCTTTCCCATCACTTTTGTGGCCAGCATAAATTTTTCTAGTTATCAAAGTTCGCCTCCCCATTGAAGTCTATTGCGGTTCGTGAAAGTTCGCGTGAACCGAACTTTCGCGGGGGGTTCGCGAACCGAAAATCGGAGGTTCGGGCCATCTCTAGTGAAAATATCACCTAGGAGAAAACTTTGGAAAAAAGGTCAATTGCGCAACACATGCTACCTTGTCAGCATAAATAACAATTGTTGTGCACTCTGCACAAAGTAACCTCATCCAGTGGCATAGCTAGAGATCATAAGGCCCCATAGCAAAACTTTCATGGGGCCCTCAGATGTAGGCACTCTTAGGCAATGCCACCTGCCCCTAACCTATGGTTATGAGTTAATTAGCAATTCACATTCCCCTGCAATCAACACTGCACATAGTTCGTGAGCACTGAGATAGTCAGAGGGTGGAGAAACACAAGAAAGTTAATAGTGAATAATATATATATATTAAGTACCAACTGGGCCCCCTCTGCTGCGGGACCCCATAGCAGCTGCTAAGGCTGCTATGGCTATTGCTACGCCCCTGACCTCATCCTACAACTACATAGATAATGTTTATTATAATCTTTCATGCCATTTCTATTGCATGAAATCATCAGCGGTGCTTCGCCCAGCTAGGTTGGAAAATTAGCTGCTATACGTATGATTTTCACTAGTATGCCTGAGTGAGTATTTCCCTGAATCTCATAGTGCAAAAGTTAAGATGTGTGTCATTTTTGATATATCAGTTTTTTATTTACGTTTCTTTTTTTTTTTTGTTTAGTTTACATAAAGCAATTGTGTGAACTTGAGATTAGTCGCGTGACATTTACACACAATTAAGTGTGATTTTTATATATATATTTTTTAAGTCTCCATTTTTTTTCAGTGACCTAAAATTTTCCTAGTGCTAGGGTGACTCAAATGTAAATCATGTTTTCTTTAAGTGAAATACACAAGTCATATTATGGGCTTGATTCACAAAGCAGTGCTAAGTGTTGGCACGCTTGTGAAAAGCCCTTTATCGCGCCAAACATGCCTCTGCGCGCGGTGTGCGGTGCGCCAAAAAGATTGCGCGGTGCGAAATTAATGTCGCACCCTATGCGGCGTTATGTTTGCACTGGGGGCAACGTTTCCAGGGCCCCCGGGGGTCACTTTTCACATGAAGTGTGCGACGTTAACATCGCACCGCGCAATCTTTTCGGCGCACCGCACACCGTGCAATCTCTGGGCATGCTAACTGGTTAGCACCCTAGTTAGCACACCCAAACTCTTTAGGTGTGCTAACCAGTGGCGGCTCCAGCTTCAGATTTTTGGGGGGGCTCAAAAGGGGCACAAGGGCTGGCAGGCGGGGCTTACGGGGGGGGGGAATTTGCGGCGCGCAGAGCACGCCGCTGCAAATAATGGGCGTGGTCATGACGTTGTGTGGGCGGGGCTAACTGTAACGTAGTTCCATAAAAAAATATGAAGTAAATGCACATAACGACAGACAGCCTTTCACCAGTAAATGCACATAAGAGATAGCTTTTCACCAGTAAATGCACGTAATGACTGACAGCGTTTCCCCAGTAAATGCACAAAAGAGACAGCTTTTTCACCAGTAAATGCACGTAATGACAGACAGCCTTTCACCAGTAAATGCACATAAGAGACAGCTTTTCACCTGTTAATGCACATAATGACAGTCAGCCTTTCACCAGTAAATGCACATAAGAGACAGCTTTTCACCAGTAAATGCATGTAATGACAGACAGCGTTTTCCCAGTAAATGCACATAAGAGACCAGCAAATGCATCCATCAACAAATAGAGGATGAGGCGCAGACAGACACACATTGGGACATAGACAGACACACATTGGGGCATAGAGGATGGGGCACAGACAGACACACATTGAGGCATAGAGGATAAGGCACAGACAGACACACACACACACTGGGGCATAGAGGATGGGGCAGACAGAAAGACACGCACATTGGGGCACAGAGGATAGGGCAGACACACACAGACACACACTGGGGCACAGAGGATGGGGCAGACAGACAGGCACACACATTAGGGCATAGAGGCTAGGGCAGACAGACAGACACACACACACACACACATTGGGGCATAGAGGATGGGGCAGATAGACACACATTGGGGTGTAGAGGATAGGGCAGACAGACAGGCACACACATTAGGGCATAGAGGATAGGGCAGACAGACAGACACACAATGGGGCATAGAGGATAGGGCAGACAGACAGGCACACACATTAGGGCATAGAGGCTAGGGCAGACAGACAGACACACACACATTGGGGCATAGAGGATGGGGCAGACAGACACACATTGGGGCGTAGAGGATAGGGCAGACAGACAGGCACACACATTAGGGCATAGAGGATAGGGCAGACAGACAGACAGACACACAATGGGGCATAGAGGATAGGGCAGACAGACAGACACACAATGGGGCATAGAGGATAGGGCAGACAGACAGGCACACACATTAGGGCATAGAGGCTAGGGCAGACAGACAGACACACACACATTGGGGCATAGAGGATGGGGCAGACAGACACACATTGGGGCGTAGAGGATAGGGCAGACAGACAGACACACAATGGGGCATAGAGGATAGGGCAGACAGACAGACAGACACACAATGGGGCATAGAGGATAGGGCAGACAGACAGGCACACACATTAGGGCATAGAGGATAGGGCAGACAGACAGAAATTGGGGCATAGAGGATGGGGCAGACAGACATACATTGGGGCATAGAGGATGGGGCAGACAGACATACATTGGGGCATAGAGGATAGGGCAGACAGACACACATTGGGGCATAGAGGATGGGGCAGACAGACACACATTGGGGCATAGAGGATAGGGCAGACAGACACACATTGGGGCATAGAGGATGGGGCAGACAGACAGACACACATTGGGGCATAGAGGATGGGGCAGACAGACACACATTGGGGCATAGAGGATGGGGCAGACAGACAGACACACATTGGGGCATAGAGGATGGGGCAGACAGACAGACATACATTGGGGCATAGAGGATGGGGCAGACAGACAGACACACATTGGGGTATAGAGGATGGGGCAGACAGACAGACACACATTGGGGTATAGAGGATGGGGCAGACAGACAGACACACATTGGGGCATAGAGGATAGGGCAGACAGACAGACATACATTGGGGCATAGAGGATGGGGCAGACAGACAGACACACATTGGGGTATAGAGGATGGGGCAGACACACACACAGAACAAGCCAGGCAAAATACAGTTTGCAGCTCTGACGCAGAGGCTTGCTCCATCGCTCCTCATGCCTTTAATGCTGTTTAGCTAGCTAGCACTACAAGGCTGGCTGTGACTGCACTCCTCTCCCTGGCCTGCAGCTCCCCTGTTTGTGTCTCTCCCGGTCTTCCCCCAACCCCTCAAGGCTCGCAGTTACTCACTTTTGCTGCCTCTGGCTGGTTCTGGTGAGGCACTGGCACCTTAGGTGGTTTGGCAGACAGTCTGTCTGGAGCTGTGAGTGGGTACAGTCTGGGACCATTCTGGCGGGCAGCAGGGAGCCAAGCTGAGGGTGAGGGAGGAGGATGCCGGGTTGAGGTGGAGGAGTCAGCACTGTCCTCGTACCTGAGGTGCGAGGCTGTGGACCGTCTGTGGCTGTGTGAGTCGAGACGAGCGCTGCAGTCAGTCCATGCTGAATTGAAATTTGGCGGCATGCAGGGGTCAGCGGGTGCCGGGTGGGCAAATGGCATCGATCTGCTCTGCTCTACATGTGCAGGGGGCGGAGCTAGTCATTCTCTCCAGCCCCCTGCCTATCCAATTCAATCCCACGCCCCCCTGCTCTCCTGATTGGGCAGAGGGCGGATGGACACATCAAACATGGAGCCTGTTTACAGTCCAGCCGGCCTATGATGAATGCAAGCGCCACCCACAACATGGCGGCTGCGCTGAGCCACAAATCAAGAGTCAGAGACCCGGGGGGGCTTTCAGAGGGGCTCGCAGGATATCAGCTGGGGCTTGAGCCACGGCAAGCCCCAGTGTAGCGCCGCCACTGGTGCTAACTAGGTAAGCACCAGTTAGTGAATCAAGCCCTATGTAGGAAAGCATGAACCAAGCAGATGTATCAGCTACTGTGATCAGAAGTAGCATTACCCAATACAGCCACTGGGTGGCCATCAAATGATTGCTGCAATTCAGCTAAGTGCTGTAAGGCCCTGCTAAACTGAAAGTATTCCTTCCAATAAATAGTAATATAAAGTCTTGCAAAATGTGTAACACTTATTACAAACATGTGTCATTTATCTAAAGTTTTCAGAACAATGGCAAAAAATAAACCGGATGCATTAAAGAAAGCCAAGTAAAGAAAAATAAAAGCAAGGACAGTGTTAAGATTTATTGGGGTTTGTAAAATACCTCAGTACATAATAAGCCATTCATCTAACGCAGAGAGACATAGGGAGTTTACGTTCTGCTTTAGGCCTTCCATTTTGGCACCACCTATTAGATGAGTGCAGAGTCCCTGCTCATTTGTATGCACCTAAAGTAAGCAAGTGGAAGTGTTTTTCATTTACCTTAGCAGTACACACTGTACAACTGAAACTAAAGGTATTATTTGCATCTCAACTAAAGTGAAAGTAATCCCTTGGCTACTACTTACCTTAAAACTACCATGTTTGCTATCAAACAGCTCTCTGTATAGGCACCCTTTATGTCAGTACATTTATTCCATGACATGATCACAGCCAGTGCTACCAGCCAATAAGAGACAGATGTGATGGTCAACAAGCACCTCATTGCGAAAACAAGGTCGGCAACCACTTAACAAGGGCTCTCTACTCTGCTCTATAATGCATTATTGCTGAAACACAACTGAGCAACTAGGTAACCATTTGTATTGCTATTGTCATGTATTAGCCTTCATTATTTCCCTGTACTGTGCTGATTAGTTGGTGGCATCAGGCTGAAAGAAATAAGATTTGGATATCAGTTACTACTAAGAAGAAGTAAAACAGCCATTACTAACCCTGTGTGTTCATACAACTGGTAACAGGCTCCGTTTCCAAGCATGCCACATGGGTGTGTACCTATTTCTTGAAGCAGCATGGGCCATACTATCCCAGGAAAAAAAACAAACAAACATATATAGAAGTAGATAAATATTTGTTCTACTTACATAAAATATGTTTTTACTGTTAACTTTGATATCAGTGAACTTTATACCGTAAGTAAAGAGAAAAACCCGTTCCAGGCATTTTCCGTCTTTACTGCCTCTGACTGAAGCCAATCCTGATGTAATTTCCTCCCTTACTATTGTATTTCTCTTGCGTGAAATGGTGTATGCAATAACAGACCTCCTCCCCACTGAGCTCTGTACTAAAAACTGCACCACCGTATCTAACTTGCTTTGCAAACAAATATGAGCACAGCATAGATCGTATTTCTGCAGCTTCTGCAGAGGAATGAGGTGTACTTCCGTTCTCAGCCTCCTGTCACTCTGAACTGCCCACAGCCAATCAGTGAGGCGCAGAATGTGGGAGGGGAGCTTTCCTCTCCCTGGCAATGTACCAGAATAGAGACAACCTGACTGAGATAAGATTCATTACAGAAGACACATTTATGATTATTTTGGAATGCTTGCAATGCAGGGTTAGGATGTAGACTGCATAATAAATACAAAGCAGTGGGTACATGGAATTAGATTTTTCTGGCTGACAATCCTGCTTTAAAGTGTATCCAAGGCAAACCTCGGGTACGAAAAGAGTATGGCCACACCTGCGCAGTAGGATGGAGCTGGTCTGGCCATGCTCACATGAGAGCAGCATGTCTGTGCTCATGCCAGAAGAGGAGCATGGCAGAAATGGGACGGAGGGTCCAGAGCAGGGTCTACTAAGCAGCGGAGGACAAGAGGGCAGCATGGGAAGCCTCTGCAGGATCCAGAGGCTTCCCTCTCCTCAGGGGTGTTGCTAGGATCCTAAGAGATCAGGGGCACTTTTGGGTACTCCAGCCCAAAAATGGGTGTGGCCATGCACCAAAATGTGGGTGTGATCATGGGTGGAGTTAAATTTACATGAACTTAACGCCGGGGAGCGGGTGGCAGCGGCGGCGAATGGCTGACTGCAGAGCTGCGGCGAGGGACATGCTGGGAGCTTGGGGCTGGACGAAGCCCTGGGTAAGTAGCACTTATTTTCATTTCAAATGCCTTGATAACTCCTTTAAAGAGAACCCGAGGTGGAGTTCTGACAATGCAATCCACGTACAGAGGCTGGGTCTGCCTATACTGCCCAGCCTCTGTTGGTATTTCAATCCCCCTAAGTTCCCCCTGCGCTCTGCGATCTCCCATAAATCACAGCCACGCTGCCGACATGCAGCGTGTCACAGCGGGCTGTGTTTACCGCTGTATTGTCAGTCTCAGCTCTCCCCGCCTCCTGTATAGCTTCGGTCCCCGCCCGCTTCCCTTACCTCCAATCAGCGGGGAGGGAAGGGACGTGGGTGGGGACCGGAGCTATGCAGAGGCGGGGGAGCAGCAGACTGACAGTACAGAGGTTAACACAGCCCGCTGTGACGCGCTGCGTGTCGGCAGCGCGGCTGGGATTTATGGGAGATCGCAGAGCGCAGGGGGAACTTAGGGGGATTGAAATAGCAACAGAGGCTGGGCAGTATAGGCAAACCCAGCCTCTGTACGTGGATTGCATTGTCAGAACCCCATCTCGGGTTCTCTTTAAGTCCAAACTGAAAAGCCAGTGCCACCTTTTTAGTCCGGCAATTATGACACCTCACAGTCCAGCTTGCAATCCTGTATTGAAATGAGACGTAAAATATCTATGTGCTTTGTGTCATATGTGAGAAAACCACTTTACAAATGTTATTTTATTGTTTTGTGTTGTATATATAACCATGACATTGAACAGCAGTATAACATAGCACTACACTACAGTATATGCACAGCACATATTTTCTCAGTATAGTCAAAGTTCACTAAGTAGCATTTGAAGTTTAAGGGAACCTGAAGTGAGTAGAATATGGTAGCTGCCATATTTAATACCAGTTTCCTGACTGGCCTGCTGATCTTTCATGCATAAGCAGTGTCTGAATCACACGCCTGAAACAAGCATGCATCTAATCTAGTCAGACTTCAGTCAGAAACATCTGATCTGCATACTTGTTCAGGGTCTATGGCTAAAAGTATTAGAATATGTTCACAGTGGTCGTTGCCTTCTGTTCCCTAACCATAGGAGCGCAACGGAACGGGAAAGCATCCATATGTTGCATTGCATACAGTCGGCATACAGTCAATTAAATGTATGCTGTTACCAGCAGGGCCGGGCCGAGGCATAGGCTGGAGAGGCTCCAGCCTCAGGGCGCAGTGTAGGAGGGGGCGCAGAATTCATTCAGCTGTCATTCCTAATTCTGTTTGAAGCAGAAAGAAATAATAAAAGGGGATTTATGGCAGTGACTGCAAGCCAGATAACTAGAGATTAAGGTGTTGGGGGGGTTGGGAGCCCTGGGGTGCCTCTTAGTCTAATAGCAATCAGTGTGTGACGGCTGGGGTGGAAGGGATGGAGGGGCGCACTTTGCTGTCTCAGCCTTGGGTGCTGGAGGACCTTGTCCCGCCTATGGTTACCAGGGCCGGTTCTAGCTACAATGGGGCCTGGGGCAAAAGTAACTTTGCCCCCCCCCCCCCCGACACCCCCCTTCCAACCAAATCATCCCCAGCCCCTCCTCCCCCCCAAAGCTGGCTGCCAAGCCTGATCCAATACCCCTCTTCCCCCAACACAATATAATTAGTATGTATCCATCATATGCCCCCTTTGGGAGTTCCCATTGTTCATTTGTTACTTTTCCAATACAGAGTAAACATACAGCACCCCGCTGTCATGGGTTACCATAGCTGGAGGGGAACCTTGGGGACGGAGGCAACAGGCTCGTGGGCCCTGGGGCAATTGCCTTCTCTGCCTCTATGCATGCGTCGGCCCTGCTGTTAATATGCATATTTTGCAGAGCGTTATGACGACGCACACCAGATAGCGTAATGCACCCACCGCACTGTGAACGTCGCTATAGGTGGTGCATTCCCATGCAGCAAGAGGCAATACAAAGCCGCCATTATGCTTTCAACACACGACTGTTAACGTAGCCTAAGAGGCAGAGAATCAGGAAGACTGTCAGGCAATTTGTAAGGAAATAAATATGTCAGCCTCCATATTCCTCTCACTTCAGGTGTTCTTTAAGGAAACATAAAAGAAAGCCTGTCTATGTTTAACCTTGGATAGGACACACATATATTTCAGAATATCTTTCTTTTCACAAAGTATCTTCATAAAAAAGTCAGTGATCCGCAACATAAATCTGCAGCCTGATAGCCTTCTTGAACGGTATCCCAGATTTCCCAGCGTTGTGCAGTCAGAGAACTCCTCTCCGCATCTCCCATTCCTTTCACAAGATCATGAAATCCCCAGTCACAGCTTGACTTGTTAGAAAGACAAATGAAGTGGCTTTCTTGAATGGGGCTGTCTGTAGCATACATAATTCATAGCGAATAATTGAATTTTGTGACAACCTGCTGGCATGTGGAGGTTTACCAAACAAGCTTTTCACAAATGACTGTAATGGTGATGCATATTCCTGCAAATCGTAATAACATGCAAGCCGCCAGGAGAGAGGAGAGGGGAAGCATGTCCTCTGAAATATTCCTATTAGTATACTGTGTATAAGGTCCCACAATCCCAGGCAATTCTCTCTTAGTGTACAATTTGTGATTCAGGGATGCCAGATTACTATATACCCCTGCAGGTGTTTCTTTTTTTCTTACAGACCTGAGGAGTTAAGTTTTGCTATTTTGGCATCGTGGTTGTGTAGTGCATACCTTGCAGAGCTGGGTCTGAATCTCTCCAGAGCACTATCTGCATGAAGTTTGTATGTTCTCCCAGTGTTTGCGTGGGTTTCCTCTGGGTACTCCGGTTTCCTCCCATATACCAAAAACATACAAATAAGTTAACTGGCTTCCCACTAAAATTGGCCCTAGACTGTGGGCTCGTACACATGCCCAACTGATGTTGCCTGTCAGGGATCAGTAGCTGATGCCCTTGGGTGACATTGCTGGGCCCGGGCTGCACAGATGCATGTCAGCTGTGTAGCTGATGATGTGCTGTGTTGCTATGTGAGGAAGGGGAGATGCGACGGAGGGTCAACGAGCAGCTCATCTGTGACATCTAAAGGTGGCCATACACTGGTCGATTTGCCATCAGATTCGACCAACAGATAGATCCCTCTCTGATCGAATCCGATCAGAGAGGGATCGTATGGCCACCTTTACTGCAAACAGATTGTGAATCGATTTCAGCCTGAAACCAATCACAATCTGTGGAGCTGCTGCTGCTTCCCCCCCCCCCCCCCCCCCCGCATACATTACCTGCTCCGGCCGGCGCGCGTTCCCGCTGTCACCGCTGTCTTCTTCTCCGCTCTGGGCTCCGGACCGTTCCTGCAGCTACTGAACTTCTTGTCCAGGGGAAGTTTAAACAGTAGAGGGCGCTCTACTGTTTCAACTTCCTGTCGGGACAGGAAGTTCTGTGTAGCTGCAGCCGGTCCGGAACCCAGCGCGGAAAGAAGACAGCGGGGACCAGGGGACTGGCGCCGTCCGGAACAGGTAAGGTATACCTGCTGTATCGCGTCGGTCATTCGAACGCCGCTATTGACGTACTCCCGACCCGCCGGCGATCGAGAAAAATCTTACACACGGACGGATCGACGGGAATCGACGGGAACGATCGATTTCGGATGGATATCGATCGTTCTGTCAGCGGTGTGCATGGCGATTAGAGATGTCGCGAACCTCCGATTTTCGGTTCGCGAACCTTCGTGGAAGGTACGGTTCGCGGAAAGTGCGCGAACCGCAATAGACTAAAATGGGGATGCGAACTTTGAAAAATAGAAAAATGTATGCTGGCCACAAAAGTGATGGAAAACATGTTTCAAGGGGTCTAACACCTGGAGGAGGGCATGGCAGAGTGGGATACATGCCCAAAGTCCCGGGGAAAAATCTGGATGTGACGCAAAGCAGCGTTTTAAGGGCAGAAATGACATTGGCCTCAATTCACTAAGCTTAACTCCTGTCTTTAATAACTCTTCTGAGCTGTTTTGCAGTTATCACCATGGTGATATAATTGTGATACCTGTAAAACAGCTCAGAAGAGTTATTAAAGACAGGAGTTAAGCTTAGTGAATTGAGGCCAATTGAATGCTAAATTGCAGGCCTAAAGTGCTTTCAAACATCTTGCATGTGTATACATCAATCAGGGAGTGTAATTAGAGTTCTGCTTCACACTGACGCACCAAACACACTGTGTAACACACCACAAACAGCTGTTTGCGTAGTGACGGCCGTGCTGGACTGGTGCGCACCGTGGCGAGAGTGTAAGCCGTGGCGGTTTTCAAGCTCATATGGTCGCCGGGCTGTGGTAGCTCAATGATAGAACAACAGTGACTGTCCAGCTGATCAAATTTGGTCTGTCCACAATTAAGCAACGACCTTATTATCTTTTTCTATGTAGGTAGGCATAGGTAGGTGTCCCAGTAGTTAGCTAGGCATAGGTAGGAGTCCCAGTATAGGTAGGTAGGCATAGGTAGGAGTCCCAGTATAGGTAGGTAGGCATAGGTAGGTGTCCCAGTAGTTAGCTAGGCATAGGTAGGAGTCCCAGTATAGGTAGGTAGGCATAGGTAGGTGCCTCAGTAGTTAGCTAGACATAGGTAGGAGACCCAGTAGTTAGCTAGGCATAGGTAGGAGTCCCAGTATAGGTAGGTAGGCATAGGTAGGAGCACAGTAGTTAGCTAGACATAGGTAGGAGACCCAGTAGTTAGCTAGGCATAGGTAGGAGTCCCAGTATAGGTAGGTAGGCATAGGTAGGAGTCCCAGTATAGGTAGGTAGGCATAGGTAGGTGCCTCAGTAGTTAGCTAGACATAGGTAGGAGACCCAGTAGTTAGCTAGGCATAGGTAGGATACCCAGTATAGGTAGGTAGGCATAGGTAGGTCCCCTAGTATAGGTAGGTGTCCCCGTATAGGTAAGTAGGTGCCCAGGGCTTAGTGTAGCCTGAATGACTACAATGTGCCTACTGACTGTGATACACAAACAACTAGTCCACTGCGCTCTAACCAGAGAGAACCGTCCAGCACTATTCATATGCACATCCACCAGAGTGCTGCTCCTATCTTACTTTTGGGGAGTAAGTGATAGAACTGTAGAAAACAGAAAATGAAAAAGAGAACAAGGAGCGCTCTCTAGTGCATTACAATTTTTAATATGCCTCTTCTCAAAGCAAAAGAATAAAACGTACAATGTTCACTAAAATCAGCGCATATCACACTATATAGTGTACATCACCGCTCCTTCAGGTGTTAACACCGCCCTGCGCGTCTCCTCACTGTGGCCAATAGTGCGGGGAACCAACAGAATTCCAGCGCCGGCGGGAGTAGGAAAAGCAATGGAGCGGTGGATGAGTGTTGGTGTGGGTTGCGTAGCAACCACAATAGATCTTCCTTCCCCCTTCGCCGCCTCTGAACAGGGTGGTTCTTCACTTTTTTTGACCCAGCGTGGCCGCCGTATTGAAGAGCGGCTGCTGCTGGGATACAGGACGCCTTCTTATACGCGTCCCCTGCGCCATTGCGTCATCTGACGAAGGCGTGGAACGCCGAAACGCGTCATGACGCAATAGGCGCAGGGCAGCTGCCGAGACTCCACCGCTTTTCCTACTCCCGCCAGCGCTGGAATTCTGTTGGTTCCCCGCACTATTGGCCACAGTGAGGAGACGCGCAGGGCGGTGTTAACACCTGAAGGAGCGGTGATGTACACTATATAGTGTGATATGCGCTGATTTTAGTGAACATTGTACGTTTTATTCTTTTGCTTTGAGAAGAGGCATATTAAAAATTGTAATGCACTAGAGAGCGCTCCTTGTTCTCTTTTTCATTTTCTGTTTTCTACTGACTGTGATGCAGAGGGTCAAAGTTGACCCTCATAGTGCATTATGGGGCGAATCGAACTTCCGCAAAAGTTCGCTTGGTCCAGGCGAACGCGAACCCCCAAAGTTCGTCTGGAACCGTTCGCCGGCGAACCGTTCGCTACATATCTAGTGGCGATTTCACAGCCGATTCGATCACTGTGATCGAATCGCCCATACATCGGCGGGACAATTGTTAGGTGTATGGGCCCCTTTAAAGGGAACCTAAACTGAGAAGGATATGGATTTTTCCTTTTAAAATAATACCAGTTGCCATACTCTCCTGCTGATCCTGTGTCTCTAATACTTTTAGCCACAGTCCCTCAACAAGCTTGTAGATCAGGTGCTCTGACTGAAGTCAGACTGGATTAGCTGCATGCTTGTTTCAGGTGTGTGATTCAGCCACTACTGCAGCCAAAGAGATCAGCAGGGCTGCCAGACAGGTTCCCTTTAAGGAAGGGCAGGGAAGCGGCGCGGACAATGGGATCGGCAGGGGGGGGTTGGCATTGCTGGGGTTGAGTAAATCCGTCCGGCAGATTGCCTGCTGGTCGGGCGTCGGGGGTTGTCAGGTGCCGTACACACGCCTGATTGTCGGCTGAGGTGGTCGTTATTGGACGCCTCAGCTGACTTAAGTCCAGTGTGTGTACGCGGCTTGTAGGAATTAGATTGTGAGCTCCTCTGAAGGACAGTTAAGGGACAAGACTATATATTGCGGAAGATGTTAGGGTTATATAAATAATAATAATAATAAGTCATAATATTTTCAGTAGCAGGATGGAAGCAAAAAAATATTCTACCTACCTATAGATGAAACGTAGCAGCCACATAACCACTGGTAACCACTAGCGCAACATTAGCAGATGACACAGCCGAATCATCTACAAGGCCACCTAGGAGGATGCCTAGGGCCTGTTGTGTGCCCTAAACCTAGTAAGCTACTGTAAGGCTTCTTGCACACCAAGACGTTGCATTAGGTGGCACGTTAAGGTCGCATAACGTGCACCTAACACAACGTATGGTGCTGCAAGAGCCGACGGTAGAGTGAGCCGCGTTAGGCGGCTCGAGTCCTATAATGTCTCCCAGAGTGGCGCTGATTGGCCAGCGGGACCACGTGATGCGGAGCGAGACACTCCGCATCACGTGGTCCCGCCGGCCAATCAGCTGCCGCCAGTGCAGTGAATATTAAGTAGCCATGTGCGCGGCTACTGTAGCTGGCTCTCCCCGCCTCCTCTCCGCCCCCCACTGCGCATGTGCAAACAGTCTAACGCGGCTATAGCCGCTCCAACGCCGTAGCATGCTGCACTTTGCACCGAACGTGCAGCATTACATGTAACGCAACGTGGGCTGTGTGAACAGCCCACTTGTGTTACATTGCTGTGCGTTGGGGGAGCGTTACAGGCGCACTAACGTGCGCCTGTAACGTCTTGGTGTGTAAGCAGCCTTAATGATGGAGTAGTCAAGAAATGGTCAGTATCTCTTATTTATTATACTTATTTGTATGTGTTTCCATGTGTTTTACATTTAAAAAATGTCTGCGCTAGTGTTTTTTAAAAATGTTATAAATTGCACATGTGATTGTTATTTAATGCCCAAACAAAAAAAAATATGCAGGATATTCTTCAACTCTTTCAGCTGGGCTGCTATTGATTACACGGACACTGTATTTGTAATCCAGGATATACTGTATAGTCACTAAATCCAGTTTGACTGAAGAATGGTAACCAACGGCTGATTGGCTGGGAATACTGAACCCCAGGATGGTATATTTAGATCGCTGCCTAGAATTGTGCATTACCAGTGTGTACATGTCAGCAATCCTCCGGCTGCAAGTACGTCTCACATACACCCCATACCCATCTGAGACAATCTCATTCACACAGTTCATTGGATCGCAGTGTGGCTCCTGTCCCTGCAGGCGCTGGAAGTGTTAAATACAACACAATGATAAATGCTGCGCTGTTCTCTGAGCCCCTTGATTTATTTAAAGTAAATGTAAGAGAGTGGAGGAAGTCATTCTGAGCCACAGCGGGGGGAGGTTTTATGCCGAACAATACCTGAGAAGGAACTGCACCTCTCGCAGAGACTGCTCCGCTAATGGCTTTGATAGCTGCAAAGATGAAACAAAAATAAAGCTATATATTTACATTTCCACCGTGGCATCTATAGGCGGGGAGGTTGTATGGGATCTGGGATCTGGCCTGCTCTGCAGAGAACCACAATGGGAGCCGTGATCACCTTGCTTTGCTGCTATGGAAGCAAGCCGCAGTATATAATGTACGATTCCGCAGCCTGCTCTGACTGACAGCCCAATAACAGAACATCTAAGCCTCGTACATTTCCCAGCAGTTATTGCCATCAATCTAATTGAGTGAGGGATGGAAGGGAAATGTGCCGGGATTGCGTGTCAAGTGTCTGTTCAGTCTATAAGAACAATGCCTTCCTGTAGAGCATAGGCGACAAATAGGAAGGGGTCTCTGGGGTTCTTGGAGTCCATCCCAGCACAACACTAATCAATGCAATGGGGTGGGGTTGTGAAGATGAGCTGTATGAGATCTACAGAGCTCCCAACAGTCTCTTTTTCGGAAGGACAGTTCCTCTTTGGGAACCAAATCCCTACAATGGCCAGCGGGAGCGCAACAGTGTTGTATTGCTCCAGCGGTTTGTTTGTGGTTTAGCTGGTGCCCAGGGCAGATCATGCACACCTAAAAAGAGCAGGGAGAATAGTTTCTTATTACAGATGGGGCAGGGTGATGTGAGGTACACATGGCTTTTTTAAACACATTGAGGAGGTGTTGGGAAAGGTTAAATATTTCAGCATACACTGAACAGATCATCTGACCTAGCCCACCTTCTCCAGAACTGTTGAACAATAGGTGCAGTGCTTGCCACAGAGAGCTAATCTCTCTCAGCAGTGGGAGGAGGTGGGCTAGGTCAGGTGACCTGTTCTGTGCTGAGGAAGGAACACCCACTGTGCTGCTAATAAGGAGCTACCGGATGCTGTGTGACTGTTACTTACAATCCATATACTGCAAAAGCTACAACAATGTCCACCCCTAATTAATGTCAATGCATGTTTACCATTAAAGGGAACCTTAACTGAGAGGGATATTTCCTTTTAAACAAGTTGCTTGGCACTCCTGATGATCTCTTTTGCTACAGTAATGGCTGAATCACACACCAGAAAAAGCATGCAGCTAATCCAGTCTGACTTCAGTCAGAGCACCTGCAGAGTCCCCAACCGTCCCATTTTCATCAGGACGGTCCTGATTTGGGGGGCCCCTCCCGCCATCCGGCACTGCCCCCCCTTCTGTCCTGGCCACTGGGCAAGGGGGAAAGAAAAAACTGATTGAGGCACCAGCCATGGGGATGCCGTATGCTATGCGGGATGGGTGGCCGCTATTTCTCCCTCCCTCCCTCCCAATGGGCTGTCATTATCTTACCATTGCCTCTTACCGGGATCTGGCTCTTCTAGGCTTCCTGCTTCCTGTAACGTCACAGAAAGCAGGAAGCCAAGAAGACCAGATGAGATCCCGGTACGGAGAGGCAATGGTAAGATTAATGACAGCCCGCTCTGCCGCGCATTTAACTCTGCAGGCAGGGGGGACACTGGGGGGTACATTAGGAGGGAGGGAGGGAGAAATAGTGGTCACCCATCCCGCATAGCATACGGCATCCCCAGGGCTGGTGCCTCGATCAGTTTCTTCTCTCCCCTCCTCCCCACCCACGGGCACCCTCACTCTGCACCCTACCCCCTTTTGGGAGTAATATTAGTAATATTAAATAAAAAGATTTCTTTAAAAATAAAATGGTGGGCGTGACTAGGGGGCGTGGTTAGGGGGCGTGGCCTAAGTGTCCCGTTTTCAGAAATTAAAATGTTGGGAGGTATGCACCTGATCTGCATGCTTGTTGAGGGGCTGTGACTAAAAGTATTAGAGACACAGGATCAGCAGGAGAGTCAGGCAACTGGTATTATTTTTAAAGGAAAATCCATATACTTCATAGTTTAGGTTCCCTTTGAATATGTAAAAAGGGAGGCTGAAGTAAGTCTTTAAAAATATATATTGAATGACTTACACTTTTAGCAATCAAATAAACATAAATGTGCAAAAGCCATAAAGTAATTTGGGAAGAAGAAGGCTCTAAAATCACTTGTGTGTAGTTATGGTCATCTTTATTCTATTTTTCCTCTGTGCACACACATTGCCTTCTTTCCGTCATCTTTTGCTCTTTATAAATAAGGTGACATATTACAGGTGAAATGTCTATATTGAGATGCAGGCAGATTTAAAAAGATCTATTTTTATTTCTAGGAATATTTTCATTAATCAGCCACAAGCCAGCATGCAACTGATATATGTCAGGTTCTGCGGGGATAATGAGGTCACAACACCGCCAGGGTCAAAGGTGACAAGACTGCAGAAAGTAGCGGCAGCCCTTGTATAGCGAAGTCCCTTCTTCCTCTCTGGAATTACCGTATATAGTCATTCTTTTATATCTTTCTGACTTTAGCCTTTAGTCACAATAAAAGGGAAAAAAAAGAAAACATTGTAAGTAACAGCGGTGATTTCTACCTTCACACGATTGTTGTTCTGAGGTCTTCCTGCTTCCAGGATTTACTAATCTGCTATACGCGGTATAGTTGCTTGCCTGTCCTTTCTCTACACATCACCGCTGTGTACAGCCAACAACTAGTTTACCAGCATTACCCCTGGTTAGAAGACAAGCATGAAGAATCTCCTTCCTGCCAGAGCCATGCTGAACATGACTACCTCTCTTTACCAAATGTTCTCAGCTATAAAGTAATCGAAGAGACATTTGTCAGCATGATTATCTTCAAGACAATAGCAATCTGTATATGAAAGCACCAGAGAGGGCTAGAGCAGGCCGTTCACTGGGCAATATGCGAGTTAAAGAGACACTGAAGCGAAAAAAAAAATATGATATAATGAATTGGTTGTGTACTATGAATAATTACTAGAAGATTAGCAGCAAAAAAAATATTCTCATACTTTTATTTTCAGGTATATAGTGTTTTTTCTAACATTGCATTATTCTATAATATGTGCAGATTACACAACACTCAGCATTCAAAATGATTCTTTCAGAGCAGTCTGTGAACTAATGACCTCTCCTCTGCCAGAGGAAAAGTAAATAGTCCAGGAACAGTTGAGATAATAAAAGTCAGATAACAGCCCTCTCCAGGACTAACTTAGTCAGAGAGCTTAATGGCTTGTTTGCATAGAGATAACAACTGGAGTTTCTCAACTCTTCCTGTACTGGAAACAATTAGACTGATGTATCTGATCTTAATGTTTTATTTCTTAGCTGTACTACACATACAAATCATAATATCATCAATTTTTTTCGCTTCAGTGTCTCTTTAAATGTGAAACTTAGCAATACATACGATATGTAAAAAAAAAATATATATATATATACCGTATACACACACGCAAACACATACATATTTAATAGATATATAAAGACCACAATCATGAAAAAAAATGTAAAATTAAAAATACATGACAACATAAATAAAAAGTAGTTAGTAGAAATCTGACAGAACTGACAGGTTTTGGACTAGCCCATCTCCTCATGGGGGGTTATCAATGTTTTCTTTATTTTGAAAAGCACTTAGTGAACGGCAGATGCTCCGTCCAAATGCCAGAATTGTGTGAAAACAGGAAGGCAGGACAGCCTGCATCTTTGTAAAGATCCTTTTCCTGAAAGATCTTTTGTAAAGAATAAATTAAATAAATACTGAGAATACCACATGAACAGACGGACTGGTCAAAATCCTGTCAACCTCATCAAATTTATACTAACTACTGTAGCTGACTGCAATACAGGAGAGAAGTCATGTATAGCTCATTTTACTCCGGAAGGTACATACGGTACGTGTTATTTGTATGTGTTTTCATGTATTTTAAATTTAACATTGTTTTGCGATAGTGGTTCTTTAAAGATGAACTGTACTGAAAATAACATAGTGAATACAATTGCTTATTTTTTTTTTGCAATAATCATTTGTATATTATTTAGTCAGTGTTTGCCTGTTGTAAAATCACTCCTCGCCCTGATTTACTTACTGAAATTTATCACAGGTGGTGACATGTTTAGTTCTGCCAGGTGATCTGTACGCCATGTTCGCTACTGAGAGTTCTATGCACATATGGAGATATTGCTTGCTGAAAAAAAAAGCAGTCATTTCCCACAATGCAACATGGTTCACAGGCAGCAAACTATCAGGACCAAGGTCACGACATCTCACCGTGGAAGAGTTTCACCACAACATCAGCCACACAAACCCTCCTGATGATCTATACTCTATTCAAGAAAATGTAAAGATTTCTCATGGGAAAAGTGGTATCAGCTACTGATTGGAATGACGTTCAATCCTGGGTTAAAGTTCCTCTTTAAATTATTAAATCTTACTAGTAGGGGTGGTCAGAATTGACAATTTCAACGAAAAATTTGCTTTCTGCCATTGCCGATTACCGCTACAGATTCCGCTTTCCGCTACCGATTTCCGCATCCCGATGCAGATTTCTGCGAAAATCCGCCTACCGCACTTGTAGTACTGATTTCCGAATTCCGATGCGGAAATGCAATTTCCGATCGAAAATTAATCCGAACGAGCATGCCTACTTACTAGCAAATCCTCCCTACAGTATATTAGAAAAAATTCTGACTGGTTGCTTGGGATCACTTAGAGCAGGATTATCCATCAGGCAACCTAGGCAGGTGCTTGAGGCCTATTGGGTGTCAAGGAGCCCACCTGCCACCTTCTCTGACCTCTCTCCACTTCATCTTACCAAAAAGACTGCAAGGGGCCCCCGAATCTACTCCCTTGCCTAGGGCCCCATAACTTCTTAATCCATCTCTGGGATCACTGAACACCTTTATTTTAATGTAAATAAACCTGGCTTTTTTATATTCCTCTATTGAAATGCCTCAGCAATGTGTGTTGTGGAATGCCATTAGCGCTGTCATTTACCCAGTTCCATGGTATATAAAGCGGCACATGCTGAGCTCTCATCCATGATTACAATATGAATAACACTGTAGTAGAATGACTAAGTATTTATTTTTTGGTGTGAGTGTTTGGACAAGGTGAGACCCGCAGCGTAGCAGAGAAATGCGTATAACCTTCTGCAGACTAATGATCTCCTTCTCCCGTATTGTAAAAAGCACTGTGCTGCTGCTGGTGGTGCCGCTGTGTAAAATCTCCCGGCCTGCCCATCTCCCTCACCGGCTGCCGCCTTCCTCTCTACATAACAATGCAGCTTAAAAGCATCGCGCAAAAGCGCCCTATCAAACAGGCCAATTATTAGCGTGCAAAGAGATTTTGAAGTGTCCGAGCAAATAATTAACTAAGGCCTGCTCTTTCCTTTGCAGAACAAGATGGGTGTTAATTAACGTCTTCAGTGGAAGCCACAAACCGGCGTAGCTCTGGGTTTAATGCCGGGAATCAAACGGCGGAAAAAGTCTCCTGTGCTGCCTGGAACATCACAAGTGCCTGTGCGTCGAGACTTTGATCTTTAAGATATTATTAAGGCTTCTAATGATAACCTTTCATGCTTTTGTGCTGAGGGAGCAAAGCTCGGTAATGTTATTTTGGGGGACAAAGACATCTCGCCTTCGTTCTTGCTCATTGCCGTCCGTGTGTAATTAGGCATAATAATTCAAATCTGCTTTATTTCCTCCAGATACTCAGGGAAGGCAATTTTCAAAGTCAAAGGCTAGAAGAATTGAGTTCAAACAAAAAATAAGAAAAAAATAAGCTTGTTACTCTTCAGCAGCATGACGACTACTGAGGGGTGTTTTCTGAACATGGTGTATTAATTGCTCTTGATTGTTTAAAGTTTAATTGTGCCACTTCAAATTAAAAATGACTGAAATACACCTTTAGGGCACTTGACAAACAATACAAGTCTTGTTAAGCTGCAGAGTGGGCAGTAATGCATCCTGACCTGTTCCGATTGGAGCTGCATAGGGATCCAAAACGTCAACTAAAATCGGCAAAGGACCTTGGCCAGTACAGTCATTTTGGGGTCCCCTCTGCCAAGAGTCTAGCAAGTCAGCAAGAGATCAAAACTGTTAGATTATCTTGTCTGGGTGCTGACCAAGTCCATTGTTCTCCCTCCTTACTCCTTCTGCTCCATTGTGTCCCTCTGCCTTTCTCCATAGCAACAGAATGCATTGCTAGCCTGCAGGCTAGCAATGCTTCTGTACAGATCTTGGCCTCAAACTGTCACCCAAGAGATCAAGTCCCGATCTAGCAGCCCAGATGGCCTAGTACAAAGAGCTGTCTACACGGCCTAGTACACCTAGCAGTCCATATGGCATAGTATACCTAGCAGTCCAGATAGCCTACTACACCTAGCAGTCCAGATGTCCTAATACACCTAGCAGTCCAGATGGCCTAGTACATCTGGCAGTCCAGATGGCCTAGTATACCTAGCAGTTCAGATTGTCTAGTATACCTAGCATTCCAGATGGCCTAGTTTACCTAGCAGTCCAGATCGCCTAGTACCCCGAGTATACTTTAGATAGGTAGGTGCCCCAAGTATAGGTTAGATAGGTAGGTGCCCCGAATATAGGTGAGATAGGTAGGTTCCCCAAATATAGGTTAGATCGGTAGGTGCCCCGAGTATAGGTTAAATAGGTAGGTGCCTCCAGTATTGGCACAGCGGCAGGGGAGCCGGTATAGCGTAGTTGTAACTCACCATCCTTCAGCGATCCCCTGTAGCCTCTATCTTCTTCCTGTCCCGGCGTCTGTCACATTGCTAACCCCAGTGAAGACATGCGGTCACGTCATCACATGGAGGTGCTGTTACCAACACGACGGACGCTTGGGAGAGGAAGCAGATAGAGGATGCGGGGCTATGAAACCCCCCCCCCCCCCCCCCCGATGCGCCCCCCTCCTGCTGCTCAGTCCGGCGCCCCAGGTGATTGATTACACTATTTGCACGCCAATAGAAACGGGACTGTGATCTAGTATACATAGCATTCCAGGTAGCCTAGTATAACTAACAGTCCAGATGGCCTAGAATACCCATCAGTCCAGATATACCTAGCGATCCAGATGACCTAGTATACCTGGCAGTCCAGATGGCCTAGTACACCTGGCAGTCCAGATAGACTAGTATACCTAGCAGTCCAGATAGTCTAGTATATCTAATAGTCCAGATGGCCTTGTATACCTAGCAGTCTAGATGGCCTAGTACAGCTAGCAGTTCAGAAGGCCTAGTACTCCAAGAAGTAAATATGACTTAGTATACCTAGCAGTCAAGATGGCCTAGTATACTTAGCAGTCCAGATGGCCTAGTATACTTAGCAGTCCAGATGGTCTAGTATACCTAGCAGTCCAGATAGTCTAGTAGTCTAGATGGCCTAGTACACCTAGCAGTCCAGATGGCCTTTGTAGGCCAAAAAATTGCACAGAGAACCATACCATCATTTTCATTTTCCCAGGCATACTCTGTGCTTTAAAGTGCAGTCCCATTGTGAATGGAAGCAGATATTGCCAGCAATAAAACAGTTTGGGAGAACACAAAGTTTTTAACGAGTATCTCCATTGTGAAGTACCAGACCTCAGCAAACCTCTCCAGAGCACTCAATAGCAGTGCAGCTTCAGAATCTTTCGTGTTTTGTGCATTGCCTCCCCAGTCCGCAGTCCAGCATTCCTGCAGGTTCATATTACTTTATACCACCTCATTACATTTAAACAAAATGAATGACCTAGAATATTGTGTTACTTTACACAAAATTAAAATGAAGCCTCCGTCCTGTATTGTTTTATGGATAAGGAGAAGGTATCATTAAATAATAAAGGATCTTTTATTTGCTGTCAGTTACTTGGAGTTTAGTAGTCAGCATTAACTCTTGATACATAACAAGCAATACTCACCAGGAGCTTGGCGTTATTGTGTGGGTGTTACAGACTTGTTCCGCTGACAGCCTGCGCTAATTTGCTGCAGCCTGAAGTTTCCTTGAAGGGTGAGGCAGATTTCTCATCCTGCGGTATTCCAGTTCTTCAAATGGGATTCTGTCGGCTTATTGCTGACAGCGTTTTTAACATAGACATCTGTTGTTTACTGTTGTGAAGTTCTAATATCAAGCCCTTCCTAAAAGTCCAGGAAAGGATTTAGATGATGATAAAGGTAGTTGTTTGCACATGGAGATGCTTCAATTTAAAATGACTCAGTAGATACCTGCATTAGAAATGCACTGTTATATCCTGAGACAGAAGTGTTTAATAGAGGCTCAGATGCTGTTTCCTTCCCCAGACACATTTTCTTCTGACTTATCCAGACAGGGCTGTTTCTGGACACAGACCATTAACGCAAACTGCCACATCTGTATTAATTCAGTTATGGTATATCTTCTTTTGTAATCATGCTCTTTTTATGTTGCATTTTGGCTGGATCCTGCAGCTGGCCGTCTCTGCCTCCATTTGTGACTATCCCTGAGTTACATATCCCTTCTACAGTCAGGGCCAGTTCAAGGTCCGATGGGGCACCAGGGCAAAGATAACTTGGACACCCCCCCAGCAAACTCAGCCCCCTTGGGCCCCCAAACCAACTGCCACCAACCCCCACCCCCATGTGCTTCCCTGCACAATGCCAGCATCGTACCTTATCTGTACTGGAGGCCAGCGCACTTCTCCTGTCTTCTTACTGCTGTCTCTTGTGACCAGCGCATGTTATAAGTAAGTGTAAGCACATGCGCGGGTCACAAGAGGCAGGTAGCAGGAAGAAGTCCAGGAGCAGGCAGCGTGCTGGCTGCTGGGACAGGTGACATAACAATGCTGCTATTGCGCAGGGCCCCGTGGTGTGCGCAAGTTAAGGAGGAGGTCAGAGGGCCTTCTTGCCTACATTGATGCACTGGCCCTACCTGCAGTCCCACATCCACACTGTTTGTCCTCTTCACTGTCAAGTTCTGCAGAACAGGATACAGGTATTTTACCGCTGCGTCATAGACCGCAGGACAAATCTGGAGAATTTTACCCCAGAATGTTTAAAATCTGGTAACTAAGCGCCCGTCAGTTTCTGCTGCAGGACATCAATTCCTATGTGGCAGGCAGGGAACAGGCAAAGGTCGTCCAGGCGGTAATCTTCAGGATAATCAGATACAGGCAGAAGTTCAAACCAGGCAGCAATACAGCAAAATCAAAATCCAGGCAAAAAGGGTTGGTACAGGCAGCAATCTGAGGATGGTCAGAACACAAGACGAGGTCGGTTTCCAAAGATCAATCTCAGAAGCACAACTAGCAGCAGCTAATGCTGTCATAGGCCTACAGTGCCTTATGGTAAATCCGGCCCTGCAGTACTTGTTCCTTTGCATTGTACCTGAGGTAGATTGAAATAAAAAGTTAGCTTCTTACCTAAGACGAGGGAAGTTTTTGGATCCTCAGAGGCTCCTCACGTCCTCTGTGGCATCTCCAGTTTATTTATTTTTTTTTTTTTTGGGGGGGGGAGGGCACACATGTAGCATGATAGCTGTCTGGTGGGGCTCACTTGGTTGATGTTGATCAAAATCAATATTTGTGTGGCATTGGCGAGCTTTAGATATGTTTGTCCTGGTGATAAAGTTAAGGCTAACTAGTTCAGCAATGATAGGAACCAAATCATCACAAACAAAACTCAGAGACTTTTGAGCAGAGCAAATTGTCCAAATGACTGTGCTACTATTGAAGAAAACGTACCTACAGATGTACTTGGCTAGTTTGCTGGCATGCTTTAATCCTTACTTGCTAGCAAACTGCTCTTATGTGGACAGATCACAGACAAATCATTCCAGCCCCCAGCCTGTGTCTCAGGGCTGTACAGCAAGGGGAGGGGGTAGAGGCAGGAGGAAGAGTAACACCGTATGTGCAATTCCTTTTCTTAGTAGCTAAGTATTGCTGGAAACTAGAGCTTGTATGTTACAGACATCAAGCTTTAAATCAGGATTATTATCCTGATTCAAAACTTCCTTTCTGTAAAATAAAAGCTCTAGTTTATTGGCTAATTAAAAAAAAAAAAGTAAGCTTTCAGCTAGTAAGTCTTCTTCAGACTCTTCAGACTAAGAACAAGTTTGAAAAGCTGCAACAGCCGCATCTCAGCCCCCTGGAGCCTCTAGGCTTGAACCTAGTGTGCCTGTTGCTCAGTACAACCCTGATTCCTTATATAAAAAGTACATACAGTTAAGTCTTTTTGGCTTGGTCTCTTTTATCTGATTTAGAAAAAGAACATGTTCATGTCCTAGAACAGCATAAAGCTCCTCCAGTAGAGTTCCTTACTTCAGAACACAAACGCCCTCTACAGAGATCCTGTGTGTTTGTGTCGCCCCCTGTAGAGCGCAGTGAGATATGACTCTCACACTTTCAGTGGTCCAACTCTAGTGCATAGATGATCTTTCTTCTCATCTCTTTTGAACAGTCAGTATCATCTGTTTTGACCTATCTATGTACTCTCTTGTCATAAATGACGTGCCATTTTTTCAAATGTATTCTGAATCTTTTTACCCAGTGTGAGTTCTGTCTGCCTCGGTTTGCAATAATTTATTTATCACACTGGATTGCCACATCTCATTCTCCTTCCACCTGTCTGATGTACTTACCTGGCCATCAGTGCTGAACTGTATTTCCCATGGCTAGAGAGAGAGAGAGAGAGAGAGAGAGAGAGAGATGGTCCTCTGCAGCTCTGTGACTCTAACGGCTGTATCTGCCTACATAGAGGAGGCCACCCAAACATTGTGCCGCATCTCACAGCATGAAAAGCGCATTCATCTTTATTTCCCTCTACTGATGAGAGATAGGGATGCTCATTTGGATTCCGCGGAAATGCAATTTCCGCATTTCCGATCGGAAATTGCATTTCCGCATCGGAATGCGGAAATCGGTAATACAAGAGTGGTAGGTGGATTTTCGCGGATTTCCGCCGGACATCGATTTTCTCAAAAACTAGAAGGTCTTCTTGAAAACTTTTTTGCATCTTGTTCACAAGATTCAGTTTAATAAACCCTGAAAATGTGGTGTCTCTAGGACTTACAGGGGCTTTGCTATTAACCGCTAAAGTCGGCGGATTTTTACTGTAATGTAAAATGCAGAAAAACCGCATTATCCGATATGTGGTAATTTTAAGCCAATCAGAAGACTCAGAATGAATAAACCAATCAGAGAATGGGAATTTAGGCGGAAATTTCCGCATTCTCTGATCGGCTTATTCATTCTACGTCTTCTGATTGGCGTAAAATGACTGCATATCGGATAATGTGAATTTTCTGCATTTTACATTACAGTAAAAATCTGGCAACTTTAGCGGTTAATAGCAAAGCCCCCTTAAGTCCTAGCAACACCACATTTTCAGAGTTTATTAAACAGAGTCTTGTGAACAAGATATAAAAAAAAGTTTTCAAAAAGACATTATAGTTTTTGAGAAAATCGATGTTAAATTCGGCAGAAATTTTCGCGATTTCCGGCGGAAATCCGCATCGGAATGCGGAAATTGGTAGCGGAAAGCGGAATCGGTCGCAGTAGCAGTAATTGGCAATGGAATGCAGATTTACCGCGGAATCGGAAATTGGCATTTCCGACCATCCCTAGAGCTCTCTCTTACCATACGTACTGCACTCCTTGATAATCTACAGTTATCCCTATATATTCCCCAGGCATTCAGCAAGATTAGCAGTCCTTTTGGGGTTTATGCATTTTTAGGTTGATATTGTAATTGCCGGAAAGGAGAAGATCCTGTCTGTTGAAGCACAGCAGGCCACAACAGCACCTGTTATCGGGGCAGAGGCGTAACTACAGGGGAGCAGTCCATGACACCGTAGGGGGGCCCATAGCCGTAAGTGGCCTCCAATTACGGTAATACATCATTCCCTTTAATAAACGGGTTCATCCTTCAGATCAGGTGTTTTTGCAGCTACACTTGTTACAGGTTTGAAGATTATAATGTCCATACTTGTTTTATGACCCCTGCAAGGTGGCCACCAGACTATAAGGGTCACCAGGGTTACACAAGGGAATGGGTGTGACCACTGGGGGGCCCCATCAAAGTCTTGCTAGGGGAGGGGGCATGATGTGTAGTTATGTCACTGTCTGGGATGCTGCTCTGTGGGCCTATACTGGAAGGAGTGTAAAAAGTTGGGGGCCCCGCATGGCCCTGGGCTCCCCTGTGGATGCAGGGGCTGTTCCCCCAGCAGCTACCCCTCTGCATGAAATTCCAAAGCTGCACTAGAGGCTCAGCTGTAATAACAATGTCAGCCGCGGGAATCCATAAAAGTAAGATATATTAACCGTGGTTTGTAAAACATTTCTTAGGAGTCATCTCACAGGGACAGCATACAGCAATTTTACGGCTATTTATGCCGGCCGGAGCACCACCCTTTAAACCATTAGCATCACATACCTTGCAGATTAGGTATGTGCTGCTATGGTAATGCGTGTTTCCATAGCAACATGAGCGTTACCTGGGGATGTTGCTATGGTAATGTGCATTATGCTGGTTGTTACCATAACAACGCATACATTATCCTGGAATGCAAGTACCACTATAAGGTCAACGGGTGGTGCTCCCCTGGCCTTAGTATTGGTAAAATTGCTTTACACTGCCTGCGCATGCTAGCTTGCGAGTCAGGGCTCATATTTTTTTCCCTTACTATATTAAACCTTTTAAAGAGGAGCTGTTAGCCATACTATCTCAGGAAAAAAAAACCCAAAAATAAGTAGATAAATACTTGCTCTACTTACATAACATAAGTATTGCACTGTCCACGTTAAGATTCCTGTGAATTTTATAAAGGAAAAGTAGATAATCCTATTCTAGACAGTTTCCATATTTACTGTGGCTATTTTGAAGCCAGTCGTGATGTAATAACCACCCCTAGTCTCCTCAAGTGCATTGTTTCAGCCTGAGAAATTTTGGCCAATCAGAGAGGAACAGAGGTGTGGGAGGGGAAGACAGGAGGGAAAGAGGCTTCCGCCAATCAGGCTGCATTAGTTAAGTCTGAGGGGAAGTAGAGAAGCAAAAAAAGACAACCCAGCCTGCCCTGCAACTTCTCTTTTGTGTACCAAATTTTCTGTGTACCAAATAAGAGTCGTGTAAACTGGGGAATGATAATTTATCAACAAGAAAAGTAATAGTGATTTTAACTTTTGGATTGCCTGATTAACATCCTTATTACTTGTTTACCAGATAAAAATAAAGAATTGATTTTTGATTTTATGCCCGACAGTTACTCTTTAAGCACATGAAAAACAAAAAAGTAAGGTAAGAGGCATATTAAAGGACACCTGAAGTCAGGGGGATATGGAGGCTGCCATATTTATTGCCCTTTAACCAGCCGGGCGGTATGGAGGAGCTCAGCTCGTCCATTACCGCCGGAGGCTGCCACTCAGGCCCTGCTGGGCCGATTTGCATGGAATAAAAAGCAGCACACGCAGCCAGCACTTTGCCAGCCACGTGTGCTACCTGATCGCCGCCGCAGCGCGGCGATCCGCCGCGTGCAGCGGCGAAAGAGGGTCCCCCCAGCCGCCTGAGCCCAGTGTAGCCGGAACAAACAGTTCCGGCCAGCGCTAAGGGCTGGATCGGAGGCGGCTGACGTCAGGACGCCATGGCGACGAGGTAAGCGAAACAAGGAAGGCTGCTCATTGCAGCCTTCCTTGTTACTTCTGGTCGCCGGAGGCGATCAGAAGAACCCATCCAGAGCGCCCTCTAGTAGGCTTTCATGCAGCCAACTTTCAGTTGGCTGCATGAAATCGTTTTTTTTTAATTAAAAAAAAAACCCTCCCGCAGCCGCCCTGGCGATCTTAATAGAACGCCAGGGTGGTTAAACAATGCACATTGCCTGGCAGTCCTGCTGATCCTCTGCCTCTATACATTTAGCCACAGACCCAGAAAAACTGAAAGAAGGAGTCTAAGCGGAGAAGGAGTCCCTCCACATGTTGGTTCTGAGGAGTCATTCGGGATCCTCTGCTGTATGATGTCAACAGAAAGGCTCAGCACTCAGACTTCAGCTGACATTTGCAGTGTTTAGGGTATATTTTATTTCACTGGTATAAATGTAGAATTCTGTTGGCTGGCGACATAACAAGTTCTATCTGTGGGAGTCGCTGAAGAGCCTGTACTGTCAAATGAAATGCAGATATCCCCCTACTTACAAACACTTAAGCTACAGACGTCTCATACTTATAAACAAAGTTGTTCTCCTGTACAAAATGTTCTATGCTTTTTTTTTTTTTTTATTACTTATTTCTCTTGTCACTTGTTACAGCATTGCATGAACTGTTTAAAAGTTGTTTACAGCACATTAGAAACAACAAAAAAACATTTTGTATATGCTATATCTCAATTCAGATTTGCCCAAAAGTAAATCATTTATCCTCAATCTGTGCAATGCATGCTGGACTTACAAACAAAATGGACTTACAAACTTGGAAAGGATCCTGTTTTATAAGTTGGGGCTGCCTTCAGAGGAAAGTCAAATGAGGACACGGGAGCTTGCACTTTACTTCTTCATACCTCCCAGCATTTTGAGATAAGAAAGAGGGACACTTAGGCCACACCCATAGCCACGCCCTAACACATCCCTAGTCATACATACCATAAAGATTTAATAGGAAAAACATGTTGTTTTATAATTAAAACTACACTGGTCCTTTGTATCCCAGCTCATTGTCCGTCATATTAACGTTTGAAAATATTACCGTAAATACTGTATATGAATTTAAGGGACATAAATAACATTTAGAGTATATTAAAGATAGTTTTTCAGTAGAAAAATACATGTATTTACATATTTCTGTACATGAGTCCTGAAAGAGGGACACACGAGGAAGAAAGAGGGACAGAGGGTCTGGGTTCCCAAAGAAGGAATGTCCCTCCAAAAGAGGGACAGTTTGGAGTTATGATTTTTTTTTTACTGAGGAGAACCTCTGTAAAACAATTAATCTGCAGAAGTGTAGATTTTTTTCATGCAAGAAATCACGTGTATTAACACTTGGGATAACGGCTATAGTAACAAACTATAAAGTCTTGTGTCAGTAATGGCAACAGCAATCAATGGCTTTCCACGCTGGCAGGTTCTCACTGCCTTACTAGTGACAGGAGCTATCCGGGATGGTTCAATCAGCAACCACATCTGTGTCAGAGCTGTCCTGAGGGTGATCACCTGCTATTCTAGGCTGGTGCATCATCCCACCATTCAAAGCTGTGCTGCATAGGGCAGGGTGCCAGTTATCTTGTTTATGCTACAAACTCCTACCATGCAGCAAAACTCTGATGCTCCCAACTGCTTACCAGGCAACTATGAGTGCCCCTTTCCTAGGGTGACCAGACTTCCTCCATAAGAAGGACATGTCTTCTTTTTCAGCATGGTTTCCACCGTCCTGCAGGCATCCCAAAAATGTGTTAAAATGTCCTCCTTTGGCTGTTTTTGACTAATTACATATGATATACTGAAATTGAACAGCCCGTGACTATTCTCGATTTATTTGCATGACATTAAATTACGTTATCACATTATCAATAAAATTACAACTTCAAGTAGTGGCGGTGGCAACACGGTTTCATATTCTAGTTTCGCCCGAGTCTCGACTGGGCAACTGACAGTGGATGATTGTCTAACCATTTAACGGCAAGTCGCGCATTCCCGCCGCCACTCCGCACATGTACGCACCGCTACCGCCGCTGTTTCCATCAGGATTCCCTGTTCAGCGATTGGGGTCCTCTATCCAGTCGCAATGCCTGGAAGGAATGGATGTGACCATGAACAGCGGCCGCGTCCATTCACAAAAACAGGAAACAGTCACAGTTAGTAAAATGTTAAAAAAAAGTGAACTCTTCCTATAACAGGAAAGTGTTCACTAGCGCCATCTTGTGGCCAAAAAGTAAAATTACACATACAGGCACATACAAGCATACACAATATGAAAAAATTAATAACTGACAGTTCCAAAGCCCCCCCCCCCCCTTTAAAAAAAAAACACTTGTAAAAAAAAATCAGTTTAAAGAGACACTGAAGCGAAAAAAAATATATGATATAATGAATTGGTTGTGTACTATGAATAATTACTAGAAGATTAGCAGCAAAGAAAATATTCTCATATTTTTATTTTCAGGTATATAGTGTTTTTTCTAACATTGCATCATTCTATAATATGTGCAGATTACACAACACTCAGCATTCAAAATGATTCTTTCAGAGCAGTCTGTGAACTAATGACCTCTCCTCTGGCAGATAAAAAGTAAACAGTCGAGATAATAAAAGTCAGAAGACAGCCCTCTCCACGACTTTTGAAAGTCGTAGAAATGAATGGCTTTTTTGCATAGAGATAACAACTGGAGTTTCTTAACTCTTCCTGTACTGGAAACAATTACACTGATGTATCTGATCTTAATGTTTTATTTCTTAGCTGTACTACACATACAAATCATAATATCATAATTTTTTTTTTCGCTTCAGTGTCTCTTTAAGAAAAATACATAAATAGTTGCCTTAGGGACTAAGCTTTTTTAATCTATACTTTATGAGGGAAAATTACTTTTACTTTACTACATGGGGCTTGGAATTATGGACCGGACAAAAAACAAAACAAAACAGTAAAATAACACCTATACTTCCAAATAATATATTGTCGCCATACATTGTGATAGGGACATAATTTAAACAGTTTAATAATCGGGACAACTGGGCAAATAAAATGTGTTGGTTTTATCCACAGGTTAATGTTTAATTTTAAAACTATAATGGACGAAAACTGAGAAATAATGATTTTTTTCCATTATTTTCTTATTTTTCCGTTAAAACACATTTAGAATAAAAAAAAATCTTAGCAAAATGTACTACCCACAGAAAGCCTAATTTGTGGCCAAAAAAAACGAGGTATAGATAATTTTGTTGTGATAAGTAGTAATAAAGTTATTAGGGAATAAAAGGAAGGAGCACTGACAGGTGAAAATTGCTCTGGTCCGTTAGGGTAAAACCCCTTGGGGGCGACTGGCTAAACAAGTAATAACTAGGGATGGCAATGCACAGGAGAACCCGTGGAGAAGCATTTCATTATACATCCATCTCAATGGCTTACTATATATGTGAAGTCTGTTTATAGTACAGTAGTATAGCTAATATAGGTCACTTTGATTGCTATTCATGGGTGTAACTGTAAGGGAGCATCTCCTGCAATACCAGGGGGCCCAAAGTAGGCAGGGGCCCTCAACTACTAACCTTCACTCTCTGAGTCCATCATCCAGGTCAGGTGTTTTGTGGCTACACTTGTTATAGGTATAAAGATCATGATGGCTACAATCGTAAAGTGTAAAGGATGATGGCCACCCTTGAAAGAAGACTGTAAGGGCCACGAGCGGAGGTAAGAGAAGGGGTGTGAATATTGAGGCGGGGCTCTATTAATGTTTTGCTGGGGAGCCACATGATATGTAGTGACACCACTGTCCCTATACAACCTAGATATAAATGGAGTGAATGAGGTTATACACTATGCTAGAAAAAGAGGGAGTGGGGTACCTAGAACCAAGACCCAATGGGGTTCTCTAACTTATGCCTTTGAGAAGGAGATTGCCTTATTACATATGAGAAGCCTGTTTCATAGTATAGTTAAAGTGGGATAAGACTCTGACATAACATTTAATAAAAATGTGTTTTCCTACTTTTTGTTAGCCAATCAGTTACCATAGTTGCTTTTGTGTCCCCATAGTACAGTTTATCAGCTCTGAAAGCTGCCATTTCGTTTTATTGCATAGCTGCTGCATTTATATATTAAAATCTATCTAGAGATAATTTCTCATCTCTCTCTACTTCTCAGCTCACTGCAGTTCAGTTTCAGCACACAGCTGGCTGAATACTAAATGTATCTGACAAAGACATGTAAACAAAGGATAATGTTATCACATCATTGGATGTCGGATCAGTGAATAATTGCGGACAGCGCCTACGCATAAAAATGGCCCGGCATTAAAAAGATACGCTTATCGCTATTTATCGTTAGTACTGCAGAATAATGGCGCACAGGGAAAAAAAGAAGAAAAACGGCACACAGTAACGTTGTTTATCAATAGCGCCGTTCATATGCCAAACAGCAGACGTTATTTAACCTCCTTAGCGGTAACCCCGTGTATGACATGGGGTAAGCCGCCGGAGGGTGCCGCTCAGGCCCTGCTGGGCCGATTTACATAATTTTTTTTTGCTGGACGCAGCTAGCACTTTGCTAGCTGCGCCAGCACACCGATCGCCGCCGCCCCGTGCCCGATCGCCGCTATCCATTGCAGCGCACCCCCCCCAGACCCCGTGCGCTGCCTGGCCAATCAATGCCAGGCAGCGCCGAGGGGTGGATCGGGACTCCCAATGACGTCACGACGTCATCCCGCCCCGTCATTCTTTGAAAGGGATTTCCTGATCGGAGATCACCGAAGGCGATTGAAGCGGGCGGGGGGATGCCGCTGAGCAGCGGCTATCATGTAGCGAGCCCTGGGCTTGCTACATGAAAAAAAAAAAACTGCTGCGCTGCCTCCTGGCGGAATTTTTTATACCGCCAGGAGGGTTAACTGCAAAATGGTGAATGGATTTAATGTAACACTGTCAAGGTTAGGGTTAGGCACCACCAGGGGAGATTTAGGGTTAGGCACCACCAGGGGAGATTTAGGGTTAGGCACCACCGGGGGGTCTTAGGGTTAGGCACCACCAGGGGGGTCTTAGGGTTAGGCACCACCAGGGAGGTCTTAGGGTTAGGCACCACCAGGGGGGTCTTAGGGTTAGGCACCACCAGGGAGGTCTTAGGGTTAGGCACCACCAGGGGAGATTAAGGGTTAGGCACCACCAGAGAGGTCTTAGGGTTAGGCACCACCAGGGGAGATGTAGGGTTAGGCACCACCAGGGAGGTCTTAGGGTTAGGCACCACCAGGGGGTGGTTAGGGCCCGGTTAGGCACCACCACGGGGGTCTAGGGGTTAGGGATAGGTACAGAGAGGGTTCTGTGTGAGAGTAGGGTTAGGTATACCTTTTCTATCACCCCTTTTTAAAACGATAAATAATGATAGAATGTTAAAGCGATTGAAGCGGGCGGGGGGATGCCGCTGAGCAGCGGCTATCATGTAGCGAGCCCTGGGCTTGCTACATGAAAAAAAAAAAAACTGCTGCGCTGCCTCCTGGCGGAATTTTTTATACCGCCAGGAGGGTTAACTGCAAAATGGTGAATGGATTTAATGTAACACTGTCAAGGTTAGGGTTAGGCACCACCAGGGGAGATTTAGGGTTAGGCACCACCAGGGGAGATTTAGGGTTAGGCACCACCGGGGGGTCTTAGGGTTAGGCACCACCAGGGGGGTCTTAGGGTTAGGCACCACCAGGGAGGTCTTAGGGTTAGGCACCACCAGGGGGGTCTTAGGGTTAGGCACCACCAGGGAGGTCTTAGGGTTAGGCACCACCAGGGGAGATTAAGGGTTAGGCACCACCAGAGAGGTCTTAGGGTTAGGCACCACCAGGGGAGATGTAGGGTTAGGCACCACCAGGGAGGTCTTAGGGTTAGGCACCACCAGGGGGTGGTTAGGGCCCGGTTAGGCACCACCACGGGGGTCTAGGGGTTAGGGATAGGTACAGAGAGGGTTCTGTGTGAGAGTAGGGTTAGGTATACCTTTTCTATCACCCCTTTTTAAAACGATAAATAATGATAGAATGTTAAAGCTAATTTTCAATAAAATAAACAGAGATATATAACGATAAGGCTTTAACGTTAAATAGCGATAAGCAACAAATGGATTAGCGGCAACACCGTGCGCCATTATTCGCAGGCGCCATTTTCAGATGAATCCCTTTGGATGTGTCCAGAAGCTGCAAATGAGCTTTCCACTGAAGAAAAAAGTCCTGTTTAACTGTTTAAATGCTGTTCTGTTACAATTTTTTAGTGGTAGTGGATTTTATGCTGTAAATAATATTTTAGAGTAAAGAAGAAATGCTGAGTTTCATACCACTTTAAAGCGGTTTAATACCCTGACATAATATTCAATAAAAACATGTTTTCTTACTTTTTATATGCCATACGGTTATCATATTTGCATTCAAGGCCGGTTCTAGTACCAATGGGGCCCCTGGACAAAATTAACAGAGGGGCCCCAAAAGACACCCCCCCAAAAAAGTGACAGTAGGGGCCCATTGTTGCAGCCAAAATCCTACCCCCCGGCCCATAAGCCAGTTGCTAACCCCCGCCCCATAACCTCCTAACTTAACTGTGCTCCCTGAAGCCCTACAGAGTCTTTGGTAGAGTAGCGTCTCACCTGTGCTGGCTGGCACACTCCTCTGTCTGTGGCTCTGCCCCGCACTTCCATCTTCATCCTCGCAGGGGCACCTTTCGCCCGTGACCCAGCGCATGTTATTATGTAATAACATGCCACAGGTCACAGAGAAGATGCAGCTATCGGTGGATGAAGATGGGAGTGCCACACTGACAGAGGAGTGCACCTGCCAGTACAGGTGAGACACTGCTCTACCAAAGACCCTGCAGGTCCCCAGGGAGCACAGTTGGGGGGGACACCGTGGGGGCCCCTACAGGCTCTGGGGCCCAGGGGCAATTGCCCCCTTTGCCTCTATGGTAGCGCCGGCCCTGTTTGAATTTGTGCATAAGTATTAATATTAGTTTAGAAATTACAAGTTCCCAAAAGTACAGTTTTTTGCTTTGTAAGCTGACTTTGCATTTTATTAATAACTGGTTTTATTCATTTTGTATTGAAGGCAGACATGCTTTGACTCTCTGTCTGTGTCGAGCTGCTTCTCCACCATTAGAGAATGTGTCATATTCCTCACTTGATACATTTAAGTAAACAAAAGATAACATAATCTACAACTTTGGATGCGTCCACATTTCACTACACTGAACTTTCAGGCTCTGTGTATAACCCTTCGAATGATGGACTAGTAAAAAAAAAATGCTAGTTGCATTTAATATGCTGTAAATAATGTTTTAGAGCAAATTAGATTTTTTAGAGCAGGGTTATATTCCGCTTTAACATAGGACACTTTAATCAATATGCAATCTAGATCTAGATCAGGGATGTCAAACTCAAATACAAAGTGGGCCAAAATTGTACACTGAGACCTAGTCGCGGGCCAACTTCAATGTCTACTGGCCACCTTCCTCCCTTATAAAGTTCCCAGGTGGCCCCCTCCTTCCCCTATACAGTCCCCTAGTGTTTAGTGCTTTCCCCTTCTCTCCCCAATATGGTTTCCCAAGTGTTCTAGGGCTTCACCTCCAATATAGCTTCCCTGGTGGTCTAGAGTGGGCCAAATACAATGCAAAAGTGGGGGAACCACTTGAGGAACAAATTTAATGGCTCTGAGGGCCAGATTTGGCCTGCAGGCCAGAGTTTGACATGTATGATTTAGATGGTGGGAATGAGTTTATACACTGTACTAGGAAAGGAAGAATGGGATAACTAGAACCAAGATCCAATGGGGTTCTTTGCTTTATACATCTGAGAAGGAGACTGGGATTGACTGCCATCTGAAAGGGAGGTGTATGGAATCTGGCATGGCGTAATAATAATGTATACTGTGTACAAGGCACATAGCCATGCTTTTCAAGTGTTTCTCAATCTACAGTATCTAAGTATCCATCTATCTAATCCCTCTCTCTATCCATTTGCCTGTGCATCTGTTCCCGTCTCAGTGCTTTGTACAATGTGTGCCTGAGGATGTAAGCTGAACTTGCATTGAGAACTTGTGCCCGGCGCATCTCAGTGCTTCATGGTACCACTTCCTGTTTCCAGGACGTACGCCAAGGTGGAAGATCCAGATAGCTGGAAGAATAAAGCCCTAGGATTCCGATTGCTGTTTCAACTGTTATTAATTAACAATTTGCTAATTAGTTTCACTATGATGAGCATCAAACCGCTGACTAATTAAAGTGCATTTGACTAAAAGCAGATGGTTCTCCCCACAACTGTGCACTGTCAGAAGGACAGAAACACATTTAAATATTTAGGAGCAAATTTAACACCAGAAATGTATTGTGTGTTGGGGGTCCCGTGGTTTAAGTGTTCTGACTGTTCCAACGTCCCCAGTGGTAGCATATATAATTTCCCAGGGGACGGGGAAAGGCTACACACACAAGCAAGAGCAGCATGGGAGTTTTACATTATTTGTTCATCAGTAGTACTTAAAATCAATTTAAACATTCACAGATTGGTATTCATTGAAGTGTTTGTCAATTGTTAAAAACACTTAGTTTTCACTATCCTCCATTTAGCTGTGCTAGCTGTGCAGTTTTGAGTCCATTAAGTGGAACTACTGTCAACATTTCCCTTCTGCTGCAATTAACTAGCCCATAACTCCCAAGCTTGAAGGGGTTAATAGGTTTACTTTCATTTTCTCCTGTAGCCTTAACAGTCACTGAGCTGACAGGAAGCTTTGCCACACCAAGCTCTTTAGTAGGCATGCGATTGTCCTTAACCTCCTTAGCAGTATGCCTGAAACTGTGTCGGGCATACCGCTTTCTGGCCCCAGGAGTCCCTTATGCATAATAAATGAGATCCCATGCCTAAAAAGCCTTTAGCTAGCACTAGGCTAGCTAGTACAAGTGCCCGGCACCCCCCGATCCCCCCCGTTAATACATTATCCCGCCTGGATCCAGCAATTGCGCAGCCTCCTTGCACAGCTTCGGTCTCTCTATGGGGAGGGTTGTGTTTGCGCATGACGTCATCGACGTCATGTGCGATCCTCTCCATAGTGAAGGCCGGAACTGTGCGGGGAGGTTGCGCCGATCGCTGGATCCAGGCTGGGTAATGTATAAATGGGGGAGTGGTGGGGATCGGGGGGTACCGGGCACTTGTACTAGCTAGCCTAGTGCTAGCTAGAGGGTTTTCAGGCATGGGATCTCATTTATAATACAGGGGGGCACAAACTGGCAAAACCTCCTGAGCGGCGTAACACTCAGGAGGTTAAAGCAAATATATCAGGGAGCTACCAAGTGCAAATAACACTGCAAGCAGTATGTTGCTATTTTCCCACTACACACCTTTCTGATTAAATTGGCTATTCCATAATGCAAGATGGCTGCTTCCAGTACATGCTGAATATTAACTGTGGGAGAATTGTACTTTTTTTTTTTAAATCAGCCTTTATTAAACAGAAAATGAATCAGGTACAAAATATTTTGCATCAAAATGTCGATACATGCAGCAGAAACATCCTTCATACAAAAAATCATACAAGGAGTTTACTTCAACCTATAACAGTGAAATCGCCCCTACACCCCCGTCTCATAGAATTTTTTTCCCAATAACCAATTGCTTAAAGCAGGAAAAACTAATGTGAAAGATTGCTCTGCCCTTTCTAGAAGTGGAATACAGCTAATACCCCAGCCATCTCTCAGTTAACCTGCTGAGCGGTCTGGACGAGCTCAGCTCGTCCAACACCGCCAGAGGCTGCCGCTCAGGCCCTGCTGGGCCGATTTTAATGAAATAAAAAGCAGCACACGCAGCCGGCACTTTGCCAGCCGCGTGTGCTGCCTGATCGCCGCTGCAGCGCGGCGATCCGCCGCGTGCAGCGGCGAAAGAGGGTCCCCCCAGCCGCCCGAGCCCAGCGTAGCCGGAACAAACAGTTCCGGCCAGCGCTAAGGGCTGGATCGGAGGCGGCTGACGTCAGGACGTCGGCTGACGTCCATGACGTCACTCCGCTCGTCGCCATGGCGACGAGGTAAGCGAAACACGGAAGGCCGCTTATTGCGGCCTTCCGTGTTACTTCTGGCCGCCGGAGGCGATCGAAAGAACGCCTCCGGAGCGCCCTCTAGTGGGCTTTCATGCAGCCAACTTTCAGTTGGCTGCATGAAATAGTTTTTTTTTTATTTAAAAAAAACCCTCCCGCAGCCACCCTGGCGATTTAATCAGAACGCCAGGGTGGTTAAGGGCACCAAATATTCTGTCCTGAATTAGAGAAAAATCTGGTAATCCCGGGATGTCCAGCCAGCCTCCCCAAACTTTATCAAATTTGTATAAAGCATTTCTATGAGCATAAATAAGTCTTTCCATTTTCAAGTATGCGTTGACATGTTTAATCCACATGTCAACCGTCGGAGGGTTTGAATCCTTCCAGTTCATTAGGATTAATTTCCTGGCTTGAAATTACAGACGATGTACCATAATCTGGGTGTGTTCCTGTAGTTTGGGCTCGGTGGACATGCCCAAAACACCAACTTGAACGGTTCTATTACAACGCTGTTTAGAAACCGTATCAATTAGGTCTAAAACTGCCACCCAGTATCTATGTAGCTTGGGGCAGCGCCAGAGCATATGTAACAGGTCTCCATGGTCTCTACTGCACCTGTAGCAGATTGGGTCTTCTCTATAATTCATAGAGAAAAGTCGTTTAGGGGTTAATAAATTCCTATATATAATATTAAGTTGTGACAATTTTTGAGAGGCATTAGTAGAGACCATGGGGACATTTTGCAGGATATCTATCCAATCCTCAGCTGACAAGTCTCCCAATTCTTGTGCCCATTTATCATAACACTTAAGAGGGAATTTCCTCAGAAATAGTCCAAGTATCATTGAGTAACAGGTTGAGATGAAGCCTAGAATTGTACTTTTTACACAACTGGCATCCCTTTGAGGCAAAGGAAGTTTGGATAACTATATCTTCAATATAGTTACTAAAACAGGTTTTATCTGTTATGGCAGACTGTAATTCTGATTTTAGATGCTACCTTCTTTGGAAGGTATTCTTATCCGAAATGCATAAACACCTATTCCAGTGTGCACTAGAAAGTGTTCTTTGTAGAACAGGATTATGAACATGACTGCTCTAATTTGTGTTGCCACTGCTGTTTAATTACAATTGCAGATGCTCTCTCATCCTTCTCTGTGGCTACTCTGTCTCCACCTTGGTTAAGTCTGGTAAGAAATACCACGTGGACCATTCCTTCACTTTCTCACTGAAATTACAGGTTTGGTTGCAAATGCAGTGCAAAATTTTCTGTTGCCTATTGCCTTTGAGGACAGAGAGAAAGAAGCAAAGCGTCAGCTATGATAGTTAAACACAGCTTATTTCCTCAATTGCAAAATATTACCCCAGTGAACCATCAGAGAAACAGCCTAACAACAAAAATAGTGTAGTCGGAATGTACCTACCAACATGTTACCAAAATCTTCTGTAATGGACTTGCTGCTCTTCAGTAATCTCAATGAGGTCAGATGATAGTTGTCAGTTCTCAGAAATCTCACTCTGACCTCCAGATGTAAGACAGAGAGGGCCATATGCAATTCACTTTTTCACCTGAGTTTCCTCTTAGGAGATAATTTTTCATTTTCGATTTAAAGAAAATCTATAACGAGATAAAGTTCCCCGGGGGGTACTCACCTCGGGTAGGGGAAGCCTCTGGATCCTATCGAAGCTTCCCCCAGTCCTCCTGTGTCCCACAGCGGTCTTGCTGTGCCCCTCCGAACAGCGGAGATGTAAATATTTATCTTCCTGCCTCCAGCGCAGTCGCAGTATCGGCTCTCCGCTAGGAGATAGACAGAAATAACCGACCGCTGTCGGGTCACTCTGCTGCGCAGACGCAAGTCTCCTGCGCCTGCGTAGTAGAGCAGACCCAACAGAGATCGGCTATTTCCGTCTATTTCCATGCTGAGAGCCACAACAGCGCCACCCGCTGGAGCCAGGGAAGGTAAATAAAGCTAGCTTGTCAGGTTTGTCAAGCCAGGAATGCGGGAGACTTTGGGGAGCCAGCGCTGGATTGCCTGCAGTTACAGGGGAGGTGGAATCCCTCATTGGGACCCTAAGGCTTCCCCCTCCCGAGGTAAGTACCTCCCAGGGGACATTTTTTTCAGTACAGAATCTCTTTAAAGAGAAGATTAAAAATTATCTCCTAGGAGATAAATCAGGAGAAAAAATGAATT
The DNA here is from genome assembly GCF_040937935.1 of Hyperolius riggenbachi. Lineage (NCBI taxonomy): Eukaryota > Metazoa > Chordata > Amphibia > Anura > Hyperoliidae > Hyperolius > Hyperolius riggenbachi. The sequence goes on along the minus strand of NC_090648.1, from coordinate 118,413,970 downwards.
GCATATGGGCCAGAGAGGTAGAACTTTTTCAGCTTTCATTTATGTCTAAGGTTTTCTAGGGCTGGTAAATGCTGGATGATCCATCAGTGAATAATGGCGCACAGTGCCTATGCATAGAAATGGCGCCGTATTAAAAAGATACGCTTATCGCTATTTATCGTTAGTACTGCATAATAATGGCGCACAGGGTAAAAAGAAGAAAAACGGCACACAGTAACGTTATTTATCAATAGTGGCACACACTAACGTTATTTATCAATAGTGGCACACACTAACGTTATTTATCAATAGCGCCCTACATAAGCCAAACTGCAGAAGTTATTTAACTGCAAAACGATGAATGGATTTAATGTAACACTGTCAAGGTTAGGATTAGGCACCACCAGGGGGGTCTTAGGGTTAGGTACCATCAGGGGGGTGGTTAGGGTTAGGCACCACCAGGGGGGTGGTTAGGGTTAGGCACCACCAGGGAGGTGGTTAGGGTAGGCACCACTGGGGGTGGGTCTTAGGGTTAGGCACCACTAGGGGGGTGGTTAGGGTTAGGCAGCACCAGGGGGGTGGTTAGGGTTAGGCACCACCAGGGGGGTGGTTAGGGTAGGCACCACTGGGGGTGGGTCTTAGGGTTAGGCACCACCAGGGGGGTGGTTAGGGTTAGGCACCACCGGGGGGTTTAGGGGTTAGGGATAGGTATAGAGAGGGTTCTGTGTGTTAACGCTACATAACAATAAGGCTTTAACGCTAAATAACAATAAGGCTTTAACGTTAAATAGCGATAAGCGGCAAACGGATTAGCGGCAACACCGTGCGTCATTATTCACAGGCGCCATTTTCAGATGGATGCAATCCAGTAAGCCTAGTTACTTTTCATGTCAAAGAAGTGGCCAATCATTGCAGACCATAACTAGGATTGTTAAAAAGGTTAGTTGATTATGGTTCTGTGATTCAGAGCCCATGTGATAAATGTTTGGAATACATTCAGGACAACCAGCTGAGCTTGGCACACCATTCAAATAAACAAACCGCTGAGACAAATGCAGTGGCGGAATGTCTAGGCGTCGTATCCAACTGTTTGGATGGCCACTGCTGGGAGCTATAGTGAGACAGGCTATGAGTTCATGTTTGGCATGTACTAATAGGAGACAGAGGAGACAATGTCACTGATATATGGTTAGAATCCTAGCGAGAGACTGGATTGATGTTTTCCCTTGTGAACCTGAAATAACGCATGTTTTTCTGTTACTCTATTAATATGTCTCTCTATGCCTGAACTTAAACTAGGCTCTAACAGACAGTCACCACACCACGTGGGTCAAACATTTACCAAAGACACCCAACTTTACCAGAAAACACAGCTCTGATGTCTAACATTATACTTTAATGTTTTCACAAAAGACAAAAGGCTTAATGCACAACAGTAGAGAATTCTGTAGTCCACATCCTTTGTGAAAGAGATCTAATTAGTTTTTATGGCCTCTCCGTGTTTACACCTAATCTATCAGAACTGTACAAACAAAGAAACAATTTGATGAGAATGTATTTCAGTCTGACAGGTAACCATTTCAATGAACAGGCTGAGGTGACTGCAGCGCACACAGGGCCAAAGTTCCTGTGAATTATTCCTACTTTGTGCATAGTGTTGACAGCACCAAAAGCAGCGCAAATCTATGGGAAAGCATAAACAATTAATTCTGTGGTAAGCAGGTCTGTTATTGTAAGACACGTAGCCACATTTAGTTGAAGTATGTCTTAAATGAAAAAGAAGAAAAAAAATGTATTTAAATGTCACTACTTTTATCACGCAAGGGATTTATTACCCATTGAAAGTAATCCTGAGTTTGTAAAAAGAAAAAAATCCTCCTGCAGACTACTGATCTAGCGCTGGGACCCTCTGGAAGTTTGCAGCCGCTCATCCATGAACGAGCGCTGCCGTAGTGCGCAGACACAGGACGCCTCACACCGGTAGCGCAGAGCCACTCTGACTTAGCAGAAAAATCTGAGCCCGAGTGGCTCCGTGTTACTATGCATGTGTTTCATTTACAGACAGGCGCACAGCTGCGAGCACTTGTTTACGGACAGGAGCACAGCTTTGCATACTCATTTACTAACAGGAGCACAGCTGCGTACACTCATATACGGACAGGAGCACAGCTGCGTACACTCATATACGGACAGGAGCACAGCTGCGTACACTCATATACGGACAGGAGCACAGCTTTGCGTACTCATTTACGAACAGGAGCACAGCTGCATACACTCATATACGGACAGGAGCACAGCTACGAGCACTTGTTTACGGACAGGAGCACAGCTTTGCGTACTCATTTACGAACAGGAGCACAGCTGCGTACACTCGTATATGGACAGAAGCACAGCTTGCGCACTCATTTATAGACAGGAGCACAGCTTTGTGCACTTGTTTATAAATAGGAGCATAGCTTCGCACACTCCTTAACAGACAAGAGCACAGCTTCGCACACTCGTTAATGGACAGCAGCACAGCTTCGTGCACTAGTGTACAGAACGGAGCACAGCTTTAGGCACTTATTTACTGATAGGAGCACAGCTTTGTGCACTAGTTTACCAAAAGGAGCACAGCTTTGAGCATTTGTTTACGGACAGGAGCACAGCTTTGCACACTTGTTTACAGAAATAAGTCTTTGTCGTAGAGGTTATGGGGGTCCCAGCGCTGGAATGGCATGGTGGAGGTAGAGGGGGAAGCCTTTAGATTATCCAGAGCAGGGGTCTAGTCCTGGGAAAAGAAGTGAGTGGACTCACTTGGAAAACCGCACCTAAAATGGGCGTGGCCACGCATAACATGGGCGTGGCCATGGGTGGGGCCAAATATACATGACCTTAGCAGTGATGTAAAAGGTCTGCCGAGGAAGTTTGAGCTCTGCCGTAGTGTACCCCCCAAAAATAGATGTAATCTGACAGCATTTCACCAAAAAGACACATAATCTGGTAGAAATTCCTCCAAAATACAGATAATATGGGACTTACCTCTCCTCGTTCCGCCACGAGCACTCCACTGCCGCAAGTCTGGTCTGATCCAGACCAGAGCAGCTGCACGCAGACCCGGCGCCGGAACGAGGAGAGGCAAGTCCAGCCCGCTGACGGCTGCCCGCACGTTACTTCTGGAGGGGACAGCAAGGGAGGGAGAGCACCCTAAGGTGAGAGAAGGGGGGGGGGGGCAATGGCCCCCCTTCTCCACCATCCACACAGCTCTCCCTCTTCTCTGTGCTGCTCCCCTCCACACGCCAACGGCGTTCACGCTGCAGAAATAGTAAGTGGACGCCGTTCACCCGCGTCCACTCTCACTCGACCCCTGATCCAGAGGATTCCTTTTACTGAGGGAACTACCCATTTAGGGCATCCCCCCCCCCCCACAAGTACATTTCAGGACAGTGGTTGAATCCTCGGAAATCCTTCTTTTCTACCCTGACAGCCAGCAGTATGCTTAGGACCAGGGCTGGTTCTAGACTTGTTGCTGCCTGAGGCAAACTTGTGAGGATGATCATGCGCCCCTCCTGTCTGCTGTGCAAATCAAATGAAAAATTGCTGTTCTCCTGCCTTCTCCCTCCTCACTCACTGTCAGACTTCTCACACAGCACAACAAGCTGCTTTTCCCCAATGATGACCTCTTCACCTCACTCGCTTTCTTCTCTCTTCTCCTCCGACTCTGACTGCATGCTGTTAGTGTAAACACAGAACAAACATGCTGCCCCTGTAATCTCTGTGCCTAATGCAAATGTTTCACCTTGCTTCATGAGAGATCCGGCCCTGCTTAGGACTGCTGGCTTATTTGCATTGCAGAATAAAAGTTATTATCATGCATAAAATTTAGGCTTTAGTCCTGTTAATATTTCTAAAACAAGAATTGGCCATCTCTTCGGAGAGGACTCCTGCCGGGCCCAGCCACTACAGAAATAATCCGCTCTCTGTCCACAGTTCATTCTGTCCCAGATATGGCTGCTACTTGGAATAACAATGCGTTACTCTGTCGGAGGCTGCAGACGTCTGACTCAGACTGCAGTATAGTCACAATGCGACCAAGCTTGCAGAGCTACAGAAATCACATTTCACTGATTGTGGAAGGGGAAGCCCATTATGCAGATCATATCGACAACTGCAGGATAAAATGAGGAAATGTTTTTTCTCCTGTTTTGTTTCCTATAATAGAATCTGCTGTACTGTTACACTGCAGTCACAATGTAAACTCAATACTTTTGTCATGCCTTGTTGTGCATAAGGAAGTGACTGGAGAAATGATTGCTATATTTTTTCTATAATAACATGGGTATAATATGCTGTAGACTTCTCAAGCTGACCTTCTCCATTGTGTAAATAAATAGGGCAGAGAATGCAACCCGTTTGTAGTGTTCAGAGAGAGAGAGAGAGAGTGTGTGTGTGTGTGTGTGTAAAGGGGGAGGGGGGAGCGGGGGGGGGGCACCAAGGGCAACCCCAGGATTTTAAGGGGAGGATTCATGAAAGGTCATGCACAATACAGTATAATAATATGGTAGGGCATCATGCTGGGTACACATAATGCAATTTCCCGTCCGACTGACAGGATCTGATGATTATTTTTGACATGTCCGATCTGCTCCCAATCGACAATGGGATCAATCAGGAGCAGTTTGGATACAGATAATACTAAGGACAGAAGATTTCTATAGAAGGGGAAAGTGAAGCATTCATCCAGCAGGGCACAGGGCTGTGCTCATACCTGGCTCTGTTAAGTGCCCCAGAGCTGCTCCATGCTCTGTACACACACTGCCCCATGCTCTGTACACACACTGCTGCTCCATGCCCTGTAGTACACACGCTGCTGCTACATGCTCTGTACACACACTGCTGCTCCATGCTCTGTACACACACTGCTGCTCCATGCTCTGTACACACACTGTTTCTCCATGCTCTGTACAAACACTGCTGCTCCATGCTCTGTATACACGCTGCTGCTCCATGCTCTGTACACACGCTGCTGCTCCATGCTCTGTACACACACTGCTGCTCCATGCTCTGTACACACACTGCTGCTCCATGATCTGTACACACACTGCTGCTTCATGCTCTTTACATCCAAAGTGAACTGTAGCAGGGAAAGAAAGGGGGAGTGTTGTGAGCTGCAGGATACCTGCACTGGCCCTGGTCTGTGGGGGTATTCTGGGCAGCTGTAACCCCCTCCTCCCCCCCGCATTTGACTATGGGCACCACAGAGTTCTGTCTACGGGTGTGCACATTTTTAAAACGCTGCATGCTAATTTGGGTGCAGCGTTAACTGAGAAAGAAATTGGTCAAGTGCTCATAAAGTAGCGGTAGTAGAATATAGGTACATTTACTAATATTTGCTACTTAATTGATAGTGAAATACTGGTAATATTTGCCCATATTTCAGTATGACCCAGCCTCTCCCTACTGTCACACAGGACCCTCCCCTGGTGGGTAACTAATAAACCCCCCGACAACTAATAAATCCTCAGGACTACTAATACCCCCCTCCTGGACAACTAATAATCCCCCCCGGCTGATAACCCCCCCAACCCACCCTGCAGGCAGGCAGGTAGGCAACTAATAACCCCCCCCCCCCTGCAGGCAACTAATAACCTCCCTGGCGGGCAACTAATAACCCCCACGGACAACTAATAACCCCCTCAGGACAACTAATAACCCCCAGACAACTAATAACACTCCGGACATCTAATATCCCTACTCCATGACAACTACCAACACCCCTCAACCTTAAATTCCCACTGCAACAAAAATCGGCAACCTTCATCACAGGGAAGTGGTGGAGCCGTAAGCTACCAATAGCAGATGCTTCATGTTTTTTTAGCTGCTTAGCGGCAAGCCCATCGCCCCAACCTCCATCACAGGGGGTGTTCCTATACATAAAGCAGAGCATTATACTGTACATCACCTGCTTCTGGCAGCGATACAAGCCCCTCACACCCCTTCACTTCCATGTTTAATTTGCAAGTGCCGAGCAGCCAGCCATTCACTATGCTTCAAAGATTCACACGTCACCCACCTACTTGGCCTATAATAGACCCTTGTGCCGGTGCAAACCTCCTGCAGGTACACCACTCCTGCTCAACCGTAGTACAAACTTCAAGAATGGAGACTGCACACAAAAGGCTTCAGCAACAAGCTGTATTCAAAAGCATGTAGAGGCACATACGTAGGTATGTGACATACGTATGTATGTGCCTCTACATGCTTTTGAATACAGCTTGTTGCTGAAGCCTTTTGTGTGCAGTCTCCATTCTTGAAGTTAGCCATTCACTATGCAGCTTCAGTGCCATGTCATGTGACAGTGATGTGGAGAGGACCTGTATCGGTGTTGGGAGCTGGTGATATTTAGCATAATGCCCAACTGTCCCTCTTTTGGAGGGACAGTCCCTCTTTGGGAACCCCATCCCATTGTCCCTCTTTCTCCCTCATTTGTCCCTCTTTCAGGACTCGTATACAGATTTAAGTAAATACTGTATATGTATTTTTGTACTAAAAAAAATGTTTAATTGGCTCTAAACATTATTCCTATCTTATAAATTGATATATTTCTTATTTACAAATGTTAATATGAAGGAAAACAAACCAGGATAGAAAGGACCAGTGTGGTTTGAATTATAAAACAACATATGTTTCTTATGAAATCTTTATAGTATGCATGGCAAGAGGTGTGTTGGGGGTGTGGTTAGAGGTGTGGCTTAAGTGTCCCTCTTTCTGATGTAAAACAGTTGGGAAGTATGTATATAGCACTCTACTCCTCTGCTGCTCTGCATTAACTAGTACAGGTCCCTCCCCCAGGGCCCCCCTGCCATGGCAAGGGTCACAGGGGCTATTGTTACCTCCCTGGGTACAGATGTAACACCTCTATAATGCTTTAACTGTAAAGAAATCCTCCAGACACCAATCAAGTTCTTTTTAAGAAATATTTGTATTAAATGATATGGATAAAAAAAAAGTTTAGTGACAAAACATTCATAAACTTCTTATCTTCAGCCTGTTAGGATCAGGGCTAGTTCAGGAATCATATAAGTAATTCAGTTTATTAGCATTTACTTGCCAGAATTTTCCATACACAGCACTCTGCTATTTGTCACTTCTTCACTGCTGTCTTTTTAAAGTGGATCTGAATTCTTGCATAGGACAGAAGGGAAAGTAGAGAAATGTCTGGTGGTTACCTAGCAACATCCAGGATGAGGCAAATATGTTGAATTGATAATTGTGAATGATCACTTAATGTATAAGAAGCACCGCTGTATTCTCTGTATTTTGTCTGCCAGCTGTTGTCACACAATCTCTTCAGACACTGCACTGCAGTCTTCACTCCTTTTCTGTAATCCTGTCACTTGTTGCTCTGTGTCACTCTTGTATGCATTGCTGTCCTGTTGTCTCTGTGTCACTGTAATGTCTCTGCTGTTTTCTGTTATCTCTCTCTGTTACAGGTACATTTTAATATCCTTGTCTTTCTTTCTTATTGCTTACTGTTTCTCTTCTGGCTTATCTCTCCAGTATTGCTGCTCTTTACTGGCCTGTAGCTGTGAGTGGTCTCTCTCCTCTCATGTAATGTCTGCAGCTCTTTTTCTCTTCCTTAGTTCAGTTTCCGGTAAGTGCTTACTTGTCTGTGCCTCTGCCTTGCTCAGACCGTCTCACCAATGGCTGGTCTCTTCCCGTGTCTCTACTCTATTTCCTCACAAATCAAGCGTATTTCTTGCTGCAGTACAGTATAGTATCGTGACACACTTTTTTTCTTGCTGCCTCATCACCTCAGTCTCCATGGCTACTTGACTCCTCCCCCTCACTAGCCTTCAACTGTAAAACTCAACTGTTACTTCCTCCCTGCACATGCCCAGCTTCTCTCTCTTCTTTCCTGCTCATGGGCTCCACCTGACGGCACCTGCAGGTTCCCTTTACAGCAGCACTTTCACAAAAAGTAAATGCATCTGTAACCCTTGGTGTGTGTGTCTGTTGCAATGACACACACACAGGGTTACACAGACTCCTGACACAATGGTACCAGTTCCTTGGTCAGCGGCATAAACGCAAGAATCACATTACTCCATACTTTGGCAACCTGATATCAACTGTTTTACTGATGTTATAATGTAAAGATTATTACCACTATCTTAAGAGTGTATAATGCTAATCGTGAAAAACTGTTGCTCCCATCATGCAAATATGCCTCTCAGACAAGCGGCCATCAGAGCCAGATCATACTCAAGGCACCAAAGGTACACCTAGCTAGGCGCCCTAGCTGCCATGGGGTGAACAGGTTGGCGGCAGGGTATTAGCAAAGGGAGCTACAAAGCAATAAGCTCTAAAAAAGTGCTTTCAACTCAACAGCTATACAGTGTGGTGGGGTATGTGAACCACAAGATTGGTTAAACACAGTACATGAGGTCTCATACTGCGCATGCGCAGGGTGCTCCTGGTGGTGGGAGCGTGATTGAGGATGCGCACGGCCAGGGCCACGGTGGCGCAGTGACCAGCTACTGGCTCTGTTGGTGGAAACAAAACTTTTGTTCCTGCAGGGGACCGGAGGATCGTTTTTCCCCAGTGCTGGTACAGAGCGGCTGCAGGGAGGTGGGAGAAGCCTAAAGTAAGTAAAACTTGCTTTTTTTTTTACAGACTTAAAGTGTACCAGAGATCAACTAAACTAAAGATTTGATACTTACCTGGGGCTTCCTCCCGCCTCATAACCACGTGTGAGTCCCATGCCGTCCTCCTGCGGTCTGCCATTAAGCAGCAATCAGCCCCGGTAACATGCTCAGTGACTTCAGTCTGGGTCTACTGTACATACGCAGTAGGTCTGTGCATGCACAGAAGACCCAGACTGGACGCAACTGACCAAGTTACTGGGGCTGATTGCGGCTGAACGGCAGACGGACTCACGCGTGTTTATAGGGCGGGAGAAAGCCCCAGGTAAGTATTGATTCTTTAGTTTAGTTGATCTCTGATTTTCTTTAAGTTTGCCTTTAAGTTAGTCATACACTCATCTATTGTCCTGCTGGATTTGATGATCGAATCTTCTAGGAATTGATTGCTTGAAAATGTTAGGTTGATCGACATTTGATTGATTTTAGCACAAATTACATCAAAAGTTAATTAATTGGACAGGATGGAAAACTTCCATTAATTGTGGATGAGGCTGGAGCGGTAATCCCGAGGGAGGGGGGCACCCAAATGAGTCTGCGACAGACACGTAAAATATACTGCACCAGGCAACAGGAGGGAGGAGGAGCATTTTACATTGGAGGGACAGCGCCATTAGTTCAGTCACGTTTTTTTTGCTCGTCCCACTATTGCACGTTGTTACCGAGGTAACATGTCTGATCGATACATGTGGTCAATTTCGGCCTAAAATTGGTCGCATTGTTGATCGGCATGCTCTTGGCAGCACCGATTATCACCCAATCTGACTATAATAATAGAATCAGTGGTGCTCAGCAAGATTTCGGATATCCGAACTACCCAGATAATCCAAACTTTTTCCACTATCCGAACTTTGAATAGCAATTTGGATATTTTTTAAAATCCGAATAGACTATCCAAGCAAAAATCCCTTTCGAAGGCAGTCAGGCCAAGAGAGAGAGAGAGAGGGAGAGAGAGACCTCCGAAAGGGGTTTTTGACATTTAAAGAGACTTGGAAGCATTTTAAGCCATTTTCAGGTCACTTCCGGTTTTCTATTCGGATATCCGAATCCGACCGGATATCCAGGATATTGGGTTCGGATATGCGAGTTTACTCGGATACCAAAAAGTTCGGATTCGGATATCCAATTCGGATACAGATATCTGGGTATACAGATCCGAATCAATTCGGATTTTAAAAAGGGGTATCCGAGCATCACTGAATAGAATCTGATGGTTGATCGCCCGAAACGGCACCTGATATATGGTTACCTTTAGAGAGAGACGCTCAACAGGAAAGATAGGCAATGTGCATTGTTTAAAAGGAAATCAATCAAAGCCTCCATATCGCTCTCAGTTCAAGTATACTTTAAAAGGAGATGATCAAACAGCATGGGATCCAGGCAAACAGAATTTGTTTTTACAGAGAATAAAGATAGCAGTGTCCTCCTCTGACTACATCCTTTACACACTCTGCTTCACAAGAAACCTTTCTGCATCGTGTTTGGTTGCCCCATTTTGGATATGAAGCGGGAGCTCTTTGTTCATTTGGCAAGGGAAGAAGATGGGGAGGGCATGTTTTTTCATGTTCCACATTATGTTTATGTTGCATCCAAGTTTGAATTACAGGAAAAAAAAGCAAAAAAAAGCTTTCCTTTGAAATATTGAGAGGCTAATTGACAGTGAGAGCACTAATGAGGAAAAAAATAAATGAATCTGCAAATGTTTCTGGGAAGGAAATAATTAGGACAGATGATGGTGTAAATCACAGGAGATAGGAACTATCCATTACCATTTCATGAAACTGTGACTGGGGGATGTTTATAGTGCAACACAGGAGGAAGCAGTGGGGGGTTAACCCTTTAGCGGTCCATAGTGTAAATATCTGCATTGCTGTTTTCGTGTTTACTTGTTCTGAAAAACACTTTTTTACTATATGATGATTTTTTTTTGTGATGTACCAAATAGTTACTTGCTGTATGTCTCCGTAAAATATGGATGCCAGTTTAATCAATTTTGACAAGACAAAGGACATTTATGTTGCGCTTTTCTCCTGGCAGACTCAAAGCACCGGAGCTGCAGCCACTACGGTGCGCTCTATAGGCAGTAGCAGTGTTAGGGAGTCTTGCCCAAGGTCTCTTACTGAATAGGTGCTGGCTTACTGAACAGAAATAGCAGAGATTCAAACCCTGGTCCCCTATGTCAAAACCCTTAACCAGTATACTACCCAGCCACAAGGATATAAGAAACCACATGTGGTAATGTAACGATCGGTGTCAGCACACAGAGAGAATCTGATTATTGATGATCTGCAGAATCATCAACAATACAGATGTATACCTGATTATGGATGATCTGCAGAATCACCAATAATACAAGTATGACTAACCTCTGGACACCTAATAAAGTGTAAGTGTTTGGTGTAACTGTAGGCTATCTCCCGTGAGGCGGGAGATACAGGCAGCTTAGCCAAGAACCACCTGAGGGGCAGGTGGCCCTGGGAAGTGCAGGAACTATCCCCTAGAGAGAGGTAATAGAGAGGACCTGGCAACCAGGGATATCTGGAGATTAGATATAGACTGTACTGCAGCCAGGGGAAGAGGCCACTGGCTGCTAACAGGCCGGACTCCCTGAGGAGCAGGAGTCCTAGTTGCAACTGACACTTGGAGGAATTGTGTCACTGCTAGTACAGATAGACTGAGCACTCAAGGAGTGAGTGACAGCCTGGAAGGTCGGGCAGGCCAGGTCGGCAACGGCAACGCACGAGCAGATAAGGTACAGAGACAGAAGGCTGATTCGGTAACCGGGTACAGGCAGGGTCTGGCAACAGGAAGGTAGATATGCAGGGGTGCCGAATCAGAAGGCAATAGAGAGGTCGACAGAGCAAATAGTCATAACAGAAATAGAGCAGAGTCCTAGTCTGGGGTGTGAGGTCCGTGGTCTTGACACCCAGGAACTAGTCTAACGTATAACACAGCAATGACACAGTAATCCTAAGCTTGGGTGTGAGGTCCTTGATCACAACACCCCGGAACTGGTCTAAAGTATAACACAAGCGTAATCTGGCTAAGTGTGAATTCCCAGGTCCACCTGGTTCTAACACACTGTGGGATCTGACTATGGTCTGAGTGCTCACACGTATGTATTCGCAACGGCAGACAACTTGAGACTGACCAGCGAGATCTATATATAGTGCAGCGCTCCTCAGCGCCACGCAGCGCTACTCAGCCAATCAAAGCCTGCGCTGGGATCAGCTGATCAAACTGATCAGCTGATCCCTCTCCTACTGGCATAAAGGTCCTGCCTCCCAGCGCACGTGCGCGTAGCTCTCCATCTGTGTGCACTAGAAGGCTCAGACAAACCAGACGCATGCTGCTGTGCGGAAACCGCCGGTCTGAACGTTGCCAGACCAAGCGGCGGCATCTCCGCAATCCATTACAGGTAATAAGGATGTTAAAAAGGAACTCTGGAAAAACAGATTGTGTTCAAAGTTAAAGTTATGTTTTTGTTGTAATATTGTGTGTATTATGTCTCATATATTTTTCTGTAGAAACAAATCAGTATGCCCATGCTTCCTGTTTTTGGGAGTGAATTACTGCGGTTTTACTTCTTCCTGTGGTACCTAATGAAAATAATTACTACAAACTGATACCAGACTTTGGGATTCACAGCTGTCAGCTAGATCATACTAGCAAACTAGAGATCACAGGAAGTAAAGCTATGTTGCGCCCAAGAGATAATTTTAATCACAATGGGCAACATAGTGGCGTAGTGGTTAGCTATATAAATAGTAAATATTAATAATGAACAAACAAAGGAATGAAGCACACTTGTCATAATCACAAACATTTTCCTGTGAATGGGACAAAGCGCACCACCGCACTCGTAATGCAAGTCGTTTGCCCACTCAGGAATCAAATGTTTTTTGCATTCATCTGCATTGTTTTTTCACATTTTTTTCATGATGAAAAAATCAGGCAGCTTGCTGAATTTTTCCAACAAATTTTAAATATTTGTAATTCTATTGTATTTTGCTGCAAAACAAAAAAAATGCAAACAAAGAAAGCATGGAATCAAGTGTGGAAAAGAAAATGTAATTTCAGAGCATTAGGAAAACAATGACTGTGATATCACAGGTACATGTTTGAGCCCTTACTAACTGTCGTAACCTCTCTAAAGGATAATGTTTGTTGATGCAATCTATGGTCTGGCATATTATACAATTAAAAACCTCTTCTAAAATCCTGACTAGGAAATTATCCTACCTGCCTTTGATCCATAATACACCCCTGGTCAGAGAAGCTAGTGCTGGAAGCAATTATGTTACATTGTTATTATTATTAATTTATAAAGTACGAACATATTCCATGGGGCTGTACAAAGTCCAAACAAACATTGGGTACATAATAATACAGACAATGGTATACACCAATATAAAATACACAATTGACACAAAAAGAAGAACTACACTGCTTTTGACTATAATATACAGCTTTATATCGGTTTAGCTTGTACACAGAAGCCCCTGCTACTAATGCCTTATCTTCTAGAGTCAGAGATAAAACAACAATTTCTGTAAGTTTGGAGGGCTTGCTATGGCTCAGTGCAGTATACCCATAGGTCTCCCAGGAGAGAAAAGGAAATTAAACCTATTAACCATTTCATGCACTTTCTTTAAAGAGTTTCTTTACAGTACAGTATGTGGCTTATCTATTATAGTAAAAGCAAGATGGTTCAATGTAGTTCCCTTTAGCTATCTTTAAAATTATCTTAAAATGGTAGGGACTCGATTGTGAGCCCATTTGAGAACAGTTTGTGACAATATACTATGCACAGCGCTGCATAATATGTTGACTCTATATAAATAAATATATAAATAAATAAATAAAGGATAGTGTATGATGTAAACATGAATGCTATTATGGATGGAGCACAGTTTGTTCCCACTCCCTCCCTTCTCTTTTTTTTATTCTAGGATATCCAGTATTCGGTGTAATTATTTATGCCCAATAGGCAGGTAAGAGACAACAAATAAATAAATGCATACATAAATAAAACACAAATTAATTTTCTTAACTTTATCCTATTAAAAACTGTCCGCAGTATTCTAAGTAGTGCAGATATAAGTCTAACAAAATCCTCTTATTTCTCCTGCTTTCTGGGATATCAAATATGTGCTTGTGGATGTTCTGCATAATTTGGGTTAATTATATTAAGCGCGTGTTTATCTATTAGAAGGTGAATTTATTTTGGTGTCCGTAAAAAAAGTTCTATAAATATCAGCATATGTACTTCACGCAGAATTCTTAAGCCTCCCATGCATTTATTTATAACTGCTGTTTTTCACTGATCGTTTTAAAGCAAATTTTTGCCATTTACTTGTATAGACATGCTCTTACTTCTATTCCAAACTTAAAGTCAATAAGCTATTAATAACCTGAAGAAAAAAGACAAAGTAAGCTAAAAAGACACTGAACAGGCAAAACCATTGAGTACAATACTGCAAACTGATCTCAGTATTGATTTGGACTCACTAAGATTCACCTGGTCCATAAAGAAGAAGTAAGTAACTCCTAGGACCTAAGTAGATGTACAAATGTATATATACATATATATATATATATATATATATATATATATATATATATATATATATACATATATATATATATGTACATATATATATATATATATATATATATATATATATATATATATGGGACAAAATAATGGAGACACCTTGAAATTCAACAAAATATATTTTAATATGGTGTATGTCCACCTTTTGCGGCAATTACAGCCTCAATTCTCCGAGTTATTGATTCATACACATTGTGAATTGTTTCCAAAGGAATTTTAGCCCATTCTTTAGTTTAAAACACCCTCCAGTTCTTTTAGAGACGATGGCGGCGGAAATCCCCAGACCTCAACATTATTGAGCATTTATGGTCGTTATTAGAGATTCAAGTAAAAAGTCGATTTCCGCCGCCATCGTCTCTAAAAGAACTGGAGGGTGTTTTAGCTAAAGAATGGGCTAAAACTCCTTTGGGAACAATTCACAATTTTTATGAATCAATACCTCGGAGAATTGAGGCTGTAATTGCCACAAAAGGTAGACCTACACCATATTAAAATATATTTTGTTGAATTTCAAGGTGTTTTTATTATTTTGTCCAACCCCTGTATATATATATATATATATATATATATAGATAGATAGATAGATAGATAGATAGATAGATAGATAGATAGTAAAAAGCTCTGTAATTGAAAAGATTCCCCATAATGTAGTTGTTAGAAGATTGTATGTCTTGTCACTGTCAGAAAACAACACTACTAAAGGCGCTGGCAATGATTTGAACTTGGGGATATTAGAAGTTCACAACTACTGACATTTATAAATTGCATTCAAGATCCGACTGTACATGTAAGGGTTAATACCTTACAAAAAATATATATACCATATTTGTTGGGCTATCAGATGCTCCTGACCATAAGACACACCTGGGTTTAGAGGACAAAACCAAAAAAATATTTACTAAACCTGGCGCATCCATAGTGAAGGGGCCTCTTGTGGATTATGCCCCTTTTGTGCCTCATGCCCCCTTGTACTTCTTGTGTCCTCCTGTGTCCCCCATGTGTCCGCTTCTGCCCCCTTGTGTCCTCCTCTATGCCCCTTTGTGTCCCCCTGTGTCTTCCGCTTGCCCCCCTGTGTCCTCCTTTGCATGGACACAGAACATGGAGTCCCCGACATTTCGGCGGTTTGGAGGTTCGTATTGTCAGGCGTACATAAGTCAGAAACTCAGGAACCTACATTCGGACTATAAGACTCAGTGGTTTCTGCCCTCCTCCCCCCCCCCCCCCCCCCCCACACACACACACTTTTGGGGGAGAAAAAGCGAGTCTTATAGTCCAAAAATGTGGTATATATCATCAATAAAATGTAAATAATTTCAAGTTGATGCAGATGTTTGTTAATTCTATGCAAATGAATTCAGCTTGAACATGGGCCAAACACATGTCGCAGCAGCAGTATTTGATTGGCCTGTGTTCAAGCCACAGGGATTTGCATGAAAATAGCATAACAAACTGCAGCAGCTGCTAACCTAATATATATATATATATATATATATATATATATGTATGTATATATATATATATATATATATATATATATATATATATATATATATATATATATATATATATATATGGTTTTGTGTGCAGAAAGAGGTGTAGAGGATGTATCTCAGATGTTCACCCTCCTATAAAAGCTGACCTGGCTTTTATTCTGGCAGAACACAGAAATCCTTCAGCGATGCACAAAAATGTAATTTCATAAAATGAAAACTTCAGAGCGGCGTTCAGGGCCGGTCAATGAATTGAAATGTATCCGGGGCAGGCTCTGTGTAGGAAATGCTCGTTTATATAGCTAAGGTTACCTGTGGCTCTGGCATCTCACACTGTGGGCCAAACCTGAAATGCTGTCTGAGTAACCCAAAATACCAGTTTTCAAGAAAACCCATTTTGTGCAACGTGTACTTTACTCAATATGTTTCTGAGATGTTACGTTATATGAGTCGGCTTTGTTTTCCCAGAAGCCCTGTCTTTCTTTGTCTTTTTTCTTAAAGGAACACTATCAAAGTTTAACTTTTTCTCTGATCCCGTTTAAGAGGCAGAATGGATGTAGTAATAATGACACATATTTGTAGTAAAAGGGGAAAAAAAACATCTGTGAGCTTATCAGACCTTGTCCCAGTGCTAGGACAGTGTAGTCTAGTGATGGGCTGTGTGAGGCAATAAGAATGTGTAAGAGCTCCTCTCTGTTCCTCTGCACTGTCCTGATTAGATAAACAATCCAAGCTATGCTGTGTGCAAGCTTAGGAGTAGTTGGAGGCGCCCGTGTAGGATCGGGTGGACTTTAAGTGGGGTCCCTGGTTTGTATGCGTGTGTGTGGTAACTGATATCACAGCTCTATAGTTCTAGAGATAGCCTACCTTATTAGTAGTAATCAAACCGTGTAAAAAGAAGTTCAGAATTTATTTGTGCACATCGACAACGCGTTTCACGGTCGCAGCCGCTTCATCAGGTCAAATATACGTGCTTAAAGTAAAAACATAAAAACAGTTTAGAAAGGCGCTCAGGATCCAAATTGAAAAGAAAAAACATTAAATGCATATAGCTTCAATAGCCAGAACTCTAAAAAAACATGGTGTAAATGAATACATATAATGTACAATAGCCAAGAGCATATGTGACGTGACGTGTATGAATGTAGGCTCTGATATTAATTGCATAATTAATATCAGAGCCTACATTCATACAGTCTTACTCAGTCAGTAGACTACTCACCATTTTTTCCCCCTCTAATTTTAATTGTAGTTATAATGGTTAAGGGCAGCACACGTCATTTCAAATGTTAATAGGCTACCGTGATGCCATCTTAGTTCTTTAGCCTCTTTTGTTACATATGCTATGTCAATCGATTGCTTAGCCCGGTCAAAGGGACTACCTATACTATGTATTATATGCTCTTGGCTATTGTACATTATATGTATTCATTTACACCATGTTTTTTAGAGTTCTGGCTATTGAAGCTATATGCATTTAATGTTTTTTCTTTTCAATTTGGATCCTGAGCGCCTTTCTAAACTGTTTTTATGTTTGATTACTACTAATAAGGTAGGCTATCTCTAGAACTATAGAGCTGTGATATCAGTTACCACACACACGCATACAAACCAGGGACCCCACTTAAAGTCCACCCGATCCTACACGGGCACCTCCAACTACTCCTAAGCTTACGCTACATCCTCCCAGAGGATCCACAGATACCAGGTATACCCTGTCATATCTGAATTTTTCTGGAGCGACGACCGAACCGGATGGTAAAAGGCTGAGTGAGGGCGGTACTCCCCCACATGCCAAGACGAGTGGTTGCCTCCGGCAACCCACACTTGTGAGTATTATTCTTACTCTACTATTAACCTGACGTCAGTCCAACGATAATACACCAGATTGGGCTCCTGTATTTTTGTCGTTTCAAGTCTTGATGCTGTGGGCAAGCAGCCCTGTGCAGACATACTTCTGCCCCTGACCTGTCTCCTGCATGCTTCTGCCCCTGACCTGTCTCCTGCACACTTCTGCCCCTGGCCTGTCTCCTGCACGCTTCTGCCCCTGCCCTGTCTCCTGCACGCTTCTGCCCCTGACCTGTCTCCTGCATGCTTCAGCCCCTGACCTGTCTCCTGCACACTTCTGCCCCTGGCCTGTCTCCTGCATGCTTCTGCTCTTGGCCTGTCTCTCGCATGCTTATGCA
The DNA here is from genome assembly GCF_040937935.1 of Hyperolius riggenbachi. Lineage (NCBI taxonomy): Eukaryota > Metazoa > Chordata > Amphibia > Anura > Hyperoliidae > Hyperolius > Hyperolius riggenbachi. The sequence goes on along the minus strand of NC_090648.1, from coordinate 118,396,017 downwards.
CGTTGTGTTTTTGCTGCTATGGTGCATTAAAAATTTAGCTACATTTGCATTAATCCAGGTGGAGACTCAGTCATTCTTGTTACTTTTCTGCATGCTTGTGCCCCTGGCCTGCCTCCTGCAAGCTTCTGCCCCTGGCCTGTCTCCTGCAAGCTTCTGCCCCTGGCCTGTCTCCTGCACACTTCTGCCTGTAACGATTGTGGAATTCTCTCCGTGATCAGCGCACAAGACGTGCGCTGACACTGCAGAAATCCTCCACAAGCGTGTAATTTGAGGGAACCCAGCAAAAGGTGCAATGCACCTGTAGAGGGAAATTCCTGTCAGCAGATGGAGCTGTGGAGTGCAGAGGAACAGCTCCTCTGCCCTGCCACAGACGCCAGACAGGAATTGCACGAAGGGAAGAAACGCAGGGCAAAATAGCCCTGAAAGAGAGAGATCAAAGCGACAGAGGGTATGTGTGTCCACCAAACTAGTCGCCACCCTGCGACGATGAACACACAACCATGAAGACAAAGTGAGAAGGCAATCGTCAGAGATGGCGATTGCTAACAGCGACACAAGACCGAATAAGCACAGATGAGGAATGTATGTATGTCCACCAATCTAGCCGCCAACCTGCGACGGTGGACACACAACAGAAGAAACCAAGTGAGAACGCAATCGCAAGAGAAGCGATTGCGGAGGAGAATGAGCACAGGGACAGATTGTATGTGTGTGCACCAAACTAGTCGCCAACCCGCGACGGTGCATGCACAACAGCAGATATGAAGTAGGAACGCAATCTCGAGAGAGGCGATTGCCAGAGGTGACACAAGGCTACAGCAAGGCAGAGCACGAGAGTAGCAAAGGCACAGCAAAAATGAGAAGACAAGGAAAATAACAAACGCTAACTAAACGCGAACACCACACTCATTCGCAACAGTGCACGCGTTTATGCGCGGTCTCCACGTGTTAAAGAGACACTGAAGCGAAAAAAAATGATGATATTATGATTTGTATGTGTAGCACAGCTAAGAAATAAAACATTAAGATCAGATACATCAGTGTAATTGTTTCCAGTACAGGAAGAGTTGAGAAACTCCAGTTGTTATCTCTATGCAAACAAGCCATTAAGCTCTCCGACTAAGTTAGTCGTGGAGAGGGCTGTTATCTGACTTTTATTATCTCAACTGTTCCTGGACTATTTACTTTTCCTCTGGCAGAGGAGAGGTCATCAGTTCACAGAATGCTCTGAAAGAATCATTTTGAATGCTGAGTGTTGTGTAATTTGCACATATTATAGAATGATGCAATGTTAGAAAAAACACTATATACCTGAAAATAAAAGTATGAGAATATTTTCTTTGCTGCTAATCTTCTAGTAATTATTCATAGTACACAACCAATTCATTATATCATATATTTTTTTTCGCTTCAGTGTCTCTTTAAGCATAACAGAGACAAGCACGCCTAACTAACCACCGACAGACAAACATGAAACAGAGGACGCGAGTGCTTGCTTAACGTTTACCTCACCGAGCCTCCAGCAAGCGTTCGTAGCAGACAAGACAGAAACACTAAAACAGGAATAAGTGAGAGACGGATCCACAGCACTAGCGCTAGGCGAGTGCGATCCAGGCAAGACAGATTAGATGAGATAGCTGGTAGCAACCGCTGCTCCAGCTATACTCCAAGAACAAAGATCAGAACGACTTCCTGTCGACCACCGCTGGGACAGGACAATCGCAACAGACAAACAAAACAGATATGCAATCCTAACTGCACTAGAGAACCTGCCTAGTGCAGTCCCAGGGATTACTCTAAGCTAATCTTTAAACAATGAGCAAGGCTGACACTCCGGGAGTGTTTCACAGGACTAACCCTTATGACCAGCCCAGGTCTGTGATAGCTCATGGTATATATAGAGCAAGCCTACAAAGGATGTGGCTAGGCAATCTGCATGACAAACGTATGCAAATTCCTCAGCAGCAAGCTGCACAACTGACAAAAGGTCTCTCTTCCAGAGACCTGCAGAATGCAGACCTGAACAGTGGTCAAAAGGCTGCCTGCCTGCGCAGGCAGCCGAGCAGATCCTCACAGTACCCCCCCCCCCCCTCTAGGGTCGGATTCCAGACGAGCCTCTAACCTGATATTTGCAAAAGACTCTAAATGAAGACTCATGAAGGTCAGGACAGCCCGACAAGGCCCAATTCCAGAGTCAGCCCACCCGAAACCGACCTCATCGGAAGGAGAAGCCACCGAAACATGCCCATCAGTACCACAAGTCTCAGTGTAACACCCATCAGGACTGTGAATGCCAGAGAAGAAGCCATCGACACCCACCGAGCCATGCCCACCACCTTCCAAGGACCGTCCAAAAATACCAAACCTGCCACAATACCCATTCGAAGTGTCCCTTTCCACAAAGCACCCACTGCTGATCTCATCCAAGGTACCAGAAAATATTTCTCCCAGGATCTCCCAGAACACTTTGAAGCTCCACAGAGATCCCAGGAGGGCAGAACGATAACCAAGCTCACACGGAGAACTAACAAGAACCCCTATGGAACCAATGACAATTCCGGATTCAGAATTACCAGGACAAGCATCAAGACCAGGGCCTTCAGGGACCACCTCTGGGCATGCAGGCAGGCAGGCAACATCAGAACAGGTTTCCACCGAGGAAGCATCTGAGCAGGCTGGCAACTGAGACACACTTGGGCTTTCTGGGTCACAGAACACATCGGGGTACACTAGCCCAAGGGGAACCTCAGGACGCGTCGAGGAACTGCCAACCTCAGAGTCCATTACGACAAGACCAAAACCAGAACCGGGCAGAGAATCATCACGAGCAGTGGTCTCAAGCACTGGACTTTCAAAAGAAGGCTTGGACGCAAACCTAGAAATCTCTGTGACAATAATATCATCATTGACTACATATGAGTGGAGCTCCACCAGAGCTGCAAAGGTAGTCAGCACAACAGCAATGCCTACTGAAGTGGGCAACACTTCAGAAGGACTTGGGGGGCAGGAGACATCTCCTACAAGTTCTACACCCTTTGGGAGGAACTCGGAGGTCTCCAGGACATCAACAAGGCCATATTAACTCATCCAGAGTACAGGGTGCAGAATCAGCATTTTCCTCAGAACAAGAAAGGGACTCACAAATGTCAGTGCGAGTGTAGATCATGTTTTCATTCATGGTACAGGGCAGATTCAGAGAAAACTTCTCTGGGCAAAGCAAAGAAGCTTCAGCATCAGATTCGCAAAACCGAAGCGCTGTCTCACTTTTAGATTCGGCTAACAATGTCAAATCCGAAGAGACAGAACGCAAAACTTGCGAATCAAAAATCGCTTTAGGTTGTGAAACTGACGCTTCCATAGCGCAAACCTCCGCGTTCTGCGGGGTAGACTGTAAGGCGTTCAGGACAGAAACACTGGAGCAACTGTCACCAGGCAACGGGCCCTTACACGTGTGAACAGGGTGAGACATAGACCCATTTGCAGTAGAAATAGCGACAACATCAGGAAAAATTTTATTAGACATATTAATTTTACTTTTGATGCTGCATAATTTCGGAATTTTCCCCATAGCAGGATCACAGATGGAAGATCTTAAAGATGTGTCTCTAAATGACAAGGGGTCCCACACATCCTTGAGAAAACTGGCGCATTCATGCTGATCACAATCTGCAGGAACATCCGAGAAACAGGCATTAGATCGCATAGATTCAAACTGCACACAGTCAGGAGAGAAGCTTTCAGGATTCGCACAGGAATTAACCACAGTGGTACACCCATTCATTTCAGATTGCACAATGTCAATACTCACATGCTTTACCCCAGAAAGGCAGGAACAATCATCCGACAACGATGTCTCTTTATTGGAATCAATTGATTGGTGTGTGTGCAACTCATCCAAAATCGTCTGCCACACATAAATCATCAGATCCACATCACCCTCGTCACATTCATCGGAATCAATCAAAAGGTACATAGAATCGAGACATACATTCAAGACATCTTCGCTTTTTGCGATGTAAAAATCGCAAAAGGCTTTCCAATCAAAATCAAATTCCTCCATCAAGGCCCCAATGTCCCATGAGGCAAATGGAGGTTCAAACAAGCCAGTATCCAGATAATCTCCATATGGGTGGAGTTCAGGAACAAGAACAGATTTTTTAACTGCTTTAATATAGTGTGCGATCCTACCTATAATAGGATCCACATAAGCTTTGGATTGGGGCAAAAAACCCGGAGACGGAGCAACATCATTGTAAACATCATTATCATACTGAATGGTTTTGCACATTTCAGACTTGACAGAAACAACCTCTTAATTTGTGGTTGCTATGGGCAACTAATCTTTTGGCTGACAAGCCAAATCAGCAGACTGGCCTGCAAGCACCAACTCATTAAAGGGAAGGTCCAAGCAAAATAAAAAAAATGAGTTTCATTTACCTGGGGCTTCTACCAGCCCCATGCAGCCATCCTGTGCCCTTGTAGTCACTCACTGCTGCTCCAGTCCCTCGCTGGCAGCTTTCCGACCTCAGAGGTCGGCGGGCCGCATTGCGTACATTTTTACGCATTCTCGCTAGTGCAGGAACATTAACACATACATTTTTACACTTTAGTGGTGCAACACATACAAATTTACGCATGACACCACTAATGCGTAAAATGTATGTGTTAATGTTCCTGCACTAGCGGGAATGCGTAAAAATGTACGCAATGTGGCCCAAGCTGCCAGCGGGTAACTGGAGCAGCAGTGAGTGACTACAAGGGCACAGGATGGCTGCATGGGGCTGTTAGAAGCCCCAGGTAAGTGAAACTCATTTTTTTATTTTGCTTGGACATTCCCTTTAACATATGTAAATGACAGAGAATTGTTGCATGACTTGATCTGATCAGCATCATGCACTGCAGGAAAAAACTCATCTCTGGTTTCAGAGTCCAGTGTCTTAACCTCTTGACGACCAGCTAACGCCGATCGGCGTAAACTGGTCGTCTGCGGGTTACCATGGAAACGGCCGCTCGATCGAGCCGCCTTTCCATGTCAGTTCACGGAGGGTGTCTCCGTGAACAGCCGGAGAGCCGCCGATCGCGGCTCGCCGGCAAAATGTAAACACGCGGGGAAGAAATCCCCGCTGTTTACATCATACGGCGCTGCTGCGCAGCAGCGCCGTAAGGCAGATCGGCGATCCCCGGCCTCTGATTGGCCGGGGATCGCCGGCATCTGATAGGCGGAAGCCTATCCTTCAATGCGCAGGACGGAACTCTGTCCTGCGCATTACGGAGAGAGGGAGGGAGGGAGGTAAGGAGGCAGAGGGCGGAAATAGCTGCGGAGGGGGGCTTTGAGGAGCCCCCCCCCGCAAAACGCAGATGGCCGGCGGCGATCAGACCCCCCCCCGGCAGGACATCCCCCTAGTGGGGAAAAAAGGGGGGAAGTCTGATCGCCCTGGCATAATACTGATCTGTGCTGCGGGCTGGAGAGCCCACGCAGCACAGATCAGCCAATACAGCCCTGGTCGGCAAGTGGTTAAACCTCTTAAAGACACAGGACCCATATTTGACCAAATCGTACAAATCGGAAATTCCCTCTATACTGGGAATTTCGGTTTGGCTGGTCATACTGTAACGATTGTGGAATTCTCTCTGTGATCAGCGCACAAGACGTGCGCTGACACGACTTCCTGTCGACCACCGCTGGGACAGGACAATCGCAACAGACAAACAAAACAGATATGCAATCCTAACTGCACTAGGGAACCTGCCTAGTGCAGTCCCAGGGATTACTCTAAGCTAATCTTTAAACAATGAGCAAGGCTGACACTCCGGGAGTGTTTCACAGGACTAACCCTTATGACCAGCCCAGGTCTGTGATAGCTCATGGTATATATAGAGCAATCTGCATGACAAACGTATGCAAATTCCTCAGCAGCAAGCTGCACAACTGACAAAAGGTCTCTCTTCCAGAGACCTGCAGAATGCAGACCTAAACAGTGGTCAAAAGGCTGCCTGCCTGCGCAGGCAGCCGAGCGGATCCTCACACTGCCCTGGCCTGTCTCCTGCACACTTCTTCCTCTGGCCTGTCTCCTGCACCCTTCTCCCCCTGGCCTGTCTCCTGCATGCTTCTGCCCCTTGTCTGTCTCCTGGCCGGCCTCCTGCATGCTTCTGCCCCTGGCCTGTCTCCTGCAAGCTTCTGCCCCTGGCCTGTCTCCTGCATGCTTCTCCCCCTGGCCTGTCTCCAGCATGTTTCTGCCCCTTGTCTGTCTCCTGCAATCCTCTGCTCCTGGCCTGTCTCCTGCATGCTTCTGCCCCTTGTCTGTCTCCTGCAATCTTCTGCTCCTGGCCTGTCTCCTGCATGCTTCTGCCCCTGGCCCGCACAGTAATGACTTCTGGGCACCGCACAGTGCCATAGCAATCAAGATGCAGCTCCAGCATCCCATAGCATAGGGCACTATAGCATGCAACATCCAGGGCATCCCAGCATTAGGTTTGGGGCAGTGCCCCGGATGTATCACTCTAATGATGCCCCTGGGTAGTAGTAATGGTTGCTGTGATAGTATTAGTATTATTATTAGTAGTGGCAGGAGTAGAGGTAGTGGTAATAGTAGCTCTGATTGTATTAGTAGTTGTAGAGGTAGTAGTAATAATAGCTGAGCTGTAGTAGTATCAGTGATGCCTTTACAAGTCATGTTAAAATCCTTATTCTGCCAGAAAATAGATTTAGGCCTTTGAGTCTGTTGAAATCTATGCACATTTATACACAAAAGTCTCCGGAATCTCACAAAAGCTTCCATTGTGTCTGCAGTTAAAGTATCGGCCATAAGTCAGGACATAGCTGCAGATTCACAGAATAATTTCAGAAGTGTGTATGGTGAATGTGTATAATGGGGAATGTGATGATAACACTAAAAATGGAACAGACAAAAGAGCTGTGAGCATCTTTATTGGTTCTATAGAAGCTTTTTTACGTACATTGATATATTTCAGGAGATTATTAGAAGATATAGAATGAAAGAGGCGCAGACAGTGATGGATTATATTCTCCAGCACAGGTCCAGCCTCTCACCCAGTAATCCCATGAAGAAGTCATGCCCATGCCATCTGCCCATGCCAGGTAATACAAATCAGTGACTGGTCTAAAAAGCTGCATAGTGTAAATATCCAGTATATCATGTGTGGGATCTCTAACACTCATACTGAATCATATAATTAGCTTTCTTCATGCCATGCCTAGAAATGAGAAATCATGTCCACTCTGGACACAGGAGGGCTAGAGATGATTAATGTGGTCCACAGTCCTGTGAGGCAGAGAGGAAGGACCGGCACAGGTGAGTGACCCAGGCAGGCCCAGGGGGCTGTGCTGGAGAACAGAAATAACAAAACTGAATTATATATTTATCTAGTAAAAAGGAATA